>NC_091451.1:45249485-45899069 GCF_964237555.1 Oryctolagus cuniculus
CACCCCCAAGAGGGGCACAACGGCACTGCTGGAGACGGCCGCTCCACTTCCCTTCCAGCTCCCTGGCAGTGCACCTGGGAAAGCAGCGGAAGATGGCCCAAGTGGTTGGGCCCCTGCACCCACATGGGGGACCCGGCTGAAGCTCCTGGCTCCTGGCTTCAGTCTGACCCAGCCCTGGCCATTGTGGCCAACTGGGGAAAGACCCAGCAGATTGAAGACTTCTCTGCCTCTGCCTCTGCCTCTGGCTTTCTGCCTTTAAAAAAATAAATCGTCTTTTTTAAAAGTATTTTGAAAAAGGAAAGCGTGACTGGAATGACGACGGTGGAGACAGCAGCCGTGGGGCTGCAGTGACAGGCATGGGCCACCCTCCAGGTGGACGGAGCCTGCTCGCGGCCCAGCTCGGCTTCCTTCTCCGTCCCAGGGGCTGGCACCGGGACAGCTGGCTACTGGAGCCACATCCCGGACTCAGCCTCGACTTCCTGCACACGACGCCGAAGTCCTGGAGATTCCACCGCCGTCTGGAAGCTGTTGTGACAACTTCCCAGAACGTGTGAACGGTCACCGCGTCACCTTCTTGCCTAAAACCTTCACAGGAAGGCGGGGACCCACGCCAGCCTGCGAGAGTCCGGCTGAGCTGACCTCTGCAGTGTGGCCGTCGCCAGCTTCTGTTTCTTGCCCACCCAGCCCCTCACCCGAAGCGGGTGGCTGACTCCGCTTTTTGTCCCACAGGCCACGCCTGGGTGCCTTCGCTGAGCACCCTGCTGAAGCGGAGAGCTCCCGGGGGCTCTCGGCACAGCCCATTCTCTTCGGACCCGACACCTGTGGAATTCTTCCTTTAGTACCCCCACCTCCGGACAGGGACCTCGTCTGCTCCATCGCCTTGTGCCCAGCCCCAGCCCCGGCACCGACAGGACGCTCTGCGCACTTGTTCAAGTGGGTGCAGGGGCCGGAGGAGGCTGGGCCTTGGAGAGGGGACCGTCCGCTCATTCCGACGTTTGTGAATTTGCCAGCGGTGACGGTGACACACAGTGCAGCCGTCTCTGTTGTCCCGTAACAGACCTTTCCCAGGCCAGCCTGCGTCAGCCCGCTGTCATCACCGTGACACATCTGAGAGAAGCTGTCTCAGGCAGAACAGGTGCAGAGGGGGCAAGTGACAAGCCAGGAAGCACAGCTGCCTCCCAGTCTCCACAGTCTCTCCCCAGTCACAGGCTCCACCCCACAACCTCATCCAATCCCCTCCAGACACCACAGTCTTCATCCATTAACCCCTAAGAACCCATCGGGGCTGGCACTGTGGCACTGTGGGTTAAAGCCCCGTATGGGCACTGGTTCAAGTCCCGGCTGCTCCTCTTCCAATCCGGCTCTCTGTTGTGGCCCGGGAAAGCAGTAGAAGATGGCCCAAGTCTTGGGCCCCTGCACCCACACGGGAGACCCAGAAGAAGCTCCTGGCTTCAGATCGGCCCAGCTCTGGCTCTGCCTGGTGAGGGACGAGGATGTCCCCAGCAAAGAGCCCTGGCTGAAGCCGCATGGACGAGGGACGCTGGAAGGGGGCTGTGCGGCAGGTTAGGCTGCTGCCTGTAACACCTGCATCCCACATCCGGCCACCGCTGAAGAACTCGAGATTCTCTCTCTCACTCCCTGTCTCCCTTGCCCCATCACTCTGCCTTCCAAGTAAATAAATAAATTTTCCTTTAAAGCAGCAGCTATGCTGGAGCCAGGCTGCTATCAGAGTAACAGAGAAAGTGGCCAAAAGGGACCGGCGCTGTGGCATAGCAGGTAAAGCCGCCCCCTGCAGTGCCAGCATCTCATATGGGCGCCGGTTCAAGTCCTGGCAGCTCCTCTTCCAGTCCAGCTCTCTGCTATGCCCTGGGAGAGCAGTAGAAGATGGCCCAAGTCCTTGGGCCCCTGCACCCACTGGAGGAAGCTCCTGGCTCCTGGCTTTGGATAAGTGCATCTCAGGCCATTACAGCCATCTGGGGAGTGAACCAGCGGGTGGAAGACCTCCCCCTCCCCCTCCCAGTAAATAACTCTTTTAAAAAAAGAAAGTGGCCAATAGACGGAGCTGAGGCCTGAGCAAGGGCCAGGCCAACGCGGCAGCCATCTGACCCCAGAGAGGAGCTGGAGCTTTAGTCTGTGGGCAACAGGAGGCTGTTCTGGAAGTCTGTGCACTCGGCACCACAGTGAAGACACCACTGTGTCGTGGTGCAGCAGGTTTAGCCGCCACCTGCAGCAGCAGCATCCCATATGGGCACTAGTCCGAGTCCCGGCTGCTCCACTTCCTATCCAGCGCCTTGCTAATTAATGCACCTGGGAAAGCAGGGGAAGATGGCCCAAGTGTTTGGCCCCCTGCACCCACACGGGAGACCCAGAGGAAGCTCCTGGCTCCTGGCTCCAGATCAGCTCAGCTCCGGCCATTGTGGCCATTTGGAGAGTGAACCAGCAGAAGGAAGATCTCTCTCTCCCTCTCCCTTTTTCTCTAACTCTACCTTTCAAATAAATAAATAAAAAGTCTTTTTTTTTTTTTTTTGACAGAGTGCACAGTGAGAGAGAGAGAGGCAGAGAGAAAGGTCTTCCTTTTCTGCTGGTTCACCCCTCAATGGCCGCCGCGGCGGCCATTGGAGGGTGAACCAACGGCAAAAGGAAGACCTTTCTCTCTGTCTCTCTCTCTCTCACTATCCACTCTGCCTGACAAAAAAAAAAAAAAAAAAAAACCAGAAAAAGTCTATGCAGGAGATGGCACTGTGGTGTGGCAGGTAAAACCAGTGCCTGCAAGGCTAGCATCCCATCTGAGCACCAGGTCATGTCCGGGTGCTCCACTTTCGATCCAGCTCCCTACTGATGCCCCTGGGAAAAGCAATGGAAGATGGCCCCCGTGCTTGGGCCCCAGAAGAAGCGCCTGGCTCCTGGCTTCCACTGGCCCAGCCCTGGAGTGAACCGGTGGATGGAAGATCTCTCTCTCTCCTCTGACATTCAAAGAAATAAATCTTAAAGTCTACACCAGGGTTTCAGATCAGAGGAAGAGCCACGAGACATTGAAGACCCTCAAATTATTAGTGCTGAGGGTGGGAGATTCCACACCAGAGAAGAGTGAGGAGTGGTGTGGGGTCCCCACCTGTCACCAAGACTCTGGCTGCCTGCCCTGGGTTATGCACCTGCTGCTACCAAGTAGCAAAGCTGGTGTCTAACAGAATCTGCAGCCCTCTGCTACCTGTGTGGGCACCAGGACGGGGAGAAGCACAGGAGTCCCCGGTTCTGCCTGGGGGAGTGGAGGGCAATGAGCACCCTTCCACGGGTGCGTTTCTGTTGCCCGTTTGGTCGGTGGTTCCTAGAGCAGGGCCAGGCCCTTTCTCGGAGCTATACTATGGGGAGGACTTGGCAGGGGGCGGCAGGGCACTGGGCCAGGAGGCAGGAGGGGCCAGGAAAGCCAAGTCCAACACCAGTGCACACAGGCCAGGCACAGAGGACCCTGCGCGCAGCCGTGAGCACCAGGGGCAGGCAGGTGGGTGGTTGGCCCGGGCACACACACACACCCCAGCGGTGCCGCCGAGGGAGCTCTGGACAGAGCAAGCAGCAGAGATGGAGAGAGGCGACCTCTGCCCCAGCGGGCAAGGGGTCCCGTGGATCTGAGCAGGGCTGTGCCGAAGCCACTAATGGGAGGATCCTTATTATGCACCTACTGTGTACAGGCTTATTTTCTGGTTCGGGAACGCACAGCAAGGAACCATCAGAGATGAGAAGAGCCCGGGCGAGCTGGGGCGGGGCCCCCTGAGGTGGGTCTGAGAGGCCTCCCTGAGGGTGGACTTCTAAGGGTGCGCCTGCAAGCCCAGAGGGGCCGGTGCCAAGAACAGCGGGCTGCAGAGGCAAATCCGCTGCCAGGTCCCAGTCCGTGGTGACAAGTGACACCGGGGTACAAGGAACATGGGCGCCCAGGAGGGTGCTGTTTCACGGAGGGCCATGGGACACTGCAGGCAGCCTCTCAGGCGAGGGAAGGCAGAGGCCACAGGGAGACAAGGCAGCCCCTGAGGAAGACATGGGAGCAGGGAGGATTTTTTAAAACAGCTCTAAGAGGTGTGACGGACACGCCCCACTGCACTCGGTTGTGTGTGAGCTCGCCGAGTCTGGCCGGTGCTCTTAGTGCGTTGTCACAGGGCACCGCAGACTGGTCCCGGTTCCCGGCCCAGAAGCCACCTCCCGTGGGGCTCCCTCGCAGAACACTGAGCCAGGTCCAGACTGACCTGTCAGCCCCCCCCCCCGCAGCGGCACTTTCCACCACCAGAGGGCGCCGGCCGCCTGGATCCCCCCCCACCCGAGCGCCACACCCCGGCTGGTTTCGCGGATGGCTGGTCTGGACCCAGAACTGGACGCTGTGGGTCTCTGCGTGTTCTCCCAGCGCCGCATTCTCAACACCTGCAGCGAAGCCAGACGCTGACTTGAAGGAAACCCACAGTACCTCGTGGGAGGCGTTTCTGCAGAACCAGTGGGCTCCTTCAAGCCGGGAGAGGACGGGGGCACCACCCACGGTCACCTGCGGTAGCTGGCCTTCGGCAGGCATGCGCACGCCTCGGCAACTCGCCCAGGACCAACCCGCGCCACTGCGCCCGCCTTGCTGATGAGAAGGCCGAGGCCCTGAGGACCGCGCACCCGCTCCGTAAGCTCACCAGCCACTCCGAACCCAAGCGCAGGCCGGCTTGGCCCTCCGGAGCCCTCCCCTGTCCCCGGACTTCAGGATGAAGCCAGCAGCCCGTGTGTGCTGGGGGCAGACGCCCGGTCGGGACTCAGGTGCTCGGCACCCAGAACACACCCTCGCCAGGCGCGCTCCCCTGGGTCGTCTGCACCACCGATGTGCCCAAAACCAGGAGGCCGGCCTTTCTCACCGCCGTGCCACACTTCAAGACCAACCAGCAGAAGCAAGCCTCCCCTCCCAGCCGTCGGCACTGCTCGGCTCCCCTCCCCAGACACTCTGCGAGGCACTTTAACGTTCGGAGTGGGGTCCCCTGTCCTCCCCTGCAACCCCGGGACAACTCGGGCCTGCCCGGCCTCCGCGCGCCCGGCGCCCTGGGGCTCTGGCACCCTGGCGGGACCAGCCTGCAGGCTCTCCCTGCGCGCCCCGCAGGACCCCGGGACAACTCGGGCCTCCCCGGCCTCTGCGCGCCCGGCGCCCTGGGGCTCTGGCACCCTGGCGGGACCAGCCTGCAGGCTCTCCCTGCGCGCCCCGCAGGACCCCGGGACAACTGGGGCCTCTCTGGCCTCCGTGCGCCCGGCGCCCTGGGGCTCTGGCACCCTGGCGGGACCAGCCTGCAGGCTCTCCCTGCGCGCCCCGCAGGACCCCGGGATGACTCGGGCCTCCCCGGCCTCCGCGCACCCGGCGCCCTGGGGCTCTCGCACCCTGGCGGGACCAGAACCCGGCTCAGCGCCTCCTGTGCGGGGCTGGATCCTCCCCGGGAGTCCCGGCCAGTCCTCGGCCCCAGGCTCGGTCTTCCTGCGCTCCGTGGGAACAAGTCTCCACGCCTGGCGCTGCTGCCCCCACCCCTCACGCAAGGCTGAGCGCGAGCCCCGGCCACTGGGCGGGTCAGGAGCCAGAGCGGGACCAGGTCTCCTTCGGGAGCGGCGGGAACCCGGGGCTGTGCGCCTCGGCAGGAGGCCAGGCTCTCCCGGGTGTGGGCTGCGAGCCCGCGGCCGCTCGCGTCCCACCCAGGAGCGCCGGCCCCGGCCCGGCTGTCGCGCCCCGTCCGCCTGGGAAGCTCGGAGACCGGGATGGAGCTCCGGTCCCGCGGCAGAGGACCCCGGATTCTCCCCGGCCGGGGCCCCGTGAGGAATCTGCCGCGCCCCAGGCCGCAGGGAGCCGAGCACAGTCCCACAGCTCCCGCCGACACGCGGCTGCCCCAACCCCGCCCGCCCCAAGGCGAACGGGGGACGCGGAGGCGCCCGAGAGCCCTCGAGTCTCGCGAGAGCGCGATTCCCGCGGCCCAAGGAGCGCATGGCCGGGCGGCCTGATGGCGCTTTCCTTCTTCTGACCGAGAGTCCCGCCTCTTTTTGAGAACCAACCAATCACAACGCCTCTTTCCCGGACGCATGGATTGGCTGCAGCGAGCACGTGATCGAGTGGGTGTCTGGTCATGTGACGAGGCGCGGATCACATGACAGAGCCTGTCGCATCCAGCAGCAAGGGCCTCGCCTGCGGCGCGATTCGGAGCGGGTAGGGTTGAGGCGCAGTGGAGCTGGGGGCTTCCTGCCCCGAGCCGGCCTTGTACACGCGGCCGACTCTCCTAACAGTGACCTGGAGTAGGGCGCTCTTCGGAGCCGAGTCCCCTCGCCCAGAGGACAAAGGACGGGGCCCCTGCGTGGGGCCCGGCGCGAGGTCGGGAAGCGGCGCCCGCCCCCTGGGCCCCAGAGCCGGCGGCGGTGCGAGGCCCGTGGGTGAGCAGGGCCAGGCCGGGGCCGCGCGGCCGGGCAGCGGAGCGGGCCAAGCTGGCCCCTGCTCGACCCGCACGTCCGCGGCCAGGCGACTCTCGTCCCTCGAGAGACGGAGACGCGGCCCACGGCGCCTCGCCGGACCGGGGAGCGGGGAACAGGCAGGAGGGACGCGGGGAACGCGGCGGCCCGCGGACAGCCGCTCCGTCCCCGCCCAGCGCAGCAGACCGGCGCCGGGGAACTCGCGCCCTCCCCGAAATTCTCTGCCGGTGTCATTCCTAGAGAGCTGAAAAATGGAATTAAAAGATGGGTATTTGGGTGCAAAAATGTTTGAAATCCATGCGTACTTGTTCATAATAGCACTTCCCATGAACTTGTTTAAGACTTATTAATTTGAGACCAGCGCCGTGGCTCACTAGGCTAATCCTCCGCCTTGCAGCGCCGGCACACCAGGTTCTAGTCTCGGTCGGGGTGCCGGATTCTGTCCCGGTTGCCCCTCTTCCAGGCCAGCCCTCTGCTGTGAGGATGGCCCAAGTCCTTGGGCCCTGCACCCCATGGGAGACCAGGATAAGTACCTGGCTCCTGGTTTCAGATCAGTGCGGTGCGCCGGCTGCAGCGCGCCGGCCGCGGCGGCCATTGGAAGGTGAACCAACGGCAAAGGAAGACCTTTCTCTCTGTCTCTCTCTCTCTCACTGTCTACTCTGCCTGTCAAAAAAAAAAAAAAAAAAAAACTTATTTATTTGAAAGGCAGAGTTACAGAGAGAGAGAGAGAGAGAGGTATCTTCCATCTGCTGGTTCCATCCCCAAATGGCCACAACAGCCAGGCCTTGGCCGAGCGGAAGCCAGGAGCCAGGAGCTTCTTCCAGGTCTCCCACGTGGGTGCAGGGGCCCAGACTCTTGCAGCGTCTCCCACTGCTTTCCCAGGCCAGAGCAGGGAGCTGGATCGGAAGTGGAGCAGCCAGGACTCAAGCTGGCACCCGTATGGGACTCCAGCAATTGCAGGCGGAGGCTTTGCCTGCTAAACCACAGCACTGGCCCTTTCTGTGAACATCCTAGAGCCCCGTCCTGCTTTGCAGCGCTGGAAGTGCGAGGGTGAAACGCTGGGTGCTGAGCCGGCGAAGAAAGCAAGGTGACAGCTCACCAGGCCGTAGGAGACTGCCGCTTGGTTTGTAAGTTGTACAGTGAGAAGGAGGCAAGGACCCCTAGGTCGGGTCGGTTTCCCTGTAAGCCGTGGTTAAATGCACATAGCCGCACGCGTGCCACCTGAACCACCTCCAAGTGTACGTTCGGCGGGGTTAAGTACATTCGTGCCATCGTAAAAATGAGCGTGGGGCAGGCATTTGGCCTAGCGGGGAAGACCCCCGCTGGGACTCCCACATCCCCTGGTGGCGCCTGTGTCCCGGCCCAGCCCTGCTTCCGGTTCCAGCTTCTTCCTGATGCAGACGCTGCAGGCAGCAGCTGGGGGTTTAGGTAGCTCAATCCCTACCACCCGTGTGGGAGTCCCAGACTGAGTTCCTGGCTCCTGGCTTGGATGCAGGCTGACGTGAACCAATGGGTGGGAGCTCTCTCTGCCTCTCTCTGATTCTCTAATTTTTTGAAAAAAGATTTATTTGTTTGAGAGGTAGAGTTACAGACAGTGAGAGGGAGAGACGGAGAGAAAGGTCTTCCATCCGCTGGGTCACTCCCCAGATGGCTGCTACGGCCGGAGCTGCGTCAATCTGAAGCCAGAAGCCAGGAGCTTCTACCGGGTTTCCCACGCGGGTACAGGGGCCCAGGTGCTTGGGCCGTGTACTGCTTGGAGCAGCTGGAACTAGAACCGGCGCCCATGTGGGATGCTGGCTCTGCAGGTGGAGGATTAACCTGTGACACAGTGCTGGCCCCCTCTAATTAAATTTCAAGTGAATAAAAATATGGGAAGCCTCATGAATCGTGTATTAGGTTAGCTTAGAGGACTAATTAATTTTGTCTATGGCTCCAACTTTAGTAAATGGGTTGCCAGATGAACATGCCTCGTAAGTTGTTTTAAGATTTATTTCCTGGGGGCCAGCATTGCGGCATAATGCATCCTGTATGCAACGCTGGCATCCTGTATGGGGCCTGTTCGTGTGCTGGATGTTCCACTTCTGATCCAGCTTCCTGTGAATAGTTTGGGAAGAGCAGCAGAAGATGGCCCAAATGTTTGGGCCCCTGCTACCCACATGGGAGGCCCTGAGAGGCTTCTGGCATTGGCCTGGCCCAGCACTGGCCATTGTGCTATCTGGGGACTGAACCAGAAGATGGAAGGCCTATCTGTCTATCTGTCCCTCTAATTCTTTCTCAAATAAAAAAAATAAATCTTTAAAGATTTATTCACTTACCTGAAAGTTACAGAGAGAGATCTTCCAACTGTTGGTTCACTCCCCAAATGGCACAACTCCATCCAGGGCTCCCATAGAGGTGGAAGGGCCTAAGCACTTGGGCCATCCCCTGCTGTTCTCCCAGGAGGTCTGGTACAGAGCTGGCTTGGAAGTGGAACAGCCAGGATCTGAACTGCTGCCCACAGGGGATGCCGGCATCACAGGCAGCGGCTTTACCCACTGCACCACATGCGTCCTAAGTTCTGTCCAAAGAAACAAAGCAGTTTGGTTTCTAATGATTTAAGGTGGAGCGTGCTAAATACTTTACTATGTTTTATTTCTCTATAGCCAATAATAGAGTTTTTAATGTTTCCTTTATCTCCTAAGCTTTATTTATTGGAGAGGTAGGTTGAGAGTGCCCCTCTGCTGGTCCATTCCCTGAATGCCTGCAGCAGATAGGGTGAGGAGTGGGCAAAGCCAGGAGCCCAGAACCCATTCCAGGCCTCAGACGTAGGCGGCAGGAACCCAAGGACTTGAGCCATCTTCACTGCTCCCAGAGTCGGCACCACTGAAGAGCCAGGAGCCAGGATCAAACCCAGATACTGGGTTGTGGGCTGTGGCAGACCTAACCAGAATCTTCACCGCTGGGCCAAGCACACACCCCAAGCTGTTCATGTTTAAGGTCTTAGAACCATCGTAATGTTTCCCGGGATTGCTTTTTCCTCCTCATGTGTCCAGTGTTTTGTTTTGTTTTTCATTTGACAGGCAGAGTTAGACAGTGAGAGAGAGAGAGACAGAGTGAGAGAAAAGTCTTCCTTCCGCTGGTTCACCCCCCAAATGGCCGCCATGGCCAGAGCTACAATGATCCGAAGCCAGGAGCCAGGTGCTTCCTCCTGGTCTCCCACGCAGGTGCAGGGCCCAAGCACTTGAGCCATCCTCCACTGCCTTCCCGGGCCACAGCAGAGAGCTGGACTGGAAGAGGAGCAATCAGGACTAGAACCTGGCGCCCATATGGGATGCCGGCACTACAGGCGGAGGAATAACCAAGCAAGCCACGGCGCCGACCCCAGTTTGTTTGTTTTTTTTAAGAGATATTTTATTTATTTGAAAGACAAAGTTACAGAGAGAAGTAGAGACACAGAGAGAGAGGTCTTCCGTCCCAAATGGCCACAACGGCCAGAGCTGAGCCGATCGGAAGTCAGGAGCTTCCAACGACTTGGGCCATCCCCATTTCCCCGGCGCATTAGCAACGAGCTGAATCAGAAGTGGAGCAGCCAGGACTCCAGCCAGCACCTGTATGGGATGCTGGCGCTGGGACAGGGGGTTTTAACCTGCTGTGCAGTACTGGCCCCGCATGTCCATTTCCTAAAAAATGTTTTATTCAGACAAAATTCTCATTGCATAAAATCCACCACTTGAGCCACTTGAACGTGCTTAGTATGTGTTAGTGTCTGCACGGTGCTGGCCGCCCACGGCCGCCCGGGGCTGGGGTCGCTCTGCACGGCTGCGGCTTGCCATGGCCGCTTTGACAGACCTGCCTCGCCAGGCAGAGCAAGAACTGCCCGTGTGCTTCAACCAGGGGGAGTCTCGGCTGCTCCACAGCCCAGCTGTGTCACTTCGAGCTGGGTGTGAACCCTCCGAGACTGATTTTCTGTCCCTTAAGTCGATGCTAATCACCCATTTATGCGCTCATCACATACTCACGGAGCCCCGGATCTGTGCTGAGCCCTGTTCTGGGAGTGAAGGGTCACCTGACCTTGGGCTAACAGTGTGCATCTCTCAGCAAGACGAGGAGCCAGCTGGGGCTGATGGACCATAGTGGGTTAATCCAAAGCCTGCGGTGCTGGCATCCCAAATGGGAGCTGGTTTGAGTCTCAGCTGCTCCACTTCGGATCCAGCTCCCTGCTAATACACCTGAGAAAGCAGAGAAAGATGGCTCAAGTGCTTGGGCCCCTGCACCCACGTGGGAGACCCGGGGGAAGCTCTTGGCTCCTGGCTTTGGATCAGCGCAGCCCCGGCCGTTGTGGCCATCTGGGGAGTGTACCAGTGGATAGAAGACCTCTCTCTCTCTCTCTCTCTCTGCCTCTCCTTCTCTCTGTGTAACTCTGACTTTCAAATAAATAAATAAGTCTTTAAAAAAAAAAAAGGCAGAGAGAGAGAGAGAGGCCTTCTACTCGCTGGTTCACTCCCTAATTGGCTGCAACAGCCAGAGCTGTGCTGATCGGAAGCCAGGAGCCTGGAGCTCCTGAGTCTCCCACACGGTGCAGGAGCCCAAGGACTTGAGCCATCTTCTACTGCTTTCCCAAGCCACAGCAGAGAGCTTAGTCTGAAGTGGAACAGCTGGGACTTGAACCGGTGCCCATATGGGATGCCAGCACTGCAGGCAGCGGCTTTACCTGCTACACCACAGTGTTGGCCCATAAATAAAATCTTTTATAAAAAAAAAATTGCTTGAGAATCAACACTGTAGCATAGCGGCCTGTGGTGCCAGCATCCCATCTGGGTGCCAGCGGGGGTCCCAGCTGCTCCACTTCCAGTCTGACTCCCTGCTGGTGCACCTGGGAGAACAGCAGAGGATAGCCAAGTCCTTGGGCCCCTGCACCCATGTGGAGACCCAGAAGAGGCTCCTGGCTTCAGATTGCCCCAGCTCCGGCCATCATGGCCAGGTGGGGCATGAGCCAGTGGGCGGAAGATACCTCTCTAACTCTGCCTTTCAAATAAATTTAAAAAAAGAGTAAAATGTAGTGTGTGTGTGTGGAGAGAGAGAGAGAGAGAGTAATACTGTTTTTAAAAAATTAAAAATTTTATACTTGTTAATTTAATTGATAAAAATTTTTACTATTTATTTGTTTTTTTGAGAGAGTTACAGAGAGAGGGAGAGGTTGTGCATCCACTGATTCACCCCCCAAATGGCTGCAACAGCCAGAGCTGAGCCCATCCAAAGCCAGAAGCTAGGAGCTTCTTTGGGGTCTCCCGCATGGGTGTGGGTGCAGGGACCCAAGCACTTGGGCCATCTTCCACTGCTATGCAGGCCATTAGCAGAGAGCTGGATTAGAAGTGGAGGATGCCCACATGCCAGCCCTGCAGGCGGAAGCTTAGCCTGCTGCACCCCCGCAGTGGCTCCCTGGATACAATTTCAACAAAGAAATTACCAACTGGCTACACTTTAGAAGTTTTCTGGGAGGTTGCATGAAGATGCCTTCAACATTTTTTTTTAAGGTAGGAGACAATGAAACCAAAATGAGGGAGAGGAGAAACATGAAGAGAAACAAGCAGGAAAAAGGCAAAGGGAAGAAAAATAGGAAGAATACTAAGGGTGGAGTGAGAAACAAAATTGTAAAAAAACTAGAAGGAAAGCAAGAGGGAGAAAGAAGCGGGAAACAGACAAGCAAGAAAGGAAAGTGAAGAAGGAGAAGAGAGAGAAATGAATGAGGCAGAGCAGACAGGTCAGCACTTCTCACAGAGACCGGGGCCGGCGCTGGCACGGGGTCAGGTGGCCACCTGTGACGCCGGGGTCTCACGGATGCAGGTGCTCCTATTTTATATATGCAATATATGTAAATAGAAACTTTATATAACATACAGATGTTTTTAAGGCAGAGTTACAGAGAAGCAGAGAGAGAGGTCTCCCATCTGCTGGTTCACTCCGCAGATGGCTCAAGGGCTGCGCTGAGCCGATCCGAAGCCAGGAGCTTCTTCCAGGTCTCCCGCAGGGGCGTCGGCCAAGGACTTGGGTCACCTCCCCTGCCTTCCCAGGCCATCGGAAGGAAGTCGGACCAGACGTGGAGCAGCCAGGACCCAAACCAGCACCACTTGGGATGGAAGATCTCTCTCTCTCCCTCTTGCTCTTAGTAATTCTGCCTTAAAGAAAAAAAAATTGCTTGAAGCTGGGAGTCATTATTATTGAGAGCCTGCTGTCTTAATTTAAAACGTGTATAAAAGGATGCTCACGCATTTGCCAGTTGTGCTTGGCACACAGCTTCTTCCAGCCCTCCCTTCACCCACATTCTATTCAGAGAGAATGGAAACTCAGAATACCACATTTCTCAGGCTCTTATCACTGTGGCCCTGTTAAAAATCAGGTTTGCCGGAGCCGGTGCTGTGGCACTGTGGGCTAAGCCACAGCTGTGATGCCGGCATCCCACCCGAGCGCGTGCCGAAGCCCCGGCTGCTGCACGGCTGATACAGCCTGGGAAGATAGTGGGAGATGGCCTCAGTGCCCGAGCCCGCTACCCGCGTGGGAGACGCACGCCGGACTTCAGGCTCCTGCCGTGGCCTCGCCCAGCCCTGCCTGTTGCTGCTGTTTTTAATGGAAGATTTCTCTCTCTCTCTCTCTCTCTCTCTCTCTCTCTCTCGCAGCCTTTCAAATAAAAATCTTTAAGAAATTAGGTTTTTCCAATTAAAGGCACAGCCAGCTTTGGGAGGTGATCTTTCCAGAGATCCGGTGGACAGATGGGCACTGGCAGAGCCTGGACCCACGTCCTCCTGCTTGGTCACCTGTTTCGTGGTGTGAGTGACTGGACAGGAGCAGTACCCTGACATCATGACAGCGGTGGGGGTGGGGCCTGGAAGCACCTGTGTCTGCCCTGCTAATCTTTCCCGCAGTCTTGTAAGCACCTAATTCCCTGTATTAAATCCCTTTCTACTTGAAATACCAAGAGTGCTTTGTTGGGTCCCTGAATCCAAATGACCCAACAACCATCTTTGAAATACAACCCAGGGGCCAGTGCTGTGGGGCAGTGGGTTAAAGCCCTGGCCTGCAGCAGCAGCATCCCATGTGGGCGCTGGTTCGAGACCTGGCTGCTTCTCTTCCAATCCAGCTCTCTGCTGTGGCCTGGGAAAGCAGTAGAGGATAGCCCAAGTGCTTAGGCCCCTGCACCTGCATGGGAGACCTGGAAGAAGCTCCTGGCTCCTGGCTTCAGATTGGCCCAGCTCCAGCCATTGCAGCCATTTGGGGAGTGAACCAGGAAATGGAAGATTCTCTCTCCCTGCTCTGCCTTTCTGATAAATAAATCAGTCTTTCCCGGCGCACCCCTGTGGCGGTCCCGGAAGAGGAGCGAGGACTGAAGGACACGGGGGGAGCGTCCCTCTGGGGTCTGACTCCCCAGCAACCTGGCAGCGCTCTGTGACGACTTCCCTCTCCAGTCCCCCCAAAGAATTCCACTCTGTTTTCATGGAAGCGGCTCTTTTTGCATCCATATTCCGTTGACTTACAGGAAATTGGACTACATGATAAGCACAACTAGCATAAGCTGGAAATTAGCACGGTGATTTGATGAGCACACCATAGGGTGATCAGGCAGGGAACGCTTGCAGACAGACCGTCGGGGGCTGGCGCTGTGGCGCAGTGAGGTCAAAGCCACAGCCTGCAGAACTGGCATCCCATATGGGTGCAGGTTCAAGTCCTAGCTGCTCCACTTCCAACCCAGCTCCCTGCTAATGCGCCTGGGAGAGCAGCCAAAGGTGGCTCAAGTGCTTGGGCCCCTGCACCCAGGTGGGAGACCCAGAAGAGGCTCCCGGCTCCTGGCTCCTGGCTCCTGCCTGGCCCAGCCCTGGCTCTATCTGGGGAGTGAGCCAGCAGATGGAAGTCCTCTCGCTCTCTAACTCTGCACCCCTGCACCCCGCAGATTCTGTGTGTGGCCCAGACAGTGTAACTGCAGGGTTTGCATTTCTCCTTGACCCACTTGACGTCATCCTTGGCTGCATGAGCTGGTTCGAGCAGGGACAGCCGAGCACAGGCGGCACACGTCACTGCCAAGCAGACGCGGAAGGGCCAGCAAGCATTCTCCGCGCAGGCCACCTCCTTCTGGCATACACCGGGCATCCCCTCTGACCCCAGCTGCCCCACCGGTCCAGGCCTCTGAATGAGCTGTCCCAGAACAAAGCTTCAGACAACCCTCGGTGAAGATACAGCAGGAATGAGCCCTTGTGGTTGCGGGCTGGGGTCTGAGCACAACATGGCCCTCCTGGTGGACATGGGGACCCTCGAGGTCCCTGCTGTCCTGAGTAGGGGTTCCCTGTGCTGTCCTGGGCAGGTGTTCCCTGCGCTGTCGTGGGCGGGTGTTCCCTGTGCTGTCGTGGGCAGGTGTTCCCTGTGCTATCGTGGGTGGGGGTTCCCTATGCTGTCCTGGGCAGGTGTTCCCTGTGCTGTCCTGGGTGGGCGGGTGTTCCCTGTGCTGTTGTGGGTGGGGGTTCCCTGTGCTGTCCTGGGTGGGCGGGTGTTCCCTGTGCTGTCGTGGGTGGGTGTTCCCTGCGCTGTCCTGGGTGGGGGTTCCCTGTGCTGTCCTGGGCAGGTGTTCCCTGCGCTGTCGTGGGTGGGGGTTCCCTGCGCTGTCCTGGGCGGGTGTTCCCTGTGCTGTCGTGGGCGGGTGTTCCCTGTGCTGTCCTGGGTAGGGGTTCCCTGTGCTGTCCTGGACAGGTGTTCCCTGTGCTGTTGTGGGTGAGTGTTCCCTGTGCTGTCGTGGGTGGGTGTTCCCTGCGCTGTCGTGGGCGGGTGTTCCCTGTGCTGTCGTGGCGGGTGTTCCCTGTGCTGTCCTGGGCAGGTGTTCCCTGTGCTGTCGTGGGCGGGTGTTCCCTGTGCTGTCGTGGGCGGGTGTTCCCTGTGCTGTCGTGGGCAGGTGTTCCCTGTGCTGTCGTGGGTGGGGGTTCCCTGTGCTGTCCTGGGCAGGTGTTCCCTGTGCTGTTGTGGGTGAGTGTTCCCTGTGCTGTCGTGGGTGGGTGTTCCCTGCGCTGTCGTGGGCGGGTGTTCCCTGTGCTGTCGTGGCGGGTGTTCCCTGTGCTGTCCTGGGCAGGTGTTCCCTGCGCTGTCGTGGGCGGGTGTTCCCTGTGCTGTCGTGGGCAGGTGTTCCCTGTGCTGTCGTGGGTGGGGGTTCCCTGTGCTGTCCTGGGCAGGTGTTCCCTGTGCTGTCCTGGGTGGGCGGGTGTTCCCTGTGCTGTTGTGGGTGGGGGTTCCCTGTGCTGTCCTGGGTGGGCGGGTGTTCCCTGTGCTGTCGTGGGTGGGTGTTCCCTGCGCTGTCCTGGGTGGGGGTTCCCTGTGCTGTCCTGGGCAGGTGTTCCCTGCGCTGTCGTGGGTGGGGGTTCCCTGCGCTGTCCTGGGCGGGTGTTCCCTGTGCTGTCGTGGGCGGGTGTTCCCTGTGCTGTCCTGGGTAGGGGTTCCCTGTGCTGTCCTGGACAGGTGTTCCCTGTGCTGTTGTGGGTGAGTGTTCCCTGTGCTGTCGTGGGTGGGTGTTCCCTGCGCTGTCGTGGGCGGGTGTTCCCTGTGCTGTCGTGGCGGGTGTTCCCTGTGCTGTCGTGGGTGGGGGTTCCCTGTGCTGTCGTGGGCGGGTGTTCCCTGTGCTGTCGTGGGTGGGGGTTCCCTGTGCTGTCGTGGGTGGGTGTTCCCTGCGCTGTCGTGGGTGGGGGTTCCCTCTGCTGGGCTCTGGCAAAGATCACAAGTGAAGCCTGCACCACGCAGAACTTCCCTCGCTGGGACAGAGATGGGGCAGAGGCCGGGGCAGAGACCTGCCTCCATCTGCAGGCGGACCGGGAGCGAGCCCCGAGCACATGCTCTGAGATGCACGAGAATCCTGAGTCCCGGGCTCAGACGCAGACGCGGCGCGGGACAGCAGCGGAGACAGGGCGTCGCGCCAGCGAGCCAGGGTGCCCGTCCCACCCCGGGACTGCGGGGGAGCAGTTCTGGGCCGAGAGCCCCGCACCCTGAGTGAGGAACGCTGCTCGTCTGGGAACTTCAGGGCTGTGTGACCACAGGGAGCCGTCCTTCGGCTGTGGGATCAGCGGCCAGAGCCCCTGCCCGACCCGGCCTTAAGAGGGCCCTGGCCTGGTGGTTGGGCCGCCACTCCGCTGTGCTGCCGCTGCGACGGGCACCCAGAAGCCGCTGGTTTAGCGCATCCATCGCTGTGTGGGGAAGGATCACTCGACGCCTGCAGCAGGCAGCCTGTAGTAGGGGCCTGCTCAGCGATCTGCCAGAGGCTACGTCCCCTTAAGTTCTTACCTGAGGGGGAGAGAGACAGCTGCCGTCCCCTGATTGCTCCCCCAAGTGCCTACAGTGGCTGCTCCTGGGCCAGTGCCGGAGCCAGGAGCTGGAAACTCACATGGGGAGCTGGCGCTGTGGCACAGCGGGTAAAGCCGCCGCCTGCGGCACCAGCGTCCCATATGGGCACTGCTTGGAGTCCCAGCTGTGCCACTTCCGCCCAGCTCCCTGCTAATGCGCCTCGGAAAGAAGTGGAAGATGGTCTGAGTGGTTGGGCCCCTGAGGCTCCTGGCCCCTGGCTCCAGACAGCCACGCTATAGCTCTTGTGGCCATTTGGAGAGAGAGATGGAAAAGTCCTTCTCTCTCCCCCCTCCCTCACTGCTTCTCCCTTTCAAATAAACTTTTTTTTTGGGGGGGGGGGGAACAGGCAGAGTGGACAGAGAGAGAGACAGAGAGAAAGGTCTTCCTTTGCCGTTGGTTCACCCTCCAATGGCCGCCACGGCCGGCGCACCGCGCTGATCCGAAGCCAGGAGCCAGGTGCTTCTCCTGGTCTCCCATGTGGGTTCAGGGCCCAAGCACTTGGGCCATCCTCCACTGCCCTCCCGGGCCACAGCAGAGAGCTGGCCTGGAAGAGGGGCAACCGGGACAGAATCCGGCGCCCCGACCGGGACTAGAACCCGGTGTGCCAGCGCCGCAGGTGGAGGATTAGCCTAGTGAGCCGCGGCGCCGGCCCTAAATAAACTATTTTTAAAAATAAACTCAGCCCGGGTCTCACCTGTGGGTGGCAGGGACCCAACCGCTTGAGCGTCACTGCTGCCTCCCAGGGTGCACATCGTCAGGGAGGGCAGCCCAGGCGCTCCACGCACCCAGGCTGGCGCCCAACCACCAGGCCAGGGCCCCCTTTACCAGGCCAGGGTGGGGGCTCTGGCCGCTCATCCCGCAGCCGAAGGACGGCTCCCTGCGGTCACACAGCCCCGAAGTTCCCGGACGAGCAGCTTCCTCACGCAGGGTGCGGGGCTCGGCCCAGAACTGCTCCCCCGTGGTCCCGGGGCGGGACGGGCACCCTGGCTCGCTGGCGCGACGCCCTGTCTCCGCTGCTGTCCCGCGCCGCGTCTGCGTCTGAGCCCGGGACCCACGTCCCAGGACAGCGGCTGCACCACAGTGCGGAGCCTGGCGGCGACAAAGAAAAGCGCGGTGGCTGCCACTGCAGCCTGGATGGAGGCCGACTGCAGGTGCCTGGGGAGAACAGGGTTCGGCACCCGCGCGGGGGCAGCAGGGTGCCTGTCTCGCGTCTGTAACGCTGGAGTAGGCTGTGCGGCTCTCCACAAACCAGCTTCGCAGGGTTGGCCACTGGGTTGCTGCGGGACGCCCGGTGAGGGGTCCCCCACGCGGGAAGTTCTCTGCCCACTCGCTCCTTCCGGGACGGTTCTTCCACAGTCCCCGCCCCCATGGAGCACTCCAGTCGGTGACAAGGACAGTTAATGAGTTAATGGGGTGGGCGCTGCGGTGTGGCAGGTGAGGCGAGCGGTGATGCCCGCATCCCGCATCGGAGCGCCTGGTTCGAGCTCCGGCGACTCCCCTTCCACGCCAGCTTCCTGATAGTTCAAGCCCTTGAGCCCCTGCCACCCACACGGGTGACCCTGAGTCCCTGGCTCCTGGCTTGCGCCTGGCTCAGCCCCGGGTGTTGCAGGCATTTGACGAGTGAATCTACGGATGAAAGATCTCTGCCACTCTGCTTTTCAATAAATCAATCTCAGGAAAAACAAATAGGTGTCACGCACAGAAAAGCGCTCCAAAGCCAAGCACAGCAAGCGGGGAGCGCGGCGGGGGCCGTGTCAGCTTGGGCTGGATGTCGGCGGCCAGAACCCGGGGACAGCGGGGTAGCTGGGGGGTCCCGGGAGGGAAGGGGTCACACCGCACCAGCGGTCTCGGCGGCGCGCACAGGCGGGCTGCGGTCGGAGGAGGCCCCAGGCAGAGCCCGAGCGGGTGGTGAGGGGCCGCCCGTGGCCCCCGTCTGCAACCGGTGACCTTGGCCAGCCCGCCGGCGCCTCGGGGACCGACGGGCCGGGGGACGGCCCCAGGGCGCATGCGCGCGCGCTCCGCGTCGCCTCCCCCGCCCCGCCGCTCCCCGCCACGCCGCGGCTCGCGAGTCTCATAGGTTCGCCGCGGAGCCTTCGGGTCCAGGCCGCTAGGCCGGGACGGCGCGGGACGCTGGACCGACTTCCCAGCGGGGCGCCCCGGGCTTCCCGGCCGCCGTGGCAGTGCCCCGGCCGAACCCGCGGGGGCCCCTGCTCCGGGAGCCTCCGGGATGAATGAGTGACGGGCCCAGCGTGGGACGGGAGCGGAGAGGACGCGGCGGAGCTGCGCCTGCCGGGGCCTCCCTGAGGGGCCCGGTGCTGCGCGGGCTCGGGAGACGGCGCTGGGCGCCGGCCCGGTCTGCAGGAGCCGCCCATGTGCTGTCCCGAGAGCTCTGGGGGCTCCCGAAGGACACGGGTGCGCGGCAGCCGCGGCGCCGTCCCCCGCGCCGGCGCGCTCTCCGGTCCCCCGCCCCCTCCACCGAGGAGGCAGAACGGGGGCAGCCCGGGCTGTGGTGGGGCCCGAGGAGGAAGCTGCCGACCCCTGGGACCGCCCCCGCCCCCTTGCACAGCGCCCTGCGGACCCACGTCATCTCGGCCGTTCTTATGCACCGAGTGGCAGCCAACCTCTAGGAAACCAAAGCAAGCGTGCTCGGTCACGGCGAATCCTCGTCCGGGCTCCTCCAGGGCGGCCGCTTACGGTGACCTTTCAGCGTTGAGCCTGTGGTGGACAGGGCGGCCTCCGCCTCGCCCGGCGCCGGGCTGCAGATGTCCCCTGGGTGCTGACTCACGGTGCAGCTGGCACAGTCTCTGCACCGGGTCCCTGTAGGCTCGGAGCCGTCTGTGGTGCATGGCCGACTCGGAGACCACTGACCTGCCCCTGGAAGTCCCTGTTCCTACCCCTGAGGAGTATATGGGGAGGGCGCCCACCTAGCGGGAAGTGAGCCCGGGTGGGAGTCACTCCTGCTGTGACCACAGCACGTTCGCTTTATCCCTCCCCCCATCATTACACAGGATACAGCGATGGCGGGTGGGAGATAGGGTATTAAACTGTCCCCTCCTCCGTAAAGGAAGAATCATCTGAGTAGTGTCTTCCAACAACCTCTGGGGCCCGGCATCAGGTAACTGTGCAGGCCATAAGCATAGTGTGGGTTTCACAGTTTTCCAAAGATGATTTGGGAGAATGAAATCATACCATCATCATTGCACCAATCAGGACGCAGCTCTCTGACTGCACTTTGATACAAAAAAAAAAAAGCAGCCTTTGGTTTCCCCCACTCTGCCCAATTTAAGAAGCAAGGTTGAAGTGTGTGAACTTTCACAGGCCAGTTATTGCCACTTGGAAGAAGCCACCATCTGAGACGCCCGGGCTGGGCAGCCTGGGTTCTAGCCCTCCTGTAGGCTTGGTGTCGGGAGGAGGTGGTGGTGGTCAGCTTTGTACAGACCCGCAGAAGGGCAGCCCCGGCTGCCGCAGGAGCGCGCCCGTGTAGGTCTCCCTGCCGGCCCTCACAGTATCCTTGGGCGGGGGGAGGATGACTGTGTCGCAAGGAGCCAGGACCTGTCACAGCGTGGCTGTCCCCACCCCTGCTTCCACCTTGCACCGCCCTGCACCCTCAGGCCCCTCTGCCTGTGTACAGGCGCCGTCCTCCGCTGGGAATGCCCCCTAGCGAGGCCCCCGGCTGGACACTGCTCTCGGGCTCGGAACAGTGCTGAGCACCCTTCCATCATTCAGTCAGTTTATGCGGGTTTCTAGGGCTCTGTGTCATTCTCTGCGTCCACATCGGCGCACACGGCGGATGCGGTTCCCGATCACCGCGCACGGACAGCGTGACCAAGTCCAGCCGCATCCTCAGGGCTCGCCTCGCTGGGATGCGGGCCCCGCCCAGGCACGGACTACGAGTCCCAGCGGGCTCCGCGGCGGAGGCCCCGCCCCCCGCGCGGCGTCGTGACGTCAGGGGCGCGAGCGGGCGCCGGTGGCTGCGGCGGAGGGCGGGGCGGGGCCGGCGGGCGGCGGCTGCCTTTAGGGCGGAGCCGGCGGCAGCTCCCCTCAGTCGGCCGCGGCTAGCGGACGACCCGGCTTCCGGCGGCCGTTCCTCTCTCTTTCTCTCTCTCTATCCGTCTCGCCCGGTCTCGCGCGCGGAGTCGCGGCCGCCTTCTCAGCGCTGCCCGCAGGCCCGAGCGCGGCGCCATGTCGGAGCCCGGGGGCGGCGGCGGCGGCGAGGACGGCTCGGCCGGCCTGGAGGTGTCGGCCGTGCAGAATGTGGCCGACGTGTCGGTGCTGCAGAAGCACCTGCGCAAGCTGGTGCCGCTGCTGCTGGAGGACGGCGGCGAGGCGCCCGCGGCGCTGGAGGCGGCGCTGGAGGAGAAGAGCGCCCTGGAGCAGATGCGCAAGTTCCTGTCGGACCCGCAGGTCCACACGGTGCTGGTGGAGCGCTCCACCCTCAAAGGTGCGGGTGCGGGTGCGGGGCGGCGCCCTGCGGGCCTCGCCCCACTCGCGGTCCGGGGGCCGCCCGGCCTTGCGTCCCCCCGAGACAATGGGCCCGCTTTGTCTGCGCGGGCCTCCCAAGATGGCCGAGCTGGGTGGAGACAGCGGCGGCCGGCCGGGCCGGGCGGAGGCCGCATCCCTGCCTCGGTGTCGCGGTTTCGTTTTGGGCCGGCCGCGGCGCTCACGCGCTCCCCCGCATCCCCCCATCCCCCGCATCCCCCGCGGCGGCCCGTACCCCGGCGTGCGGCTCCCGGCCGGCTGTCGCGGGGTCGCCCGGGGTGTGTCACGCGTGGCCGGGCCCCGCGTTGCAGGTGGAGGCCGCGGGGAGTCGGTGCGGGGGTGCTGCCTGGGCGTGGCACCTGCGCGGGGGCGGGGGCTGCCCGCACGTGTTCCCGGCCGGGCTGGGGGCTGCGGAAGCCGCGGGGCGAGCCCGGCCCGGCGCGCTCTCCGGGTCCGATAGTTCGTTCCTCTCCGCGGCTGTGCGTGCTCAGATCCACGCGCCGTGCTCCGCGCACATGAGCCCTGCGGACGGGGCTTGCCGGGCTGGGGGCCGGGGGCCGGGGGCTTAGGTGTTCCTACGGGAAACCAAGCGTTGAAAACGTCGGCTCGCAGAGGACGAAGTCACCCGGAGTCCTTTGACCCAGATAGCACTGTCAGCGTTTGGGCTCCTGAGGTCATTTTTAATGAAGTAAATTTAAAAAAGAATCTGAGTTCCATTTTGAGTGTTTTGACTGTGGGCGACTTTAATCGACGGTTTCTGTATTGAAGTCAGTGACTGCGTCTTAACCGCGGCCACAGTGCTTTTTGGGGGGCGGGGATTGCCGGTTTTGTTCTTCGCTCCTGCAGGATGACCGGAAATTCACCTTTCTCAGTCGTTCTAAATTCCGCTTCGCCGCAGTGCAGGGAGGAGAAGCGTCTCCCTGGGGGTCACTGTCCAGGGCACAGCATCTCTGTCTAACTTTGAGCACGGTGCAGACCCGGCAGCCAGGCTCGCCCATCATGACTTGCACTTTTGGAAGCTGACTGAGCAGTCACGACCTAAAATCCCAACCCCACCGCGTTCCTGTGCTTACACAGACTTCTGATGCATTTCTGACAATCCACCCGTCTGGGCTGCGCTTCTTCACATGCGACTAAAGAATCATTTAAACTTTTGACACACATTTTACATATTTATGGGGGAGCATGTGATGCCTGATGTCTACTCAGGATACGCGTATCTGTTTATTCAAACTCATGATACGATGAAAGCGTTCAAAACCTTTCCATCTTGTTTTAAAGTACTATTCAATGAGGTTTTTAAAGATTTTGTTTATTTATTTATTTGCGAGGTAGAGTTACAGACAGTGAGAGGGAGAGACAGAGAGAGAGAGGTCTTCCATCTGGTGGTTCACTTCCCAGGTGGCCGCAATGGCCAGAGCTGCGCCGATCCGAAGCCAGGAGCCAGGAGCTTCTTCCAGGTCTCCCATGTGGGTGCAGGGGCCCAAGGACTTGGGCCATCCTCTGTCATTTTCCCAGGCCACAGCAGAGAGCTGGATGGGAAGTGGAGCAGCTGGGACTCAAACTGGTGCCCATATGGGATGCCGGTGCTTCAGGCCAGGGCACTAACCCACTGCACCACAGCGCCAGCCCCTTTTTTTAAAAGATTTATTTATTTATTTGGAAAGCAGAGTTACAGAGAGGCAGAGAGAGAGAGAGAGAGAGGTCTGGTTCACTCCCCAGATGGCTGTAATAGCCAGAGCTGTGCCAATCTGAAGCCAGGAGCTTCTTCTGGGTCTCCCACGCAGGTACGGGGCCCAAACACTTGGGCCATCTTCTACTGCTCTCTCAGGCCATAGCAGAGAGCTGGATCGGAAGTGGAGCGGCCAGGACTTGAACCGGCGCCCATATGAGTTGCCGACAACTCAGCACAGGCCCCACCACTACTTCTTACTCCTGACTGTAACTTAGTATCTCTTAGTCACTGTTCCTTATCCTTCCCCTGTGCGCTCCAGCCTCTGTTAACCACCACTGTAGTTTTTCTTTTAAGATTTACTTATTTATTTGAAAGGCAGAGCAACTAAAAGGGATAGAGATCTTCCATCCGTTGGTTCACTCCCCAGAGAGCAGTCAGCCAGAGCCGGGCCAGGCTGAAGCCAGGAGCCAGGAACTCCATCCAGGTCTCCCACATGAGTGGCAGGGCCAAGTCCTTGAGCCTCATCCACTGCCTTCCCAGGTACTTTAGTAGGAAACTGAGCAGCTGGGACTTGAACTGGCGCTCTGATATGGGACACTGGTGTCGCAACAATGGCTTAACCTGCTGCACCGCGGCCCCAGCCTCCCAGTTGTGGTCAGTGGTCTCGCCAGTCTTATTAGCATCCTGGCTACACAGAGACAGTTAATACTGCAGAGAGCACCCACATGGTTTAGCCTGGACTGCACATGAATTTACATGATTTATTAAATGAACAGAGAAATTGCTTTTATCTGTTGCTATGCCTGTGTGTGTGTGTGGTGTGTGTGTGTGAAGAAGCTTCCAAACACTTGTAATTGAATACAGAAGCATTATTTTTTATGAAGCCATAAATGTGAATATGAATTTTTTTTAAGATTTTGAGAGAGAGAGTTAAAGACAGAGAACGAGAGAGACAGAAAGGTCTTCCACCTGCTGGTTCACTCCCCAAATGGCTGCAACAACCAGTGCTGGGGTCAGGCCAGAGCCAGGAGCCAGGAGCTTCTTCCAGGTCTCCCTTGTGGGTGCAGGGGCCCAAGGACTTGGGCCATCCTCCACTGCTTTCCCAGGAGCATTAGCAGGGAGCTGGATCAGAAGCTGAGCATCAGGGAAATGAAATGGCACCCATGTAGGGATGCTGGCATTGCAGGTGGCGGCTTTATCCGCTACACCACAGTGCCAGCTCCCACGTATGTGTTGTTTACGCAGCTCCCAGCCAGCTACAAACTTTTTTGTTCAAGTGTGGCATTCTCAAAGTCTGGAATAAAGGAGGTGAATTTCACAGCTGACATTGCCAGTGGAGAGCCAGTAGGGAAGGGGCTATTAAACTCGAGCTCCTCATTTTAAAGAGAAATCTTCCTGGAGTTCTGACTTGGACATTATTTGGTGTCACAGTGTACCCTTAAAATTGTGGCCACATACATGCTCACTCCATGCCAGGACATTCGGTAGCACTCGCTGGTGAAGCACCGTTCTGTCGCGTCTTGCCCTGGTGCAGGGCGGTGTGGCGGGGTAGCAATGGCTGGGGCCTTGACTGTGCTCTGCGGCTCCATGGTAGCCAGGCCGAGGTCAGGTGGCCGGGTTGGGGGGGTGTTAGTGCCTTGGAGCCAACATAGTAGCTGTCTTTGACGAGTGTGTAAGCTCAGAATTCTAGTTTCCCCCTAGAGAGAGCGTGGGGGCCGGCCTCCTCCTGGTTAGTGCAGGGGTGCCGGGACTGGAATGTGGCCGAACACCAGAGGTTTGTGTGACTCAGCGTTCTGGAGGTAGAGCACTCTGGCAAGTGCTGCAGGGTTTTGTTAAATTTGTCTGAGGAAATGATTTTCCTGAAGGTGAAGAAATGTAGCAGATTGATGACTAAACGCATAGGATCCAGTTCTGGCCTTTGCCTGGCGCCCGGATGGTTAATGAAGTGGCTTCTGGGTCCACAGGGGGAGTTTTCCACTAAACCGTCTTGCTGCTTAGAGCGGCAGGCAGGAGTCCACGCAGCGGGCTCCCGCAGTCCCACGCTGTCACCCTCTGTGGGACAGACCAGCCTGCAGTGACATGAACTTGAATGTGCAGTGTAGCATAGTAAAGGAATGTAGGGACAGCACGCTGGAAACAGTAGCCGTGAACTGTGAAGTGGATGGGAGCCATCTCCTGGCACTGCAGAGAGGGATTCAGGTTGGGAACAGCAGGAGAGGTTTAGTCCCGGCTTTCGTGAATGAGGAAGTCAAAACCCCAGGACTTTAAGACCCAGTTGGGGAAAGGATGTTTTAAGGAAGATTCTGAATCTGCAATTTTCTAGCATCCAGTTATAATGGGAGTATAGGGGCCAGTGTTTTGGCACAGCAAACTTTTAAAAAAATTATTTACTTATATGAAAGGCAGAGTTGCGGTGGGGAGGGATCATCCATTCATTAGTTCGCTCTCCAAGTGGCTGCGACGGCCTGGGCTGGGTCAGGCTGAAGCCAGGAATCAGGAGCTCCATGCAGGTCTTCCATGTGCAGGGGCCTAAGCACTTGAGCCATCTGCCACTACTTTTCCAAGTTGTTAGCAGGGAGCTGGAACAGAAGTGGAGCAGTGAGACACACTGGCATCCATATGGGATGCCTTTGGTGCAGGCAGGAGCTTGCTGGCCCCAACGCTATTTTTTTTTAATGCTTATTTATTTTTTCATATACTTGAAAGGCAGAGCAATGGAAAGATTGATTGATTCATTGATTGATCTTCCATCTGTTGGTTCATTCCCTGTTCCCCACTCCAAAAAACCCTACAACCACCAAGGCTGGGCAGGCTGAAGCCAGGAGCCCAGAACTCCGTCCAGATCTCCCGTGAGGGTGGCAGGCGTCCGGTCACTTGAGCCATCATCGCTACCTTCCAAGATACATTAGCAGGAAGCAGAGCCTCCAGTCTGAGGTGCGGGTGTCTCAGTAAGTGGTTTAACTGCCGCCCCACATACCCACCCCGTGAACTAGTGCTAGGTCCCTTACTAACTAGGGTTTTTTTAACTCCCTATTTCTCCTCTTTTTCTGGAAATACCAAAATGAGCCCCAGTTTCACACTGCGCACAAGTACTCTCCGTGTGCCATGCTCCCTTGGTATGCAGGCAGTGTCAGTGGAGTCTTGGGCTGAGGCGAGCATGCAGACTTTCTCAGCGCGTTGGTAGACTTGCACTGGAGCGAGAGTGGTTGCTGCAGAAGGAAAGGGTGGACGTCCAGAGACAGAAAAGGGAAAGCGAAAGCAGCCGCGTGAGCACACGGGAGGACGCGTGTGATCCCGATGGGAAAGCAATGCGGGACGTGTGTTTGGGATTGTAGAAGGGGAAGATGAGAGGTTAAGCAGGGGCCCAGAACAGGTAATTTGGTAGTGTGTAGGTGGAGGGAAATGAACGGCTGGTCCACGGGCGGGGGAAGGGAGCACTCACCCTGTGGCTGGGAGAGAGCTGCAGGGCCAGGCCACCCTCGGGCCTCACCAGAGTGCTCCGCCCCACCTCTGGCCACCACTCCCTGGACGTGGTGGAAACGTGCCCTGGTACTTAGGAGAGTGCAGGGTGCTTCTCAGGGTGACTGAACTCGATCCTGTACTTGGTTAAGCTGGACGCTCTGCTCACTCTCGGCGCCAGCCTGCCAGTCAGTGGTGTGCCGCACGCTGCGCCAGCCTGCCAGTCAGTGGTGTGCCGCGCGCTGCGCCAGCCTGCCAGTCAGTGGTATGCCCCGCGCTGCGCCAGCCTGGCAGTAGACTGCCGCACTGGTTAGTGCCAAAGGCCATTCTCGAAGCTTAGACATGTATTGAACTCAGAAGTTGATCACGAAAGTGTCCAGCAGACATTGTGCTGGGTCTCAGGGACCTGCAGCGAGGACTTCTGGGCAGGTTCTCTGATTCTTTGTATTGACAGCAGCACCGGGCTGTCCGGCTACATAGTAACCGGTAACTTTACTTGAGTGGCCAAGGTGAAGCTTCTAAATACAAGAAGAGCAGCATTAGTAGCCTCTTACTAAACGTTAACAATCAAGTGTCTCTCTCCTCTGAACCATTTTTAAAGTATTTACCAAAGTAGAGTTCCAGGTTATTGTCAGGAAGCTGTGGGCCCTTTCGGGGCAGAGCAGCGTCCCAGGCTCTGTCCTTGTAAATGGGGCAGGACAGCCTCAGCCTTGCGCCTGTGTGCACGGAGAGGGAGTGTGCAATCAATAATGACTTGCACAAATTGTCATCAGGGAGGCGGGGCTTCCCCAGGGCCGCAGGGCAGTGTGCCTGCATTGGTGAGGTGACGTCACTGGGTGTGCCCGCCGGAGCCCAGGCAGCATTCTTCTGCATTGCAGTGTGCCGGCTGGCTGGCTCGCGGAGCTGCGGTGCCGGCTCCCTCCACCCCGTGGCACTGGGAAGCGGCTGCAGCCTCACCGCTGTGCTCAAACTGCACCTTTTGTTCCTGTGTGGTTTTGTTAGATTCTGGGGAGGGTCGATAATTCCAAATTCACACACTATGTTTTTAGTTGTGTTGGTGATTTCCTTTGGTTGTATAATGCTGTTTTTATTTTCTATTTATCAAGTAGTGTTTTGATAACATGTTTTATAGAAACATTGAATGGAATTATGAGAAATTGAGAAAATTGAGGGGGAGGATATTTCATAACTCCACCCTAACAACTTTTTTAGTGTGAGGGTATTTTTTTTAAACTTTAAAGCCAGCGAGTGAACTTGCAGATGGAAGATCTTGCTTTCTATCTCTCTGCCTTTCAAATAAAATGAAAATAAACAAACAAAAGTTTTATAAAACGAAATCCTGTAGGTTGTCTGGTTGAATAGCTCGCCTCTCCTCAACTGTCCGTTTTACATCTGCAGCGTTGATGCCCAGGGGAAGTGCATTCCCAGGACCACTTAGCTGTGAGCAGTGGGACAAGCTGGGTCGCCTGCCTTGTCTGTCACCAGGAGGCCCTGATGGGAGCCAAGGTCACTGTTCCGGTGCAGAGGCCTCCTGTGCCGGGGCAGCTGCAATGGTTCAGTCAGGGCATTCAGGGTAACACCACACAGAGAGGCTGGGGGTGCTTTCTGGTCTCCCCTTAACTTTGGGGGTTTGGCTCAGCTGCCTCACGAGGCTGTCATGCTGTCAGATTCCAGGGAGTTTTTAGTGAGTGCATGCAGTGTCATGCTGTGAGGAACCTGGCCTGCATCACACCTGGAGCAGACTGACAGGTGCTGTGGTGGAGTGAGGACAGGAAGACTGGGGAATGCCCGTCATGCCCGGGGTGTTCTGTTTGTTTTTATTCATTTACTCGAGAGGCAGAGGAGAGAGTGCTCCCATGTACTCCCCAGATGCCTACAGCGGGCCCGGATAGGCTGGAGCCAGGAGCCCAGCTGAGTACTGAACCCAGGCGTTTTTTTTTAGAAAGCTTTTATTTAATAAACATCAATTTCACAGGTACAGCTTTTGGATTGTAGCAGTTCTTCCCCCCATACCTGCCCTCCCACCCCTACTCCCATCCCATCTCCTACTCCCTCTCCCATCCCATTCTTCGTTAAGATTCAATCTTAATTATCTTTATATACAGAAGATCAACTCTATACTAAATAAGGATTTCAACAGTTTGCACCCACACAGACACGCAAAGTATAAAGTTCTGTTTGAAGACTAGTTTTACCATTAATACCCCCCCACCCTCGCACTGCATGTGCACCCACTCGATTCCTTCTCCAGAACCCAGGAATGCCAGCAGCACCTGGAAGGTGCCAGGAGATTAACCACCTTGCCCAAGATCACACAGCAAATAAGTGACAAGGCAGGGCTAAGAAAAAACATGTAGGGAAGGAAAAATAAATAGCGCCATGTCATGGGGAGGTTTACATGGATTCATTTATCTGAGAGACGAAAGACAGAGAGAGCTCCCTCTGTTCCAACTGCCTAGGCAGTCGAAGCCAACTCCCAGAAACTCAATCCGGTCTCCCATGTTGGTAGTAAGGGACTTGGCTACTTGAGCCGTCACCTGCTTCCCAGGATGTGCGTTAGCAGGAGGCGGAGCTGGGACTCGAACCCAGGCACTCTGATGTGCAGTGTGGATGTCCCAACCAGCAGCTGCGACGTGGCGGTTTAAATGTCAGAGTAGGGGTAGCAGTTGACAAATAAGAGGGTGAAATGTTGATATGAGTCTGAAGTATCTATTTTGATTTATAGAGGATGTCGGTGATGAAGGAGAAGAAGAAAAAGAATTCATTTCCTATAACATCAACATTGACATTCATTATGGGGTTAAGTCCAACAGGTGAGTAGTGTGGGTATACCATTATCTGAGATCTTGAATTTGTGAGAACAGAATTAACGTAAATCTTAACTGATCCAGATGAACAAGTTAGACTTCTGTTGTTTAAGTTCAGTATCTTTGATTTCTTGTTTTCAAATTAGGATTTCCAATTCAATGCACTGTAAATGCTGTCGTCTTTTAATTGTCACAGCATCCATCTTTATATCAGCCATTATGTACTTAACATATCTAGTGATACTCTCATGATATCTCATATCTGATCTTCATTGTTACAGATAACTAGTAAACATTCTCATGTACAGGTCTGATCTCTTTAGGATAAATCCCTAAAGATAGCATGACTAGTTCAGTGGCAAAGACCGTTAATGTTTGTGATGCATATCGCTGGACTTTCCGCCTTCTAGAAAGATTGCATCAAGTTGCAGTAGGATAAACATATCCACATTGAAATCTGTAAATGTTACTGGTTCTGCAGTGGTTTTTAGAAACTTACTTTTTAAAAAACATTTTAAAAAATTATTTATTTATTTATTTGAAAGGCAGACTTACAGAGAGAGGGGAAAGACAGAGACAGAGAGATAGGTCTTCCATCAGCTGGTTCATTCCCCAAATGGCCACAACAGCTGAGGCTGGACCAGGCCAAAACCAGTAGCCAGGAGCTTCATTCAGATCTCCTACATGGATGACAGGGGCCTAATCAGTTGGATCATCTCCCACTGATTTCCCAGGTGCATTAGCAGGGAGCTAGATCAGAAGTAGAGCAGCTGGGGCTCGAACCAGTACCCATATTGGATGCTGGTATTGCAAGTGGCCGCTTAACCTGCTATACTACAACACTGGCCCCAATTTTTTTTTTAAAAATATTTAAAGGCAGAATGACAGAGAATGGAATAGAGACAGATCTTCCATCCTGTGGTTCACTCACCAAATGCCTGCAACAGCAGGGGTGGGCCAGGCTGCAGCCAGACGCTAGGAACTCCATCTGCGTCTCCCTGTGGGTGGGAGTACTTAGACCATCATCCAGTGCCTACCCCAGTACCTTAGCAGAAAGCTGAACTGGAAGTGGAGGAGCCAGGTCTGAAACCAGCAGTCTGACATGGGGTATGGTCCTGCCAGGCAGCAGCTTACCCCACTGCACCACAGTGCCCGCCCTAAACTTTTTCAGGTTTCTAGGAAGTCACATGAATATAGAACCCCAGGTGTCTCGGTGCACATTGGCCACTTTTGCATTTTTTTGTCCTGTTGGTGATAAACAGTGTACCCCTCATCCCTAAGTGCTTGAGTGTGTTTTCCTAGGAGCAAGCACAAAGCCTCGGCTATCGACGTCAGAAAGCATATTTGTTGCTATAATGTCAGTGTCTCATTAGAGTAATGTTCATATTGTCTCAGAAGTCTCATTGTCATAATCCGTGACCTAGGGCCCGGTCCAGGGTCACGCCCTGCCCTGAGTCTCCCCTCGCATCTGCTTTCCTCCAGGGCAGCCCACCAACCTGTCAGCCTCTCCTGGCGTAGATGTATGTGACAGCTACAGACCAGTGGTTTCATGGAACATCTGTCTTTTTTTAAGATTTATTTATTTGTTTGAAAGGCAGAGTTACAGAGGCAGAGAGAGAGAGACAAAGAGGTCTTCCATCTGTTAGTTTACTCCCTAAATGGATGCAACGGCCTGAGCTGGGCCAATTCGAAGCCAGGAGCCTCTTCTTGGTCTCCCACATGGGTACAGGTGCCCAAGGACTTGGGCCATCCTCCGCTGCTTTCCCAGGCTATAGCAGAGAGCTGGATCAGAAGGAAATGAAGCAGCCGGGACTCAACCCTGTGCTCATATGGGATGCCGGCACTGCAGGCGGTGGCTTTACCGGCTATGCCACAGCACCGGCCCCTCGTGGAATATTAGTTTGTTGGATGTTTTTCCCATAATTAGATTCAGGGTATGTGTTTTCGGAATATGGTTGTGATTTTGTTCCTTCTCAGATGCGTCACATCAGGAAACTTCATTGACTTTGGGGGGGGGGCTGTTTTTGTTTTTGTTTTTGTTTTCCTGTTTTTTTTTTTTTGAAAGTTTTTATTTAATAAATACAAATTTCATAGGTACAGCTTTTAGAATATAGCAGTTCTTCCCCCCATACCTGCCCTCCCGTCCCACCTCCTACTCCTTCTCCGATCCCATTCTTCATTAAGATTCAATTTTAATTAACTTTATATACAGAAGATCAACTCTAAGTAAAGATTTCAACAGTTTGCACCACACAGAAACACAAAGTATAAAGTACTGTTTGAAGACTAGTTTTACCATTAATTCTCATACTACAACTCATTAAGGACAGGGGTCCTACATGGGGAGCAAGTACACAGTGACTCCTGTTGTTGATTTAACAATTGAAATTCTTATTTATGACATCAGTGATCACTCAAGTCTCTTTTCATGAGCTGCCAAGGCTAGGGAAGCCTTTTGAGCCCACAAACACTGTCAGTATTTAGACAGAGCCATAATCAAAGTGGAAGTTCTCTCCTCCCTTCAGAGAAAGGTACCTCCTTTTTTGATGGCCCCTTCTTTCCACTGAGTTCTCACTCACAGAGATCTTTCGTGTAGGTCATTTTTTTGCCAGTGGCTTGGCTTTCCATGCCTGAAGTGCTTTCATGGGCTTTTTAGCCAGATCTGAATGCCTAAAGGGCTGATTCTGAGGCCAGAGTGCTGTTTAGGGCATTTGTTATTCTGTGAGTCTGCTGTGTGGTCTGCTTCCCATGTTGAATCCTTCATTGACTTTTTAATTGTATTTCAAGTTCTGGTCTGGGAGCTGGAAAATTGAAACAGCTTTAGTTAGTCTGAATCCATTAATTAGTTATTGTTGAGCACCTGTTGTAACAGTAGCAAACAAATAAAACCCAATGCCTGTTCCCAAGAAGCTTCTGGTCTTTGAGAAGAAAATTGGCAGGTATACAACTAATATTCAGCAAAACGTCCCAGAACACGAACGTTGGAGAGATTGCTCAGATCAGGGACAGGCCCGGGGAGGAGCCATGCTGGGGCTGACTGTGGGCGGTGCCTGGCTTTCATCAGATGGTTATGCAGACACATAACACGTGGTATGTGGAGGAGATGCGATGTCTAATTTAAGTGATGACTTAGAGTGGGGAAGAGGTAAAATTGGAAAAGATGGCCAGCGCCAGGCAGAGAGCCTGCAGTGCGCTCTTCTCACTTCCCTGTGAGGGACTTTGGTTTCCTCAAACAGATATGTGACTTAGTGCAGCGAATGAGTGGTTCAGGTTAGCGTAGGTGAGGTTTAAGTACATCTTGGCTTGTAACTTACAGTTACAACTTAACTAGGGCAGGCTAGTTTTAGGCCAAGATCGTGAGTTCAGCCCGTTTACACGGCAAGTTAACTTTGCCTTGTTTTGTGATCCCGTGATAGAGTCGTGACCCCGATTCCCTAGTTCTCAGAGTGAGAAAGACAGGCAGCAGTCTCAGTGTGGAGTCAGTTCTTAATGTGATTTTTAAACTAAACTCACAAATGAAGTTTTAATTTGTGTGCAACACAAAGGTGGCTGCGGTTAGTGAGGCTGCTTAGGAATGGGGCTGCACTCATTTCTTTTGCTTGCTTTAAGCTTGGCGTTCATTAAACGAACTCCTGTGATTGACGCGGATAAGCCAGTGTCTGCTCAGCTCCGCGTGCTCACGCTCAGCGAAGACTCGCCCTACGAGACGCTGCATTCTTTCATCAGCAATGCTGTGGCTCCTTTTTTCAAGTCCTACATCCGAGAGTCTGGCAAAGCAGACAGGTGAGTGCCGCTTTTCCTTCTGTGGTTTGAACGCCATGGCTCACTTACCGTTCACACACGCAAAGGTGATGTGAAACCCGGGAGTTGGGAGCGCGGTGCTTGAGTGAATACGTGGCTCGCTAGCATTTGGCAGACCTGAAACCTGACCGTGGACCTCGCGTCTTCGTAGGGATGGCGATAAAATGGCTCCCTCGGTCGAGAAGAAGATCGCAGAGCTGGAGATGGGGCTCCTGCACTTGCAGCAGAACATCGAGATCCCGGAGATCAGCCTGCCCGTGCACCCCCTCATCACCAACGTGGCCAAGCAGTGCTACGAGCGCGGCGAGAAGCCCAAAGTCACAGACTTTGGAGACAAGGTTGAGGACCCGACGTTTCTCAATCAGCTGCAGTCCGGAGTTAACCGCTGGATCCGAGAAATTCAGAAAGTAAGAGCAGAGTACTGAAAGTTAGCGCATGCCACGGTTGCCTGCAGTGCTGCAGGAAGGCTCGCCGGCCTCTCTGTCGACAAGGAACACTCAGCACGGGGACAGCGTTACTCAGGGCACAGCTTGAGGGGCTCCAAACAGGTCGTGGGAAGGGAACGCAAGAAAGTGCAGATTTGCCGTGAACTGTTGGAGATCTCTTGTGTTGAGCCCGAAAGAGCATTAATCCCAGCATCCCAAACCGAACCACTTTTAATTTACAGGCAGGAAATCCACCTGAAGTGTAGCTGTTAATTTGTGTTACTTAATGATACTTTTTCTACCTGTGCTGGAACAGTGGATATCCTTGAGTGCTGTTTTGTCTTCAAAGGTGACCAAGCTGGATCGGGATCCTGCGTCGGGAACTGCTCTGCAGGAGATCAGCTTTTGGCTGAACCTGGAGCGTGCACTGTATCGCATCCAGGAGAAGCGCGAGAGCCCCGAGGTCCTCCTGACCCTGGATATCTTGAAACATGGCAAGCGCTTCCACGCCACCGTCAGCTTTGACACCGACACAGGTAAAACCTGGCCAGGAGATCACTGTGCTGCTTTATGAGGTCTTGTTTGATGAGTAGGTGCTTGTAACGGTTTCTTTCTCATGCTCCTCCAGTTCCAGTGAGTGACACTGCTAGCCGTGTCCAGATGTGAGCCACCCAGGTGCTGGGCGACCTGGTTTCTCAGCTGCTCGGCTCCTCTAGGGGGTGGCCCTTCTGGTGCGAGATCGAGCATGCTTTGGGCAGCCAGACAGGAAGCTGGTGTAGGTTAGGCGGAGGCTGCTTGCCCGGAGGGCTGTGTAAGAAAGCTGGCCAGCTCTTGCCCTTCGCTTCTCTGCCTTCCTCCCATTCTGATAGGTGGGCAGAATAGATGGAGCTTTACGGGTTTTTTGCTTTGTTTTAAAGATTTGTTACATTTGAAAAGCAGAGTGGCCAGTGCCGTGGCTCACTAGGCTAATCCTCCACCTGCGGCGCCAGCACACCAGGTTCTAGTCCCAGTCGGGGCGCCGGATTCTTTCCCGGTTGCCCCTCTTCCAGCCCAGCTCTCTGCTGTGGCCCGGGAAGGCAGTGGAGGATGGCCCAAGTCCTTGGGCCCTGCACCTGCATGGGAGACCAGGAGAAGCACCTGGCTCCTGGCTTCAGATCAGCACGGTGCGCCGGCCACAGTGCATCGGCTGTAGCGGCCATTGGAGGGTGAACCAATGGCAAAAGGAAGACCTTTCTCTCTGTCTGTCTCTCTCACTGACCACTCTGCCTGTCAAAAAAAAAAAAAAGAAAAAAGAAAAAAAAAAAAGAAAAGAAAAACAGAATGACAGAAGGAGAAAGAGAAAGATCGTCCATCCACTGGTTCACTATCCAGATGGCCGCAACAGCCAGGGCTTGGCCAGGCCAAAACCAGGAGCCAGGAACTCCATGTGAGTTTCCCACGTGGGTGGCAGGAGCCCAAGCACTTGGGCCCTCCTGTGCTGCCTTCCTGGGAGTGTTTAGTTGGGAGCTGAATCTGAAGTGGAACAGCTGGACTCAGACTGGCTGTGCAGTATGGGATCCAGCGTCCCATGCAGGGGCCTGGCCAAACGCGCCGCACCACAGCACCAGCACCGGAAGTAGATTAATTAAAGCCCAGGTTTCTGTGAGTCCATGTCTATAAGAATGTGCTTCCCCAGCCTGAGCCAAGGCACAAAGTCTAAATTTCATTGTTCTCAAGGATAATAAAATTTTAGTTTCTTGACATGTAATTATTAGCACTAGAACATTTAGATGATATAAAAAGCAAAAAATGGTCAAATGTAGCCTCAGCCTCGGGTGTGTATGAGTAAGCAGCAGTAGGACCACACCATGGTTACCCTGCACGTTACATTACTTTTTCAAGTATCCTCAACAGATTGGTTTGTGTCATTAAGTATTTTGCAACATGACAATGTTGGATTTTAAGGATATATTTCAATTTACCTACTTATTACCTTGTGGAAACTGTTAACTGTCCCTGTTAACCTAGGTCTGAAACAGGCTTTGGAAACTGTGAATGACTACAATCCTCTGATGAAAGACTTCCCTCTGAACGATTTGCTGTCTGCCACCGAGCTGGACAAGATCAGGCAGGCGCTTGTTGCGATTTTCACCCATTTGAGAAAGATCCGAAACACAAAGTACCCCATTCAGAGGGCCCTGCGCTTGGTGGAGGCCATTTCAAGAGACTTGAGTTCTCAGTTACTCAAAGTATTGGGCACCAGAAAACTGATGCATGTTGCTTATGAAGAATTTGAGAAAGTAAGTTGTAGCCTACTAGGAAGCAGCCTCAGGGCTGGGAATGAGCGTGCTTCTGTAACGAGCTTCGTCTCAAATCGCATCCTAGGTTATGGTGGCGTGCTTCGAAGTGTTCCAGACGTGGGATGATGAGTATGAGAAGCTGCAGGTGTTGCTGAGAGACATCGTGAAGAGAAAGCGGGAGGAGAATCTGAAGATGGTGTGGCGGATCAACCCCGCGCACAGGAAGCTGCAGGCGCGCCTGGACCAGATGCGCAAGTTCAGGCGGCAGCACGAGCAGCTGCGGGCGGTGATCGTCAGGGTCCTGAGGCCGCAGGTCTGGTTTGCACACTAAAGCCTGGTGCTGGCCTTGTTGTAAAGAATCAGCCCTTTCTGTCTGTTTCACACTGCTGATTACTTCTTTAGCTCCATTTCCTTCTTGTTGCTGTCGTCTTTAATATCTGTGGCCTCGTTTAGATTGTTTCAATCCAAACCTCCAGTGTTCTGCCTCCATTCACCCCCTCCCATTGTGCGTGAACCCTGGAGGCAGACTTGGCTATGTGGCTGGAATTCGTTTTTTGTTTTTTTTTTTAATATAAATTTTTAAAGATTTACTTATTTATTTGAAAGTCAGAATTACACCCAGAAGAGAGGAGAGGCAGAGAGAGAGGTAGAGAGAGAGAGAGATCGTCCATCCGATGGTTCATTCCCCAATTGGCCACAATGGCCGGAGCTGTGCCGATCCAAAGCCAGGAGCCAGGAGCCAGGAGCCTCCTCCAGGTCTCCCACATGGGTTCAGGGGCCCAAGGACTTGGGCCATCTTCTACTGCCATCCCAGACCATAGGGGAGAACTGGATCGGAAGAGGAGCAGCCGGGACTAGAACCGGTGCCCATATGGGATGCCGGCGCTTCAGGCCAGGGCATTAACCTTCTGCACCAAAGCGCCGGCCCCAGGATTCGTTCTTTAGCCCCTGTTTCACCTGTAAAATGAGGATGATCGTGAATATGCCAGGGTTTATTCCAAAACGGAGTGACTCTTTCTGTTTTTTCTGTTTACCAAGTCCTTTCTTTAACGAATCCAGTCAGAACATCATTACAGAGCTAAAATGAACTCTACTGTGTTTTACCTGGCCTTTTCTGTTTGTTTGTTTGTTTGTTTTTTTTCCTGTTATGAGTAGTAGTTTTAAAGTGTTTGAAAGTTCGGGAGCCTGTCTTGATGGAACTCTTGTGTGGTGTGAAGTGAACACAAGAATGCTAGTCAGTGAGCGTGTCTGTTACGCGTCTCTTGAAGGTCACAGCCGTTGCGCAGCAGAACCAAGGAGAGGTTCCCGAGCCCCAGGATATGAAGGTGGCGGAGGTTCTCTTTGATGCTGCTGATGCCAATGCCATCGAGGAAGTGAACCTTGCTTACGAGAATGTCAAAGAAGTGGACGGGCTTGATGTGTCCAAAGAAGGCACGGAGGCGTGGGAGGCCGCCATGAAGAGGTACGACGAGAGGATCGACAGAGTGGAGACCCGGATCACTGCCCGCCTCCGAGATCAGCTCGGCACAGCCAAGAATGCCAACGAGATGTTTAGGATTTTCTCCCGGTTCAATGCGCTCTTTGTCCGGCCTCACATCCGCGGGGCCATCCGTGAATACCAGACCCAGCTGATCCAGCGGGTGAAAGACGACATCGAGTCCCTGCATGACAAGTTCAAGGTCCAGTACCCGCAGAGTCAGGCTTGCAAGATGAGCCACGTCCGTGACCTGCCCCCCGTGTCCGGGTCTATCATCTGGGCCAAGCAGATCGACAGGCAGCTGACCGCCTACATGAAACGCGTGGAGGACGTCCTGGGCAAGGGCTGGGAGAACCACGTGGAAGGGCAGAAGCTGAAGCAGGACGGAGACAGCTTCCGCATGAAGCTCAACACCCAGGAGATCTTCGAGGACTGGGCCCGGAAGGTGCAGCAGCGCAACCTGGGCGTCTCCGGCCGCATTTTCACCATCGAGAGCACGCGTGTGCGCGGCCGCACGGGGAACGTGCTGAAGCTGAAGGTCAACTTCCTCCCGGAGATCATCACGCTGTCCAAAGAAGTCCGGAACCTCAAGTGGCTCGGCTTCCGCGTCCCGCTGGCGATCGTGAACAAGGCTCACCAAGCCAACCAGCTGTACCCGTTTGCCATCTCGCTGATCGAGAGTGTTCGTACTTACGAGCGGACCTGCGAGAAAGTTGAGGAGCGAAACACCATCTCACTCTTGGTGGCCGGCCTGAAGAAGGAAGTGCAGGCTTTGATCGCAGAGGGCATTGCCCTGCTGTGGGAGTCCTACAAACTGGACCCTTACGTGCAGCGCCTGGCCGAGACCGTCTTCAATTTCCAGGAAAAGGTGGGCTCTGATTCAGCTCTTTGGTGCTCTGGCGTGGGCCGGAGCTTAGAAGTGGCTGACTCAGGAACGTGTCCGCCTGGGGACGGCACGCGGGGTTGCCCCAGCCTGCAGCTGTGTGGGCTACAAGGAGAGGGGCCATTTTGGTCACTGTGCTGTAGATGGGGTGGGGCCATTAAGAAATACCCCAAGTTCAGGAGCCCGTGGAGAGGTGGACCCAGAAATCCGACAGAGCACAGTGAGAGCTGTGTTGTGATACAGCTGGGGCTGGTCACCCCTGCCTCATCCTCCCCAGTCCCTGGCATAGCTAGACCGGCACAGACCTCCGGGCCCAGAGGCTGCCCCGCCAGCAGACAAGAATGAGCATCTGAGCGCAGGCTGCCTCCCCAGAGCAGAGGGTGAGCAGAGGCTCCCAGCCTTCCTCTTCCCCGCCGCCAGGCTGAGCCGGTGATGGGAAGCTGCTCTGCATACGAGAGGGGTGTACATAAAACACGGGAGTAGAGTGAGTGGATTTTCAAATGTTCGTCTGTGTTTAGGTGGACGATCTGCTGATAATTGAAGAAAAAATAGACCTGGAAGTCCGGTCCCTGGAGACCTGCATGTACGACCACAAGACTTTCTCAGAGATCCTGAACAGAGTCCAGAAGGCCGTGGATGACTTAAACCTGCACTCCTATTCCAATTTGCCCATCTGGGTCAACAAGCTGGATCTGGAGGTGAGGGCAGGGCCAGGGACCGTGCCGCCTGTCTGCTGCGGCCGTAGGCATGGACCCTGTTGAGTAGGTCTGCTCGTCACTAGAAAGCCCTTTTCCTTAGCAGTTGTCTGATAGTCCAGTTCCCTTCCAGAACCCCATCTAACGATAGGGCTGAGCGCTGGTACCACAGGTCCCTGCTCATGTCAGTTGTAAGTGGGAAGCAAGGAGCTGAGGGAGGAGAAAGAGTTCTGTATTCGCTGGGTTTTTGACAACTTTCTATTTGTCCTGCTCTTTTTTTTTTTTTTTTTTTTTTTTTTAAGATTTATTTATTTGAAAGAGAGGCAAAGGCAGAGAGAGAGAGAGCGCTTCCATCTGCTGATTCACTACCCAAATGGCCTCAATGGCCAGGACCAGGCTGGAGCCAGGAGATTCATCCAGGTCTCCCACATGGGTGCAGGGGCCCAAGACTTGGGCCATCCTCCACTGCTTCCCCAGGTGCAATAGCGGGGAGCTGGATCATAAGTGGGACACCAGGACTTGATTGGTGCCCATATGTGATGCTGGCACTGCAGGCGGCGGCTTTACCCGCTGCACCACAGTGCCAGCCCCTGACCTGTTCTTCTTACAATATAGATTCTCTTTCTTCCTCTTCAGGCATTGTTCTCTGTCCAAGCTGCCTCTCCCCAATCTAGAAAGAAATCCTCTCGTCCCTGCTGGGGCAGGGAGCGGTGTAGGTGTACGTGCCGTGAGCTTACCAATCCTTGGCTTTCCTCACAGGTGGACTTAAGCAAGCCTGGCAGTGGAGTGTCTGGGAGGAGGGAATTTAATAGCCAGTGCTACAGGCCACACCTGGTTGGGTCCCAAGCTGTTGGTGGTTTTCCCCTTCCTGTTTTTCAAAATGGATAAGTAGGTTGCAGTGTACCCACAGAGTGGACACTGACAGTCGGAGCTCACAAACCCCGCTGTTGTGAACGCACAAACCCACAGCCCCTCAGGAAGCCCGGGGCTGTCAGAGCAGCACTCAGCACACTCCTAGCCAGGCTGCAGGGCCCAGCGCAGACAGCTGGCAGGGGCGTGCAGTGGAGGGAAACATTCTCTGCTTGTTAAAATACAGTGATTTGCTCTCCAAATTAGAGATTTGTCCTGCCTTTGAGGCTGCCAGAAAAACACGGTAGTTTTGTGAATTTTCAGGACTCATTGCAGAACATATCTGCTGCATTAGTGGCAGTCTGTCACTTACGGTTGGGAGGACTGAGTATTCGTCAGGCCAGAGCTGGAGCACACAGCCAACCCAAGATGGGCCCAGTGAGACGGGGCGGGCGTAGACAGAAGGGTTGTCATTGGTAACGTCTTGTCTTTGACCTGAAACGCCTGTGGTTTTCTAATGCGTGTCTCTTGTGAGCTAACTTTGGAAGGAATGCCGCTCCCTGATGCTGCTTTCTCTGTAGATTGAAAGGATACTGGGAGTCCGTCTGCAAGCTGGCCTGAGAGCGTGGACCCAGGTCCTTCTTGGACAAGCTGAAGACAAAGCTGAGGTTGACATGGATACAGATGCCCCTCAGGTCAGCCACAAGCCTGGGGGAGAGCCAAAGATCAAGGTGAGTGTGCCCTGCCGTCGTGTTTGCTGGGAGCTGAGATGTCGCCCCTGCAGACGCACCCCTGGCCGTGCATCCCACAAGACAGTCGCCCTTCCCCAGCCGAGGAGGTGTCACGTCACCGGGTCACTGGTGATACGTGGGCTTCGTGTGCCTGTGACGTTGTGAGGAGGAAGTGTCACCCGCTGTGGTCTTCTTCCAGCTCTGTCTCATTCTAGCCACGAGAAGAGCGTCACACAGTCCCAGGTTGAGGGTCAGTCTGCAGAGTGCCTGCCCCATACCCTTCCTAAGTGTCAAGGTCATGAAAGACAGAAATCATCAGGGTTGGAAGGGGTTAAAGAGAGAGCTGACTTGGATGAGACCCCGGGAAGCCCAGCTGAAGTCTTAGCTAACGCACGTTTCCGTGGGGCGGCCGCTGTGCGGAGTGAGATGCCAGCCAGGGACAAAGCTGGGGAAGCACACGTGGCACTTCTGTGACTTCCCTGCCACTCTCCTGTGAGCCTGTCAGAGTTCCGAGACTCCTACATGAGAAGTAAACCTTAGTTATTTATTTTTAAAGATGTATTTATTTGAAGGGCAGAGTTACAGAGTGAGAGAGCCAGACAGAGATCTTCAGCCACTGGTTCACTCTCCAAATGGTCACAGCAGCTGGGGCTGGGTCAGACTGATGCCAGGGCTCCCCGCGGGTGCAGGGGCCCAAGCACTCAGGCCATCTGCTGCTGCTTTCCCAGAGGCATTAGCAGGGAGCTGAGTTGGAAGTGGAGCATCTGGGAATCAAACTGGCCCTCCCGTGGGATGCTGGTATCGCAGGCAGTGGCTTAACCCACTGCACCACAATGCACCACAGTGCCAGCCCCTAAAAAATATATTTTAGGAAAAAAAAAAAGCTACTTTGCAGAAGAAGGACCTTCCCTACTCACTGAGTTTTCATGCTGATCTGAGCATTACCTGCCACAGATAAAAGTCCAGCCAGGACACTAGATGTGACGAGAGTCCAAGCCCAAGCCGCGTGAAAGGACAGAGCAGCACGTGGGCAGACTGGGGTGGGCAGTGGTCTCTGCCTCCCAAGCCATCTGTTGCATTTGTCTGAGGAAGTGGTCACCTGGGCCTTAGCCAGCCTTCCAGAGAATTCAGTAACGCTGATCACCGAGGGCTACCCGTGGGTACTTTTGGTTGCTCCAGGCGGTGGTGACGGGTGCCCACCTGGCGGTAATTGTCAGTCACCCGTTTGATCTCTGTGTGTCCAGCATTTGTGCAGGATTGACTTACAGCAGGTTCTCACAAGACTTGTGCAGGTGAAGACTGACGTGGGAGACATAATTGGCTCTTTTTTCCAACCCGAACTGTACCTTTTCATTTTTTCTGCACACTTGAATTTTTTTTATTGTTTTAATATTACAGGTTTTGATTCCCAGAGCATACTTTAAAACTGCTGAGTCTCAGAGAAGCAAATGAGCTGTTGGAGTAGGCAGGGTCACGCAGTGAGACTCCCTGGGATTCTTGAGCAGCCTAGGCACTGGTGGCTACAGAGTCCCCTCCGCCCACGGAGCCCCAGGCAGGGCCGTGTGTTCCTCATGACACCCCGTCAGTGGCGCTGGTTTCTCAGCTTCCAAGACGCTTATGGCAAGAGAAGGTTGTATTTGCCAGATTGTGTGGTGCCTGGCTGAGCACCTGTCAGAGCTTCAACACCTGGGCACAGGGGGCCCAGGAGGTGGTGAGGCAGTGCCTGGCCTCTGACTTCCGTGGTCATTTGGGGGCAGCGGACGTGTCACATCGTGAGCAGAAATTACGCAAGATCGTATCTAATAAAGTGACACACTAGGGTCACACCAAGGTAGTTTGTTTTTTTTTTTGTTTTTTTTTTTTTAAGATTTATTTATTTCTTTGAAAGTCAGAGTTACACAGAGGCAAAGAGAGAGAGAGAGGTCTTCCATCCACTGGTTCACTCTCCAATTGGCCGCAATGGCAGGAGCTGCACCGATCCAAAGCCAGCAGCCAGGAGCTTCTTCTGGGTCTCCCACGCAGGTGCAGGGGCCCAAGGACTTGGGCCATCTTCTGCTGCTTTCCCAGGTCATAGCAGAGAGCTGGATAGGAAGTGGAGCAGCTGGGACTTGCACCAGCACCCATATGGGATGCTAGCACTGCAGGCAGCGTCTCTACCCGCTTTGTCACAGCGCTGGCCCCCTACCAAGGTAGTTTTAATAATTTAGGGAAGATGTGACACAGCAGGACTTTTATTGAAATGGATTGCTGTGTAAAAAGTGAAACTTTTCTTTTCTAGAATGTCGTTCATGAACTGAGAATAACCAACCAGGTGATCTATTTGAACCCCCCCATTGAAGAGTGCAGATACAAACTCTATCAGGAGATGTTCGCCTGGAAGATGATTGTGCTGTCTCTCCCCAGGATCCAGAGTCAGAGGTACCAGGTGAGTCTTCGGGCGCCCTGAAGCACACCCCTTCCGTGGTGGCCTCTCCTGGGCTCTCCACCAGCTCCTCTCCCTGGTGTCTAAAGCAGCTCACTCTCTGCGAAGAGGAGGCTTTGTGCTACCTCATGTTTTCTCCAAGTAGTGACTTGGCGTCTTAGCTTGCTCTGAAATTCCCTCCGTGAGCATCTTTGGGAGTCTTAATTCCGGCTTCTCATTTCCCCCTTTGATTAGGGAGGTTTTCAAGCACACACACGGTGGGAATCCAGCCTTCTCTGCCACATGGCCGCTTGATCTCACTTGTTCCCTTCCCCATCGCCTCACCCACTAGGTGGGTGTAGAGTGGATCCCAGCTCGCACGCGTCTGCTGCTGGAGCAGAAGCAGAACTGAAAGACCGCGTGGCTCTTGGCCCCCAGCCCGTGTTGCTTCTGCACAGGACTGGTGGTTTCCGGAGGGGAGAGGCCATGGTCTCTGTGATGGCTGAGGGATCTCAGTAGGAAGCTTGCACTTATTTTTTTTTTTTTAAACATAAACCCAGTTCTTTTAGATTTTTTTTAGGTGATTAATTGCTCATGCCTTGAAATCTTGGGGACGTTCAGCCCAAACCTTGACGACACCCAGCTCATCAGAACTAAGCTTGTAAACATGGATTCCTGCCCCCAGGGAGCCTGCCTGCAGTCTAGCATCTTTCTCCTGCTTTCAGTCGTCCGCTTCCCGTTGCCTCCGTCTCCTGCTCGTCTCCAACACAGGCCGCCCTCCCCTCGTGCACTGGTTCCTGTCCTCTCGTTCTGATACTCAGTAGTTCTCGCCTCTTCTGAGTCTGCCTGACAGGTCATGAGCTTGACCACGTCCTGTGTCCTGCAGCTGCCTGCTTCTGTACACAGGGAAGCTGTAGGAAGAGCTCCTCTCCGGGGCTGGCGCCACCGCCTGACCTCTGTGCCCTGTGCAGTCGCTGGTGCCTCCCACTGCTGCAGGTGGACCTGTAGGCCCTTTCCTGCCTTCTCGGCTGCAGGACTGGGCGAGTGCTCCCTGCTTCCCTGGTTTTCCTCCTTCTATGACCGGTCCCTTTTTTGGATTCCTCTTTTGCTCTCCTTCCTCCCAGCGTCCTAAGTGGGTGGTGCCCTCCCTACTCCTGCGCACCCTCTAGGTGTTCTCATGCAGTCTGTTGACTTCAGATACCACCTGCATGCTGTCACTCCATTTTCCTACCTCCATCCAACCTTCACCCTGAACTCCAGGCCTGTCTGGCTGGCTGCCCACCTGGCTGTCCAGTGGACATGTTCAGGCTTACCCAGAATGAGTCTTAAATCCTAAGTCGATCCTGACACTGCTCCTCTTAGAACCCTTTATCAGCTTCCTGTCAGATTCGCTGGGTCGGCTGATCTCTGGTCGTGACTGTTCACAGGGCTTACTTTCTCCTCTCTCTGGTCTGCCCAAATGTCCCCTTCTCAGTGAGGCCTTCCTGACTGGTCTGTTTAAAACACACCCCTCCCCCTGCCCTCCCTGTCACCTTCCTGCTCTCTCCAGTGTTTCCCACATTCTGTGTATATTGCTTGATCCGTAATTTTCTCCTCCCAAGGAGTGTAAGTGTGTGTGAGCAGGATTTGTGTGTGTTTCTTGTACTTTGGATAGAGCCTGCCACATCGTGGGCACGGGAACAGTTGAGTGAACGAACGCTCAGTGCACTCTTGAACCGTTTGCACCATTAGCAGCAGCGCCTGTCTCCAGCCTGTGGTTCATGTGATGTTTCTGTACCTGGTTTGGGGAATGAAATGTAAATAAGTGTTCTGGTCCCTCGTGGCTGGGTAAGAGGTGTTTTCCCTGAAACACCATTTTGGTCGAGAGCTCTTCCTTGATTTGAGCTCATCTGACATAAGTAGGAGGTCGTGGACCCGTGCACGCGTTCACTGCTGCTCTGGCTCACTAGGTGGGCGTGCATTACGAGCTGACCGAGGAGGAGAAGTTCTATCGGAACGCACTGACTCGGATGCCCGACGGGCCTGTTGCCCTGGAAGAGTCGTATTCTGCCGTCATGGGCATTGTCAGCGAAGTGGAGCAGTACGTCAAGGTAGGCCACCCCGGTTCTGCTGAGACAGCTGTGTCAGCTGTGCTCTGGACACTAAGCATGAGGTGGAAAACATGTGGAGGTCTTGACTGCGTATTTATTATACACTTATTTTAAGGCCAAGAGGAGACAACAGGGCAATTCTTTTGGATTTTAACTGAGACTGAAAGAGGAGAGAGGCGAGATGTCTTCCATCTGCTGATTCATTCCCCAAGTGGCTGCAACAGCCGGGGCCAGGCCAGGCTGAAGCCAGGATCCTGGCATCAATCTGGGTCTCCCATGTGGGTGAGGGGCCCAAGTACTTGCGTCATCTTCCACTGCTTTCCCAGGAGCGTTAGCAGGGAGTGGATCGGAAGCACAGCATGAGAGCTGCTGGCGCTGTGGGAATAGCTTTACCCCCTGTGCCACCGCACCAGCCCTGGGACTTTTCCTGATGGTGTCGAGGAGTGAACTTTTCAGTGTGGTAGGAGCATAGTGCGTAGTAGGATCCTGCAGGAGGAGCAGAGCAAGCCGCACCACTGAACTGTGTTCCCTGCCTGCAGGTCTGGCTCCAGTATCAGTGTCTGTGGGACATGCAAGCCGAAAACATCTACAACAGACTTGGGGAAGACCTCAACAAATGGCAGGCACTCTTGGTCCAAATAAGGAAGGCCAGAGGGACCTTTGACAACGCGGAGACCAAGAAAGAATTCGGACCAGTGGTCATAGACTACGGCAAGGTGGGTCTGCGGTCGGACTGCAGCCGAGACAGCGGCGTGGACGTGTGACCGGCTGGCGCAGGGGCTCATGCAGGGTCGCTGTGTGCTGCTCACCTGCAGGTGCAGTCCAAAGTGAACCTGAAGTACGACTCTTGGCACAAGGAGGTGCTCAGCAAGTTTGGGCAGATGCTGGGATCTAACATGACCGAATTCCACTCCCAGATCTCAAAGGTGAGGGCTGGGATTCTGCAGGGAGATGAGGCTTCCCGCAAGCCTTGGCCCCATGTGATCAAATCCCCCTCTCTGGACAGTCCCGCCAAGAGCTGGAGCAGCACTCGGTGGACACAGCCAGCACCTCCGATGCCGTGACCTTCATCACCTACGTGCAGTCCCTGAAGCGGAAGATCAAGCAGTTTGAGAAACAGGTTGAGGTGAGCTCTGTGAATACTTAAAATCCTCAAACCAGACGTCCAGTTCAGTTTGTTTCTTACGATATTTTGCATTCTGACCAGACCCGTAAGGTCTTCCTGTGTGGGCACCAGCATTGCTTTTTAAGTGCAGAGCGGAGGCTGGCCCTGGAGTCTGCCCTCTGGGAGGGCTGCCGTGACTCGTACGCAGCAGGTCGAGGACTTCTGAGCTGTCTTCCAGGATCTGTTTACGCTGGTGGTTTTCAAGCCATCCCCCCTGCCTGCCCCTTTTGGTGTCACTTGGAATGAAGGGTGCAGTGTGGCTCCGCGGTGGTGCCTCGTCACCGGGCACGGCGCACGCCATCCCTGGGCCGGCTGGGGTCACACAGCAGCCTCAGGAGGGAGGGCTTCCAGACGAGAGCAGGCGCCCTGACCTGCTGTCCTGCAGCCGTGGCGGGCCGTCTCTCTCGTGGGACTCTGGCAGTGGTTTCTGTGATCCTTACGGAAGGAAAAAACTCTGTTTTTTAAACTCTCAAAGCTCTACCGCAACGGCCAGCGCCTGCTGGAAAAGCAGCGTTTCCAGTTCCCGCCCTCCTGGCTTTACATCGACAACATCGAGGGTGAGTGGGGCGCCTTCAATGACATCATGCGGCGGAAGGACTCCGCCATCCAGCAGCAGGTGGCAAACCTGCAGATGAAGATTGTCCAGGAAGATCGGGCCGTGGAGAGCCGCACCACTGACCTGCTGTCCGACTGGGAGAAAACCAAGCCCGTCACGGTGAGTCCCTGGCGGAGCCCCGGCGCCCCTGAACCCGCAGTGCCGATCACTGTGCTTCCCTCAGACGTAAAAGGCCTGCAGCAGCTCCGACTTCTGCACTGAAGACTGCTTGCTTTTGTGAGTATCAAATGCTTGCAGAGGGCAGACGTGAAAACGTGCACCTGGACCCAACTCTCTCTCACCCGGGATGACGGTGCTGGCAAATCAAGGATTGACATCTTCTATCCTTAATTCAGCCCCCTCCTTAGGCGTAGTCAAAGTTGGAATCTAATTCCTGGTGTCACAGGCCCAGCCTCATGTTGCTGCTGGCTGTGCACCTCGGGTGGATGCAGGCTCTGTTGTTGGTTCTGAACCTTTCTGTGCCCACAGCCTGCCACGCCCCTTGTCTTCATGCATCCATGTCTGTGAGCGCTGTCTAGGCTCCAGGTCTTATTCTAGCAGGTAGGATAGAGCAGTGAGTGAAGACAGCAGCGCCCACCCTCACGGAACTGGGCTCCTATGCAGAGACAGATGCGGTCAGCGGCGAGACCTCAGAAAGGCCTTGTTGGGGAGGTGGAGCGGAGGGGAGACGGGTGAGGGGGAGCTGGGTCTGCCGATGACGGGGGGCAGCATGTAGGTCATGGCATGTGGGGTTCACTGGGGGCAGGAATCAGAATTTTTTTCAGATTTACAAGTAAGCATAGAATGGAAAAATGAAAAGGATTAAGATATTTTGAATGTTCCTGTGACTTTCTGGTTCAGGGATGTAAGTTTTCCACAACAGACCTGGTAGCAGACTGAGCCCCACAGCCACCTACAGGTTCCCCTTCCATCCTGGCTGCGGCCGTCTGTCCTGCTTTGGGGTCAATTTTGGTTTGCTGGTTCCTGCCTTTTTTTCCTTTTTATCTACTTGAGAGGCAGATGACTACAGAGACAGAGATGCAGCTCTTCCGTTCACACTTAGTCCCAAAATGCCCACAACAGCCAGACCGGGGCAGGCCAAAGCCAAGAGTCTGGAATTGCAACTGCGTCTCCGTGCGGGTGGCAGTGCCCTCCCAGGATGCATCAGCAGGAAGCTAGAGCAGGAGCAGCGGAGCCAGAATTTGAATTGGCAGTTCAGTTTGGGATGTGGTCATCCCAGGCCGTGGCTTAACCCACTGTGCCACAATGTATCCCTCCCAACTGCTGATGGGCCCTGTTTTAAAAAAAATTTGGGGGGCCGGCCTTGTGGCATAGCAGGTAAAGCTGCTGCCTGCAGTGCCAGCATCCCATATGGGCACAGATTGAGTCCTGGCTGCTCCACTTGCCATCCAACTCCTTGCTAATGTCTCTGGGAAAGTAGCGGAGGATAGCCCAAGTCCTTGGCCCTGCACCCAGGTGGGAGACCTGGAAAAGACTCTTGGCTTTGGCCCAGCCCTGGCCTTTGGGGCCATTTGGATGAAGATCGATATCTTAGTGCCAGTATAATGTTACAGTTAAATTTACTGGTCTTTTGCCTTGGTAGGAAACTGTAATACTTTCTACCGTTTTCAAGTGAGTAAAATGAGAAGGGAACCTGTAAGTAGTGTTGATGCTAAGTCAAGTCCTTCCTGTCCACCTCAGGAGAGGTGTGGCCAGCGGCCCCAGAAGCCGTGCCTTGCTGGGTCCCTGGGAGTGCCCCAGGGGCCCTTCCTGCCGCCAGGGCTCAGGTGAGATGATGCCTGAGTGGCGAGATGGTCCACATGTCAGACACTGATGTCAGACTCCCCTGCAGTGCTCTGCAACATCCTAAGTTGACATGTCATCGCGTGTCCCACGTGGGCGTGTCCAAGGAGTCAGAAATTTCCAGAAGCCTCTCGGGCCCTCCAGCGTCACGCCAGGTTCCTCTTTGCTGAGCCTGCGCGGCAGCGCACTGTGCTTTGGGTGCTTTCAGGGCAATCTCCGCCCAGAGGAGGCGCTGCAGGCCCTGACCATCTACGAGGGGAAGTTCGGGCGGCTGAAGGACGACAGAGAGAAGTGCGCCAAGGCCAAGGAGGCACTGGAGCTCACAGACACGGGACTTCTCAGTGGCAGCGAAGAGCGCGTGCAGGTACCAGCCGTCCGTGGGGAATCGGCTGGGTTCTGAGGGCTTTCTGTTTTTCAGACCCTGATCATGTCCCTCTCTTGCCACAGGTGGCCTTGGAGGAACTGCAGGACCTAAAGGGCGTCTGGTCAGAGCTCTCCAAGGTCTGGGAGCAAATTGATCAGATGAAGGAGCAGCCGTGGGTCTCAGTACAGCCGCGCAAGGTACGTGCCTTGGGACGGGCACCTCTGGCGTTCGTATGTTACACTGGAGGGTCCTGGGAGCTCCGCCTGCAGGGTGCTGTGCTGAGTTCACGGGTCGCGTCGGTGACAGTACTCATCTAGACTGCTGTGAAATGTAGTTCAAAACCATTGTAAAAGACTTTGACATCAAGGCTGGTGTCAGCACGGTGGGGTAATCTGCCCCTTGTGTTGCTGGCATCCCAAATCAGTGCCAGTTCACTACCTGGCTGCTCCATTTCCGTCCAGCTCCCTGCTGATGCACCTAGGAGGCAGCAGGTGATGGCCAAGAACTTGGGCCCTTGCTGCCTACGTCAGAAACCAGGATGGAATTCCTGACTCCTGGCTTCGGCCTGACCCAGCCCTGGCTACTGGGGAGTGAACCATCTTTCTGTCTCTGTCTGTCCTTCTTTCTCTGTCACTCTGCCTTTTGAGCAAATAAATAAACATCTTTTTCAATTAAAAGAAACGTTAGCAAACTGAACACCTTCTCATTTTCCGCCTGACAGCTTCGACAGAACTTAGATGCCCTCTTGAATCAGCTGAAAAACTTCCCTGCCCGCCTGCGGCAGTACGCGTCCTACGAATTTGTGCAGCGGCTCCTGAAAGGCTACATGAAGGTAGGGGCCTGGTGTCGCGTGGGGGTTCCACCGGAAGCTCCGTGCACAGGTGACACTGCTCCCTCCTGGACAGATAAACATGCTGGTCATCGAGCTGAAGTCCGAGGCGCTTAAGGACCGCCACTGGAAACAGCTGATGAAGAGGCTGCACGTGAACTGGGTTGTCTCTGAGCTCACCCTTGGCCAAATCTGGGACGTCGACCTGCAGAAGAACGAAGCCGTTGTCAAGGATGTGCTGCTCGTGGCACAGGGGGAGATGGCGCTGGAGGAATTCTTGAAGCAGGTGAGTAACAGACGGGCATCCACTTTTAGGTTGTGTTTCCGGCTGTTTGTAGACTTTAGCCCATGAAGTGGAGCCTTGTCACCTGTGGTCCTTTTGTCCCTGTCCCATTTGAGTCCGCCACGGCTGGTAAATGCCCACGTTTTGATAACGCGCCTCTTTCTGGTTTGAATCCAGATAAGAGAAGTGTGGAATACGTACGAGCTGGACTTGGTTAACTATCAGAACAAGTGCCGCTTGATCCGCGGCTGGGACGACCTCTTCAACAAGGTCAAGGAGCACATCAACAGCGTCTCCGCCATGAAGCTGTCTCCCTATTACAAGGTACCCTCGTGGGAAGCTAGGTGACGCCTGGCTGGGCTCCTCGCCTGCGCGTCTTCCCGGAGCTTCAGCCTCCAGTGAGCGCTGTCCTCGCGTGTGCCCACCAGGTGTTCGAGGAGGACGCGCTGAGCTGGGAAGACAAGCTGAACCGCATCATGGCTCTCTTTGATGTGTGGATCGACGTGCAGAGGCGCTGGGTCTACCTGGAAGGCATCTTCACCGGCAGTGCCGACATCAAGCACCTGCTGCCTGTGGAAACCCAGCGGTTCCAGAGGTGAGAACCCCCAGGGGAGAAGCGTCGGTGGGGGCCGCCCACCGCGCTCCACACAAGGGCTGATGGATGCTTGTGTTTGGTTTTGCAGCATCAGCACGGAGTTTCTGGCTCTGATGAAAAAAGTATCGAAGTCTCCGCTCGTTATGGACGTTCTGAACATCCAGGGGGTACAGAGGTCTCTGGAAAGGTTGGCAGACCTGCTTGGAAAGATCCAGAAAGCACTGGGAGAGTACCTGGAAAGAGAGCGGTCATCGTTCCCCAGGTGAGTTGGCTAACAGTTGTGTCCTCACAGCATCGTCCCTCCCTTCCCACATGAAGGATTTGTTAGCCAGGATCATTGGATGAATGCCATTGCTCTAATTCTGAGCCATAATCCTTAACTTGCTACTGCCGATTTATTAAGCTTCATTTAAACTATCATCCACCCGCCAAGCTGTGGTCTCTCTCTGGTGTATGGCCCTGACAGCTTTCTAAGTGGCAGCTCTTCCTTTCTGAATAGCTGGCTTAGGGCAGACTGAATGGGTGTTTGTTGTTGTCGTTTTAAGATTTATTTATTTATTTGAAAGTCAGAGTTACACAGAAAGGAGAGGCAGAGAGAGAGGGGGGTCTTCCATCTGCTGGTTCACTGACCAGTTGGCCACAACGGCCTGAGTTGCACTGATGAGGAGCCAGGCGCTTTCTCTGGTCATCCCTCGTAGGTCTTCCACTGCTTTCCCAGGCCATAGCAGAGAGCTGGATCAGAAGTGGAGCAGCTGGGACTCAAACTGGTGCCCATATGGGATGCTGGCACTGCAAGCAGCGGCTTTACCCACTGAGCCACAGTGCCGGCCCCTGAATGGGTTTTTTAAAAAGGAGTTAATGAAGTAAGGTGGATGACATGAAATTCATTGAATCCTTCTGACGTCAAAGTGTTAGAACATGTGTGTCTTTGGCTGAGGGCTGGAAGAAATTTGGATGTGATCTGAATCCAGGCTACAGGTTGTCCACCAGTAGCCACATCCTGTCCCCTTGCAATTGAGAGTTTTGCCTTGGTTCACCTTAATTGTGTATCTAAAAGTTTAGCAACTTGAACGTTATTTTAATTTTAGGTTCTATTTTGTGGGTGATGAAGATTTGCTTGAAATTATTGGAAACAGCAAGAATGTAGCTAAATTACAGAAACACTTCAAGAAAATGTTTGCTGGAGTCTCAAGCATCATTCTAAACGAGGATAACTCTGCCGTCCTGGGCATTTCATCCCGGGAAGGAGAGGAGGTAGCCACATGCACAATTGTAACTCGAGAAGCTTCTCTCACGCCTTGGCACGTCCCAATCCTTACGTCTTTGTTTCAGGTTATGTTTAAAACCCCTGTGTCGATCACGGAACACCCCAAAATCAACGAGTGGCTCACACTGGTGGAAAAGGAGATGCGGGTCACCCTGGCAAAACTTCTGGCTGAGTCCGTTACGGAAGTGGAGATCTTTGGTAAAGCAACTTCCATTGACCCAAACACCTACATCACTTGGATTGACAAGTACCAGGTAATCTGTGGTGGAAGCGAGCTGGCCGTGGTGAGTGCACTGACTGACCATGACAGTGACCCTCCGAGGGCCGTGTCTTTCAGGCCCAGCTTGTGGTTCTGTCAGCCCAGATAGCCTGGTCTGAGAACGTGGAGACGGCGCTGAGCAGCATGGGCGGAGGTGGCGACGCGGCGCCCCTGCACTCGGTGTTGAGCAACGTGGAGGTCACCCTGAACGTGCTGGCCGACTCCGTCCTCATGGAGCAGCCCCCGCTCCGCAGACGGAAGCTGGAGCATCTGGTGGGTCACACACTCAACCCCTTCGTCACCTGTCCTCATGCTTGAAGGATCTCACTGGTCTCCTGGAGACAAGCAGATGGGGTGTTGACATGTGCTGGGGCGCGTGTGCGGCTGGCTCTCTGTTGAAAGGTGGTCTTGATGACTGACAGGAGGCGGTGATTGCCTTGCCCAGGTCTCCTGCCCTCTCTGTGTTCCTGTTGTCCTCTCCCCAAAGAGGTGGCTGCAGCCTGCTCTGAGCCCTGCTGGGCACGGGTGGACTGTTGGCTGTTTAAGCTAGTTGCAGAGTTTTTATTCAGACTGAGGTGTTTTCGTTGTTTCTTGGTTTTTGCTGTAGCTTTGGGTACTATGTAATACCCTAGTGTGAACAGCATTTCCGTTATCTCACAGTGGATTGTGTTATGAAATAGTTACCGAAGGCCGCTGTAGCTGGCTTTAACAAATGACTCACATGCCCAGGAAGAGTACTGTATTGATTGCTGATAGCGCTGTACTTTCTCAGATTACAGAGTTGGTCCACCAGAGGGATGTTACCAGATCCTTGATCAAAAGCAAGATTGACAACGCCAAATCTTTCGAATGGCTCAGCCAGATGCGCTTTTACTTTGACCCTAAGCAAACGGATGTGCTGCAGCAGCTGTCAATCCAAATGGCAAATGCCAAGTTTAACTACGGCTTTGAGTACCTGGGTGTTCAGGACAAGCTGGTCCAGACCCCCCTCACGGACCGGTGCTATCTGACAATGACACAGGCCTTGGAGGCCAGGCTGGGCGGCTCCCCATTTGGTAAGCTACTCCACAAACCTGGACGCAGGGCATCGCATGAGAAACGTCATTTTTAAAGATTAAGCTGACGATAGGAATGTGTCAGTTACACGGTTAGTCCCTCCTAAAATCTTAGGTTTGTCTGCATTCATGACATCTGCTCTGGTTTACTGAGTGAACTGCTTTTTACAGTTAGGTAACGCACTCAGGGTCTCGGTGCTTCTCCTCCAATAACAGGGCCTGCTGGCACCGGGAAAACAGAGTCCGTGAAAGCTCTGGGCCACCAGCTGGGACGCTTCGTCTTGGTTTTCAACTGTGACGAGACCTTTGACTTCCAGGTGAGACGTGGGGACCTCAAGCTCGCACCCGTCTCCAAGCAGTCGGTCCAGCAGCCGGCCTGGTTATATGGACTCCTGAGTCCTCACAGAGCCAGGTGCTCGATCTCCAGTGTCTGTGCTTTCAAGTTGGCTTTAGCTTCCTGTTTCCAAAGTTACTTTTTGAGCACCATGTGTCAGTTTTTCTAACATGGCAGTTTTTTGAAGAAATGTTTACTATCTAGGAACAAACAACTTTAGTGGAAGAAGTTTTAAAATCAACAAGTGGTGGAATGAAACAGCAGCTTTGTCATTGGGGTTGTATTTGCATAGGAGGGGAAAAGATTCTGCATTGTGCACCTGCACAGTAATGATGGCTACCAGTGATGAGTGCCCGACACCTGTGTCTGATTTACCCTTCCCAGCCACCCGGGGGCAAGATGGTATTGTTCCCATCCCAAAGAGTAGGAGACACGGGTTTCAAAAACGTGATTTGCTGAGGTCAGACAGATCATCAGAGCTGGGGTTGAGCCCTGTGGGGTCCACACCGTAGTGGGTGATAGCTTAGACTGTCCTGACCCCACGCCACAGCGCCTGCGGGCCACGTGGCTGAAGCCACAGAAGGGTATCCTCTCAGTCCTAGAGGCTGGAAGGTGCCAGGAGGGTTGGTTTTTGCTGAGGGACCTCTCCCCAGCTCGCAGGTGGCCACTTTGTTTTCCTGCTGCCGTTCCTCTCAGCGTGTACGGAGGGAGAGCGTGCTCTGGCCGCTTCCTCTTGCAAGGACACCAGTTCATCAGATGAGGGCTTGCCCTTCTGACCTCACTTAACCTGCTTTGATTGCCTTCCCATAGGCCTCTCTCCAAATACAGTCCCACGGGGTGCTGGGTTCCAATGTGTGAATCTGGGGAAGGGGCACAATGTAGTCCCCAGCAGATGGTTCTTAGCTTTCCTCTTTCTGCATTTCAGGCAATGGGACGCATCTTTGTGGGGCTTTGCCAGGTGGGTGCGTGGGGCTGCTTTGACGAGTTTAACCGCCTGGAGGAGCGGATGCTCTCAGCCGTGTCCCAGCAGGTGCAGTGCATACAGGAAGCCCTGCGCGAGCATTCCAACCCCAGCTATGATAAGAGTAAGACTTCTCTTTTTCTATAAAGTCACTTTCAGAATGTGGAGAGAAATTCCATTGTGAACTAATTCTGACATCTTTGGTTAGAAATAAGCAGGAATTTTGCTCATCAGAACAAGGCAGTGTGGTGAGTCCTGGTTAAAGACTGAAGGAACAGCTTGTATCACTCGTGCTGGGGCAGCCAGAACCCCAGCAAGCCCTTCCTCAGCTGGCCAGAGCCCCCAGCCCCTTATACGTGTGTGTTTCCTCCTGCAGTACTGGCCACACCACAAGTGCTTTGGCCAGCGTGGGCCCCCAGGACTCTGCCTTCCTCCATGCAGCTCGAGAGAGCCAGCCTCCCTAGCCACCTGTTGGCCAGAGTTTTCTGTTGCCTGGACTTGGCAGTGAGCCCTCTGTCATCATAGGAGAGACTCCGAGGGCTGTGTCACTTGCCTTGCTCAACACAGAGCCAGGCGTGCGAGGCAGGCAGGGTGGAGTGTTGGGGGAATCCCTAAGTGGGGACTGGATAAGCGTGAAAGTCTTCCTGTGTGCACAGGTGTGACTTCTGAAGATTGTTTGAAGGGCAGAGTGACTAGAGAGCAGGAGAGAGAGCTTCATCCACTCGTTCACTCCCCTGAATGGCCACAATAGCGAAGGCTGGGCCCGGCCAAAGCCAGAAGCTCCTTCTGTATCTCCCACATGGTTGGCAGGTGCCCGAGTACTTGGCCGTCCTCTGGTGCCTTTCCAGGCACATTAGCAGGGAGCCGGGTCGGAAGCAGAGCAGCCAGGGCGGGAGGCCAACATCACAAGTGGTGATTTCGCCTAGCCCTGGCCACTGTGGCCATTGGAGAATGAACAGCAGATGAAGATCTCTGCACCACAACATCATCAGCCTCTTGGGTTTTTTGGTTTGGGGTGTTTGTTTTGTATTTTTGGTTCTGGTCTGATTTTGATGATCCTAGAGAAAAATCAGTTTTCATGACCAAACCAATCAGTTGTGTTACAGTGTTGATGGATCTTGTTTTTATTCTGTTGTTGGACTACATTGTCGTCTTGCTCTGTCTGTACACTTGAGATGTGTGGAAAGGGTCTCGTGGGCTGGCACACATGAGCTTCTGCAAGAGGGCCAGGTGCAGCCCCTCCCGCGAGCTTCCCGCCAGCTCCCTAAGAGTCCTGGGCTTTGGCTCCAGAGGTTACTGGCCGAGGATCAGTGCTCTGTCTGCCCTTTTAGGGACATTTTAAATGTGTTTTCCAATGTCACAAGTCTGAGTGCCGTCCTCTCCCTTTCAGCCTCTGCCCCCATCACTTGTGAGCTGCTGAACAAACAGGTCAAGGTGAGCCCGGACATGGCCATCTTCATCACCATGAACCCGGGCTACGCAGGCAGGTCCAACCTTCCCGACAACCTGAAGAAGCTGTTCCGGAGCCTGGCCATGACCAAGCCCGACCGGCAGCTCATCGCCCAGGTCATGCTCTACTCGCAGGGCTTCCGCACCGCCGAGGTTCTCGCCAACAAGATCGTCCCGTTCTTCAAGTGAGCAGCCGGGTCTTCCCAGCCTGTGCCTGGCTCATAACTGTCGCACGTCTGATCGCTTGACTCGGTGTAACAGCGTGCGTCCCTAAAGAGCCCTTCTCTTCCGCAGGCTGTGCGACGAGCAGCTCTCTTCCCAGAGCCACTATGACTTCGGGCTTCGGGCTCTGAAGAGTGTGCTGGTGAGTGCGGGCAACGTGAAGAGGGAGAGGATCCAGAAGATAAAGCGGGAGAAGGAAGAGCGCGGGGAAGCAGTGGATGAAGGAGAGATCGCCGAGAACCTCCCCGAACAAGAGGTTTGTGCGCTGTGCTGCTGATGGCTCAGGCCTCGCACCTTGTGCCCCTGGGATCGCAGTGGTAACCGTGACACTCGCGCAGCAGGTCACGTGGAGGTGTGGGCGAGAAGGGGTCACGCGGCTGTGTTCACTGTGCGCACGGCAGGTGTACGCCCCACGCCCGCCCTCAGAGCCGCCCCTTTCCCTGCAGATTCTGATCCAGAGCGTCTGCGAGACCATGGTGCCCAAGCTGGTGGCAGAGGACATCCCGCTGCTCTTCAGTCTGCTGTCGGATGTGTTCCCCGGGGTCCAGTACCACCGGGGTGAGATGACCGCCCTTCGAGAGGAGCTGAAGAAAGTGTGTCAGGAGATGTACCTGACATACGGCGACGGAGAGGAAGTCGGCGGAATGTGGGTGGAGAAGGTAACAGGTCGATCTGTTGACTGCTGCCCTCACAGGCCTGCCGCTGCCCCGCCACCAGCGAACCCCACTGTGCACAGGACCGGGAAGGGGCATTAGCGGGTTTATGAAGGTTCGCCCTGGCCTGCTTGAGTTGTTCCTTTATTTAAATGCAAAGACAGCAGAAGTTACCTGAGTCACTTAGGTGGTGTCGTTCGTCCTCTGGAAGTGCTGACTAAAGGAACGTCTGTAGCGGATCTGCGCTGTGAGGCGTCTGCTCACTTTGCAGCACCGTGCATCAACCCCCAGCAAGGCCTCTTGTCATTCCATACCCTGAGTGATTCACTGAAGCAAAACTTTTTATTTTTTAAAAAATAGATTTTATTTATTTATTTGAAGGGCAGATTATAGAGATGCAGAGGCAGAGAGAGAGGTCTTCCATCTGCTGGTTCACTCCCCAGATGGCTGCAACAGCTAAAACTGGGCCGATCTGAAGCCAGGAGCCAGGAGCTTCTTCTGGGTCTCCCACGTGGGTGCAGGGGCCCAAGGACTTGGGCCATCCTCTGCTGCTTTCCCAGGCACATTAGCAGGGAACTGGATTGGAAGTGGAGCAGCCAGGACTCAAACCAGTGCCCATGTGGGATGCTAGCACTGGAGTCAGAGGCTTTACCCACTACACCACAGTGCTGTGTGTGAGCTCTGTGCAGAGCCTGGAGAAACGGCGCTGGATGAACCCCAGGCTGATCCTTCTGGTGTTTGTCCTGGGACCGCCTGTGTCCTTGCTGAGGGAGCCTGATAGGCACCTCCCGCCCACTGGCCGCAGCCTTCCCGACAGTTTAGAAAGGTCTGTTAGAGATCCGGCCTGAGCAACGTCTCCCCAGCTGAAGAATCCCAGTGCTTGCCTCAGAGTCCGTGGGTGGCGTCTTTGCTCGTTGTGCAGAGGGGCTGCAGGGCCTCCCTGTTCCCTCCGCGGGGGTCTTGATGCTGGTCTGTGACCCTGTAGGTTCTGCAGCTCTACCAGATCACCCAGATCAACCACGGCCTGATGATGGTGGGGCCCTCGGGCAGCGGGAAGAGCATGGCCTGGCGCGTGCTGCTCAAGGCCCTGGAGAGACTCGAGGGCGTGGAGGGCGTGGCCCACATCATCGACCCCAAGGCCATCAGCAAGGACCACCTCTACGGAACCCTGGACCCCAACACCAGGGAATGGACGGACGGGCTCTTCACACATGTGCTAAGAAAGTACGTCTGCTCCGACCTGTGTTTGCCTGCAGTGGTGGCTGTGGGGCCGGATGAGCTTTGTGTTTGCGGCCGAGGCGTGGAAACAGGAAGTTGTTCAGAAGCCGTGACTGGGTGAGCATTGCTGTGTTAGATTCCTGAGGTGGTCACCGCTGTCTTACGCCCTCCCCTCCAGGATCATAGACAACGTGCGAGGCGAGCTGCAGAAGCGCCAGTGGATCGTCTTTGATGGCGACGTGGACCCTGAGTGGGTGGAAAACCTGAACTCGGTGCTGGATGATAACAAGCTCCTCACTCTGCCCAACGGGGAGCGCCTCAGCCTGCCGCCCAACGTAAGTAGCACGCGCCGGCCAAGTGCAGCTCTGCTGCGCAGGGGAGCAGTCTGCTGCGTGGGTGCCTCCCAGCCCGCACGCCCGCCGCGGGGCTGTTGCTGTCCCCGTTGCTGGCGAGAAATGAGAGCAGGCCTCCCGGCGACTTCCTCCCTTCCATGGAGTCCTGAGCACACTCTGTAATTCTGTTAACCTTCCCTGCAGCCCTGCAGGGGATTCAAGTGGGAATTTTGTTTTCTAAAGATGTATCTATTTATTTGAAAGGTAGGGATAACAGAGAGAAGTCTTCCATCCGCTGGCTCACTCTCCAAGTGGCCACAACGGTCAGGGCTGGGTCAGGCCAGGGTCAGGCCAAAGCCAGGAGCCGGAAGGTTCCTTTAAGTCTCCCACGTGGTTGGCCAGGGCCCAAGCACTTGGGCCGTCCTCTTCCCTTCCCAGGTGCATTAGAGGGAACTGGATAGGAAGTGGAGCAGCCAGGATGCAAACCAGGCTCTGCAGGCAGAGGCTTAACCTTCTACACCACAGCGCCGGCCCCCAAGTGGAAATTAAGCTACCGTACACCTAGGAGGGGGCAGAATGAGGAATTTACAGAGGAACAATCAAGGCTGTCCTTGGGAAAGTCCAGAAAGAACATCCCGAGAGGCTCTCTGGACGGTGGTAGTTTCAGTAGAGACGGGAGTGAGAGCAGCGGGGCGGGGCCATAGGCCCCAGCGTGTGCAAGGAGACCCGGGGCAGTCGACTGAAGCCAGACACCGGGGTGAACGTCGGGGCAGGCCTGGAGCTGGTGCACTGCCCAGTGCAGAGCCATGGGGAGTCGTGGGAGGAGCGGGGTCCCCTCTGGCTCTTCAGAGTAGTTCCTGCGTGCGGGGTGGATGAGCTGATGGTGGCTGCTGCAGTATACAGGCGGTGCCCTGGGAGCTTACGATGGACCAGATGTGGCGGGAAGGGAGGACTAGATTCTCCACGCGGCCTGGAAATGCGCGCTTACTCAGACTGGGCTCTGCTTTGATAGCTGATTGTCTGGTGGGTTCTGTCGTCAGAGATTCACCTCCTTGTGAGGCGGCATCAGCAGCAGGGCGAAGGCTCTGGAATCCTAGCGCCCGATGACAGGCCCAGCCCCACTGTCTGCTGGCAGGGGAGCCCCAGCCAGCTCCCCGGCCCGTCTGAGGTGCTAGTGAGGCCCGGTGCCCAGAGCCCTCCGTTGTGGGGGATCCAAACTGCTCGGGCCCTTCTCCTCCATGCCTGATCCTGTGGAGAGGGGTTGGTGGATAGTGTGGCCACAGGAACTATGGACATTTTTATTTCTGATGTAAGTGCAGAAAAATTGTTTAAATTACCCTTTTAGTCTGTACATAAAACAGTCTTTAAAAAGGTTTGTTTGATTTATTTATCTAAAAGGCAGAGTGACAGAGAGATCTTCCATCTGCCGATCCATTCCCCAGATCCCACACAGCCAGGGCTGGGCCAAAGGCAGCACCTGGAATCCTTTCAGAACATCTCCCGTGTGGGAGACAACAGACCCTCATACCTGGGCCATCACCCAGTGCCTTCCCTGGGACATCAGCAGGAAGCTGGATTGGAACCAGAGCAGCCACCAGCACTCCCCCGCCCCAGGTCAAAGAATCTTAATGTCTGAGCTTACCAAACCCACATCATTAAGTCTGCTTAATGATTTCTTTTAAGGTGCGAATAATGTTTGAAGTGCAGGACTTGAAGTACGCCACGCTGGCCACGGTGTCTCGCTGTGGCATGGTGTGGTTCAGCGAGGACGTGCTGAGCACGGACATGATCTTCAACAACTTCCTGGCCAGACTGCGCAGCATCCCCCTGGACGAGGGGGAGGACGAGGCGCAGCGGCGGCGCAAGGGCAAAGAGGACGAGGGCGAAGAGGCTGCGTCCCCCATGCTGCAGGTGCGAGGGCTGCGCGCACCCACAGGCCTGCTGGAGTGCTGGGACCTCGGGGCGCAGCGAGGTCAGGCTGCCCCGTCCCCCGAGCGCAGGGAAGTCGCGGCCCTTTGCACAGATGGCCGCCACGGGCTCACCGTGGAATCCAGGCGTCCTCGGTGTTGCCTGGCTGAGAGGGGAGCGTGTGAGATCTAAAGGCCTCTCAGCCGCCGTTTCCCGCATTCAGCGAGGACACCAGCTGCTCAGAAGCAGGGTTAGGAACCCCAGGACGCGCAGCGGCTGTGGAAGCGCCGCCTCCTGGGCCTAGGTAGAGCAGAGGGGACGCCCGGCTCTGAAACGCAGCTCAGCACCTTGGTTCCGCTCCTAGATCCAGAGGGATGCAGCGACGATCATGCAGCCGTACTTCACGTCCAGCGGGCTCGTCACCAAGGCGCTGGAGCACGCCTTCAAGCTGGAGCACATCATGGACCTGACGCGCCTGCGCTGTCTGGGCTCGCTCTTCTCCATGCTGCACCAGGCCTGCCGCAACGTGGCGCAGTACAACGCCAACCACCCCGACTTCCCCATGCAGCTGGAGCAGCTGGAGCGCTACATCCAGGTCAGGCGTTCTGCCCACAGGCAGTGCTCGCTGTGCCGGGCCAGAGTCCGGCTTTGCCGAGGCGCGGGGTGTCCCTCAAAAGTAGGAGGGCGTCCAGCCTCTCTCCGCGCTGTGCGGGGCTGCTTGGTTGAAACGCCGGTGCCTGTCTTACAGCGCTACCTGGTGTACGCCATCCTCTGGTCCTTGTCTGGAGACAGCCGGCTGAAGATGAGAGCAGAGCTGGGGGAGTACATCAGAAGGATCACGACGGTGCCGCTGCCAACGGCGCCCAACGTTCCCATCATCGACTACGAGGTGGGCGCGGCACGGCCTCGCGCTCCTTCTCCCCGGCTTGGTCTGTTTCGTCCCAAAGCAGCCTGGCCATGGGCTTTGACTCCGTTTCCTCGTGTCCTCGAAGGGCTCTCTTTTCGTCATTTTCGTTTGTCTGGTACCAGATGTTCGGATTAACTCAGTGAGAGTTGTAACTCTTGTGCAGGTGAGAAGGTTTTGTGTGGCGTGTGTGCCATAGAGCGATTGCATCTCCGTGTCTCTGTAGGTGTCCATCAGCGGGGAGTGGTCCCCGTGGCAGGCCAAGGTGCCTCAGATCGAAGTGGAGACGCACAAAGTGGCAGCCCCTGACGTCGTGGTGCCGACCCTGGACACGGTCCGCCATGAGGCCCTCCTGTACACCTGGCTGGCTGAGCACAAGCCGCTGGTCTTGTGCGGCCCTCCCGGCTCTGGCAAGACCATGACCCTGTTCAGCGCCCTCCGGGCCTTGCCCGACATGGAGGTACGGGGGCAAGAGGTGGGCAGCCGCCTGCTGGTGTTCCAGCGTGGGACTGCTCTTCACCGGGTTCCGTGTCTTCCCTTCCAAAGGTCGTGGGCCTTAACTTCTCCAGCGCGACCACTCCCGAGCTGCTGCTCAAGACTTTTGACCACTACTGCGAGTACAGGCGCACGCCCAACGGCGTCGTCTTGGCTCCTGTTCAGCTGGGAAAGTGGCTCGTGCTGTTCTGTGATGAGATCAACTTGCCAGACATGGACAAGTACGGGACGCAGAGGGTCATCTCCTTCATCAGGCAGGTGCGTTGCCGCCACAGCCCCGCTGTGCCCAGTGCTGGTGGTTTCCAGGGCGCTCCTAACGTGTCACGCCGTCTCCTTCAGATGGTGGAGCATGGAGGCTTCTACCGCACCTCAGATCAAACGTGGGTGAAGCTGGAGCGAATCCAGTTCGTCGGGGCTTGCAATCCACCCACCGATCCTGGAAGAAAGCCCCTCTCACACAGGTAACAGCTCTCTGCAGTTGTGGGGTTGCTGTGAGTTTAGCACGGTAATAATCTGAATTGAGCAAGTTACCAAGGTAGCAGTACTGCCCGTCTCTCCTGGGATGCCCCCGGTCACTTACACCGTGCCGTGACACCAGGAAAACATGTTGAAAAGAGAAGGATTGAGGGCTGGGCGTTCTGTGCGGCCATTCAGAACCCAGTAGGGACTCCCGCACCCCATGTTGCAGCGTCTGGTCTTGAGTCCTGGCTCCACTGCAGCAGGTGGGGGCTCAGGGAAGGGGTCCCTGCCGCTCACATGGGAGACGTGGACTGAGTTCCTGACTCCCACTCCTGGCCTGGCCTGGCCTAGGCTGTTGTGAGCATTGGGGAGTGAGCCAGTAGACAGAAGACCTCTGCCTAGCACATAAGTTTTAAATGACAGCATTGACTTCTTGGGAAGTAATGAACTCCTCCAGACCCATCAGTGAGCCAAGATGAGGCTGAACTAAGCCTGAACTCTTGTCACATCTTGCGTGGCACCAGGTGTATTGTGGGTCAGACCCCAGCCTGAGCAGTGGGTGGCCGCAGTTAGCCTTGACATTCAGCCTGGGTAGGTGGACTGGGGGGTGATTGTCCCCTGGGAGCCTGCCTCTCGCCTGCAGCCGCTGAGCAGCGCAGGGGCTGAGCTGCTGTCCTTGCACAGGTTCTTGCGTCACGTGCCCGTCGTGTACGTGGATTACCCGGGCCCTGCCTCCCTCACGCAGATCTACGGCACCTTCAACCGCGCCATGCTCAGGCTCATCCCGTCCCTGCGCACGTACGCAGAGCCACTCACCACGGCCATGGTGGAGTTCTACACCATGTCTCAGGTACGTGCTGTCTCTGTGACGGAGGACCGTGCGGCCTTAGCCAGAGCTCCTGTGTCTGCTCTCAGGGCCCCCTCTGCACAGGCGCGCAGGCAGGTGCCTTGGAACTTGGACTGCCTAGTGCAGTTTCTAGCAGGGGGCGCCTGCTCCTCGGGACGCGGCCAGGGCTGCACTTGCTGGTGGCGTGCGGCTCAGCACCTGGGCCAGCGACCCTTCCCCCGGCAGCAGCTCTTCACTGGCACCTGTTCACATTTCGAAGAATCTCATCACGAAGCACTTGACCTCTGATGCGGAGGGGCTCTCATGGTTTCTTTGCTAAGCAGCCGCACTTCAGCGAGGGGCTCTCGCACCACGTGCCCGTCCTGAGCCACCTGTCACAGGTTCCAAGTATTTGTCAGTCAGTCTTCAGTTTGCTCTTAGTTTCAAGTGTTTTCAGAAAAAATTTCGTTGTGTTTTCATTGCTTTAAACCTTTAAATACCGCTTATTCCAACGTAAAGTGAACAGCTTGGTCTGACAGTGTTTTGGGCAGTTGTCCAGGTGTTCGACATTGTACAGTAACTGATCCTTAGATACTGCAGAGTCTACGTCCTTTCTCTTTCATATGGAGATGAGTCACAGCACATGTTACTTTATAGCCACCTCCCCGTGTCTGTAGACATTCATGGGGGGCTGGCAGTTAGCCTAGCGGTTAAGCCACCAGTTGGGGCACCTGTGTTTCATGTCATAGCGCCTGGATTCGACTCCCAGCTTCCTGCCAGTGTGCACCCTGGGAGGCAGCTCAACTACCTGGGTCCCTGCCACCCACATGAGAGACCCAGGCTTACATACAGTTTCCCCTTCCTGCAGGAGAGATTCACCCAGGACACCCAGCCGCACTACATCTACTCACCCCGGGAAATGACCAGGTGGGTGAGAGGGATCTTTGAAGCACTGAGACCTCTGGAGACGCTGCCCGTCGAAGGCCTCATTCGCATTTGGGCACATGAAGCCCTGCGTCTCTTCCAAGATAGGTAAGGAGGACCCAGGACCCCGGGTGGCACTTTGTGTTCCTACGGCCCTCATGTCTGCATCTGTACAAGGCTGCCAGGCCCGAGGGTGGAAGGGAGCAGCCATGTGGGCAGCGTTGTGTCCCAACACTGATCTGCCACCATGACAGAACGGTGTCCCACCCATGTCAGGCTACTGTGTGTGCCAGGTACTGGACCTCTTAGTGGTGGGTGGGGGCCTGCACCAACCCTGCGCAAGCACCTAGTTCACTGGCGAGTCAGACGCCTTCCCACAGTCCCCTGGCAATGCCACGCTTCTTTGTCCTTGGTCCTGGTTCTACCACAAGACAAGTGTCCATCGTAGGAGCTTTTGCATCTGAGCTGCTCCACCTTCCAAGGAATCCTGGGAACCACCGGCCTTTCTGGCAGGATCTTTTTCCGGGATGGGCATTCTTTGTAGTTTGGCACAATCTCTGTGTAAAAATACATGCTTCATTTGCCTAGCTCCTGCGTTATTGTTATTTCCTTTTCTATTTTTAATGTTTTTTTAAGGTTTTATTTATATGAGAGACAGAGTTACAGAGAGGGAGTGACAGAGAGAAAGATCTTCCATCTGCTGGTTTACTTCCCCAAATGGCTCCGGCTGGGCTGATCTGAAGCCAGGAGCCAGGAGCTTCTTCCGGGTCTCCCACATGGCTGCAGGGGCCCAAGCACTTGGGCCATCTTCTACTGCTATCCCAGGCCATTAACAGGGAGCTGAATTGGAAGTGGAGCAGCTGGGACTCACACTGGTGTCTGTATTGGATGCCAGCGCTACAGGCAGAGACTTATGTTTTATGCTTCAGTATTTTTAATGTTTTATGCTTCAGTATTTTAGCCCATCCTATTTGGGACTTGTTTTTAGTTGGTGAAGTTTATTTTTATGCTTTACCACTGAAGCTACAATGAACAATGAATGTTGTTGACTTTAATGCAGCACCACAGTTTCCTGTTGCAAGTGATTTGGGACAAAGCTCTGCCTGTGGACCAGGTTACTCAGAGGAAGAGGGGCTACACGACAGGATAGGCCAGAGGAGGTGTTTGTTTGTTTTTCTTTCTTTTAAATTTATCTGAGAGAGGGCTCTCATTCACTGATTCAGTCTCCAGATACCCATATCATCTGGGGCTGGACCAAAGCTGGGAGCCAGGATCTCAATCCAGGTCTCCCACTTGGTTGGCAGGGACCCAAGTGCTTGAACCACCACCACTGCCTCCAAGGGCGTGTGTTAGCAGAAAGTTGGAGCAGGGAATCAGCCCATGTATCCCTCTGGGTGCAGGCATGTTTTTTTATTGATTTATTTTATTTGAAAGGCAGAGTTACATATAGAGATCTTCCATCCGCTGGTTCATTCCCCAAACGTCTGCATCGGCTGGGGCTGGACCAGGCCAAAGCCAGGAAGCAGGAGCTTATTTCATGTCTCCCACATGGGTGCAGGAACCCAAGCACTCGGGTCATCCTCTGCTGCTTTCCCAGGTGCATTAGCAGGGAGCTGGATTGGCAGTGGAGCAGCCGGGGCTTGAACCGGTCCCCATAAGAGATGCCGGCGCTGCAGGGTGCAGCCTAACCTAACCCACTACACCATAGGCTGGCCCCAGATGCAGGCAAGCTAAATGCTTCCTCTGTATTTCCATTTCTTAAATCAATGTAATTAAACATTTTTAGAGGATTTTTTTTTCTTTTAGTGTCATAATGCCATATTTCTAAGGGGTTTGTATTTCATATGAAAATTTCACAAGACCAGTGTTGTGGCACAGCAGGGTAAGCCACTGAGTCCTGGCTCCTCCATTTCCAGTCCAACTCCCTGCTAATGAGCCTGAAAAAGTAGCAGATGACCTGGCTTTGGCCTGTCCTAGCCCTGGCCAGTAAGGCCATTTGAGAAGTGACCAGTGGATGGAAGCTCCCTCTGTCTCCCTCTCTCTCTCTCACTCTGCCTTTCAAATAAATTTTTAAAATGTTTTAAAAATTGCTAAAGCCATCCTGAGTTCTGCTTCTCAGGGTCTTCCGTTTGTGGTGACAGGTGGACACAGGGCGGGCTGCAGGGCTGCAGGGCGTGGGTTCCATGCCTGCCTCTGCTTCCCATCCAGCTTCCTGCAGCCTGGGAAAACCAGTGGTGGCTCAAGTGCTTGGGTCCCTGTTGCCAGTGTGTGGACCAGAGGGAGGTGCTAGCTGCAACCTGGCCCAGCCCCAGCTGTTGTGGGCATTTGGGAAGTGAACCAACCCATGGTGGATCTCTCCTCTCTCCCCCCACTCTATCCCAAATGAAAAAAAAAGAAAAACAACAGGTCTGTGTTGTTTTATTTTGTTTTGTTTTTTAATATTTATTTAGTTGAAAGAGTTACACAGAGAGAGAAGGAGAGGCAGAGAGAGAGAGATTTTCCATCCGCTGGTTCACTCCCCAATTAGCCACAATGGCCAGAGCTACGCCGATCCGAAGCCAGGAGCCAGGAGTTTCTTCTGGGTCTCCCACGTTGGTGTAGGAGCCCAAGGACTAAGGCGTCTTCTACTGCTTTCCCAGGCCATAGCAGAGAGCTGGATAGGAAGTGGAGCAGCCGGGACTTGATCCAGCTCCCATGTGGGATGCCGGCATTGCAGGTGGCGGCTTTACCCGCTATGCTACAGTACTGGCCCCCAGGCCCCTGCTTACTTAAAAAGGAAAAAGCCTGCAGCGCTCAGGCAGCACAGGGACAGCGCAGGGATGGTGGCCTGCTCACCTGCTCAGCTGCGCGGCTGCTCTCCGCTCTCCTCCCACAGACTGGTGGAGGACGAGGAGCGGCGCTGGACTGATGAGAACATCGACATGGTCGCGCTGAAGCACTTTCCTAACATAGACAAGGAGAAGGCCATGAGCCGGCCCATCCTGTACAGCAACTGGTTGTCGAAGGTAAGGACGCGGCCTTGCGCTGGACCCGCGTCTCCTCCTGTGTCGGTGAGAACTGTCTCCTGGTCTTGGGCATGCTGCATTCGCGGCTGTGGTGACGGCTGCACACCCGTCTTCACCCTCCTGCTGCCCGTGGTGCAGCTGGAATGACTGTGTTTGCTCCAGGTGCTAGAATCCCGGGGGAGTGGACGTTCCTAGAATAGCTGGGAGTGCTCCTTCTTCTCGGTAAAGGACAAGGATGGCTCCCTAATTTGCAGTCTCAGCGTGCATTGGGTTCAGTAATCACTGGCTATGGGACCAGTCAGCTTTCTTCCGGGAGCTCCATGCTCATGGGGCAGGCCGGGTCCAAGAGAGCTCCTCCGGAGAGACTGCCTTCGTATTGGGCTGCCTTTTTTTTTTTTTTTTTTTTTTTTTTTTTTTTTAAGATTTTATGTATGTATTTGGGAGGTAGAGCTAGAGGTAGAACTCAAGACAGAGAGGTCTTCCATCCGCTGGTTCACTCTCCAGATGGCTGCAACAGCTGGAGCTGGGACAATCCAAAGCCAGGAGCTTCTTCCAGGTCTCCTACTTGGGCAGATGCAGGGGCCCAAGCACTTGGCCATCCTCTACTGCTTTTCCAGGCTAGAGCAGAGAGCTGGATTGGAAGAGGAGCGGCCAGGACTAGAACCGGCATCTATATGGGATGCTGGCGCTTCAGGCCAGGGGTTTAACCTTCTGCACCACAGCGCTGGCCCCTGCTCCACTTCTGGTCCAGCTCTCTGCTGTGGCCTGGGAAAGCAGCAGAAGATGGCCCAAGCGCTTGGGCCCCTGCACCTGTGTGGGAGACCCCGAGGAAGAAGCTCCTTGCCCCTGGCTTTGGATCGACACAGCTCTGACTGTTGTGACCACGTGGGGAGTGAACCAGCGGATGGAAGACCTCTCCCTCTGTCTGCCTCTGCTCTCTGTAACTCTGCCTTTCAAATAAATAAATAATTCTTTAAAAAAAATGCTCATCCTGGCAGGGAGGGCGTGCCCAACAAAAGCTAGGAAGAGCAAGGTGGGTTCATTCTGTGTTACTGGAGTTTTCTGTTCTCTCTTCATTCTCCCTATGGGGTCTTTGAAGAACAGCTGCCCTTAAAGCCTCCCTCTGTCCTGGTGGAGCCGTGCGTTGGCGCTGTGGGTCTGTCCTCAGCATGTCCTGTGTAGAGGAACCCTGTACTCTACAGGGTCCCGGGACAGTGGGGATCCCGTGCGTGTGGCCTGTCGCAGGGCCTGTTCCTCCCCCTTTTCCTTTCCATGCTGAAACCACGGTCTGACAGGCTCTCTCCTTGTGGGGATCTTGGCCATTCTCGGCCCCTTCACCCTCCAGGTGAGGCTCAGGGCACCCCACCACCACATCTGAGGTCTGATGGGGACGTGGACACACTGACATTTTACACAGTGTTTTCCATTGTGACTGTGGTGTCTCCGTCCGTGGAGGCTTTGACGCCCCGTTTTCTCTGTGAACGTTTCCACGTCTGGGTCTGTTTCTAGCTGACTTCCTTTTTTGTTGCTGTGTCATAAATGGTGTCTTCTCGCTGCACTTTTTAACAGTTCCTTTGTGGGCTGTAGAAGTGCCATTGACTTTGGTCCAGTCACCACGGTAGTTCTTCTAAGCATTGGATGTACCTTTTTCCTGCAGGATTACATCCCAGTAGACCAGGAAGAATTAAGAGATTATGTCAAAGCTAGGCTGAAAGTCTTCTACGAGGAAGAGCTTGATGTCCCTCTGGTCCTGTTTAATGAAGTCCTAGACCACGTGCTCAGGATTGACAGGTGGGTCGCGCCGGGCCCCTGCGACCTCCCCCACCTCTAGGCGGCACTTCACGCTGCCTCCTGCTCGCGCCTGTGCTGTCCACGGCCCCAGTTCCAGCCCTTAGCCTCCTGTGTGTGGCATGAGGTTCCGCCTCGTGTCTGCCGAGTCTGGAGGGCGGGACCGGCCTTTGCGCCATAAGCATTTGACGTACACTTTCAGGTTGAAGCGTGCTCAGGTCCTGCCAACAGAGTCCTAAAGATGTTGGCGCCATGGGTGGGCATCAGTGTCAGAAAGGGAGTGAGGCATACAAGCCTTAAAATGTCTCACCTCTCTTAATGTTCCAGAATATTCCGTCAGCCACAAGGCCACTTGCTTCTGATAGGTGTGAGTGGGGCGGGAAAGACGACGCTGTCCCGGTTCGTCGCCTGGATGAATGGCTTGAGTGTGTACCAGATCAAGGTGGGTCTGGCCGGTGGGCTGTGCCCAGCAGCAGGGTCTTGGTTCCTGCCCGCCCGGCGCTGGTTGTGTGAGAGGGGGCCCAACTTGCTGGCTGCCTCTCTAGGTCCATCGGAAGTACACAGGGGAAGACTTTGACGAAGATCTTCGGACAGTACTGCGACGCTCCGGCTGTAAAAATGAGAAGATAGCGTTTATAATGGACGAGTCCAACGTGTTAGATTCTGGGTTCCTGGAGCGAATGAATACCCTTCTGGCCAATGGAGAGGTAACCGAGCGAGGCCGTGTGCTGCGGGCCGTGTCGACGGCCTGGTGTGCGGGGACGGGGACTCAGCTGCTGTCTCGTCCGCCCAGGTTCCCGGCCTCTTTGAAGGAGATGAGTATGCCACGTTGATGACGCAGTGTAAGGAGGGAGCGCAGAAGGAGGGCCTCATGCTGGACTCCCACGAGGAGCTCTACAAGTGGTTCACCAGCCAGGTCATACGCAACCTGCACGTGGTGTTCACCATGAACCCGTCCTCCGAGGGGCTCAAGGACCGGGCGGCCACCTCCCCTGCGCTCTTCAACAGGTACGTGGACTTCACGCGGCTCTGGGTCCTGGCGGCCCCTGACAGCTGTTTTGAGACATGGGCATCTTTTCCAGGTGTGTGTTGAACTGGTTTGGCGATTGGTCCACTGAGGCACTGTATCAAGTCGGCAAAGAATTCACCAGTAAAATGGACCTGGAGAAGCCCAACTACATTGTGCCGGATTACATGCCTGTCGTGTATGACAAGCTGCCGCAGCCCCCGTCCCACCGGGAAGCCATTGTCAACAGCTGTGTGTTTGTCCATCAGACTCTTCACCAGGTGGGTGTGGTTTCAGAGCGACATGTGAGAGACACAAGGAACCATCACGAAAACGAAACCAGGGCCAGCACTGCAGCCACAGGAGACACTGGCCTGAGTCCTGGCTGTTCTTTCTGCTGATCCGTCTCCCTGCTCATGAGCCTGGGCGGACAGCAAGGGATGGCTCAAGCACTTGGTCCCCTGCCTCCCATGAAGGAGTGCTGGATGGAGCTCCGGCTCCTGGCTGTTGCAGGCATCTGGGGAGTGAACCAGCAGGTGGGAGCTCTCCCCGCTGTCTCTCTAACTTGACGTGTTGTGTAAGTAGGCTTGAGGGTCTTGATACTTGTTACTGTACCCACACCATGTGTTGCGTAAGTAGGCTTGAGGGTCTTGATACTTGTTACTGTACCCACACCACGTGTTGTGTAAGTAGGCTTGAGGGTCTTGATACTTGTTACTGTACCCACACCATGTGTTGCGTAAGTAGGCTTGAGGGTCTTGATACTTGTTACTGTACCCACACCATGTGTTGCGTAAGTAGGCTTGAGGGTCTTGATACTTGTTACTGTACCCACACCATGCGACAGGTGCCTGATCTCTTACTCTGTAATGACAGCCCCTTGTCACCAGCTCTTGCCACAGTTCTGGAGCCGTCGATTCTGCCCCTGTGTGGCTGCCCTCCCCGCCTCTCTGCTGTGTCAGGTCCTGGTTCTCTCCCCAGACTTAGGCTTTGCAGGCCATGGGGGTGTGGGGGGAGCAGCTATTGCCAGTGAAACCTCCTCACAGAACTGCCCATGGCCAGATTTGCTGGCCTACCCTTGCTCTAATCTCTGCAATGGATGAGTCCCGCCTGCTCCCCTCCGCCAGAAAAGCCCGAGGTTGTGGGCATCCTGGCTCCAGGGTCTCCAGGGTATCCTCTGACCCAGCTCCCCTTGCTGGTCTGCTCTCTCCTGTCCTCCTTCAGAGTCATCTCCCTTTAAGCCAAAGGGGACCAGACCTTTTATCACAGAGCCTGTCCACTGTTTAAAGATTTATTTATTTATTTGAAAGGTAGAGAGATATCACCCATTGCTGGTTCACTCCCCAGTCGTTAACAGCTAGATGTAGGCCAGAACTCCGTCCAGGTCTCCCACCTGGGTGCAGGGGCCCAGGGCCTCGGGCCATCTTGCACTGCTTTCCCAGGCCATTAGCAGGGAGCTGGATCAGAAATGGGGCAGCCAGGACTTGAATCAGTGCCCATATGGGACGCCGGCACCGCAGGCGGCAGCCTGATCCGTGATGCCGCGGCAGCCCCCGAGAGCTCGTAGGTGACAGCCAGCCCGAGTGTTGAGCCTGCTGAGGGCCTGGTTTCTTCCACTCTGGTCAGACCGCTCTTACAGCAGAGCAGGTAGAGCTTTCTGCAGGCCAGCTGCAAAGAGCGCCCTCGAGTGACCAGATGTGACCTTATGTTCTGAAAGGCCAACGCCCGGCTGGCCAAGCGAGGAGGCAGGACGATGGCCATCACGCCTCGCCACTACCTGGACTTCATCAACCACTACGCCAACCTGTTCCACGAGAAGCGCAGCGAGCTGGAGGAGCAGCAGATGCATCTGAACGTCGGGCTGCGGAAAATCAAAGAGACCGTGGACCAGGTACGGCCGGCGTGGGGGCCCGTGGGTTCCGTGAGCCACCGTGGACCAGGTACGGCCGGGCGTGGGGGCCCGTGGGTTCCGTGAGCCACCGTGGACCAGGTACGGCCGGCAGCAGCTCGGCGCCGGGCGTGGGGGCCTGTGGGTTCCGTGAGCCACCGTGGACCAGGTACGGCCGGCAGCAGCTCGGCGCCGGGCGTGGGGGCCCGTGGTTTCTGTGAGCCACCGTGGACCAGGTACGGCCGGGCGTGGGGGCCTGTGGGTTCCGTGAGCCACCGTGGACCAGGTACGGTCGGGCAGCAGCTCGGCGCCGGCGTGGGGGCCCGTGGGTTCTGTGAGCCACCGTGGACCTGTCCTTTAGGTGGAAGAGCTGCGCCGCGACTTGAGAATAAAGAGCCAGGAGCTGGAGGTGAAGAACGCGGCAGCCAACGACAAGCTGAAGAAGATGGTGAAAGACCAGCAAGAGGCAGAAAAGAAAAAGGTACGTCCTCTATCACAGGGAGCCGCGGCCTGCCCAGCTCGAACAGGAGGCGGGTGTGGCACTCGGGGGAGTGAGTGGGCACTGCCGTCGAGGCCACCTCTGCTTAACCCCGCGTACATGCCCTTCCCTTCTAGGTCATGAGCCAGGAGATTCAGGAGCAGCTGCATAAGCAGCAGGAAGTCATCGCAGACAAACAAATGAGTGTCAAAGAAGATCTGGACAAGGTGGAGCCTGCCGTCATCGAGGCCCAGAATGGTAAAGGCCGGTAGAGGCGGCTGCACTCAGCACCACCGGGCCTCGCGCGGGGGCTCGCGGGTGGTTCCCACGAGCATTGCCAGTAAAGCCCAGAGCCTGTCTGAGGACTGCACACGGTCCTCATCACACAAGTTGCTGTACTAGTCCGTGTTTATTTGAAAGGCAGAGCAACACTTCCCAAGTGCCCGTAACAGCCTGGGCTAGGCCAGACTAAAGCCAGGAGCCAGGTCCTATCTGTGTCTCCCATGCGGGTGACAGGAACCCAGGTGACTGCCATCATCCACTGCCTGCCAGGCACATTAGCAGGAAGCTGGATCAGAAGCGGGACTTCGCCAGGGCTCCACCCAGTGTGGGCTGCGGGCATCTCAGGTGACAGCTCACCCGCTGCGCCACGGGCCCCAGCCCATGGGGCATCCTGGGAGTGCTCTGGTTCCGGCCCTGGCTGGGAATTGCTCGTTAAGGATATGTAATAGTCGCTTCTCATTTGCTTTCCATTCCCTGTGTGCTCATGAAATGCGGCCAGGAGAGGGTGGTGGCTTCTCACCATTTGTTTTTTCTGTTTGAGAGGTAGAGACGAGACAGACAGAGAGCCAGCATCCACTAGTGCACTCCCCCGACGCCTGAGACAAGCCCCTGCTGATGCTAGAGCTGGGAGCCAGGAACTCAGGCCAGGTCTTGGTTTCCAGTTCATGGCTGACCTCGGCCTGTGCTCTCATCTTCCCACTACTACTTCGCTTTTCCAAATGCCCTAATTATTTTCAGTTTTCACATTTTGCAAAATGAATTTTCATTCATAGTTGGATTTGGATGAGAATTTAATTTAGTTCTGACTTTCTGAATTAAAAGAATTTTACAAAAATCGGAGGCTAGAAAACTGCATTCCCATTTGCAGAAAACTTGGGCTTTTTTTTTTTTTTTTTAAGGATTTATTTATTTATTTGAGAGGCAAAGGCAGAGAGAATCTTCCACCTACTGGTTCACTCCCCAGTTGGCCTCATTGGTTGGTACTGGGCCGATCCAAAGCCAGGAGGTTCTTCCAGGTCTCCCCCACGGGTGCAGGGGCCCAAGGACTCAGGCCATCTGCTGCTGCGTTCCCAAGCACATTAGCAGGGAGCTGGATCCGAAGTGGAGCAGCCGGGATGTGAACCGGCACCCATGTGGGATACTAACACCCACTATGCCATAGCACTGGCCCCCAATTTTTTGATAGTTACAGAAATAAAGGAATTAATGAAGACTTGCGGTCAGTGGAAAGTAATAGCCTGGTTTCTCAGGCGTTTGCAGCTGGGGCCTAGTATAGTAAGGTCTTCATAATTACTTAGAGTCACTGCTCGCGCCATTCCCAAGGGATTTCAGACAGCCGAGCCAGAGCTCTGTGGCCCGTGACGGGAACGGCCCCATGCTGGGCTCGTCCTCACCGCCCTGGCCCTCTGCCGGGCTCGCCCTCACCGCCCCAGCCCTCTGCCGGGCTCGTCCTCACCGCCCTGGCCCTCTGTCCGCCCTGCTCAGCTGTCAAGTCCATCAAGAAGCAGCACCTGGTGGAGGTGCGCTCCATGGCCAACCCGCCTGCTGCCGTGAAGCTGGCGCTCGAGTCCATCTGCCTGCTGCTGGGGGAGAGCACCACGGACTGGAAGCAGATCCGCTCCATCATCATGCGCGAGAACTTCATCCCCACCATCGTCAACTTCTCCGCAGAGGAGATCAGGTGAGCGCCGGGAGGCGAAAGACTGCTCGGGGTGGAGGCTGCCGGCTTCCCGGGGGCGCTGGTGGCAAGTGGCCTTTTCCTGAAGGTGCTGCTTTGTCATCTCTGGCTTGTCACCGGCCAGAGCGTGGCGTTGTCTCCCTGGGCCGTCCTCTCAAGGAAGCCAGATGCTCCCCTGGGAGTTTGCTCAGCCAAACGCTTCAGCCCCACCACAGCCACGAGCCAGGGCCACCTGCCTGCTGCAGCAGAACCGGCCCGGGAGTTTGCTGTGGGCTGCCAGGGCCTCCCGTCACCAGCTCTGTCCTCTTGGTTTCTCTGCCTCGTCCCAGGTGCTCACTGGGGCAACAAGATGGAGCTGGCCTCGTCCCGTACATTCATGGAGTCACTTGTTTTGCCCAGCATGTGCTCAGACGATTCCTCTTTTGCAGTGATGCCATCAGGGAGAAGATGAAGAAAAACTACATGTCCAACCCGAGCTACAACTACGAAATCGTGAACCGGGCCTCCCTGGCCTGTGGGCCCATGGTGAAGTGGGCAATTGCACAGGTAACGCGCGTGGCCAGGAGCTCCCCTGACAGGTGCGCTCTTTTCTGTCATTGTGAGTGACAGGTGTCAATCTGCCCCACAGCTGAACTACGCAGACATGTTAAAGAGAGTGGAGCCCCTACGAAACGAGTTACAGAAGCTAGAAGACGACGCCAAGGACAACCAGCAGAAGGCCAACGAGGTGGAGCAGATGATCCGGGACCTGGAGGCCAGCATCGCCCGCTACAAGGAGGAGTACGCCGTGCTCATCTCGGAGGCCCAGGCCATCAAGGCTGACCTGGCGGCTGTGGAGGCGAAGGTGAGGTGCCCCGCCCGCCGGCCCGAGGCTGACGAGGCTCGTTAACGTGGCCTGCACTGCTGTGGCGGCCTCCACACATCAGCTCGTGGGTGTCCGCTGGGGTCCAGAGTCTACGTTTCTTTTCCTGGAAGATACGAGCTACCTAGCGCTTACAGGAGGTGAATCACGACAGACAGCAGCCGACTAGTCTGAAGCCAGTGAACCGCACCCCCCCCCCCCCGCCTCCCCACCCTGCCCACCAGCTGCGAGCCTGTCTGCCCCAGCTCTGGGCCTCCCTCAGCGGATCCCATGCTCTCGCTGTCAGCACTCGCTCAGCCGTCGCTCCTCCCTCAAGTCCGTGAAAAGGCACTTGAACCTGTGCCACTGTGCTCTGCTTCGTCTCCCCACGCGTTTCCTTTGGCCCCAGAGGCCCTGTCTTCCTGCTGCTGCCTCTGCTCCTGCAGACGGCTCGAGGGTGAACGTTAACTCTGGGTCCGGCCTAGGCCCTCAGGAGACCCCTCCCCTGTGTCCTCGTTGGGTGTGTGCCTGGGTCTCGTCTCCTTGCTGACTGGGAAAGCTGGGGGATGTTGGCGGCCGCCTGGGCGTCTGTGCTCAGTGGGCCCCCTCTGTCCCCCAGGTGAACCGGAGCACTGCGCTGCTCAAGAGTTTGTCTGCTGAGCGCGAACGGTGGGAAAAGACAAGCGAAACGTTCAAGAACCAGATGTCCACCATCGCCGGGGACTGTCTGCTCTCGGCCGCCTTCATAGCGTACGCGGGCTACTTCGACCAGCAGATGCGCCAGAACCTGTTCACCACCTGGTCCCATCACCTGCAGCAAGCCAACATCCAGGTATTAGCCCGCAGGGGTCCAGAATGGACGCTGGGGTCCCCCGGCGTGGCCGTGAGGAGGTAACGGGCCTCGCCTTCAGTTCCGCACAGATATCGCCCGGACGGAGTACCTCTCCAACGCGGACGAGCGGCTCCGCTGGCAGGCCAGCTCCCTGCCCGCTGACGACCTGTGCACCGAAAACGCCATCATGCTGAAGCGCTTCAACAGGTATGAGCCGAGGCCCTGGGGCCGGCCGGCCTCCATTGCAATCGAAACACAACCTTGTCTGAAGGGAAGAGGAGCTGGGCATGGGATGCTGTGTAGGTCAGTGTTTGCCCCTGAAGGTTGGGAACGGTGGCGTGCTCAGTTCTTTGCACTCTTTATTCGTTTCCATTTTACTTGAAAAGCAGAGAGACTGAGAGAGGTTTTCCACCCACCGGTTTACTTCCTAAATTCCCTGAACAGCTGGAAACAGGCCAGGCCAAAGGCAGGAGCCCAGGACTCCATGCAGGTCTCCCACCCAAGAACTGGATCCCTGCCTCCCAGGGGTCTGCTGCTTCCCAGGGTGCATGTGAGCAGGAAGCTGGCTCTGATAGGTGCAGGCGTCACGCGTGGTGGGTGAGCCACTGTGCCACAATGCCCACCCCACTTCCAGCACCTCAGGCACACAAAGTGGTGAGGGGTCTGGCATGTGACATTTCTGAGCAGTCCCTGGGGGCCCGGCCTGGACTCAGGGTCACTGTTGGTGCTGGCTGTATGCAGAGCTGGGGGCATGCCAGTGACCGTGTGCACCCTTGGACCTGGAGTTCGGCCTCTACCTAGTATTTATTCAGCAGCAGCTAGGCATGTGAAAGGTGGCAAACCCAAATGGCGTGAATGCTGGAAGCCTGGAAATTGAACACTGAGGCCCCCTGTGGGGTTGTCCACAGCAGTGGAGCCCTCCAGGTGGATCGGGTGCAGAGCAGACGCGGGGGCTGCTTGTCTGCATCTGGACCACCTGAGCCTTGCCTGTCAAGGCATAGCAGAGGCAGGTGTGTGGCGTGACTTGGGACACCCACACCCCTCCCTTGTGGGAGTGCCTGGGTTCAAGGCCCAGCTCTGTCCTGATTCCCACTTCCTGCAAATGATGGCTCAAGTGCTTGGGTGCCTGCCACCCACCTGGCACACATGCTGGAGTTCTTGACTCCTGGCTGCAGTCTGGCCATCACTCTCCAACTGTCGCAGGCTATGTAGGGAGTAAACCAACAAACGGGCACTCTCCCTGCGTCTCTCTGCCTTTCAAATAGGTCATCAAGCAAGCGAACTGTAAGAGAAAGGTAGCACAGAGCTGCTGCAGCCGTCCAACACCTGGGCAGGGCGACTTGGCGGCCACTGGGGGCCTGTGGGAGCTCCTGTGTACCCAGCTGTGCAGATCCCCGGGCTTGTCGTTAGCTGCCTTTCCTCACTGGTAAAGCGGATCTGATGAGAGCCTGCCTCATGGGGCTGTCGTGAGCACCACATGAGGGAGGCAGTGTCTGGAATGGGACAGGGTCCCTTGTTGGTTAGCTCTGATGCTGCCTCCACGCTGCTGTTATTTTGCGTTGTGGCACTGCCCTGTGTGGAAGGGCAGCAAAACACTCAGCCTCTGTAGGAAATAACAGCATTTTTAATTATTTATTGAAGGGCAGAGTTAAGAGAGTGAAGGACAGACAGATCTTCCATCTGCTGGCTCACTCCCCAGAAGGCAACAGTGGTCAGGGCTGGGCCAGGCGGAAGCCAGGATCCTAGAGCTTCTTCCAGGTCTCCCATGGGGGTGCAAGGTCCTGAGCCCTTTGGGCCATTCTCCACTGCTTTCCCAAGCCATCAGCAGGGAGCTTGATTAGAAGTGGAGCAGCCAGGACCCAGACAGGCACCCACATGGGATGCCGGCATTGCAGTCAGTGACTTAACCCGTTATGCCACACTCCGGCCCCACAAGTCATCCTAACAGCAATGGGCACAGGGTGCCACGGCGCTGCATCCCAGGGAGCAGGGACTGGAGTGGTGACACACAGCGCCTCATCCGGGCAGGTCTGCAGAGATGATCCGATCCTAGCGCTGAGCCCTGGAGCCACGCGTGTCCTCCCTTCAGCCTCCGGACACCACCTGGGTGCGTCCTGTGCCCTGCTGGGCCTCACTGCTCCGCTGCTGCCCCGTCCTAGGTACCCGCTCATCATCGACCCCTCCGGGCAAGCCACAGACTTCATCATGAATGAGTACAAGGACCGCAAGATCACGCGCACCAGCTTCCTGGACGACGCCTTCAGGAAGAACTTGGAGAGTGCCCTGCGGTTCGGCAACCCCCTGCTGGTGCAGGTCTGTGTTGGCTGCGCACTGCTCACCCTGCTCTCAACGGCGAGTGCCTCTTAGCGCACACAGTCGATGCAAAATAAAACTCAGTTACACAGTGCGAGCACTGGGAGCTGGCCTCTGCGAGGCTTCGCTGATCTAAGGCCCTGGGGCTGTGCTGTGAAAAGCAAGTCCCAGGGAAGCAGCGTTGGCATCTCCGCCTGCAGAGCGCCCCACGCGGCACTCCAGCCGCAGCCCACGAGGCCGTGGAGCAAGCATGCCTGTGGCCAGGGTGCCCGAGAACGCGACTGTTCGTAAAACTTAGGCCTCCACGTGCACCTAGTGGCTGCCCCGTCAGTGCAAGTCTGCGTGGCCACGTGGCCCCGGGCAGGGTGCTGTCCCCAGGGAAGAGGTCCATGTCACGGCGTCACAGGCTCTGACGGTTACCTTTTCCACCGCGTTTGGCACAGGATGTGGAAAGCTATGACCCAGTTTTGAATCCAGTACTGAACCGTGAAGTCCGGCGAACGGGCGGCCGAGTGCTGATTACGCTTGGTGACCAGGACATAGACCTGTCTCCATCATTTGTCATCTTCCTGTCCACCCGAGACCCGACTGTAAGCAGCGGGAGCCTGCATGGGGGGGACGGATTTGGTCTTGCAGCCAGGTTAACAAAGCAGCCCGGTGTGTTGTGGGCCGGCAGGTTGAGTTCCCGCCGGACCTCTGCTCCCGCGTCACGTTTGTGAACTTCACGGTCACCCGGAGCAGCCTGCAGAGCCAGTGTCTGAACGAAGTGCTGAAGGCCGAACGGCCCGACGTGGATGAAAAGCGCTCGGATCTTCTGAAACTGCAAGGTGCACCCCGGGGCGGCTGCCTGGGGGAGGAGGGCGGGGGCCGTCGGCGTCGCAGCGGCCTGGACGTCTCGGCCTTCCAGGGGAGTTCCAGCTGCGTCTGCGGCAGCTGGAGAAGTCTCTGCTGCAAGCCCTGAACGAGGTGAAGGGGCGCATCCTGGACGACGACACCATCATCACGACGCTGGAGAACCTGAAGAGGGAGGCCGCCGAGGTGACCAGGAAGGTGGAGGAGACGGACGTCGTGATGCAGGAGGTGGAGAGCGTGTCCCAGCAGTACCTGCCGCTGTCCACCGCCTGCAGCAGCATCTACTTCACCATGGAGTCCCTGAAGCAGGTGAGGCGCCCCCGCCCGTGCCGCCCGCCGCCCGCGCGCTGCTGGACGTGTGCCTGACGCCCCTGCCGCCCGCCCCCTCGCAGATACACTTCCTGTACCAGTACTCCCTCCAGTTCTTCCTGGACATCTACCACAACGTCCTGTACGAGAACCCCAACCTGAGGGGCCTCACCGACCACACGCAGCGCCTCTCCCTCATAACCAAGGACCTCTTCCAGGTGACGGCCGAGCGGCCTCGCTCCGGGGCGGGGGCGGGGGCGGGGGCGGGGCCGGGGCGTGCTGGACGCGGCAGGATGTCACGGCTCCTGCCCTTGTCCCCAGGTGGCGTTTAACCGCGTGGCCAGAGGCATGCTGCACCAGGACCACATCACCTTCGCCATGCTGCTGGCGCGGATCAAGCTGAAGGGCACGCTGGGGTAGGGCGGCCTCCACTCGCTAGCTGGGCCTCGCTCTGCAGGGCGCCGTGGCTGTGGACAAGGGCAGCCTAACCAACCCTGTCCCGCCCTCGCAGGGAGCCCACCTACGATGCCGAGTTCCAGCACTTCCTGAGAGGGAAGGAGATCGTTCTGAGTGCCGGCTCCACCCCCAAGATCCAGGGCCTGACTGTGGAGCAGGCGGAAGCGGTGGTGAGGCTGAGCTGTCTTCCCGCATTTAAGGATCTGATCGCAAAGGTTCAGGCCGACGAGGTAACTGTGCCGGGTGTTCCCTCAGCAGTGTTGCCTTCTCCCATGGAGCGAGCAGTGCCCCAGCCCGGCTCTGCCTTGGTGACACCTGCGCTCTTGTCCCCACAGCAATTTGGCATCTGGTTGGACAGCAGCTCCCCGGAGCAGACGGTGCCCTACCTGTGGAGTGAGGACACACCGGCAAGTGAGTGCACGGGCCCTGGGGTCTCCCTGGGGGCCTGACCGTGAGGTTGGGCTTTGTCTGCTTGAAGCGACAGATTCCCCAGAGCCAAAGCTGGACAGGACAGCAGGCAGGGAGATGGGAAGGCCAGGCCTCACGTCCCTTCAGCTGGTGCCCAAAGAGTGAGGGAGGGGAAAAGCCAGGAGAGCCCTGGCATCCAGGGAAGGGGGAACTGGCTGCCCGCGTGCGCTCTGGGAGTGTGTCAGGCCAGTGCTGGGCTGTCAGTGTGCACTCCGGGGTGTGTCGGGCCGGTGCCGGGCTTGCCGTGTGCACTCCGGGGTGTGTCGGGCCGGTGCCGGGCTTGCCGTGTGCACTCTGGGGTGTGTCGGGCCGGTGCCGGGCTTGCCGTGTGCACTCCGGGGTGTGTCGGGCCGGTGCCGGGCTTGCCGTGTGCACTCCGGGGTGTGTCGGGCCGGTGCCGGGCTTGCCGGCCGGCATCCGGGGGCCCAGAGCGTCCCCGTCTGTTCTTCCAAGGATCCACATGTGCTCTGCAACAGAAGGCCCTCCTGGAGCCATTTGAGAATCAGTAAACAGGGGGGCTGAGATGTTGTCATGGGGCCCCCGAGGCATCGAGGAGACCCAGGAGTCGGAGCAAGTTCTTCTCGGCCCAGAGACCAAATGGGCATTGTGATTTCCAAGATGGCTTTGAGGTTTTTTTGGTTTTCTTTTTTAATGTATTCATTTGAAAGGCAAGGATCTTCCATCCACTGGTTCACAATGACCACAACGGCCAGGGCTGGAACCAGGCCAGGCTGGAGCCAGGAGCCAGGGGCTCCATCTGGTCTCACGTGGGTGAAGGGGCCCAAGCACTTGGTCCATCTTCTGTTGCTCTCCCTGGCGCATTAGCAGGAAGCTGGGCTGGACTCCAACCTGCACGGTCACGTGGAATGCAAGGGCCCCAACCTGCTGTGCCACTAAGCTGGCCACCTTTCTTTACTACTATTATTTGAAAGGCACAGAGATCTCCTAATCACTGGTTCACTTCCCAAATGCTCTCAACAGCCAGGGGCTTGGCCAGGCTACAACCCAGGAGCCGGGAGCACCGTGCAGGTCTCCCACGTGGGTCACAGGGACCCAGCTGCTGAGCCGAGTGTTGACGCTGTTTGTTGAGCAGATGCCGTGGGCAGAGCAGTCCAGACACCGGGCGGGGCCTTGAATTCTGCTGCCGCCAACCTTGTCCGCTTGTTGCAGCTCCCATAGGGCAAGCCATCCACCGCCTGCTCTTGATCCAGGCTTTCCGGCCCGACCGCCTGCTGGCCATGGCCCACATGTTTGTCTCCACCAACCTCGGGGAGTCCTTCATGTCCATCATGGAACAGCCACTTGACCTGACGCACATTGTGGGCACAGAGGTAACGCCTCCACCGCCTGCCTGCTGATTCCTGAGCCTCAGGCCCCGGCCCCTCCCTTAGGGCTCTCCTCTCTCGCCAGGTGAAGCCAAACACGCCAGTGCTCATGTGCTCCGTGCCTGGATACGACGCCAGCGGGCACGTCGAGGACCTGGCCGCCGAGCAGAACACGCAGATCACCTCCATCGCCATTGGTAAGGGCGCGGGGGCTTTCACGGGCTGTGGGGCCTGGCGGGCCGCAGCCCTCATTGCCAACACTGAGCTTCCTTGTACCAGGCTCAGCGGAAGGCTTTAACCAAGCGGACAAGGCGATCAACACGGCCGTGAAGTCAGGCAGGTAGGCCCGCGGCGCCCACTCTGGCGGGAAGCCTGCGTCCCCACGAGGCCAGGCAGGCCCTGAGGCTCCCTGTGTGCAGGTGGGTGATGCTGAAGAACGTGCACCTGGCGCCCGGCTGGCTGATGCAGCTGGAGAAGAAGCTGCACTCCCTGCAGCCGCACTCCTGCTTCAGGCTCTTCCTCACCATGGAGATCAACCCCAAGGTGCGGCGCGGCGGCCGTGTGTGTGGTGTGACGTCACGTCTCCTGTGTGCGGGTCTGTGCCTGTGTGAGAGCTGTCTCACGGTCTGTGTGTGTGTGGTGTGACGTCACGTCTCCTGTGTGCAGGTCTGTGCCTGTGTGAGAGCTGTCTCATGGTCTGTGTGTGTGTGTGGTGTGATGTCACGTCTCCTGTGTGCGGTCCATGCGTGTGTGAGAGCTGTCTCATGGTCTGTGTGTGTGTGTGGTGTGACGTCACGTCCTGTGTGAGAGCTGTCTCAGGGTCTGTGTGTGTGTGTGGTGTGACGTCACGTCTCCTGTGTGCGGTCTATGCGTGTGTGAGAGCTGTCTCGGTCTGTGTGTGTGAGAGCTGTCTCAGGGTCTGTGTGTGTGTGTGGTGTGACGTCACGTCTCCTGTGTGAGAACTGTCCCGTGGTGTGTGTGTCCCCTGATGTCTGGGCTTGTGTGTGTGTGTGTGTGTGTGTGAGAGAGAGAGAGAGCTGTCTCATGGTGTGTGTGTCCCCTGATGTCTGGGCTTGTGTGTGTGTGTGTGTGTGTGTGAGAGAGAGAGAGAGATGTCCCGTGGTGTGTGTGTCCCCCGATGTCTGGGCGTGTGTGTGTGGCTGAGCAAGACCCGAGAGTGCGGCGCCGTCCTCCGCCAGGTGCCCGTGAACCTGCTGCGCGCCGGCCGCATCTTCGTGTTCGAGCCGCCCCCGGGGGTGAAGGCCAACATGCTGCGGACCTTCAGCAGCATCCCCGTCTCACGCATGTGCAAGGTGAGCCCGCGCCGCCGCCGCGGACCGAGCAGGTGACGGTGCTTGTTGGCAGCGGGTGTACGAGCCGGCGTGCAGAGCCTTGGGCCTGGGGCCTCCCGAGTGGCTGCCGCGTGCTTGCCTCTCCTGCCGGGCAGGACCCTCCTGGGCTCAAGCTGTGGACGGGAGCGCAGGGCCAGGGGAGGGGTGTGCCGAGTGTTGCATCGCCGCACGTGGGCCGGCGCCAGACGCCACCAGACTCGTCCTCAGAAACGTGGGTTTCTCCGTCTGCTTTCCTGTTGGTGGAGAACTTGGCACACTGTCCTCGAGTGGGAAGGGAGCTCCCCCAGCTGGCCTGGACAGAGCACGGCTGTCTGGTGACTCTGTCCTGGGTCACTCTTCCTCGTCTAGTCTCCCAACGAGCGTGCCCGCCTGTACTTCCTGCTGGCCTGGTTCCACGCCGTCATCCAGGAGCGCCTGCGCTACGCACCGCTGGGCTGGTCCAAGAAATACGAGTTCGGAGAGTCTGACCTGCGGTCGGCCTGCGACACTGTGGACACGTGGCTGGACGACACGGCCAAGGCGAGTGTGGGCTCTGGGGGGCAGACGCTGTGCGGTGGGGGTCCCTGTGTGTGAGGACGGACGCGCGTGCTTCCCTGTGACCCCAGCCTCTGCACACCCCAGGGCCGGCAGAACATCTCGCCAGACAAGATCCCGTGGTCGGCGCTCAAGACCCTGATGGCCCAGTCCATCTACGGCGGGAGGGTGGACAACGAGTTTGACCAGCGCCTGCTCAACACCTTCCTGGAGCGCCTGTTCACGACCAAGAGTTTCGACAGCGAGTTCAAGCTGGCGTGCAAGGTCGACGGGCACAAGGACATCCAGATGCCGGACGGCATCAGGTACACCGGCGCCCCGGGCTGCAGGGAGCCGCGAGTGGCGGCTGCTGTGGCGCAGGGCACAGCCCCTCACGCCGTCTCCAAACGTGATGGTCTTCCAGGCGCGAGGAGTTTGTACAGTGGGTGGAGCTGCTGCCTGACACCCAGACGCCCTCCTGGCTGGGCCTGCCCAACAACGCCGAGAGAGTCCTCCTCACCACCCAGGGTGGGTGCCTGCCCCTCGGGGGACGGGGCGCGTGGCGCGTGGCTTAGAGATCATGGGAACAGGCCTGGACATTGCATTTAGGGCTTCTTCATCAAGAGTTGACCAGAGCCTGCGATTAAGTGACACTGAAGCCACTAGTCTTTCATCTATGTGAAAGGCAGAGCAACCGAGGGACAGAGACCCCCAGTGCCCACCACAAGCAGGGCTGGGCCAGGCCGGAGCCAGCTGCCCAGAGCTACGCGGCAGAGCAGAGCAGTGGGCCCTGCTGTCTAACAGGCTCCAGCGAGCCACACAGGCTGAGCACACGGGTCTAACCTTGCTTCACGGGGAGCAGGCCTCGAGAGACAGCGTGAGGGAACGGCAGCTGGGCGGAGGGGCGCCCGTGGCTCGGCAGCGGCACTGGCGCTCTGAGCCCCCCCCCACGCCCAGAGCAGTAGAGCAGGACAGGGCTGCGCCCGGCTTCACGGGGCTCACCCCAGGGGCTCGGTCAGTCTTCCGCGTCTGTCTCCTTGCCTCCGGGCTCCAAGACAGCCGGCAGGTCAGCCTGGCCCGCGGCCGCCCTCACGCCCCGTGCCTGACCCGCCCGCCAGGCGTGGACATGATCAGCAAGATGTTGAAGATGCAGATGCTGGAGGACGAGGACGACCTGGCCTACGCCGAGGCCGAGAAGAAGGCCCGCGCGGACTCCACGGCCGACGGGCGCCCCGCCTGGATGCGCACGCTGCACACCACCGCCTCCAACTGGCTCCAGCTCATCCCCCAGACGCTGAGCCACCTCAAGCGCACCGTGGAGAACATCAAGGTAAGATCCGCGCCGGCGCTGGTCCGAGGAGGCCAGCCGAGCGCAGCATCGCGGCTCACGGAGCTGGCTGGAAGCTGGCCCGCAACCGGTGAGAGACCTCAAGCCCTTCCGCCCGCTGCCCCGGTTCCAGCCTGCACGGCACTGCCGAGCAGCCCTGGTTCCACGCTGGGCTCAGGCGAGGAGGGTGACGACGCTGAGACCCCAGGGGCGGCTCACCGGTGTCTCGCCTGGCGCCTGCAGGACCCCTTGTTCCGCTTCTTCGAGAGGGAAGTGAAGATGGGCGCCAAGCTGCTGCAGGACGTGCGCCAGGATCTCGCTGACGTCGTCCAGGTGTGCGAGGGGAAGAAGAAGCAGACCAACTACCTGCGCACGCTCATCAACGAGCTGGTCAAAGGTACTGTGGCGCCGGTGGAGCGTCGGCCGGCTCCCCGGCACGCTTACAAATGCCCGGGGAACGTCTCCCGCGCTGGGGAGCGCAGGCGCTGACCCTGCCCAGGAGGGACGGGAGTCACCCATGAACGCTGAGCTCCCTGAGGGATGCAGGTCCGTGGCTCGGGGGGCGAGGAGCGAGGGCAGCCCGGAAGGGAGGTGACATGGCACGGGCCACGGGAGCAGATGGGCCCCGTGAGTGCCGGGGGAGCCGCGAGAACAGGGCCGGGCCCGGGGTCTCCCGCCTCTCCTGCAGGCATCTTACCGCGGAGCTGGTCCCACTACACCGTGCCGGCCGGCATGACCGTCATCCAGTGGGTGTCAGACTTCAGCGAGAGAATCAAACAGCTGCAGAGCATCTCGCAGGCGGCCGCGACGGGCGGCGCGAAGGAGCTGAAGGTGGGGCAGGCCCGGCGGCGGGGGTGGGGCAGCCCCGGGCCGTGACTGAGCCCCGCTCTCCCCGCAGAACATCCACGTGTGCCTGGGCGGCCTGTTTGTGCCCGAGGCCTACATCACGGCCACCAGGCAGTACGTGGCCCAGGCCAACAGCTGGTCGCTGGAAGAGCTGTGTCTGGAAGTCAACGTCACCACCTCGCAGAGCGCCTCGCTCGACGCCTGCAGCTTCGGGGTCACAGGTGAGTGGGGCTCGGGCACCCCGCGTTCCCGGGGCCTCGCGTGGCTCCCGCGTCCGCCTCAGCGTGGCCGCGCCCTCTTCCTCCAGGGCTGAAGCTGCAGGGAGCCACGTGCAGCAACAGCAAGCTGTCGCTGTCCCAGGCCATCTCCACCGCCCTGCCCCTGACACAGCTGCGCTGGGCCAAGCAGACCAGCGCCGAGAAGAAGGCGAGCGTGGTGAGTGGGCGGGGAGGCGGGGAGTTGGCGCGGGAGCAGTCCCCTCCCCCCCACCTCTGCCGACACCTGCCCTCCGCCCCCACAGGTGACCCTGCCCGTCTACCTGAACTTCACCCGCGCCGACCTGATCTTCACCGTGGACTTCGAAATTGCCACGAAAGAGGATCCCCGCAGCTTCTACGAGCGCGGGGTCGCCGTCCTGTGCACAGAGTGAGGCAGGCTCTCCCCCTCCCTCTGCCAGCAGTAAATGCAATATTGCACCCCGTCCAGCGCTCACTGGCCACGCAGCGGGCAGAGGTGGACTCGAGGGAGCCCGGCGATGGCGCGGTGCAGGGTGCAGGGCTGTTTCCGAGGTTCGCAGCGTGGCTGCTTTCACGAAATAAAACACTACACCCGGCCTGGCTCCGCCTCCTCTGTCAGCTCCCGTCTCAGGGCCCCAGGCTGGGGCTGCTGCAGGCACAGCACTGGGGTCCCAGCCTCACTCGCCGCCTCGCTGGGGCGGTGAGCCCGGGCGTGCAGACACGGGCACACAGGGCCACCCAGTGCTGGGCTCCTGCACAGAGAGCGTGGCAGGCCCTCACCGGGCTCTGCCACCATCCACGTCCCCTGCATAGGGTGGCTGCCGTCCAGGGCCTCCCCAAAGCCCAGAGCTTCCACACGGACCCTGCAAGGCACAGCCCAGGGCCCAGGACAGGGCCACCTCACGCCAAGCTCCACCCACAGGGCTGGGGGCCCTGGCAGCGGTGGGCTCCCCCTGGACACTGGCTGGCAGTCCCCCCCCCAATACAGCCAGCAGAGCTGAGGGCTCAGCAGGGCCCTCCCAGCGGTGGGGGCCCCCAGGGTGAACGGCACCTCCTCGGGACAGTGCCCCTTTCATTGGCACTGGGCACAGCACACTCCTGGGCCTGTGCTGCGGTCACCAGGCTCAGAGAGGGCGAGGACTACGGGGCCACAGCACCGGCCTGCCGCCAGGTAACGGGCTCAGTGGGCCCCCATAAATAAGCGAAGCAGCTCAGAGAACCACCCTTACCCCATTAAAAGCTGAGCCAAACCACAGAAAAGCTTTGCCGGAGCCGGCGCTGTGGCAAAGCGGGTCAAGTTGCCGCCTGCAGTGCTGGCATCCCATATGGGCGCCGGTTCGAGTCCCAGCTGCTCCACTTCTGATCCAGCTCTGCTATGAACTGGGAAAGCAGTAGAAGATGGCCCAAGTCCTTGGGCCCCTGCACCCGTGTGGGAGACCCAGAAGAAGCTCCTGGCTCCTGGCTTCGGATTGGCACAGCTCTGGCCATTGAAGTCAATTGGGGGAGTGAACCAGCGGATGGAAGACCTCTCTCTCTAATTCCACCTTCCAAATAAATGAAATAAGCCTTCAAGAAAAAAGAAAAGCTTTGCCAAATGAACGGTGTGAGCAGAAAGCAGCAGAGAGGGGAGGGCTGATGCCAGCGTCCTCATCCCGGCTGCTCCACCCCAGCCCTGCCCCCTGCTGGTGCACCTGGGGAGGCTGTGGACGGCCGAGCACTTGGGCCCTGCCCCCTGCTGGTGCACCTGGGGAGGCAGTGGACGGCCGAGCGCTTGGGCCCTGCACCCTGCTGGTGCACCTGGGGAGGCAGTGGACGGCCAAGCGCTTGGGCCCTGCACCCGTGGGAGGCGGATGGAGGTCCAGGCGCCTGCCATCGGCCTGGACCAGTCCCAGCCATGGGGCATTCGGGGGTGAACCAGCAGATGGAAGCCCCGTCGCTCTGCCTGTAAAGTGAGTGATTGTTTTAAGATTTATTTATCTGAAAGTCGAGTTACACAGAGAAGCAGAGGAAGAGAGAGAGAGGTCTTCCACCTACTGGTTCACTCCCCATTGGCCACAATGGCTGCAGCTGCGCCGATCTAGAGCCAGGAGCTTCCTCTGGGTCTCCCACAGGGTGCAGGGGCCCAAGGACTTGGGCCGTCTTCCACTGCCTTCCCAGGCCACAGCTGGACCGGAATAGAGCAGCGGAATGAGCTGGCACCTCAGGCAGCAGTTTACCCACGATGCCACACTGCTGGCCCCCCAGGGCGATTTCTCAAAACCTCAGGAGCACAGCCCGTGAGCATTTACTAAAAGTCACCAGAAAAAGGGTCCATCATGCAGCAGCCCTGGCCTGGCCGCCCCGGTACCTCAGTGCCCGGTGCCCACAGCAGCCTTTAGTTTGCTTACACAGTCTCTGGGTCGAGCACTTGGTGCGATGCTAACTTGCTTGGCGTCCTGGCACCAATGTCAAGCCCAGCCTCCTGCTAATGCACCTTGGGAACTCGCATGGGAGACCCAGATGGAGCCCCTGGCTCCTGGCTCTGGCCCGGCCCCAGTCCTAGCATTTGTGAGCTTTTGGTGAGTGAAACAGTGGAGGAAACACCCAGCTCAGTGGCACAGGCAGCTGCTCCCTCACCTGAGCCCGTCGCTGGGAAGCCCTCCGCCCCTCCGTGGGTGCAAGCTGGCCCCTGGACACCAAGGGCATGGCCCCATCCTGGTAAAGGGCGGGCAAGGCTGGTGCCAAAGCTAGCCCCACCCCTCCACCTGCCCGCGGGGCTGTGCCCATCCACCCCAGGGTCACCTGTGCGGGGCTTCGAGGCCCGTTTGTGCAGCCCCTAGCCTCATGTCAGAAAGACGCTGGGACAAGCATCCGGGTGTGAGTGCCCACTCCCAGGTGGCCAGGTCTGAGGAGCAGGCCGCCCTGGGCCTCCCAGGGGAACGGGCACACCCACTCCGCCTGCCACAGTGCCTCGGGGTCTCACTCTTCCTCCCCGGAGCCCCTGGGTCAGGGCTCCATGCCGAGACAGCCCCCCAGAGAAGGCCTGAGCCCCCGCACGGAGGCCGGCGGGCGGGCGGACAGGAAGTGCACACACAGCCAGGCTGCACGGAGGAGACCCGGCTCAGCCCTCGCTCCCCACAACGCCCCACACAGTGCAAAAGCCTGAGATGCATGTCTGGGGCCTAAAAACCTCCCCAGGAACAGACGCTGGTATTTCTTCCAAATAAAAGGTCAAGGGGGAACCAAACACCATCACCTGCCGGCACCTGCGGTCGGGTCGAAGTTAGCCTCTTGGCTGAGATGGAGCTGGCCTCTGGCATCCCCACCCCCACCAGTGAGCACCAAGGCCAGCAAGGGCACCAGGTGCTGGGTCCTGGCTGAGCGGCCCACGGGTGCACTGTGAGTTAAGCCCCCACTCACTATGCCCGCCCCTCACGTGGAGCACCTGGGTCCCGTCCTAGCTGCTCTGCTTCCAATCCGAGTTCCTGCCAATGCCCCTGGCCTTTCCCAGGCCACGAGCAGAGCCGCCCAAGTGCTTGAGTGCCTCTACCCAGAGTTCCTGGCTCCAGGCTTCAGCCTGGCCCAGCCCTGGCTGCTGCAGCCATTTGGGGAGTGGCTGCCCCACTTCCAATCCAGCTCCCTCCTAATCTGCCTGGGGAAGCAAGATGCCCAAGCACTTGGTCCCCTGCACCCACATGGGAGACCAGGACAGAGCTCCAGGCCCCTGGCTTTGGCCTGGCCCAACCCCGCCCACTGCGGTCATTTAGGGAGCAAAACAGCTGGAAGATCAAGTGTGTGTGTGTGTAACTCTGCCATTCAAATAAATAAGTCTTTTTTAAAATATATAAATTATTTTTATATGTTTATGAGCAAAGAGAGACAAACAAAGCTCCTACTCACTGGCTCACTCCCCAGATGCCCACGACAAATGGAGCTGGGCCAGACCAGAGCCAGGCCCTCCATCCAGATCCCCCGAGAGGGTGGTAGGGACCCATCCACTGGACCCCTCACTGCTGCCTCCCAGGGTCCACAGGGCTCCAGAGGCCAGCGCTCTGCAGCAGCAGGTTAAGCGCTGCCTGGGACCCTGGCGCCCGCACCAGACGACAGGTCCGCCCGCATCCAGCCCCCAGCACGCCTGGGAAGGGCGCAGGCGACGGCTCCAGCGCTCGCGCCCCGAAGATCGCTCTCCTCTGTCACTCGGCCTTGCAAGCGGAACAAAATGCTTCTTGAGATTTACTTATTTGAAAGGTGGAGTGACAGATCTTCCATCTGCTGGTCCACTCCCCAGACAGCTGTACCAGCCAACCAGGGCTGGGCCAGGCCAGAGCTGGAAACCAGCAGCCATCCTGCACTGCTTTTTCCCGGGCCATTAGCGGGGAGCTGGATCGGAAGTGGAGCAGCCAGGACACAAAATGGGCGTCGCAGGCTCCTGATCCAGCTCCCTGCTGTGGCCTGGGAAAGCAGCGGAAGAAGCTGCCGGCTTCGGATCAGCCCAGCCCTGGCCGTGCTGCCACTTGGGGAGTGAACCAGCGGATGGACGACTCGCTCTGTCTCTCCCTCTGTGACCCTGCCTCTCAAGTAAGTAAACCCTTAAAAATAAAAGCAAACCCAGGCTCTCCGAGGTGGGACACAGACGCCCCAAGCAGGGTCTTACAGCACTGTGGCCAGTCCAGCTGGGCGGCACTGGCGAGCTACGGCGCCCCCAGCCCAGGCGTGGATGGAACCAGGGGTGCAGAGCTCAGAGAAGGGAGGACGCCCTTCCCCCGCCCGGGACTTCCGGGAGAGAGACCGGATGCCGCGGCTCAGGCTCCAACTCAGGCCCCCTGGCAGGAATTCACTTCCAGGAGTGGAGAATGCAGGAAGTCAGCCACTTCACAGCTGGGGAAACTGAGGCCGGGACCACGGCTTTGCCCAGAGGCTCACCTGCCCTACCTATTCACTTCCCAGCAGCACCCAGGGGACGCCCTGGCCCCTCCCCCACGCCCAGGTGGGGCTCATTCCCCAGCCCCAACCCCTTGTCATGCAGATTAGCTGGAGAATTCTCTGGGAAGGCCCTGCCAGACCTGCAGTCACCTGGCACACGCCCAGCCCAGCCCTCTGCCTTGGTCTCTCCTCCCCGCCAAGGTCAAAGTGGGCCCTGGGGAGGAGGCCCCAGGAGGAGGGCCTGACCCCCCATCTCTGCCCTCAGCCCCACGCCCAGCCTCCCCCACACCTGCTTGACTTCAATGCTGTCGGCCCCCTGGGGGCAGCCACCCTCCCTTAAGTGACAAGTCCTCCCAGCACGGAGGTCCTGCACCCGGGGGCTGGCCCCGCCCTGGCTGTTCAGGGACTGCCACCTCCACCTTCAGACCCATCCCCACTGCCTCGGAGCCCACCCCCGCCCACCCCCACTGAGCTCCAGACACCTGGCTCCAGCTGCCTCCCCACGGGGATCCTGCACACCCAGGGAGGGGGAGGACAAGGCATTCGTCCTTGTCACCTAACAGGTAACAGGCTTCCCCCCACCCTCACGCCTCCCACCCCCCACACCCGCAGCCCTGATCAGCGGGCCTGACCCCGCCTTCCGCCCCCGGCCTAGATTTCAGACACCTCTGCACGCCCCTGCCCGGGGCCCCAGCCACTCCCATGTCGCCCCCGCCCTGAGCCCTCCCACAGGAACCCACCCAGGCCCTGTGGGACGCATCCACCCAGCCCCCCTGCGCCTGTCTCCTTGGCCTGGCCACCGTCTCAAGGTCTTGACCACCACATGGCTGTCTCCAGGTTTTATCCCAAGGTCACTTGGCTCACACACATGCTACACACAAGCACACGCGTGCATGCTGAACACACTGCTGCCCTCAACAGACTGCCTCCCGCCCCCATCAGGTCACCCTCAGCCCCTCGCGATGGACTCTGCTCCGTCCCCTGGGCCCGCCGCGGCCAGCGCGTCCCAGAGGCCTCTCTCCTACGTCCCCCGCAGAACGCTTGTCCCCAGACGCGCCCCTCCGAGGGGTCCCCGAGCTTGTGCTGCTCTCGTTCCTTTTTCTGAAGAGGTGGGGACTTAGGGCAGATGGACAGGCCACGGCGCAGAGCTCCAGCGCAGCCGGTCAGCGTGCTGCGTCACAGGCCACGGCGCAGAGCGCCAGTGCAGCCGGACAGTGCGCTCCGTCACAGGCCACGGCGCAGAGCTCCAGCGCAGCCGGTCAGCGTGCTGCGTCACAGGCCACGGCGCAGAGCTCTGGCTGGGACAGCCCGCTGCGTCACAGGCCACTCTCGCCCTGGAAGGTGCCACAAAACTTCGTGTCTGCATGAAATTTCCTATTTTTTTTAAATATTTATTTATTTATTTGAAAGCCTGAGAGACAGGTCTTCCATCCACTGGTTCACTCCCTAAATGGCCACAATGATTGGGGCTGGGCCAGGGCGAAACCAGCAGCCTGGAACTCCAACTGGGTCTCCCACGTGGGTGCAGGGCCCAAGCGCCTGAGCCATCATCCACTGCCTTCCCTGGCCACTAGCAGGGAGCTGGATGGGAAGTGGAGCAGCCGGGATGCGAGAGGCGGCTTAGCCTGCTGCACCACAACACTGCCCCATAACTTCCTGTATTTTTAATGTGCGATATGCTTAACTTTTCTTTTTTTTTTTTTTTTTTTTTTTTTTTTTTTTTTTTTTTACAGGCAGAGTGGACAATGAGAGACAGAGAGAAAGGTCTTCCTTTTTTTTGTTTGCTGTTGGTTCACCCTCCAATGGCTGCCGCGGCCAGCGCACTGCGGGCAGCGCACCGCGCTGATCCGATGGCAGGAGCCAGGTGCTTCTCCTGGTCTCCCATGGGGTGCAGGGCCCAAGCACTTGGGCCATCCTCCACTGTACTCCCAGGCCACAGTAGAGAGCTGGCCTGGAAGAGGGGCAACCGGGACAGAATCCGGCGCCTCGACCGGGACTAGAACCCGGCGTGCCGGCGCCGCTAGGTGGAGGATTAGCCTAGTGAGCCGCAGCGCCGGCTCTGCTTAACTTTTCTTAACTATTAATGTCTGCCAACTGCTATGGAAAAAATGCCCCCTCCGATTCCCATGTCTGTTGTGGACAAAGTCCCCCCCCCCCCCACCAGGACCCCTAAGCCAGAAGCCACAAAGACTCCCCTGGAGGCTAAGAGGCGGGGTACCCAGACCCAGACTCGCCGCTCGGCCAAAGCCCAGGTCTGCGCCAGCCCAGCTACAGAGCCTCAGCCGTCGCCCCAGCTCCACTTCTGTCGTCACTGAATGAGTGAGGGGTGGGCGGCAGCGGGAGCAGCTGACACCTGCTGCGCCAGATCACCGGCTGCCCCAAGATGAGCCCTGCACGCGGGGATCGGGGACCACGGGGCCCAGAGGGCGCAGGCCGCAGGACAGCCCGGCGCTAGAGGACTGGGCCCCACGCCTGGGCCACACTGAGCTCCGCCTGAGGGCAGGGCCTTGTCCAGCAGGAAGAACAGGCGGTCCCAGACATGGCACCCACACCCTGAGCCCCGGAGCCTGGGAGCCGGCCTGCAGGGGCCTGCCGGGGCCTGCCGGGGCTCGCCGGGGCTCGCCTGGGCCCCCAGGTCCTGTGGGGCGAAGCCTAGAAGAGGTGATCAGGGCTCTGCCCTCCTGGGGGGGCGCCCTCACCCTAGCTGTGAGGGGCGGGAGCCCCGCCTGCTCTCGCCCACCCTCCCCCACAGGCTGCCCATCCAGGGCAGACTGAGACAGTGACCTTATTTGGAAGCGCGTTCACAGATGTCATTAAGCTGAGGCTCTCAAGACGAGATCATCCCGGATTAGGGTGAGCGCGAAATCCAGTGACAGGTGTCCTTACGAGAGGAAGGCTGCCGCAGGCTTGGTGACCACACACACGCACGCACACACGCACACGGACACACATGTGCACACACATGTGCACACGGACACACAGGAGCACAGGAGCGTACGCACAGGCATGCGTGAGCACGCATGCATTCACACATGCGCACATACGTGAGCACAGGTGCATGTGTGAGCATCCAGGCACACACATGAGCACACAGCCACACACACATACATACTAGCACACAAATGCACAATCACATGACACACATGAGCACACAGGCGTACCACGCACACACGTGTGCACACATACACACAAGCACAAGTGTATGTATGAGCATCCAAGCACGCATACACATGCATATGCATGAGCATCCAGACACACACGCGCACACACATGTACACACATACGAGCACACAGCCACACACACGCACACACACATGAGCACACAGGCACACATACACACACGCACACACATGAGCACACACACACACGAGCACACGCACAGATGGCGGAAACGCCCTGCAGCAGCCTCAGCGGGAAGCGCCCTGGGCCCTGGACGCAGCCTCCGCCCCAGGCCTGTCCAGCCGCCGCCTGCTGTCCGCATCCCCCAGCTCGTGGTCCTCGTGTGGCAGCCACAGAAAACGCAGCCCCCGTCCAGCCAGGAAGTGCCAGTGACCTCGGGGAAATGGCACAGCCGGGAAGATTCTGTCCCCTCCACGGAGCTGAAAGAAAAAGGGGGTGCAGCTAGGGCGCCACTACTCAGAGCGGGACCCGCTCCAGGGAGACGGTGCCCAGCGGGGACCGCGGAGGCCACCCCCCCTCCCCGGTCCTGGCCACACCACTGGGCGACGCCATCTCCCACGCAGAGCAGAATCGCTCCCGCGGGAGCACCAGGACTGTGTATGAAGATCCACTCACTTATTTATCTGAAAGGCAGAGTGAGAGAGGGGAGGGAGAGAGCGAGCGAGCGATGGTCCATCCGCTGGTCCACTCCCCAGATGGTCGGATCTGGCCAGGCTGAAACCAGGAGCGAGGAGCTCCGTCCGAGCCCCCACGTGGGTGCAGGCCCAAGCACTTGGCGGTGCTCTGTTGCTTTCCCAGGCGCCTTCACAGGGAGCTGGGTTGGGAGCAGAGCAGGGACTTAAAGCAGGCGCTCCAACGGGATGCCAGCAGCCTGCTGTGCCTAGCGCTGGCCCTGGACACCAGTTCTGAAAGCTACCACCTTTCAATGTTACATCCGAGTTCTACACTGCATTGTAAAGTCCCTAAACAAAGAATGGGGCTGGCGCTGTGGCGCAGTGGGTTTAAGCCCTGGCCTGCAGTGCCGGCATCCCACATAGGCACTGGTTCAAGTCCCAGCTGCTCCACTTCCGATCCAGCTCTCTGCCGTGGCCTGGGAAAGCAGAAGATGGCCCAAGTCCTTGGGCCCCTGCATCCTTGTGGGAAACCCGGAGGAAGCTCCTGGCTTTGGATCGGCCCAGCTACGGCCACTGTGGTCATCTGGGGAGTGAACCAACGGGTGGAAGACCTCCCTCTCTCCCCCTCTCCCTCTCCTTGTCTCTGTGTTAACTCTGAGTTTCAAATAAATAAATAAATTCTTTACAAAAAAACAAAGAATGTACTAGGATTACCTTGAAGTTTATGGAAAATTGGATTAAAAGTTTTGCGGGGCTAGCATTGAGGCATAGTGGGCTAAGCCACTGCCTGTGGCACCAGCATCCCATGTGAGCACCAGTTGGAGTCCTGGCTGCTCCCTTCAATCCAGCTCCCTGCTAAGGAGCCTGGGAAAGCAGCAGCAGATGACCTGAGTGCTTGGGCCCCTGCGCCCACCTGGGAGACCCACACGGAGTTCCGGGCTCCTGGCTTCAGACCTGGCCATTGTGGCACTTGGGGAGTGGACCAGAAGATGGAATATCACGCGTGTTCTCTCACTCTCTTGCAAAAAGAGTAAATAAATATAAAAATTTTATACAAGTTTATTCTTGTGCAATGTTGTCTATGCAACACTTTTTTTGTAATATGCACCTCCTATAGGTAATCTATTGTTATACCAAAAAAATTAATCTTTCATCTGGATAAATAATTTCTATAGACTGACCTCACCAGATATCAGGAAGTTGTAACCCGGGGCCGGTGTTGTGGCACAGCAGGTCACATCGCCAGCATCCCATATGGGTGCCGGTTTGTGTCCCGGATGCTCCACTTTTAAACCAGCTCCCTGCTAATGGCCCGGGAAAGCAGCAGAAGGTGGCCCAAGTGCTTGTGCCCCTGCACCCACGTGGGAGACCAGAATGGACTTGGAGGCTCCTGGCTTCGGCCTGGCCCAGCTCCAGTCATTGCAGCCATTTAGGAAGTGAAATCAGCGGATAGAAGACATCCCTTTCTCTCTCCCCCTGCTCCCCTGGCTTTCAAATAAACAAATCTTACAAAAACATCTTTACCTTGGGCAGGCACTGTGGCACAGCAGGTGACACAGGTCTGTGAAGCCGGCATCCCATACCCGAGCGCCAGTTCAAGTCCCAGCTACTCCACTTCCAATCCAGCTCCCTGCTCCTGTGCCTGAGAAGGTGGTGGAAGATGGCCCTGCTGTGTTAGGGCCCTTGCACCCACATAGGAGACCCGGATGAAGCTCCAGGCTTACGGATTACTGCGGACATTTAGGGAGTGAGCAGTATCTCCGTCTCTCACCCTCTGTCACCTGCCTTTCAAATCGATCAATCTTCAAAGAGCCAGCTGCTCCACTTCGGATCCAGCTCCCTGCTAATGAGCCTGGGAAGCAGCAGATGACCCTCCCACGTGGGAGACCCGGATGGAGTTCCAGGCTCCTGGCTTCAACCTGGCTCGATCCTGGCTGTTGCCGACATCTGGGGAGTGAACAAGTGGATGGAAAATTTGTTTCTCTCCTTCCTCTGCCTGTCTCTCTAACAAATGCATACATAGAACTTTGCAATCCCAATGATGACCGAGTGCCCACCACCAGGGCCAGCAGAGGGAAAGGTGACAGGCCAGGGCCCTCCTGGGTGGGCAGCCCAGCCCTGGCCCTTCGCTCCCGGGACACAGGAAGTCCACGGCTCCCACCCACCGCTGCAGGGCCGGGCCAGCTCTGACCCTGGGGCCAGCTCCGAGACTTCCTCCCTGGAGATGGGGGCATCGGAGGGAGCAGGGCTGCCCGGCGACCGTGGAGGGGGTCCAGGGCGGGGCCAGCCGAGGCAGAACCTTCTTGATGAAGGGGCCTTGTACATCTCCTCCTGGGACCCGAGCAGACAGGACTGCGCTGAGCAGCCTGGTGCCCGCCCCCCAGCGCAGGGGAAGGGGAAGCGGCCGCCTCCCCGGAGGCACCCGGATGGAGAACAGCTTCCCTCCTCCCAGGCCTCGGGTTCAAGGCAGCTCAGCTGCGTTTCGGCTTTAAGGGAAAAACATCCTGAGAGTTCTCACTCGACAACGTCCAATAACTCACCACCGCCACAGCCAGTCTTGCCATGCCAGGGACTGCGCTCCGAAGGTTTCTTTTCTTTTCTTGTTAAGATTTATTTATTTGAAAGGCAGAGTTACAGAGAGAGAGAGGGAGAGGCAGAGAGAGGTCTTCCATCTGCTGGTTCACTCCCCAACTGGCCGCAATGGCTGGAGCTGATCTGATCAAAGCCAGGAGCTTCCTCCAGGTCTCCCACGCAGGTGCAGGGGCCCAAGGACTTGGGCCGTCTTCCACTGCTTTCCCAGGCCATAGCAGGGAGCTGGATTGAAAGTGGAGCAGCCGGCGCCGCGGCTCACTAGGCTAATCCTCCGCCTAGTGGCGCCAGCACACCGGGTTCTAGTCCCGGTCGGGGCGCCGGATTCTGTCCCGGTTGCCCCTCTTCCAGGCCAGCCCTCTGCTGTGGCCAGGGAGTGCAGTGGAGGATGGCCCAGGTGCTTGGGCCCTGCACCCCATGGGAGACCAGGAAAAGCACCTGGCTCCTGGCTCCTGCCATCGGATCAGCGCGATGCGCCGGCCGCAGTGCGCCGGCCGCGGCGGCCATTGGAGGGTGAACCAACGGCAAAGGAAGACCTTTCTCTCTGTCTCTCTCTCTCACTGTCCACTCTGCCTGTCAAAAAATAAAAAAATAATAAAAAAAAAGAAAGTGGAGCAGCCGGGACTCGAACCGGCGCCCATATGGGATGCTGACACTGCAGGCGGCATTTTTACCCGCTATGCCACAGCGCCGGCTCCCTGAAGGTTTCTGAGAGGATGAACTTGACCAAGCGTAGACAGCAAGTGGGAGACGGGTTCCGGTCCTGTGCCTCACGGGAGGCTGCGTGCTGACTGCCACCCCCACTGGAAGCGGCCAGCACTGGAGCTCTTCCCCTGGGAGGCAGGAAGCCCTTGGTCCGCGGGACAGCCGGGACAGCCGGCACGGCCAGGACCCCCGCTGGGAACACCTCGCGGGCCGCTGGCCAGGGCTGGTGCTCAGCAAACGTGACTCAGTGCGACTCGGCTAGTTAGCAAGAAGCACGTTCGAGTAAGAGTGGAAGCGGCGCCGTGAAGGCGGCGGGAACGAGAACGGGCCACCTTCGAAGAGCGCATTTTGGACAAAGAGCTCTCCCTCTCCCCCTCCCCGGGATTTCTCCTTCAAAGAAACTCCTTCCTCTTACACCCTCACAGGCAAACAGAACTCTAGATCACCCCGTGCAGCCCCTCAGACGGCCCAGGACTTCCGAGGGGACCCGGCCGTGCTCTCCAGTCACGGCGTTTTTCTTCCTTCTTTGGTTCTAGTATCAAGTGTGTAAAGACCGATGCAGACTCAATGTAATGTGATTATTTTAACCACTTTTGCGTACAATTATTGTGAAATATGCAAGTACTTCAAAAAGCTTGTGGAAGAATGAAATTAAAAGTCTGGGGCTGGCATTGTGGCGCAGCTGGTTAGCTGCTGGCTGCGACGTGGGCACCCATCAGAGCACCTGTTCACGGCCCGGCTGCCTCCCTCTCAAACCAGCTTCCTGCTAATGCACCTGGGAGAAACAGCAGGAAATGGGCCGAGCGTTTGGGCCCTGCACCCACGTGAAGCTCCTGGCTTTAAGTTGAAGTCGGTGCAGAAGAATGTTTAAATCCTTGCAGTTTTTCGTCATATGCTTTTTCCATTAACTTTTCGAAGACTCCCTTACGTAACAAATTTAAAAGAACAGCCTCCTCCAACACCCAGAAACGGTCAAACTTGGCCTCAGCTTCAGGACACAACCCAGCTTGGGGGCCCCCGGGGCGCAGCTCGGCGCTCCCCAGCAGCCGGGCACTCGAGGGAGCCCTCGCAGTCCCCACCCGCCCCAAATTCTCCCCCGCGTCTGCTAAGGGGACGACTACCTGTCCGGGACCCCCGTCCTCGCTGCCGCGGGGCAGGGGCTCCACGCAGCCTCCGCCCCGCCTGCCCGCGCCGCTCTCCGCCCGCGCACCTGCGGGAGCCACCAAGTGCACCTGTGCCTCGCACCTGCGTGCCCACGTGTGGGAGGCGCGGCCTGCACTTGGGCCTCGGCTTCCTCCGCTCCCAGAAAAGTAGTCCCTGCATTAGCAGGTGCGACAAAGAACCTGCCCAGAGGGGTCGCTGGGAGCAGGGCGAGTCGCCCACAATATGCCCACTGGAGACCACAGGGCCTGGGGTACACATGCTGAAAGCTGTGGAGGCCCCGGGTCAGAACTGGAGCAGGGGGCTGGCGCTGTGGCGCAGCGGGTTAACACCCTGGCCTGAAGCGCTGGCATCCTATTTGGGTGCCGGTTTGAGTCCCGGCTGCTCCTCTTCTGATCCAGCTCTCTGCTATGGTCTGGGAATGCAGTGGAATATGGTCCAAGTCTTGGGCCCCTGCACCCGTGTGGAAGACCTGGAAGAAGCTCCTGGCTCCTGGCTTCAGATCGGCACAGCTCCGGCCGTTGCAGCCATCTGGAGAGTGAACCAGTGGATGGAAGACCTTTCTCTCTGTCTCTACCTCTCTCTGTAACTCTTTCAAATAAATAAAATAAATCTTAAAAAAAAAAAAAAAAAGAAGTGGAGCAGCCGAGACTTGAACCGTTGCCCATATGAGATGCCAGCACTGCAGGCCGGGGCTTCAAGCTGCTGCACCACAGCACTGGCCCTCAAGTAGATTTTTTAACAAGATATTTAAAAATTTTGGAATAGGGGCTGGTGCTGCGGAGTAGGGGGTAAAGCGTAAATCCACCTCCTGCAGTGCCGGCACCCCATATGGGCGCCAGTTCAAGTCCTGGCTGCTCCACTTCTGCTCCAGCTCTCTGCTGTGGCCTGGGAAAGCAGCAGAAGATGGCCCAAGTCCTCGGGCGCCTGCACCTGTGGGAGATCTAGAGGAAGCTCCTGGCTCCTGACTCCTGGCTTTCGATGGGCACAGCTCGGGCCATTGCAGCCAGTTGGGGAGTGAACCAGCAGATGGAAGACCTCTCTCTCTCTCTCCACCTCTCCTTCTTTTTGTGTAACTCTGACTTTCAAATAAATATATCAATCTTAAAAAAAAAAATGGAATGAATGATTAAAGGATTGGCAAATAAAATCTGCTACAGATCATGTTAGTTGTTCAGTCACCTTTTTAAAGAGTTATTTGCAAGGCAGTGACGAAGACGAGAAAGAGATTCCTTCTCCACTGGTTCACTCCCCAAATGCCTGCAACAGCTGGGGCTGAGCCAGGCTGAGGCCAGGAGCCTGGAGCTCCACCTGGGTCTCCCACGTGGGTGGCAGGGGCCTCAGTACTGGGCCATCTTCTGCTTCCCAGGCACAGTAGTAGGCAGTTGCGTCTGAAGTGGAACAGCTGGGACTCAAACCAGCACCCACATGGAAGCCGGCGTCACAGGGTGACGGCTAAATGGGCTGTGCCACACACCAGCCCCCGAGCTCAGAAGCTTCCATTGGCCAAGTGCTGACTTGTACGTTGTGGGTGTGAGTGTGTGGCCTGGTTCCGGTGCCGGCTAAGGCGTCCGCATCCCTTGAGGGGGGCTTCTGGGCCGCAGTCAAAACGTCGTTTGTGGCCCTTGCACCCCGTGTTCCGAGTGCTAGATTGGGCCTTAGCTCTTCTGCTTCAGTCCAGCCCCCTGCTCACGCACAGCTGGGAGGCAGCAGCAATGGCTCCAGTGCCCGAGTTCCTGCCACCCACGTGAGGACCTGGGCAGAGTTCTGAGGGCCTCACTTTGTCCCGGGCCAACCCCTACACAGGCATTTGGAGGGTGACCCAGTGGGTGGAAGATCTGTCTCTATGCCTTTCAAATAAAATGAAAATAAATTTTTATTTTATTTTTTAAAGATTTATTTCTCCATTTGAAAGGCAGAGTTACAGAGAGAAACAGACAGACAGATCTTCCCTCTGCTGGTTCTCTCCCCAAATGGCCGCCATGGCCAGGGCTGGGCCAGGCCGAAGCCAGGAGCCTGGAGCTTCACCCGGTCTCTCACGTGGGCGCAGGGGCCCAAGGACTTGGGTCATCTTTGGCTGCTTTGCCAGGTGCATCAGCAGGGAGCTGGATGGGAAGTGGAGCAGCCGGGACTCAGAGCGGCACCCACACGGGATCCTGATGCTACAGGCAGAGGCTTAGCCTACTATGCCACAGGGCTGGCCCATGAAAATAAATTTTTAAGACATTATCCTCGCCTCATCCTGGAGTGCTCGGGTTCAAGTCAGCTCTGACTGCCAGGCCCTGCTTCTTGTTGCTGTGGGCCCTGGAGGCAGCAGGCGAAGGCTGAAGCAGCCGGGTCCCTGCCAGCCCCACGCGAGACCAGGCTGAGTCCCCGGCTCCCTGTTAGGGGCCCAGCCCAGTTCCGTCACTTTGGGCATTTGGAGGGTGAAGAGGCGGAGGGGAGCTCTGCCTGCCTGCCTGTCGCTCTCAAAAAACAACAACAATGAAAACACACACACACACACACACACACACCCCACAGTGCTTAGTAAGAAGCGAGGCAGGAGCTGTGGCGCTGCTGTTGACACTGCGGCTCCCGTGAGTGCCGGTTCGAGTCCCGGCTGCTCCACTTCCAGTGCAGCTCCCTGCTGTGGCCTGGGAAAGCAGTAGAAGATGGCTCAAGTGCTTGGGCCCTGCACCCGCGTGGGAGACCTGGAGGAAGCTCCTGGCTCCTGGCTCCGGATCGGCGCAGCTCCGGAATGTTCTTCAAGGAGGCGAAGCCGAGCTCCTTCCTTCCTGTGGGAGGGGGATCCACACGCACACTTCCAAAGGGGCCAGCAGATCCTGGGTGCTTAGAAAAGGGAACAAGGGCTTCCCGAGTTCTGGGAAATTCTGTGAACAGGAAGGAGAAGCATCAGCCGAGGTGCGGTTATTCATTCAGGCCGCGAGTGGATCGGGAGCCTGCTCTGTGCAGAGCCCGCGGTGCAGACGGCGGCGCTGACGGGCAGCGGCCAGGCGGGCAGACGGGCCTGCAGCCGGCGACCATCGCACCAGGACCAGGAGCTGCTGCGAGCTCGGGCCAGGAAACCGGTGTGTGCAGGGTGTGCGTGTGGGAAGAGTGACGTGCAAACCGGGGCCGGGTCATGGGAGGCTTCCACCAGCGCTCAGGGCTGCGGCGTGCCAGCCCGAGTGCCGAGTGACTCTCCGGAGTAATGGAAAGTTTTTTTTTTAAGATTTACTTTTTATTTATTTGAAAGAACCACAGAGAGCTAGAGACAGAGAGAGAGGTCTTCCATCCGCTGGTTCACTCCCCAGTGGCTGCAATGTCCACAGCTGTCCCAAGCCAGGAACCAGGAGCTTCTGCTAGGTCTCCCACGTGGGTGCAGGAGCTCAAGCACTTGGGCCATCTTCCATTGCTCTCCCAGGCCACAGCAGAGAGCTGGAGCGGAAGTAGAGCAGCCGGGACTTGAACCGGCGCCCATATGGGATGCTGATGATTCAGCCCAGGGCTTTAACTTATCTGGGTAGGGAGTGAACCAGTGGATGGAAGACTTCTCTGTCTCTCTGTCTCTCTCTCTGCAACCCTCTGCCTTTCAAAAAAAAATTTTTTTTTTAAATGAGTACATAAAGCCACCCTCTGCAGTGCCAGCCTCCCATATGGGTGCCAGTTCAAATCCCGGCTACTCCACTTCCAATCCAGCTCCCTGCTAGTATGCCTGGGAAAGCAGTGGAGGATGGCCCAAGCCCTTGGTCTCTGCACCCATGTAGGAGACCCAGATAAGGCTCCTGGCTTGGATTTGGTCCAGCCCTGGCCTTTGTGGCCATCTGAGAAGTGAACCAGGGGATGGAAGGTCTGTCTCTCTCTGCCCCTCCATCTCTGTAACACTGCCTTTCAAATAAATAAATCTTAAAAACCAAACGATTAGGGCCAGCACTGTGTAGGAGGTTAAGCCTCCGCCTTTGGCACCGGCATCCCATATGGGTGCCGCTTCATGTCCCAGCTGCTTCTCTTCCGATCCAGCTCTTTTTTTCTTTTTAAAGATTTATTTGAAAGTCAGAGTTACAGAGAGAGGTAGACATAGAGAGGTCTTCCATCCACTGGTTCACTCCCCAGATGGCCGCAATGGTCGGAGCTGGGCCGATCTAGAGCCAGCAGCTTCTTCCAGGTCTCCCAGGCCAGTGCAGGGGCCCAAGGATTTAAGCCATCTTCTACTGCTTTCCCAGGCCACAGCAGAGAGCTGGTTGATCCAGCTCTTAGCTAATGGCCTAGGGAAGCAGCAAAAAACGGCCCAAGTGCCTGGGCTCCTGCACACACATGGGAGACCCAGAAGTGGCTCCTGGCTCCTGGCTCCGGATCGGCCCAGCTCTGGCTGTTGCAGCCATTTGGGAAGTGAATCTGAGGACAGAAGAGTTCTCTGTCTCTCCCTCTCTGTTGCTCTGCCTCTCAAATAAGTACATCTTTAAAAAATTCTTTTAATTCTATTTTTCTATTAAAATGAAATTTTACATTTTCTCCATTTCCTGTTTATTTGAAAGGCAGAGGGCCTGAGAGACAGAAGTAGAGATCTCTCACCTGCTGGTTCACTCCAGAAACACCCACAACAGTTGCGGGTAGGCCAACTTAATCCTGGCCTCCCACACAGGTGGCAGGAACCCAAGTACTTGAGCCATCATCTGCTGCCTCCCGGGTGCACGTGCAGGTGCGTAGCTTGTACTTGAACTCCAGATGGGGTTGGGAGTGCGGTATGTACCCGAACCCAGGCACTCCCACGTGGGATGTGGGCATCCCAAGCAGTGACCAGAGCACTGCACCAATGTGTGGTTTTTTTTTTTTTTTTTTTTTTTGACAGGCAGAGTGGACAGAGAGAGAGAAAGGTCTTCCTTTGCCGTTGGTTCACCCTCCAATGGCTGCCGCGGCCGGTGCGCTGCAGCCGGCTCATTGCGCTGATCCGATGGCAGGAGCCAGGAGCCAGGAGCCAGGTGCTTTTCCTGGTCTCCCATGGGGTGCAGGGCCCAAGCACCTGGGCCATCCTCCACTGCACTCCCTGGCCACAGCAGAGAGCTGGCCTGGAAGAGGGGCAACCGGGACAGAATCCGGCGCCCCAACCGGGACTAGAACCTGGTGTGCCGGCGCCACTAGGCAGAGGATTAGCCTACTGAGCCGTGGCGCCGGCCCAATGGCTTTTTTTTGAAAGGCACAAAGAGACAATCCTCCATCCTGTGGCTCACTTCACCCACGGCTGCAAAAGCCAGCGCTGGGCCAGGCGGAAGCCAGGATCTCCACCTGGGTCTCCCACGTGGGTCCTCCCGCTCCTGTTGCCAGGCCACTAGCAGAGCTGGGTGGGAAGTGGAGTCGCAGGGGACACGGGATGCCGGTGCTGAAGGTGCCTGCCCGCAGCACAGATCTTGAAGCTGCAGGCGAGGGCTGCCGGGCCACGTTCAGGGCAGAGGACAGCATCAGCCCCGCTGCAGGGCTTCCACCAGTGGCACAGCACCAGCACAGGGTTAAAGTGTCAAGTGCACTAGTGTGTCCCCGACTCAGAACAGGCTCACTCGGGAGATCACGCTGTTTGCTGAGCCCCTCAATGCCCTCCGCAACCTCACATTTCTCACGTTAGTAGGAAAAAGCCAAGGTACCTTGGCCTATTTTACTTCCATACCTCGTTGCTAAGACCATTCAGCTACACAAAACAGCAGACAGAATATGGGCGTTGAAGTTAAAGTTGGCTTAGGACATCGATAATGGCAATGAGCCCGAGAACTTCAGACACCAAACACGATGACCAGAAAGGCACTGGGTACGGGAGGACCAGGAAACCAGGAATCTCCCAGTAACTTGGAGCAGGTGCTGCCCTGCTGTAGGTCAAGCCAGGGACTGCGACAGGCACTGGCTTCTGACTGGCGGCTTCACTCTATAAAGATTGAGTTACAGGCAGAGGGGCCTTCCACCTGTTAGCTCAAAATGACCAGAGCCGATCCAAAGCCAGGGGCTTCTTCCAGGTCTCCCACGTGGGTGCAGCGGCCCAAGCACGTGGGCCATCTTCTGCTTTCCCAGGCCACAGCAGAGCTGGATTGGAAGTGGAGCAGCCGGGACTCAAACCCGCACCCATGTGGGATGCGGGCACTGCAGGCGGCAGCTCTACCCACCCACTTTCGAAAGCAGATGTCCCAAGTGCTTGGGCCCCTGCACCCACAAAGGTGTTCCATCTGGCCCAGCCCCAACCATTGTGGCCATCTGGGCAGTAAACCAGCATGTGTATCTGGACTTTCAAATCTTCCTGCCCTTTGGTTCACTCTCAAATGGCTGCCAAGAGCCAAAAGTACAGGTCTCCTAGTTTCCATGACACTTCCATGGAGTCATTCCCACCCCAGGACACCAGAGGGGACAGAACACCATCACAGTTGAGACAAAACTCCTGAGGTGTTTGTAGTTTCCCAGATAGAGGACTGCCCTTGTCACGTGCCCCACACCTCCTGGTCCTGCTCTGCCCTGGTCAAGACGTAGCCATCTGCCATGTATAAAGGTCCCCTCAAATAACAAGGCTTCCACCACAATTTTTCAACGCGTCTGTATTTGTCACAACCTTTTAAAGCAAAAAACGACTTGGGCACTACAGTCCACCCACAAACCTCGGTGACTTTCCAACAACGTCACAACAGACCCAGGTAGGTTTGTAATTTTGTTCCCCTTAACAATACTTCTTTGGAAAACAAGCCTCGTGGAGAGTTCCTCCGTCAAGCTGGTTCAGGTTAGCCTATTTCTAGAGGAAGAGCACATGCGGGGTCGGCAACTACAGGGGCGCTAACAAGTACATCCTAGGAGATGAACTCAAGCCACGTAACACCAAGGCATAGCTCAGACCACTTCAGTGACAAGATCTGGTCTCTAAGGAATCCGCTGACAGCTACACACTGCAGACCACGACGCTGACGACGGGCTACACACACCTCACAGCAAGCGTCGCCTCATCTGTCACAAGCCACGTGGGAGAAGCATCACTACTCTGCTTGTGCCTAACATCACAGTATCACTTAGAAGTAGAAAGAAATCTTATCTTCCCCTTAAGTAGTTGTCATGCCATACAGATTTTTTTAAAATGTTAACAAAAATAAAGAAAAAAATCCTTGAAAATATATTCTCAGGGAGTGAGGGTGCCCAGGTCGAGGGTTGCACGGCTAGTCCACTTCCTCCATGCGGGAGGTGTCGTCGTCGCCTTCCAGGGGCGGCATCTCCTCCGTCACAGCTGCGGCCGTGTCGTCAGCAGTGGGGTCGTCTTCATCAATGCCTACGGGGGAGGGGGACGGGCCTGTTAAGCACGCTAAGAGGGCGCTGGGGGTGGCATGAGTCTCCCTACCACACACGCTCCCCAGCCTGCCTCCCCGCAGGACAGGCCGTGGCTCACCCAGGCCGAGCTTGATCATCCTGTAGATCCTGTTGGCGTGTGTCTGCGGGTCCTCCAGACTGAAGCCGGAGGAGAGCAGCGCGGTCTCGTAGAGCAGGATGACCAGGTCCTTCACGGACTTGTCGTTCTTGTCCGCCTCCGCCTTCTGCCTCAGGGTCTCGATGATGGAGTGGTCGGGGTTGACCTCTAGGTGCTTCTTCGCAGCCATGTAGCCCATCGTGGAGTTGTCTCTCAGGGCCTGGGCTTTCATGATCCTCTCCATGTTGGCCGTCCAGCCGTACGTGCTTGTGACGATGCAGCACGGAGAGGTCACCAATCTGTTTGACACCACCACCTGGAGGCAAAGCAGAGACGAGGGCCCAAGACCTGCGTTACTCACCACCCGGCTTCACTGCACCCCCAGGTCTGAGAACAATCTGGGGCTCCCCCCGGCACAGGCCCTGGTTTCCCGTTTTCCCTTGAAAGTGAACAGACCTCAGACACGGAGCATGATCAGCAAGCGTGCGTCAGGACCAAGGCTGGGTCTGCGCCTACCTTCTCCACTTTCTTCTCCAGTATGTCCTTCATGATCTTGCAGAGGTTCTCGAACTTCGTCTTCTTCTCCTCCTGCTTCTTCTTCTCCTCCTCGTCCTCCGGCAGCTCCAAGCCCTCCTTGGTGACGGACACGAGCGTCTTCCCCTCGAACTCCTTCAGCTGCTGCACGCAGTACTCGTCGATGGGCTCGATCATGTAGATCACCTCCAGGCCGTGCTTCCGCAGGCGCTCCACGAAGGCAGAGTTCGCCACCTGGTCCTTGGTCTCACCTGGAGGGTCACGTCACGTTTCCACGTGGGGAAGCAGGCAAGCTAGCGGGGCAGGACCGGGCTGGCTCGCTGCAGGCTCAGTCCCTGCGCACCCGACCCCGCCCGGCGGGCCGCGCGGGCTACCTGTGATGTAGTAGATGTGCTTCTGGTTCTCCTTCATCCTGGTGCAGTAGTCCTTGAGGGACACCATCTCGTCGCCGGAGGCCGACGTGTAGTACCTCAGCAGCTCGGAAAGCTTCTTGCGGTTCTGGGAGTCCTCGTGGATCCCCAGCTGAAACAGAGCCCGCCTGTGAGAACGGCTTCGGTTCACCACTCCCCGCGGGGCAGTGTGGACCCAGCTGGCAGCCGTCGGTGTGTCTGCACCCACCTTTATATTTTTGGAGAACTGCTCATAAAACTTCTTGTAATTCTCTTTGTCTTCTGCCAGTTCCGTGAAGAGCTCCAGACACTTTTTGACCAAGTTCTTCCTGATAACTTTCAGGATCTTGCTCTGCTGCAGCATCTCCCGGGAGATGTTCAGCGGGAGGTCCTCCGAGTCCACCACCCCTCTGATGAAATCTGAGGTAGCGGAGACCGCGCCCTCAGTCTAAGCACACACACACACACACCCCGCCCCCCCCCCCCCCAGCAGACGGACGAGACATGGTGGCATCACCAGCGACACTGGGCTCACTCCCGCTCCTACTCACTCAGGTACTCAGGGATCAGCTCCTCACAGTTGTCCATGATGAAGACTCTGCGAACGTACAACTTGATGTTGTTCTTCTTCTTCCGGTTTTCAAACAGGTCAAACGGGGCTCGTCTCGGGACGAAGAGCAGCGCTCTGAACTCCAGCTGCCCCTCAACCGAGAAGTGCTGCAACGACACACAGGCCCGGTGCCAACCACCACCACCGCGACGGCGCCGGGGCCGGGCTGCCACCCTCCGGGCGCGGGGCGCTCACCTTCACGGCCAGGTGGTCCTCCCAGTCGTTGGTCAGGCTCTTGTAGAACTCCCCGTACTCCTCGTTGGTGATGTCGTCGGGGTTCCTGGTCCAGATGGGCTTCGTCTTGTTGAGCTCCTCCTGGTCGATGTACTTCTCCTTGATCTTCTTCTTCTTCTTCTTGTCGCCGTCCTTCTTCTCCTCCTCCTCCTCGTCCGAGCCCACGTCCTCGATCTCCGGCTTGTCGTCGGGCTGCTTGTCCTCCTCCTCCTTGTCCTTGTCCTCCTTCTCCTCGGCCTCGTCGTCACTCACCTCCTTGTCGCGCTCCTTCTCCACGAACAGCGTGATGGGGTAGCCGATGAACTGCGAGTGCTTCTTCACGATCTCCTTGATGCGCCGCTCCTCCAGGTACTCCGTCTGGTCCTCCTTCAGGTGCAGCACCACCTTCGTGCCGCGCCCCATGGGCTCACCTGCGGGGAAGCCAGCGCGCCGGGTCGCACGGGGCGGCGGAACCCCGCGAGGCCAGCACGGCCCGGGCCAACGAGGCGGCGGAACCCCGCGAGGCCAGGCCGGCCCGGGCGAACGCGGCGGCGGAACCCCGCGAGGCCGGCCCCGCCAGCCCCGGCCCCCTCGCCAGCACGCCCAGCGCCCCTCCCCCTACCTGCGTCGGTCCGCACAGTGAACGAGCCCCCCGCCGAGGACTCCCAGGCGTACTGCTCGTCGTCGTTGTGCTTGGTGATCACCGTCACCTTCTCAGCCACCAGGTACGCCGAGTAGAAGCCGACCCCGAACTGGCCAATCATGGAGATGTCGGCGCCAGCCTGCAGCGCCTCCATGAAGGCCTTGGTGCCGGACTTGGCGATGGTGCCCAGGTTGTTGATCAGGTCGGCCTTGGTCATGCCGATGCCCGTGTCCACGATGGTCAGGGTTCGGTCTTGCTTGTTGGGAATCAGGTTGATGTGCAGCTCCTTGCCCGAGTCCAGCTTGCTGGGGTCGGTTAGGCTTTCATAGCGGATCTTGTCCAGAGCCTGGAAGACCCCAAGTCCTCAGCACCCAGCCGGCGCCCTCCCACCCCCGCCCCCCGAGGCCAGGGCCCCTTCCTCCCCGCCGCCACTTACATCCGACGAGTTTGAGATCAGCTCCCGCAGGAAGATCTCTTTGTTCGAGTAGAAAGTGTTGATGATGAGGGACATCAACTGGGCGATTTCCGCCTGGAAGGCGAACGTCTCCACCTCCTCCTCCTCCATCGGCTGGTCTTGGGTCTGGGTCTCCTCGGGCATCTGCCAAGGGCACGAGGCCCATCAGGCGCCGCACGGCCCCCGCCGCCCGCCCCGAGGCCGGCGCGGGCGCCTCACAAAGGGATGACCTCATTTCGAGCTGCGGCAGGCGCGGGAGCGTGCGCGCTGCGGGGCGGACGCCGCGGCCGGGCCCCGCTCGCCCCGCGCCGCCGCCGGCCGCCCTCCGCGGGCCGCGGCCCCGCCATGGCGGCCGGCACGGCACGGCCGGGGGCTGGGCGCCACCCCCCGCAGCCCCGCACCGGCGCCCCCGCCCCGCCCCCGCCCCGCGGCCTCTCCAGAACATTCGCGGCGCCCCCGGCCCGCCGGAGGCGGCTCCACAGGCCCCGGCCGCGGAGGCCGAACCGCGGCCGCTCGGGCACCGCGGCCGAGGGGGCCCCCGGCCGCCCCCGCTCCCCGCCGCCGCCCCCGCACACCCCCGGGCCTGAGACCCCCCGCAGCCCCCTCACCTTGGCTGAAGAACCGCACGGCCTCCGCGACGCAGCAGCACCGGGACGCTGGAGCAACTGGCGCGCCGCCCCCGCGCCGCCCTTATATAGAGGCGGGCCCGCCCAGCGCGCGGCGCCTTTTCGAGAAGCCTCCCGAACCTTCCGGAAGAACCCTCCCCAACCGCCACCGCGGCCACGCGCCTGCGCCTGCGCCCTGGCTGTGGCCCGCCCCTGCCCCGGGCTCGCGCACGACCCCGCGCAGGGAACGGCGGGCGCCCCCCGCCCGCCCGCGCCGCCGCGCGCCCTCGCGCCGGCCCCTGTGCGCCTGCGCGGGCTCGGCGCCTTCCGGGCTCCTAAGCCCGCCAAGCGCGGGCGCGAGCGCGGGCGCGTGCGCATGCGTCCTCGCGGCGCCGGGCGAGCCGGGGCGGGGGAGGGGGCGTCGAGCCCTGAGGTCCCTGCCCTTGTAGTGTGAAATGTGCAAAAAATGGCCCGTGGGTTATGACAGCTCGGGGCCGCTCCCAACGAGTCGCCCGCGCAAGGTGCAGCGGCCTGGGGTGCAGGCCTTGCCAGCTTTCGGTCGCCGGGCCGGGTCGTCCGCTGTGTCTGGGGACTGGGTTTTGGAGTCGTGCTGCGGGCCTGCGGCGGCGGTTACGGGTCGAGGGCTGCGTTCCGGCGCCTGGGCTTCCGCAGAGGTGCGGCCCGAGGCCGGGCGTGAGGAGGGCGAGGGCCGCGGAAGCCCCCCGGGCCGGCTCCCCGATGCCACGGCCTCCCCGTGCCCAGGTGCTGAACCACGCTCGCCCGGCCGCCGCCGCCGCCGGGGTTCCGGGAAACCCGTAGCCTTTCGCTTCCGGAGAAGCAGCGGCGTGCAGCGCCGGAGCCCCGGGGGCCGCCCCAGGCCAGGTCTAAGTGGGACTGGGGCGCTCGGAGCCCGGGGCGGGGGCGGCGGCGGCCGGGCCCTCCCCACGTGGGAGACCGCGTGGAGTCCCTGGCTCACGCTGCAGCCTGGCCATCTGGGGAGTGAACTTCCGGGTGGAAGACCTCTCTCACCCTACCTTTCAAATAAATGTTAAAAAAGAAAAAAAATAAGAGCCACATCCAGGCTGTAGGGTCCTCACTGTCAGCGTCGGGGTCTGCCCTGGAAGGACGCCGCGGCTCAGCGCGCCGGCCCTCGGAGCCTTTGTGTCCAGCTCTCCCTTTGTTGGCCCACTTCCTCCCTCGACGGGCCTGGCCCTCTGGAACAGCTGGACGCTCCCAACCTAAAGGCACCTGACCGCTCCGCTCCCTCGTGGTCTCTAGGAAAACCCGCTCTTCCAGGAGAAGGTTGGAGAGCGCTTGGGAGCGTGAGCGCAGCCCACAGCGTGCAGAGCGTCGCAAAGGTGGGAACAGACCCCTTCAGCCGCGGGCGGGTCCCGGCCCTCATGTGCGTTTCCTACAAGTGAATGGGGAGGAATGTGACTGGCCCAGGTTTGCCCAGCCTGCGGGGGAGGAGAGGAGTGGAGGGGGAGGCGCGGAGAGCAGGGGCAGGTCCCCAGCTGCCCTCCCTGGAGCCTGGTGGGTTAAACCGCCGCTTGGGATGCGGCATCCGGATAAGCGTGCCGGTTGGATCCAGCTGCTTTTGCTTCCCGCCCGGCTTCCTGTTGATGCGGCAGATGGCCCCTGCCACCCGTGGGAGCCCAGGACAGAGCTCTGGCTCCTGGCTTCAGACTGGCCCCCACCTGGCCACTGTGGCCATTTGGGGGGTGCTCCAGGGGCCGGAAGGTCACTCTCAACTTGTCCGTCTCTCCGCGTCTCCCCTCTGCCTTCCAAATAAATGAACTTTTTTTTTCTTTGTAAAGATTTTATTTGAGAGGCAGAGTTGGGGGGAAGACAGAAAAAGGTTTTCATCTACTGGTTCACTCCCCAAATGGCCTCAACAGCCAGAACTGGGCCGATCAGAAGCCCGGAGTTTCCTCTGGGTCTCCCACGTGGGTGCAGGGGCCCAAGCTCTTGGGCCATCCTCCTCCGCTGCTTTCCCAGGCCACAGCAGAGAGCTGGGTAGAAGAGGAGCAGTCGGGACAAGAACCGGCGCCCATATAGGATGCCAGCACTGCAGACGGCGGCTTAATCTTCCCCACTACAGTGCCAGCCCCACAAATGAATCTTAAAAGACTTGTAGGGGCTGGTGCTGTGTCATAGTAAAGCCATGCCTGCGGTGCCGGCATCCATATGGATGCTGGTTCGAGTTCCCCCACTGCTCCAGCTCCGATCCAGCTCTCTGCTGTGGCCTGCGAAAGCAGTGGAAAGTGGCCCAAGTGCTTGGACCCTGCACCCCCGTGGGAGACCTGGAAGAAGCTCCTGGCTGCAGATCGGCTCAGTTCTGGCTGGTACGGCCATTTGGGGAGTGAACCCACCCCCACCTCTGCCTCTCTGCTTCTAACTCTGCCTTCCTAATAAATAAAGCCTTAAAAAAAAAAAAAAAAAAAAAAAAGACAGTGGTCCTGCTCTGCCATCTTTGTCCGTCGGGCACTGTCTGGCCTTCCTCTTCTGCAGCCTGCCCCGGGCCACCCCCTGGGTCTGTCCTCACTGGGAACCACTTTCCCCGACAGCTGTCCCCCACTTCCCTGGCCATGGCCCAGCCCCCTGCCACCACCTGCCCCTGGCTGCCTGTGAACACTTCAGGAATCCGCTTGCCCCATTCCCCCCACCCCACCCCAACCACACAACCATCAGCTCACCTGGGAGACCTCCAGCCCACCTGAGCTCTAAGCAGACAGGTCTGCCCTGCCGCCCCCCCCCCCCCCATGCTCCCTGATCCTAGCCGGCTTGCCAGAGCTTAGCCAGGCCTGTGAGGCCCTGCAGGTTGCCTGGTGGCCCTCAGTGCCCTGTGCCCTGTGCGTGTGGCTGGCAGTCTCTTCATGAACCCTCCCCACGAGGAAACACACACTGTTCCCTGCGCCTGGAACACCATTCCCTTTCCTTTTTGCTACTTGAGTCCCAGGGCCTTCTGCTCACAGACTCCTGGGAACCCCTCCCCGCGCTGCCTTCCTGCCAGGTCAGACTCCCTGTCACCGCGGGGACCTCAGAATGCTGGGAGTGTGACCCACGCTCACGGTGCTCCCACTCACTTCACTTCCTGCCCATGTAGCCGCCGCCTCCTGCTCCAGTCCTCACTACTGTATTTCTAATACAACACTAGGCCCTGCAGCTTCACCCTCCTAAATATTTGTTGAACTGTCCCAAAGCGACTTTTTTTAAGTGTTTATTCTCATCTACTTAAAAGAGCAGCAGAGGGGGAAGACAGAGAGACCTTTCATCTGCCGGCTCACTCCCTGCATGTCCCAACAGCCAGGGCTGGGCCAGGCCGAAGTCAGGGGCCCGAACTCCATCCAAGCACATGGGTCACCGTCTGTTGCCTCCCATGGTGTGTAGCAGGAAGACGGATCAGCAGTGCCGTAGCTAGGACTGGAGCAGGCACTCCGTTATGGCCTGGCCTGCTGCTGAGCCACAAGGCCTGCTCCCAGAGGGACCTTGCTGTCTGGTGAATCTGACCAGTTTCCTCCTCCATTGGAAACCTTTTTTTTTTTTTTTTTTTTTGGAAAGGGAGACTGAGACAGAGGGAGAGACATTTCCATCCGCTGGCTCACTCCCCAAATGGTCACAGCAGCCAAGGCTGAACTTCATCTGGGTGTCCCATGTTGGGGTCCCAGCTCTTGGGTCATCTTCCACTGCTTTCCCAGGTGTAGTGGCAGGGAGCTGGATCAGACGCGGAGCAGCAGGATTCAAACTGGCACTCCGACGCCAGATGCTGCAGTGGCAAGTGGCAGCTGAACTTGCTGTACCACAAGGCCGGCCCACAAAATGAAAATTAATAAATCTAAAAATATTTAAAAAGCAGACGGGGGCGGGATGCCTGTGGGGGCGGGGCTTTCAGGAGCAGACAGGAGGGGCCAGCAAGGGCCGCGAGGAAACCGTGGAGCCCAAGCGGAGCACAGCCTTGTGCAGCGACGCGGCAGACGCAGCCCGTCATACTTCCCACGTGCAGGTCATCGCGTGTAACTGACCTCGTTAAGCTGGTTTTTTAAAGTTTAACCGAAACTTTGGCGAAATGTTCGTAATCAAGTTGTTCTATGGGGAAGCCTGGTGGTACATACTTTGGAAAGAAAAGGTCTTTCAAAGAAAGAGGACATCAGGTAGAGCACGGTTCTAGAAGCGGTCTGAGTCCAGACCCTGCCAGGCACGGGCTGTGTGGCTCTGAGCAAGCTGCCCGGCCTCTGTGCTGGAGGCCTCTCCCCTTACGGGAAGCGTGGGCTGCGTGACTGACCCCAGGGAAGCCCCCAGCACCGGGCAGGCCCTGAGCACACCAGAGTCGCACGTGTGCGTGTTCTCTCGATGGACAGTGGGGACAGGTGCCCTGGGCAGGCGAGCAGACAGACCACAGAGCAGCCCAGAACCAGCCACTGTGACCCTGTCCTGCACCTGTCTGCCTCTGTGCCTGAGATGGCGAGGGAGGACTTCGAGGAAGCCCCAGGGGAGGTGGAGCCAGAGGGAGGGCCTGTTTCTGGCTGCGTGTGTTTCCGGCTGTATTTCTACTGTTTGTACGTCTGGCTGTGTGTACTTTAGTGCTGGTCCTACAGTGGATTCCCAGAGCAAACCAGGCTGTGCAGTGAAAACTGGCTGCCAAACTGCTGTGCCCCTGGCCAGTGCTGACCCATCCTCAGGGCCCTACTTGGGGACGGTCACCTTCTCCACTCCCCAGGGGCTGCCACCAGAGGGGAGCCCAGCAGACATTCCGTCTCCTTTTCTCCCGCTGTCACCAACGCCAAGTGTGGCTGGGAAAAGGCCATTCTAACAGAAAAACACAGTTTTATTTCAAAGGTAGAATGAGAGAGAGGGGGAGAACCAGAAACAGAAAGGGATCTTCCATCTGCTGGTTCGTCCCCCAAGTGGCTGCAACAGCCAAGGCTAGATCAGGCTGAAGCCAGGAAGGAGCCCGGAGCCCCATCTGGGTCTCCCATGTGGGTGCCAGGGCCCCAAGTACTTGAGCCATCTTCTGCCGCTTTCCCAGGTGCATTAGCAGCAAGCTGGATTGGAAACAGCAGCCAGGACACGGGCCAGCGCTCTGATACGGGGTGCTGGTATGGCAAGGGGCGACTTAACCCGCTGTGCCACAGCTCCAGCCCCACAGTGTCTTCTTGCTCAGTGAGCCTTGGGGCCTGTGTGGCAGGTTGAGTCATAGCCTGCAAAGCTGGCATCACTTAAGGGTGCTAGTTTGAGTCCCAGCTGCTCCACTTCTGATCCAGCTCCCTGCTAGCATGCCTGGGAAAGCAACAGAGAAGTTCTTGGCCCCTGGACCCATGTGGTACATCTGAAAGAAGCTCCTGGCTTCTGGCTTCAGCCTGACCCAGCCCTGGCTGTTGGGGTCATTTGGGAAGTGAACCAGCAGATAGAAGACCTCTGTCTGTGTTTCCCTCTCTGTAATTCTGCCTTTCAAATAAATAAACAAATCTTTAAAAAGAAAAAAGAAGAAATCAGGTCCTTGTCCTCATGGTGGAGACATGAAGCCAATGCCACAGAGACGCGGATTTGTAACTGACACGTCAGAGGGGCCCCGGAGGCTCCCTGACTGCCGGGCGGGGCAGGTGTTAGCTGCTGGGGGAGTGTGGGGAAGGGCATCCCGGAGGCGGAACAGTGTTTGTGAAGGGCCTGAGGGCCTGGGCGAAACCCAGAAGGAATGCTAGGGGTTACCTAGGGCAGTGGGAGAAGTGAGAGGTGAGGGGGAGAATGGACAATGCCCTCAGCAGGGTGGGTGGGTGGGGTGGGGACAGCCCTGTGGGGCAGCGGCTGGCCAGTGCAGCAGAAGAGGCCAGCAGAGGCCAAATTAAGCAGTCCGCAGGGCCAAGGACTCAGAACGTGGCCTGGAGACGAGTACCAGGCATCAGAGGGACTCCCTGGAGCCCCAGTCAGAACTCTGTCCGCTCTGACCACAGTGTGCGCGGGATGGGGCCGGTGAGCCTGGCGCAGGAATCCACACCTCACGCTCGTGGGTGGCGAAGGGGCAGCAGAGCCGGGCAAGCTCACAGGTGGACTCTTGGGGTTCCCGGGTGGGTGGGGAACCTGGCCAGCAGCACCCACTTGGAGAGCGAACAGGAAGCAGGATGCTGGGGACGCGCGGAAGGGATGACCTGGAGAGGGAGCTGGACAGGGACACAGTGACACAGTGACAGCCCGAGGGTGCAGTTTCACTAGCTGAAGGGGGGAGGGGAGTGGGGTCCAGCCTGGAGGGTTCTGAGCATCCAGTGTGTCTGTGGGGAGGGGTGGCGGGACCCGCCCTCCCACCCCATCCTCCCCTTGGCCTCTGTATGCTGGAAGCCTGCTCTCAGACAGGGACAGTGTGCACAGCCCCAGGTGAGGCACAGGGAGACCGGGGGGGGGGGGGCAGTGTGCACAGCCCCAGGTGAGGCACAGGGAGACGGGGGGGGGGGTGGACAGTGTGCACAGCCCCAGGTGAGGCACAGGGAGACGGGGGGGGAACAGTGTGCACAGCCCCAGGTGAGGCACAGGGAGACGGGGGTGGGGGGGAACAGTGTGCACAGCCCCGGGTGAGGCACAGGGAGACGGGGGGGGGGGCAGTGTGCACAGCCCCAGGTGAGGCACAGGGAGACGGGGGGGGGGGGTGGACAGTGTGCACAGCCCCAGGTGAGGCACAGGGAGACGGGGGGGGGGACAGTGTGCACAGCCCCAGGTGAGGCACAGGGAGACGGGGGTGGGGGGGAACAGTGTGCACAGCCCCGGGTGAGGCACAGGGAGACGGGGGGGGGGGGGACAGTGTGCACAGCCCCAGGTGAGGCACAGGGAGACGGGGGGGGGGACAGTGTGCACAGCCCCGGGCGAGGCACAGGGAGACGGGGGGGGGGCAGTGTGCACAGCCCTGGGTGAGGCACAGGGAGACGGGGGGGCAGTGTGCACAGCCCCAGGTGAGGCACAGGGAGACGGGGGGGGGCAGTGTGCACAGCCCCAGGTGAGGCACAGGGAGACGGGGGGGGGCAGTGTGCACAGCCCCAGGTGAGGCACAGGGAGATGGGGGGGACAGTGTGCACAGCCCCGGGCGAGGCACAGGGAGACCGGGGGTGGGGGGGGGCAGTGTGCACAGCCCCAGGTGAGGCACAGGGAGACGGGGGGGGGGGACAGTGTGCACAGCCCCGGGTGAGGCACAGGGAGACGGGGGGGGGGACAGTGTGCACAGCCCCGGGTGAGGCACAGGGAGACGGGGGGGGGACAGTGTGCACAGCCCCGGGTGAGGCACAGGGAGACGGGGGGGGGGACAGTGTGCACAGCCCCGGGTGAGGCACAGGGAGACGGGGGGGGACAGTGTGCACAGCCCCGGGTGAGGCACAGGGAGACGGGGGGGGACAGTGTGCACAGCCCCGGGTGAGGCACAGGGAGACGGGGGGGGCAGTGTGCACAGCCCTGGGTGAGGCACAGGGAGACGGGGGGGGGGGACAGTGTGCACAGCCCCGGGTGAGGCACAGGGAGATGGGGGGGACAGTGTGCACAGCCCCGGGCGAGGCACAGGGAGACGGGGGGGGGCAGTGTGCACAGCCCCAGGTGAGGCACAGGGAGACGGGGGGGGACAGTGTGCACAGCCCCGGGTGAGGCACAGGGAGACGGGGGGGGGGGGCAGTGTGCACAGCCCCAGGTGAGGCACAGGGAGACGGGGGGGGGGGGCAGTGTGCACAGCCCCAGGTGAGGCACAGGGAGATGGGGGGGACAGTGTGCACAGCCCCGGGCGAGGCACAGGGAGACCGGGGGTGGGGGGGGGCAGTGTGCACAGCCCCGGGCGAGGCACAGGGAGACCGGGGGTGGGGTGGGGGGGCAGTGTGCACAGCCCCGGGTGAGGCACAGGGAGACCGGGGGTGGGGTGGGGGGGCAGTGTGCACAGCCCCGGGCGAGGCACAGGGAGACCGGGGGTGGGGTGGGGGGGCAGTGTGCACAGCCCCGGGTGAGGCACAGGGAGACGGGGGGGGGGGGGGGGGACAGTGTGCACAGCCCCGGGCGAGGCACGGGGAACTGGATGAGTCTCAGGCAGCATCTCTGGATCTCACACTCGCGGGGGCGGGACAGACAAGAAATGGGCCAACAGAAAGTGGGATGAGCCCGGGCAGGCCCTCGACCCGTCCTCCTGGATGTCAGCGTAAACGTCCGTCTTTCCCAGAGTGCCCTCATCCGCCTTGAGCTCCCCTTCAAACCTCTGAGTCATCCTGGACTCACCCCTTTCCTGCAGCCCCTCGTCCTGACAGCTGCTAAGGGGCTGGAGTTTTCCTATAAAACAGCCCTGCTCTGGAGGTTAGGGCCCCACCCAGATCCAGGCAGCCCAAGCTCCTTTTGAATTGATGGGTTCCAGTTCCTGTGTTTATCCACCCACTTCCCGGGGCTCCTGGAGCACTGGGCCAGCACTTCTACCTGAGCGTTGGAGCCCCAGGCCCCAGCTGCCCACTCATGCCAGCTCTGCCCGCTCTCTGCTGGGGCGTGGACCCACGTGCTCTCTGCCCACAGCCTGAGACACTGCAGACACCCACCCGTCACAGGGTCCCAGCTGGGTGCTCCAGGCACCGTCAGCGTGACCTGGACATTTAAGAAAATACAGAGAGAAACAGCCACGAAAGAGGAAGAACAGGCAGGAGAGGGTGGTGGTGGGTGGTGGGCTGCCCCTCCAACCACCTGCTGCGCTGTTTCCTGGGTATGCTGCGGCTCCCCCCACCCCCCACCCCGGCCCCCGCAGGAAGCCTGAGGACCCATCAAATGCACACACAACAGGGCCCATTGCCCCCAGATGCAACCTCCTTTCATTCATTCAGATCAGTACAGCAGCTCCAGAGCCTTGCTGGGCTGGCCTGCCTCCCCACACGCTTCCCTCTCCACTCAGCTCTGCCGCAAGCACACAGAACCCGGTGTGTACTCCTCTTTATTTATTTCATTTTTAAACACAGACATTTATTGGTTGGGGAAAGGGGAGCAGAATACATTAAGATTTGTTTATTTGAAAGGAAGAGTGACAGAGAGAGGTATCTTCCATCTGCTGGTTCACCCTCAAATGCCCACAACAAGCAGGGCTGGGCCAGGTCCCGCATGTTGGCTGCCTTCCAGGGCACATTAGCGAGAAGCTGGAGATGGGATTCCCCGGATCACACGCAGCAGCTCAACCCCAGTGCCACCCGGCAGGCCCCACCGTCTCTTCTCTTGCAATGCCTTTCTCTCCTCCAGGAACACTCGTCTGCTGATCCCCACTTGGAAACCAGCTCTAGATGCTTCCTCCACAGCTGGGATGAAATTAGTTTCCGTCTCTCTCTTGCCTTTATCCTACAAATCCGCCTCCTCCTCTGGCAGCACAGGGTGGGGATTGTGGCCTCCTGTGTGCAGGGTGAAGGGCTGGCCAGTGTTGGAACTGCACCAGGTGCTGGGAATCCCAAGGCGGAAAGGGACTGACCTTTGGCGCCATCTACTGGCCAGTGAGGGCTGTTTCAGGTCTCCAGCTGGAAATGGCTTTCGTGGTTGGGAGTCACACTGTTTTATTTCCCCTGAGCAGAATTAGGAAAGAGAATGATGACCATCATTAGAGCTTCACCCTGAAGCGTTCACAGCGACGTTTCCAGCCTTTCATTAGGTGGGAATGCGGCCGAACTTGAAAGGGAAGAAGACTGGAAGGTTAAAAGAAGCAAAATTCAAAGAATGGTGAGAAGTGGGGTTGTGTCCAGCCCTCCCTGCACTCCTTGGGGACTGCAGAGAAGTGGGCACAATGCCGGGTGGGTGCCATGGCTCTGCCCTCCACTGCTGCTCCATTTCTGTCTTGACCAACACAGATCCACCCAAACAGCCTCGTGATCTGCCAGTGGAAGAACAGGTCCCGCTGGCCCCTTGGGTGCCCAGAGGTGCTCTTACCCTCAGACACCCCCAGGCAGGGGTGGGGTAAGTGCTTCAGAAACAGAAAGTGGAAGAGGAATGAGCAGGTCCCTCTGCTTGGCTGGCCTGGGGGCTGACAGTTCCTTTCTGTCTAGTTTAAGCCAGGGGTCACCTGCCAACCCGGCCAGTCGGCCAGGGGCCAGATACCTGGGTGTGGACACCTTGCCATGAATGGGTCACCCTTTCAGTGCTGGCCCCGCTGTGGGTGCTCGGGCTGGGCCTCCTGGCCCTGTAATGCTTGATCCCGACAGCTCTGAACTCTCCTCCAAGCCCTGTTACAAGGGCTTGCCTTCCCCCCGTTCTGCTCACACCCCTTCGCGCCCACAGAACTCCTCCTTGGGAAATCGCCCACCCCTCCTGCAAAGAGCCGGATCAGCATAACGGATGGGAAGGGATATTTGCTTCTTTGTCCCTCTTTTGCTTCTCGGCTGACTCTGGGACAAGGTGTACAGAGGCGGTAGGGATGGGACAGGTGGATCAGGATCCATCTGTGCTTAATTCTACATTCTGCCTCTACAACTAGGGGAAGGCGCGTTGTTAAGTAGAACTGAGCAAGAAGAAGTTACTGGAAACTTCGCACATCGCAAACACCCGTGGTGTTCCAGACTTAGCAAACACCCTTGGTGTTCCAGACTTAGCAAACACCCGTGGTGTTCCAGACTTGGCAGACACCTGTGGTGTTCCAGACTTGGCAGAGACGCACATCGTGTAGATGTCTCACCTCAGGGATCTTCCGTCTGCTGGAAGACGCTGAGGCAAGTGATGTGCTGCGTGCAGAGCTCAGCGGCCAGTGGAGACAGCGAGTACCAGGTTCAGGGAGTTTGTTTTTTTTTTTGTTTTTTTTTTTGTTTTTTGTTTTTGTTTTTTTTTTTTTTGACAGGCAGAGTGGACAGTGTGAGAGAGAGACAGAGAGAGAGAGACAGAGAGAAAGGTCTTCCTTTTGCCGTTGGTTCACCCTCCAATGGCCGGCGCGGCCGGCGCGCTGCGGCCGGCGCACCGCGCTGATCCGATGGCAGGAGCCAGGAGCCAGGTGCTTTTCCTGGTCTCCCATGTGGGTGCAGGGCCCAAGCACCTGGGCCATCCTCCACTGCACTCCCGGGCCACAGCAGAGAGCTGGCCTGGAAGAGGGGCAACCGGGACAGAATCCGGCGCCCCAACCGGGACTAGAACCCGCTAGGCGGAGGATTAGCCTAGTGAGCCGCGGCGCCGGCTAGTTTCAGGGAGTTCTAATCTCCTTGGCAATGTCATGCTCTGGGCAGCAGCATACAGCATGTGGCCTCTACATTCAAAACCCTTTTTTGTTTGTTTGTTTGTTTATGCTTTTATTTATTGGGGCCACCCCCTGCAGTGCCAGCTCCTGGCTCCAGGCTCCTGACTTCAGATTGGCTCAGCTCTAGCCGTTCCTGCCATTTGGGGAGTGAACCAGCAGATGAAAGATTCTCCCTCTGTGACTCTGCCTCTCAAAATAAATAAATCTTTTTAAAAATATGTATTTATTTATTTGAAGGCAGAGTTACAGAGGGAGAGAGAGAGAGTCTTCCATCTGCTGGTTCACTCCCCAAATGGCAGCAATGGCCGCAGCCAGGCTGATCCAAAGCCAGGAGCTTCTTCCGGGTCTCCCATGTGGGTGCAGGGGCCCAAGCACTTGGGCCATCTTCTGCTGCTTTCCCAGGCCACAGCAGAACTGGATCAGAAGAGACACAGCTGGGACTTGGACCGGTGCCCATAGGGGATGCCACAGATGGAGGCTTAAGCTACTAAGCCATAGCACTGGCCCCCAAAACCCTTTCGACAACTTTGTATCATTTAAAAGTGTGGCATAGGTGAGTCTACCTACCACCACATTTCAGAGTTCATCTCATGAATCAAAATATTCAAGCTGAAGGAGCTGTGATTCCACCTGACAAGGACATGGAGGACTGACAAGTAACACATGGCACAAAACCCAGGGCTGTTCCCCCCAACTTTTTTCATTCTTCGAGATAATGTGTTTGTGCCTCCACAGTGGAAACAGGAACGGTGTGTTTGTGCAGATCACACGGGGCAGGCATCTGGTGCAGCAGCCAAGACTGCCCACATGCTACATCCCATATGGAACGGAGTTCTACAAATACTCCCAGTTCCAGCTTCCTGCTGGTCCATTCTGGGAGTTTGCAAGTCATGCCTCAAGTACCAGGGTCCCTGCCCCCGACATGGGAAACACCGATAGAGCTTGTAGCTCCTGGCTTTGGCCTGATCCAGTGTTGGCTATTGTAGGCATTAGGGGAGCAAAGCACCAGACAAGAGCTCTCTGTCTCTCCGACTTCCAAATAAAAAATAAAACAAAATGTTTATGAAATGGATGTTCACTCCCCAAATGGCTGCCAACAGCCAGGGCTGGGCCAGGCCAAAGCCAAGAGCCCAACCCAGTTGAAGCCTCCCACATGGGTGGGGGCCATAACCACTGCCTGCCAGGTGTGCCTCAGAGGAGCTGGCCTGGAAGTGGAGGAGCTGGGACCTGCCCGTGGCACTCTGATATGGACATGGACATCCCAAGTGGCATCTTAACCACGGTGCCTAATGCCCTCCCATCTCCCTTTCTTTGTTATTTTTAAAGATTTGTTTTTATTTTATTTTTTTCCCAAAGAAACCATTTATTTAATGAGTACAAATTTCATAAGTACAACTTTAGGAATATAGTGATTCTTCCCATCATACCTGCCCTCCCTGAAGATTTATTTATTTGAAAGGCAGAGTGTCAGAGACGGGGAGATAGACAGATCTTCCATCTGCTGGTTCATGCCCCCAGATGGCCGCAACCACCAGGTTTGGGCCAGATTGAAGACAGGAGCTAGGAATTCCATCTGGGTCTTCCACATGGGTAGCAAGAGCCCAACTACTTGGGCCATCTTCCACTGGCGTTGCCTCCAACCCCAATCTTCCCTTCTGAAGCAACCTGCCCATTTCAGAGTTTTCCTCTCCCAAGCTGTAGGCTCATGTGATAGCACTCTGGGGTTCTAAGTGTCAGATGGAGCTTTAGGTCTTGCTGTGACTAGTGCAAAATCTTGTGCATTTTTAAAAAAATATTTATTTATTTATTTTAAAGAGAGTCACACAGAGAGAGAAGGAGAGGCAGAGAGAGAGAAAGAGAGGTCTTTCATCTGCTGGTTTACTCTCCAGGGGCCGCAATGGCCAGAGCTGAGCTGATCTGAAGCCAGGAGCCAGCAGCTTCTTCTGGGCCTCCCAAGAACTTGGGCCATTTTCTACTGCTTTCCCAGTCCACAGCAGAGAGCTGGATTGGAAGTGGAGCAGCCAGGTCTCAAACCAGCGCCCGTATGGGATGCCAGCACTGCAGGCAGCGACTTCACCTGCTCTACCACAGCGCCGTCCCCAAATCTTGTGCATTCTCTTCAGCAGAGTTTCTGGTAAACCTTAGAGGTATATTAGGGTTTTTTTCCCTAAATATTTATTTATTTGCTTATTTAAAAGGCAGAGCAACAGAGAGGGACAGATAGATTTTCCATCTACTGGTTAATCCCCCAAATAGCCACAACAGCCAGTTCTGGGCTAAGCCCAGAGCCAGGAAATAGGACTTCATCTGGGTCTCCATGTGGGAGGCAACCCCCTCTTGGACTGCCTGCATTCCACACTGGGTTGCCTGATTAGAGACCTGCCTGCTTTGATGCAGCTTCCAGCTATCATGCCTGGGAAGGTGGCAGATGATGGCCCAAATATGTGGGTTTGGCCACTCATGCTGGAGACTTGGACAGGAGAGCCCAGCTTTGGCCTGGCCCAGCTCTGGCTATTACAGGCATTTGGGGAGTGAACCAGTGGATGGATGGTCTCTCTCTCCAAAATTTATTCACTTATTTGAAAGGCAGGGTGACGGAGAGATCACGCATCTGCTGATACACTCCCCAAATGACTGCATCAGCTGAGGATGGGCCAGGAACTTCATCCAGGTCTCCCACATGGGTGCAGGGGCTCAAGGACTTGGGCCATTTTCTGCTGCTTTCCCAGGCACATTAGGGAGCTGGATCAGAAGTGGCACACATATGGGATGCTGGCACTGTGGGCAGGAGCTTAACCCACTGCACCAGAGTGCCAGAAATTTTTCTTTTAAATTAAAGTCCCTTAGGAGGGGCTGGTGGTGTGGCAGCTGTGGAAACTGATATAGCTCAAAACCGGGGCCAGCGCTGTGGCATAGTGGGTAAAGCTGCTGCCTGCAGTAACACTCCATATGGCTGCCAGTTCAAGTCCGGGCTGGTCCACTTCTGATCCAGCTCCCTGCTAATGTGCCTGGGAAAGAAGCAGCAGATGGCCTGAGTCCTTTGGCCCCTGAACCCATGTGGGAGATCTGGAAGAAGCTCCTGGCTTCAGATCTGCCATTGCAGCCATTTGAGGAGTGAGCTAGCGGCTAGATCTCTCTCTGTTCCTCTCCCTGCCTCTGTAACTCTGCCTTTCAAATAAATAAATAGACCAGAACTAAGAAGTTTGGGTTAACATTCAGGGTTTGCTCCCCTACTTGACTTGTGAGAATTTTTCTGATCAATCAATGGGAATATCTAATTGCTATGCTTATTTTGGAGATTAAATTAGATGAAAAATAGAGAAATCCCTGGCACACAGGCCCCCAAGTGGGAGTTGATCCTGAATGACTTCTGTTGTGTGATGTGAGACCCATCATGTCATGCAGAATCATGGTCACAGCTTCCCAGGAGGGCCGGCACTCCTGGCTATCACAAAGTCGGTATTGTACACCAAGCCTCAGTAACCAGGTGTGGTTTCTGTACTACCAGCAGGGATCAGGAGCAATTCGTGGGCAAGAGCTGGCTCGTGGCGCAGCACGTTGCTACAGGCCACACTGTCAGGAAGACGGCATGTGCAAGGGCCACAAGAGCTGCTTCTTGGGTCCCGGGGGACTGTGTGGAGAGCGAATGGGTCTCAGGCTGGCATGGCCACTGATGAAGTGTGGCCCCCTGTGGAATGGTGCCTTTTCCACACCTGGAGCAGTCACTGTTCACAGAGAGCTGTGAGGACACAGCCTTGTTTAGGCCTGAGTAGTTCTACTGTCTGTAGGAGGCAATGCAGGGTCTCACTTTCCCACAGCTTTTGCAAATGGGGTCTCCCGCCCACTGATCTCATTCTCAGTGGAGGAGGGCAGCTCAGAGGGTGGAGTCAGCTACAGTGTGGTGAAGGCTGCTGTTTTTCTTGTGCAGTGTTGGTCCCTGCCCTACGGATGCTTGTGGCATCAGTACCTCTGTTCCTTTAGGGCTTGCTTCTTACTCATCCTGACTTAGGGCCTCTGCTAGGGTGGCTAATCCTTGTACCTCATTTCCCTCACAGGGTGGGTATCTGTCCCAGAAGGGCCAATTGCAGGACCCCATCCCCTGGCCATAAAGAGGATAAGACAGAAATTGGACCAGCACCCTTCTCTGGCGCTTTTTTTTTTTAATGTTTACTCATTTGAAAAGCAGACCAACATGGGAGAGGAGAAGGGAGAGAAAAAAGGAGAGAAAAAAAGACAACGAAATCTTTCACCCACTGGCTTACTACCCCAGTGTCTGCAACAGCCCAGACTGGGTCAGCCTGAAGCCAGGAGCCAGAAACTCCGGCCAGGTCTCCCATATTGGTGACAGGAACCCAAGTACTTGTGCCACTATTCCTAGGCAAATTATCAGGATGCTGGTTCGGGAGCAGAGGTCCAGGACTGGAACCAGCACTCTGCTATGGGATGTGGGCGTCTTCACCTGCTGTGCCCCAACACCCACCCAGGTGCTGGCACTCACGGGAGTTCTGAGTGGCACACTGCACTGGCACCCTCAGCATTCTGAGCCATCTGTTGCTGGGGGGGGGGTCTCAAGAATTAATTTTTTCCCCATAAATAATGTTCAAGTATTTTATAACTTGAAAAGATGGACTGTCGCTAGTGAGGTAAGGTTCCTGGGTCATAAACAGAAACAGCTTAATGAATGAATGTTAAATGCTTTCCCCCGGCAGTGGCAGACAGGGAGGCTGTCCAGTCGCTTCCAGCAGCCTTTTATTGACACTTGGAGTATAAGGCCTGGAAAGTCCACCTGTGCACTTACTTTCCCAGCTTCTAAAGAAGTCAGAGGGGGCCCTGTGACTGGTCCTGGGCAGTAACATACAAGCAGGAGTCTGTTAAAGGTTTTTTTGCTTTGAATTTGGGAGAGAGAGAGGGAGGAGAGAGAGACATGGATAGGTATCAACTGGTTCACTCCCCAAATGCCAGCAATGGTTTAGCCTGGCCAGGGCCCAGGACCACATTCCAGGTCTCCTATGTTGGTTCAGAACCCACCACTTGGGTCATCACTGCTGTCTACGTTATCAGGAGCAGATCTGGGAATGGAACCCAGGTCCTCTGCCATGGGACATGAGCACCATAACCTCTAGGTCAAACACTTGCCCCTGACATATTTTTATAGGTTGTCTCAACTAACTTGGAGGCTGGTGGAGGTGTAACTGAGTAAAAATTAAATAATGGACTTATGCAAATGTAGTTCTTGTTCTTTCCTAAAATATTTCAACATTCTGAAATAATTTATAAGGCAGGTGGAGTAACAATGGGTGCTGCTAATACCTGATGCTCCTTCTAGGAGCCAGATTTCCTTCCTTCAACGTTCACTCAACATGCATTGGTTCAGCTTATAATATGCCAGGGACTTGGCTAAGCCAGGGGACTCAACACAGCACCCAGTTCCCATTCTCAGCAGCTTACTGTTGGGAAAACAGACACAGGAATAGGTGCTGGCATGGCCTGATGTAAGTGCAACAATAAAATCAGGTTCAAGAGTGTTACAGGGGTGGGGGTTGGGGTGGGGGTGTGGCGCCATGGCGTAGCAGGTAAAGCCTCCGCCTGCAGTGCCAGCATCCCATATGGGTGCCGTTCGAGTCCCTGCTGCTCCACTCTGATCCAGCTCTCTGCTATGGCAGATGGCCAAGTCACTGGGCACCTGCACCCATGTGGGAGACCCAGAAGTTGTTCCTGGCTCCTGGCTCTGGATCAGCTCAGCTCTGGTCATTGCAGCCATCTGGGGAGTGAACCAGCAGATGGAAGACCTCTCTCTCTCTCTGCCTCTGCCTGTCAAATAAATAAATACATTTTTTTTTAAAGAGTGTTATGGGAGCAGAGAGGACCAGAAAGACTTCCCAATGGCAAATGACTGAGCTGAGCTGTAAGGAACAACCTGTGTCAGGGTGGAAGGGCATGGCAGTTGGAGGGGGACATTGGGCAGCTGTTTGTTACTATGACCAACAGCTGACACAGGCTACTGACAAAGGAAGTTTTATTTTGGCTCATGGTTTTAGAGGTTCATAGTCCAAGATCCGGCAGCACCACTGGTCTGGCGTCTGATGAGGGTGGTGGGTGGTGGAGCGTGTGCAGGGGTGGATCACACTGTGAGCCAGTAAGCAGAGAGACAAGAAGCAAGTGGTCTTGTGGGCACTCCTTACAAAGCTACCAGGATTCGTTCATGGGGGCTCGACCCTAACAACCTAACCCCACCGATCACTTCCTGAAGGCCTTACCTTCAGACGCTGTATATGGATTCAGTTTCTACCCTCTCAGCAACATAAACCTAAGACTTTGGGGTTTGCATATCTGATGAGCTGGGGAGCCAGTCATGTTCAGACAACGGCACGGGGACAGCACGGGAAAGGGTGTCAAGGCCAGAAGCAGTGTGGCAGGTGCTGGCATGGTCAGGGCCCAGCTAGGAGCCACAGAGCCGTTCAGGAAGGCCTGGGGCCCAGTGAGGAGAGCAGACGGTAGGTGCAAGAGAGACTGATCAGGCCGAGATCTGTGCTTCAGGTAGATCGTGGTGACTGGGTGGAGTCAGGATTTGAGGCTCACAAGTATGGCCCGGGTGGACCATCAGAAAGCAGCTGCAATGGTCCAGGCAGGCTGGGGGTGGAGTTCTGTGAAGTGGATGCCTGGACACCCAATGTGTACGGGTTACCATCATGTTTACAGAAGTACGGTTCACAACTGCCAAAATTTGCAATCTACCAAGGTGTCCATCATCAGAAAAAATGTGGCATATATACACCATGATAAATTCAGCTATAAAAATGGATGAGATTCTACCATTTGCAGCAAAATGGATATAACTGGAGGATATCACATTGAGTGAAATTAGCCATACACAGAAAGACAAATACCACTTGTTCTCCTCTTATACGTGGGAGCTAAAATTTAAGACAAAGGTCTGTATCAGTACTGCTGCATATACTCTTTTTTTTTTTTTAAAGGTTTATTTATTTGAAAGGCAGAGTTACAGAGAGGAAGAGAGAGAGAGAGAGAGAGGTCTTCCATCCACTGGTTCAAACCCAATTGGCTGCAATGGCCAAAGCTGCACCGATCCGAAGCCAGGAGCCAGGAGCTTCCTCCGGGTCTCCCACACAGGTGCAGGGGTCCAAGGACTTGGGCCATCTTCTACTGCTTTCCCAGGCCATAGCAGAGAGCTGGATTGGAAATGAAGCAGCTGGGTCTCGAACCGGCGCCCATATGGGATGCCAGCACTTCAGGCCAGGGTGTTAACCCGCTACACCACAGTGCCGGCCCCACCAAATATAGTTTTTTAAAACTTTTTTTTTTTTTTTTTTTGACAGGCAGAATTAGACAGTGAGAGAGAGAGAGAAAGGTCTTCCTTCCGTTGGTTCACTCCCCAAAGTGGCCGCTATGGCCAGCGTGCTGCGCAGATCCAAAGCCAGGAGCCAGGTGTTTCCTCCTGGTCTCCCATGCGGGTGCAGGGCCCAAGCACTTGGGCCATCCTCCATTGCCTTCCCGGGCCACAGCAGAGAGCTGGACTGGAAGAGGAGCAACTGGGACAGAATCGGCGCCCCAACTGGGACTAGAACCCGGGGTACCAGCGCTGCAGGTGGAGGATTAGCCAAGTGAGCCACGGTGCTGGCCTGTTTTATATCTTTGTCAAACCAATGGTTAACAATGTTATGCTACTATAGTTTAATGATCTGTGATTACTTCAAAATTTACTGTACATGGTCATTTTTTCATTCAATTATTGTTTATGCTGTTGTATATATTCCTGCTAAACTAGGTTTTTTTTTTTTTTTTAAGAAAGTAGGTCATTGCAAAAATTAAAATAAGAAAGGAACGAGGAGGGGGGGTGGGAATGAGGAAGGGAAGGAGGGTTGGGTGGTAAATATTATGTTCATAGAACTATATATAGGGCTGGCACTAAGGCGTAGTAGGTTAAGCTTCTGCCTGTGGTGCCAGCATCCCATATAGATGGTAGTTCATGTCCTGGCTGCTCCTCTTCCGATCCAGCTCTCTGCTTACGGCCTGGGAAAGCAGTGGTTGATGGCCCAAGTGCTCGGGTCCCTGCACTCGTGTGGGAGACCTGGAAGAAGCTTCTGGTTCCTGGCTTGTTCCCATTATATAAATTTAAAAAATTGGAAAAGAAAAAAAAACACCCAATCAACCACTAATTCATTTTAAAGATTTACTTATTTATTTGAGAGGCATAGTTAGAGAGAGGGAGGAACAGAGAGAGAGAGAGAGAGGTCTTCCATCTACTGGTTTTGTCCGAAATGGTCACAGTGGCCAGAGCTGGGCCAATTCAAAGCCAGGAGTCAGGAGCTTCTTCAGGGTCTCCCATGTGGGTGTAGGCACCCAAGCACTTGGGTCATCTTCCCCTGCTTTCCCAGGCACATCAGCAGGGAGCTGGATCAGAAGTGGAGCAGCCGGGACTTAAACTGGCACTCACATGGGATGCTGGTGTAGCAGATGGCAGCTTAACCCACTACACCACAGCTCTGGTCCCAACCATTGATTCTTGATTGTTCAAAGTATGTGCCCACTAAACTCCATTTGTTCCTGAAGTTTTTCAATATATTCATAGCAATATAAAAATTCCAGTTTCTGATCCAATTATTTTATTAGCTTTTTACTTTCAGTGAGCAGCAAAGAGCCACCATTCACTCAGGAACTTTGGGTTCTGTTACCTAATATGAAGCATGTAGCTTCTTTAAAAAGAAATCTCGATTATACAATCATAAATTAATCATGATGAAGATGAAAAGAGGAATGTGGGAGAGGAAGCAGCGTGCCAGCCGGAGCTCACTGTAGCCTAGTTTTGTGAGAGGATGGACAAAATCTAGAGGAAGGAAAGTATAACTAGAGATGGATCTGGAGAACCCTGTCAGCAGGACTGTGCCATGTGTGCCAAAATTCAAAGGACAACAAAAATGTTCTTTCAGGTTGTTCTTACGAGGGACAAAGAAGGGACAGATGCACTGCTTAGGGAATGAGAGAGCGATTCTGAGAGAAGGCAGAAACTGTTTTACAGAGAGAAGGGCTGCTGCCACACACAATTTCGGCGAAGCACACGGCCAGTTTGCCCTGCGGTCCTGAACTCTGTGAGAGGGTCGGGAGGGTGAGGCCGCACGCAGTGGTGCTCCGACCCATGCCTGCTGATACCCTGGGGACCCAGGAAGTACTGGCAGGGATACCAGTGGATATGTCAGCTGGTGTAGGTGGTCAGGACAGCCACCTGGTGGCTTCTGCCAAATGAAGATGACCTGAGCCCTGTGACCCAGCTACCTTGTTCTGGAGCACCATGGGCAGCGGTGAAGGGGCACACACGAGGACATCCACACAGTGCTGTATCTGTGTATACAAAGGCTTCCAGTTTCTATAATCTTATACCCTGTAACCAAAATCCCATATTAGAAGCAGTTTTGTAGATAATTCTCATGGATTTTCTAAGTATTTGATCCTACCATAAAAAAGTCAAAACTTTTGCCCCTACTTTTCTAAATTTGTATGTACCTTACTTCTATCTCTTATTTGGCTTCTGCCTGGCTCAGCCTTGGCCACTGCATCTTTTTGGGGACTGAACCAAGGTACAGGACATTTCTCTTTCTGCCTCTGCTTCTTCCTCTGCTGCTCTGCCTCTCAAATAAATCTAAAAAGAAAAAGTTGGCCGGCGCCGCGGCTCACTAGGCTAATCCTCCGCCTAGCGGCGCCGGCACACCGGGTTCTAGTCCCGGTTGGGGCGCCGGATTCTGTCCCGGTTGCCCCTCTTCCAGGCCAGCTCTCTGCTGTGGCCAGGGAGTGCAGTGGAGGATGGCCCAGGTGCTTGGGCCCTGCACCCCATGGGAGACCAGGAAAAGCACCTGGCTCCTGGCTCCTGCCACCGGATTGGCGCAGTGCGCCGGCCGCAGTGCGCCGGCCGCGGCGGCCATTGGAGAGTGAACCAACGGCAAAGGAAGACCTTTCTCTCTGTCTCTCTCTCTCACTGTCCACTCTGCCTGTCAAAATAAAATAAAATAAAATAAAAGAAAAGAAAAGAAAAGAAAAGAAAAGAAAAAGAAAAAGTTTACTTGACTCTCACATGCCAATCCAACATGAACGGTCCAGGGTGACAGGCAGTGCTTGTGTTCATTCACAGAACCTGATTCCTTACATCTTTGTTTTCCACAGTCGTGAGAGCATTTCACCACCTGCATGGTCACAGCTGTTGCCTTTGGCATTTATGGATACAGGGCAGCAGAAATCAGAAAGACATTACGAGAGAGGCACTGTAAAGGTTTTAAGAGAACAGTGCATAGTCTCTTTTCATAAAATTTTCATTTTATTTGAAAGGGAGAGAGACAACAAGAGTGAAGAGCAGGAAAGAGATATTTTCTATTTGCTGGTTCACTCCTTAAATGTCTGCGACAATCAGGGCTGAAGCCCGAAGTCCAGAACTTCATCTGGTGTCCTATATGGGTGGCAAGGACCCAAGCCCTTGACCCATACCCTGCCACCTCCCAGGGTGTGTGGTAGCAAGAATGTGGATAAGAAGAAGAGAAGGTACTCTGATATGGGATACAGTGTCATAACTACTGTGCCAAATGGCTAACACAAATCTAAAGGCTCAGACCCAGAGGTAGCTTAACACCCATATCTTGGATTCATTAACAAGATGTCAGTCACATAACCATACTTAGCTCTACACTGTGAAATGCAGTCCAACTATACAGCCACGTGCCCAACTACAACTCTATTACCATGGAGGAAGGGGAGAATGGGTTTTGGTAGAAAAAAATCACCACATATTCACTTAGTTTTTAAAAAATATTTTTTTTATTTATTTGAGAGGGAGAGACAGAAAGGTCTTCCATCCGTCAGTTCATTCCCCAAATGGCCTCAATGGCTGGAGCTGAGTCGACCAGAAGCCAGAAGCTTCTTCTGGGTTTCCTGGTGCAGGGGCCAAAGCACCTAGTCATCCTTTGCTGCTTTCTCAGGCCATTAACAGAGTGCTAGATTGGAAGAGGAGCAGCCAGGAGATAAACCGGTGCCCATATGGGATGCTGGCACTGCAGGTGGAGGCTCAGCCTACAACGCCACAGTGCTGACCCCTCCCTTACTGCCTATTGTGATTTCACTACACTGGCATGTAGTTCACACAACAGGCTCAGGACAGCTCTCTTTAGAAAGGAACGCTTGTGAGACTGGCCCTTGGTTGGCATCTGGGAACAAGACTAGGAGAGGTCCTGCCATTCTCTAAAAAATCAGTGTCTTTCTGTGGCTAAACTGAGCAAACAATGTGGTTCACACTGAATACTGTTTTCCTTCTGGGAGCCTGGAATTTTGCTATTTGCTTGGTGCAGGGGGCTACGTGACCAGCTCCCAGTAAAAACCCTGGGCACTGAGTCACTAATGAGCCTTCCTGGTCGGCTGCACTTCACATGCACTGTCACAATCCACGCTGGAGGAAGTAAAGCGTGTCCTGTGTGCCTCTGCTGGACAGCATTCCTGGGTCATGCCTGGTTCCCTCCAGACCCTGTCCCACTGCCTTTTCTCTCTGATATGGCTCTGTGTCCTTTCATTGTAGCGAATTGTGAGTCTGATGACGGCTAACTGCTGAGTCCTGATTCCTTGTGCAGCAAGGTTAAGAAAGCACACTGGGAAATGAGTCAGCACGGGTGGAACATTTGGCTGTACAGTAGCAGGGGTCAGGTTCAGGCTCTCAGGAATGGTGTCGAGATAATACAGATTTGTTGTGCTTTCTGCTTCTTGGTTCATTTTGGCTTACCTCCAGCTCTCAGTAGGTGAGAGAATATTCCCCCGGAGTAAAATGACTGTCCTGGTTAATTCAGGTGGCAGAGGGTCAAAGGGAGGGCAGGCATTCATCAGTACATGGTGCAGATGAGAATCTGGGTCAGAGTAACCCAAGCATCCTGTTCTTGGGCAAGACAGTGAGCAACTTGGTGACTGCCCCGTCTGACCTGTTTGCCCTTCCCATGGATGTAGTGCTGCTGTGCCAGGATCTCCATCTTCCTAGAGCTGCTGTGGGCTTCTCCAGCATCACGTCTCCTATTTACCGCACTTGCCCTTTTCTTTTTCTTTTTTTAAATTTATTTGAAAGACAGAGAGAGAGGTCTTCTATCTGCTGGTTCACTCCCCAAATGATCACAATGGCCAGAGCTGAGCTGATCCAAAGCCAGAGCCAGGACCTTCTTTCTGGTCTCCCATGCAGGTGCAGAGGCCCAAGGACTTGGGCCATCCTCCACTGCATTCCCTGGCCACAGCAGAGAGCTGGCCTGGAAGAGGGGCAACCAGGACAGAATCCAGCACCCTGACCAGGACTAGAACCCGGTGTGCCGGCGCCGCAAGGTGGAGGATTAGCCTACTGAGCCGCGGTGCCGGCCTAAATACTATATTTTTAAAAATCACATGAAAATTCCTGTGTATTTGTATTTATTTATTGATTTTTCTGCTCTATTGGTCTATTTATGTGCTTGTACCACATTATATTATAGTTTTGTCATATATTTTAAATTTATTTGAGGGGCTGGTGCTGTGGCATAGCGGATAAAGCTGCTGCCTGCAGTGTCGACATCCCATATGGGCACTGGTTCAAGTCCTGGCTGCTCCTCTTCCAATCCAGCTCCCTTCTATGGCCTGGGAGAGCAGTAGAAGATGGCCCAAGGCCTTGGGCCCCTGTATCTGCATGGGAAACCAGGAAGAAGCTCCTGCCTCCTAGCTTTGGATAGGCACAGCTCTGGCAGTTGCGGTCAACTGGGGAATGAACCAGCAGATGGAAGACCTCTCTTTCTCTGCCTCTCCTCTCTCTGTGTAACTCTTTCAAATAAATAAATAAATATTTAAAAAAATTATTTGAGATGCAGAGAGACAAACAGATAAAGAAGGAATTCTCATCCACTGGTTCATCCTCAAATGCCCAATGGCCATAGCTGGACTGGGGCTGAAGCTGGGCACTGAGAGTGAGATCCAGGTTTCTACTGTTGCTGGCAGCAGCCCAGTCATTTGAGCTATCACAACAGTCTTCCAGAGTCTACATTAGTAGGAAGTTGGAGTCAAGAGCCAGGGTCTTAACAGGCCATCTTAACTACTAGGCTAAAGTCCACTCCACCCCTCCTTTAATATCTGGTAGAACTCATTCCCTTTCTTCCTAACTTACTCCTTTTAGAATCTTACTGACTATGCTTGTTTTTTTTTTTTAAAGATTTATTTAGTTATTTATTTGAAAGTCAGAGTTATACAGAGAGGGGGAGGGGGAGGGGGAGAGGGAGAGAGGGAGAGGGAGAGGGAGAGGGAGAGAGGATCATTCCTCAATTGGCTGCAATGGCCGGAACTGCACTGATCTGAAGCCAGGAGCTTCATCCAGATCTCCCACACAGGTGCAGAGGCCCAAGGACTTGGGCCATCTTCTACTGCTTTCCCAAGCCACAGCAGAGAGCTGCATAGGAAGTGGAGCAGCTGAGACTTGAACAGGTACCCATATGGGATGCCGGCACTGAAGGCTGCGGCTTTACCCATTATGCCACAGCACTGGCCCCAGATCCATCCATCCTTCCTTCCTTCCTCCCTCCCTCCTTCTTCTTTTTTAAGATTTTATTTATGTGAGAGGTAGAGTTACAGACAGTGAGAGAGAGAGAGAGCGAGAGAAAGGTGTTCCTTCTGCTGGTTCACTCCACAAATGGCTGCAACAGCTGGTGCTGCGCCTATCCGAAGCCAGGAGCCAGGAGCCAGGAGCTTCTTCCTTCTCCCCAAAATGGGTGCAGGGGCCCAAGGACATGGGCCATCTTCCACTGCAGGCCACAGCAGAGAGCTGGACTGGAAGAGGAGCAGCCAGGACTAGAAGTGGCGCTCATATGGGCCCAGAGCCGCAGGCGGAGGCGTAACATATTGTGCCACAGTGCTGCCCCCCCCCCCCCATTATTTTCAATTGAGCGAAAAGAGGGTTATTACCATGGATGTTATTCCCCTGCTGTCTGTGTTAATTAATTGCTTCCAAGTTTGTTGTCCTTTTGTTTTGTTTTGTTTTTAGTTTCTTTGAAAAGCAGAGTTACACAGAGAGAAGGACATAGAAAAAGAAGAGAGAAATTTTCACTCACCAATGGTTGTAATGGCCAGGGCTGGGCCGGGCCAGAAGCCAGGAGTTTCACTTGGGTCTCCCATGTGGGTGCAGGAGCCCATCTTCTACTGCCTTCCCAGGAACATGAGCAGGGAGTTGGACTGGAAGTGGAGCAGCCAGGACCTGACAGGCAGTGGCTTAACCCACCATGCCACAATGCCAGCCCCTGCTGTCTTTTAAAAGTGTTTTGTGGGGCCAGCACCAGGGAGCACTGGGGTAATCCTCTACCTGCAGCGCTGGCTTCCCACATGGGTGCCGCTTCTAGACCCGGCTTCTCCTCTTCCAGTCCAGCTCTCTGCTGTGGCCCGGGAAGGCAGCGGAGGATGGCCCAAGTGCTTGGGCCCCCGCAGCTACATGGGAGACCCAGAGGAAGCTCCTAGCTCCTGGTTTCGGATTGGTGCAGCTCCGGACGTTGCGGCCATTTGGGGAGAGATCCAACGGAAGAAGACCTTTCTCTCTGTCAGTCTCTCTCACTGTCTGTAACACTCAAATAAATAAATAAAATCTTTAAAAAAAAGTGTTTTGTGCAATGTGATATATAAAATAAAAATATTACCTCTGAATTTTGAGGTATATTCAGAAAAGCCTTCCTCATTTCAAGATCACAGATATATTTCTTTATATGGAACTTTGTGGCTTTTATATTTACATTTATTCAAATAATAATTTCATGTTAAACTTGTCTATTGTATTGGTTAGCATTTCCAACAGTTTTACAAATGGGATCATGAAGAGAATTCATGTCATGTGTGTGTGTATATATATATATATATATATATATTAAAGATTTATTTACTTAATTGAAAGGCAGAGTTGTTACAGAGAGGCAGAGGTGGGGAGGGGGAGGTCTTCCATCCACTGGTTTACTCCCCAGATGGCTGCAACGGCCGGAGCTGCGTCGATCTAAAAAAGCCAGGAGCCAGGAGCTTCTTCCAGGTCTCCCACATGGGTGAAGGGTCCCAAGGACTTGGACCATCTTCTACTGCTTTCTCAGGCCATAGCAGAGAACTGGATGGAAGGGGAGCAGCCAGGACTTGAACTGGTGCCCATGTGGGATTCAGCACTACAGGTGGCTGCTTTACTCGTTACGCTACAGTGCTGGCCTCCATGTCATGTGATCTTAGGTCAATTGCTTAATTGTTTCTTGGTCTTCTGGCTAAGATCAAGTGTCAAATACTCTTTTTGAGGACACATATTGAATCTAGTAAACAGTTATGGAGCTCTAACTATGTATGAAGTATGTCCTAGTTGGGAAACACAGTTTTAAAAAAATCATTCAATGGCCAAATTCATAGCCCCTCCCCCCCTCCATTTTATTTGAAAGGCAGACAGACACAGAGAGAAATGTTCCCTCTGCTGGTTTACTCTGCAACAGCGGAGACTGGGCCAGGCTGAAGCAAGTAGGCTGGAACTCAGTCTGGATCTCCCAAGAGTTGCAGGGAGCCAAACATTTCAGTTATCATCTGCTGCTTTCCAGGATGCGCGTTAGCAGGAAGCTGAAATTGTAAGCAGGGCTGGGACTCACGCCCAGGTATTCCTACATGAAACGTAGGCATCCCAAGAGCTATCTTAGCCACCATACCAAATGTCTGCCCCAAAATCCACAATCCTTCCTCATCCCAACACACTAGAACCATAATAAGTATCCCACTGGTGATCCTTGTGCTGTGAAAACCTCTTCAGTAAATTCAATATTCTACTTTACCGAACTGAAATGTGATTCCAAATAAAGATTATTCTCCAAGGACAGGACAATGTTTTGTTTTTGTTGTTTCTGGGGAAGAGGGAAGTGCAAAGAACTGGGGCTACAGAAGTGATTGAACAAACAGAAATGTATCTGAAAGCCAAATACATAAAATAAACAGGGGGCTGAAACCCCTTAGGAAGGTAGAAACAGCTACCTGAATGCACAAGTAATGTGACTCTAAGACAGTTAACCTCAGGGATAAGGTATGAGAAAAGAAAGCCTGAATGAGCATGATTCCAGGCCTGAACTGCAATCTTGTGTAGCTAACAATCTAGTGAGATGACACAGCGCTGTAATAAATGTCATAATAAAGTTAGGTAGTAAAACATGGGTGCTAAGAGCTAGAGAATGTTTCTCAAAGGTGGTGAGTCATTCACTGGGCAAGTATATACTGAGAAACTAGTAAATGTTAGGCTCCAACCGACATACAAAATGCTGACCAACAAAGATAGGATCCCTGTTCTCCAAGAGCTTACGGTCTTCTTGGGAGGTAGATGTTGTTTAACATACAAGTGTGTGTACGCGTAATGTGACCATTACTAGAAACTGTAGAAACTGTGATGTGCTACAAAGGAAGAGACAGCAGGACGAGAGTAAGGTGACAGCAGGACGAGAGTAGGTGACAGCAGGACGAGAGTAAGGTGACAGCAGGACGAGAGTAAGGGGACAGCAGGACGAGAGTAAGGTGACAGCAGGACGAGAGTAAGGGGACAACAGGACGAGAGTAAGGGGACAGCAGGACAAGAGTAAGGTGACAACAGGACGAGAGTAAGGGGACAGCAGGACGAGAGTAAGGGGACAGCAGGACAAGAGTAAGGTGACAACAGGACGAGAGTAAGGGGACAACAGGAGAGTAAGGGGACAACAGGACAAGAGTAAGGTGACAGCAGGACGAGAGTAAGGGGACAACAGGACGAGAGTAAGGGGACAACAGGAGAGTAAGGGGACAACAGGACGAGAGTAAGGGGACAGCAGGACAAGAGTAAGGGGACAACAGGACGAGTAAGGGGACAGCAGAAACGTGGGTATCAAGGAAAGGCTCTCTCAGAAAGCAGCCTTGAGCGGAAACCTGAGGGATGAACAAAGTGCGTCCCAAGCAGAGTGAAGTCTTCAGAGAGACCAGCGCTGTGGTGCAGTGGGCAAAACTGGTGCTTGTGACATGGGCATCCCATACACGGGAGTCCTAGCTGCTCCGTTTCTGACCCAGCACCCTGCTAATGTGTCTTGGGAATCAGTAAGAGATGGCTGAAGGGCTTGGGCCCCTGCCACCCATGGGGGAGACTCAGCTGGAGTCGCAGCTGTTGGTTTTGGCTGGGTAGTTGTAGCCATCTGGGGAGTGAACTAGTGGATGGAAGATCACTTTCCCTCTGTCACTCCCTGTCACTCTTTCAAATAAACAATAAGTCTTAGAAGAAGAAAAAAAGACTTCAAGGATTAGCAGCTTCATATCCCTTGTAATGAACAGAGGGGAAAGGGAATGCCACCTCTACAGAGGTGTGAAAGCACAGATGTGACAGGTGTAAGGTGATGGAACAAGGACATAGCCTCAGCCATCCTCACTCATTACCTAAAAGAGAGACAAAATTGGAATTCATCCCTTGTCCCTGAATCCCTCCAGGCAGATCTGGCCTCTATTAACCTTTCACCCAGCATCTTTCTTCAACATGTTCATGATCTTCTCCTCTGGAGCCCCTCCCAAGACCTGTCTCCAACGTAGCACTAGTCTTAAATCTTCTAGCTGAAAAGGTTATAGGGTATCTCCAAAGAACTCAGCTACTTTCCACTTCTGTCACCTTCCTGGGACTTCTCGTGACAGCAGGCGCTAACGCAATTCCTCTAGCCTGAAAACGGGCAGTGCCCTCTCTTGAACTGAGGGGTACCATGAGGACACTCTTCTTCCCCACGTGGGGTCACAGCGGCTAGGCCCCTACCTCAAGGCACTACCTGCCACGTGGCCGAACTGTTAGCCTTGACTTGAGCCTGAACCTTAGCCAAAGGAAAGACAGTTAATATAGACACAGATTCCCGATAAGCCTATAATATCATCCATTCCAATGTCCAGATATGGCAATAAAGGAGTTTTATGACAGCCCGAGGAACCCTTATAATAATGGCAAGCAGATTAAAGCTCTCCTTGATGCTGCCCAGTTGTCGACAGAACCTGCTATTATTCACTGCAAAGGCCACCAAAGATAAACACCACCTATCTGAAGTTAACAACCAGGCTGATCTGACAGCCACAGCAGTGGCTCGCAGGGAGACAATCCCATCTTTTCTCTTTCATTTACCTCCTGCATATTCAGCCTTAGAAATCTCTCCGTTCCAACAAGGAAGGACTCATGGTGGTTTCTAGATGAAAAACGAATGCTCCTTTCTTCTCTCCAAGTTACCTTCCTAAAAAACCTCCATTCAATCACTCAAACCCAAACTCTCTTTTTCACTTTCTGAGATCATATGTACACCTAACTCCCACCATACAAGAAACTATGCATAGCTTATCTCAGACATGTAGCATCTGTCAAATTGCTAACCCCAACTCTAATATTAGGCCACCCCCATTCCCCACTCACAAGGCCCATGGATCGCTCCCAGAGGAGGACTGGCAAACTGACCAGTTAGGTGAACATGTTACCTTTTCCTTACGGTGGACACCTCAGGGTAGGTGGAAGTTTTCCCTACTACTAACAAAAAAGGTTTCGCCACCGTCATATACTTTTTTTTTTTTTTTAAGATTCACTTATTTATTTGAAAGAGAGAGGGAAGAGAGAGAGACACACACAGAGAGAGACAGACAGAGCCGACATCTGCTTGTTCACTCCCCAGATGGCAGCAATGGCCAGGTCTGAGCCAGGCTGAAACCAGGAGCCAGGCGCTTCATCTGGGTCTGCAAAATGGGTGCAGGGGCCCCAGCACTTGAGCCATTTTCTGCTGCTTTTCCCTAGTGAATTAGCAGGGTGCTGCATTGGAAGTGGAGCAGCTGGGACACCAACTGGCACCCATTGGGATGCTGGTGTCACAGGTAGCATCATGCTACGTCATGCTACGAAGCAGGCCCTGGGACATTAAGTTCTGAGGAAGATTTTACTTTAAAATGATTGCAGATTTCCAAGACATTGCCAGTGTTTACAGGACGGGCTGTTGCTCCCTTGGCCCAGTTTTGCCTGAGGGTGCATCTTAGGGAATGGCAGAGCAGGGAACCGGCACTGGTGCAGCCCTCGCCAGCTGGGCAGGCACTGCTGTCATGCGTGTGGATCTGTGAAACAGCCACCACACACAAGACACGGGCATTGCAGCACCACAGAACCCGTCCCCGTCAGCCCTGCCCCAGCCCGACCCCTGCCACCCACGAATCCATTCTCCATGCAAGATCTCTGGGGATGGCTCTTCTCCCAGGGCCCGATGCCCCAGGCTGCAGCGAACCCTCGTTCCTTCCTTCTGCCCGCTCTGGGGTACGGACGTGGTACGGACGTGCCGAGCAGTGACAATGTAGCCTGCGCCCAGTCCCCTGTTTTTGGCTATGGCATTTGGTGTACAGGTGGTGGTGCTTCTACTTTCTCAGCTGACTCAGAGCCACACGGCCGTCAGCCCCACAGACCTGGGAAGCAGAGAGAAACCCAAGGCACTCATGCACTCGTCGGTGTCAGGGAGACTCGGCACTGCTCCTGGGGGCTGGCGCGGGCTGGGGGCCCTCGCAAGTCTCAGGATGCTGGACAGTCAGAAGGAGCCCCTGGTACAGGAACCTCTGGCCTGAGGCAGAGGCCAAGGTCCTGTCTAATTCAGGAGGCCCTGGGTGGCCAAGAAGCTGTACTTCTTATGTTAAACGAAGAGAGTGGATTAGACAGGTTCTCAGATTTCTTCCAACTCCAATTCCATGAACTCAAGTTCGGAGAAGACAGTCCAGCGCCAGGGATGCCTCCTTAGGGAAACAATGAGGGGCAGCGTCCCTTATTTTGACAATTAGGCCAGGGAAGTTGGAGGGGAAGGGAGGAGGTTGTAACTTTTTAATCGACTGAGAAAATACAACGACGTGGAAATGTCACCCGGGGCCTTTACCGTATTGTGTCACTCTGCCAGTTAGAGGCCGCAGTCCAGCCCAGAATCGAAATTCATGTAACAGCGGAACTCATTTGCCAGGTTTCGGGTGTGCCGTGGAATGAACTTGCACATCTTCACCCCCAGGAGCTGTGTGGCCTGTTCTTCCATGACGGCCCCTGTGCACAGCAAAATCTTGGCCTTGGTCAAGTACTTGATGGTTTCTGATGTCTTCCTGAGACACTCCTCAGAAAGATATGGAGGATCCGCCACCACGACGTCAAAGCTATGTGTAGGGATGTGTTCAGGTAGATCCAGTGGATTATTGTAATCATAGAAGATAAAGTCCTCTCCATATATGGCAAACCTTTTGTCATATTCAAAGATGCATATGGAAAAGTCTTCTCTGTGCAGCTCTCGGAGCTTCTGGTAAACACTGGGGGCGCTCACACAGGCGATTCTGCCACCTTCTCCAGCAGCTGTAATCACTTCCTGTGCGAGTCGTAGGGCAGTTTCCGGACTATACCAAAACTGGCTCAGTTGCCAGTTCTCTTCTATTATTCCAATGTTATATTTATCATGTGCACCTGGGTCAGCTTGTTGCTTCTGCTCAGCATAAAATTCCTGGAGAGCTGCTAAGGCGTGGGAAGAAAGCTGAGGAGTATCGTCATCTTCTGTGTCACTCATGTCACCAATTGTGTACAGTCAGCCGCGCCGGCGCACTCAGAAGAGCCCGTCATATACTTTTAAACGATATTATCGCAAGATTTAGATCACTGGCTTCCATTCAGATAACGGACCAGAGTATACCTCTCAGATTACTCAAATGGTTATCTGCCTGTCTTCTTCTCTCATGGCATTTCACATTCTTTTTTTTTTTTTTTTTTTTTTTTATTTTTTTATTTTTTGACAGGCAGAGTGGATAGTGAGAGAGAGAGACAGAGAGAAAGGTCTTCCTTTGCCGTTGGTTCACCCTCCAATGGCCGCTAAGGCCAGCACCGCGCTGATCTGATGGCAGGAGCCAGGAGCCAGGTGCTTTTCCTGGTCTCCCATGGGGTGCAGGGCCCAAGCACCTGGGCCATCCTCCACTGCACTCCCTGGCCACAGCAGAGAGCTGGCCTGGAAGAGGGGCAACCGGGACAGAATCCGGCGCCCCAACCAGGACTAGAACCTGGTGTGCCGGCGCCGCTAGGCGGAGGATTAGCCTAGTGAGCCGCGGCGCCGGCCGGCATTTCACATTCTCTGTCGACCTCCCTCTTCAGGAAAAGTAGAACAAATGAATGGAATTTTAAAACAGGCTCTAACTAAACTTTCTGCCCAGGTCCACTTAGACTGGGTAAAACTCTTTCCTTTAGCTCTGTTAAGAAGTAGAACTCTTGGCCAGCGCTGTGGCTCACTTGGCTAATCCTCCGCCTGTGGCGCCGGCACCCCGGTTCTAGTCCCAGTTGGGGCACTGGATTCTGTCCCGTTTGCTCCTCTTCCAGTCCAGCTCTCTTCTGTGGCCAGGGAGTACAGTGGAGGATGGTCCAAGTGCTTGGGCCCTGCACCCGCATGGGAGACCAGGAGGAAGCACCTGGCTCCTGGCTTCGGATTGGCGCAACATGCCAGCCGTAGCAGCCATTTAGGGGGTGAACCAACAGAAGGAAGACCTTTCTCTCTGTCTCTGTCTGCCTGTCAAAAAAACAAAAACAAACAAACAAACAAAAAAAACAAAAAAAAACTCTTCCCCAGAAACTGCTAATACTTAGCCTGTTCGAAATTCTCTATGGACGCCAGCACTGTGGCTTAGCTGGTAAGCCCATAGGGGCACCAGCTCAAGTCCTGGCTGCTCCACTTCCGATCCAGCTCTCTGCTATGGCCTGGGAGAGCAGTAGAAGATGGCCCAAGTCCTTGGGCCCCTGCACCCACATGGGAGACCCAGAAGAAGCTCCTAGTTCCTGGCTTTGGATCGGCCCAGCTCCGGCCATTGCAGCCATTTGGGGAGTGAACCAGCAGATGGAAGACCTCTCTCTCTCTGCTGCTCCTTCTCTCTCTGTATAATTCTGACTTTCAAATAAATCTTTTAAAAATTTGTTTTTTAAAAAAAGGAATTCTCAGCCGGCGCCGTGGCTCAACAGGCTAATCCTCCGCCTTGCGGCGCTGGCACACCGGGTTCTAGTCCCAGTCGGGGTGCCGGATTCTGTCCTGGTTGCCCCTCGTCCAGGCCAGCTCTCTGCTATGGCCCGGGTGTGCAGTGGAGGATGGCCCAAATGCTTGGGCCCTGCACCTGCATGGGAGACCAGGAAAAGCACCTGGCTCCTGTCTTCGGATCAGTGTGATGCGCCGGCCGCAGCGCACCAGCCGCGGCGGCCATTGGAGGGTGAACCAACGGAAAAGGAAGACCTTTCTCTCTCTCTCTCTCTCTCTCACTGTCCACTCTGCCTGTCAAAAAAAAAAAAAAAAAAAAAAGAAAAAAGAAAAAAGAAAAAAAGGAATTCTCTATGGAAGGCCTCTTCTTTCACCTAACTTTCCTCCCCTACAAAATTCTGAAGCTATTCCTCCTCCTCTCACTTTCTTCTTACTGAAATGCGTGCTCACTTATGGACCTATGCACACATTCATCTGCCCAAATCACTCTCTACCTTCCGACTATACTCCTACCTTTCAACCTGGTGCCTGGGTTTATCTCAAAATGAAGCTGCTCTAAAGCCAAAATGGAATAGGCCAGGTGATAGACCACCCCCACTACTGCCAAATTCAAGGGACATACACACCCCCGGGTACATTTCACTTCATTAAAACTAGTAAGTCTACTCCCACAGGACCCACCACCAGATTGATGCAACTCTCCACAATGTCAGAACCATCTCATGTCCCTGACAATTCCTGAATTCAACAGATTTTTCCAAATTTTTTTTTTTTTTTTTTGACAGGCAGAGTGGATAGTGAGAGAGAGAGAGAGAGAGAGAGAGAGAGAGAAAGCTCTTCCTTTTTTGTTGGTTCACCCTCCAATGGCTGCCACGGCCAGCGCGCTGCGGCCGGCGCACGGCGCTGATCCGATGGCAGGAGCCAGGTGCTTCTCCTGGTCTCCCATGGGGTGCAGGGCCCAAGCACTTGGGCCATCCTCCACTGCACTCCCGGGCCACAGCAGAGAGCTGGCCTGGAAGAGGGGCAATCGGGACAGAATCTGGCGCCCCGACCGGGACTAGAACCCGGTGTGCCGGCGCCACAAGGCAGAGGATTAGCTTATTGAGCTGCGGCGCTGGCCTCTCCAAATAATTCTAACTCTGCCTCGTTTTGGCCATCTTTCCACCATGGGCAGTGTCCCTAATATCTCCTTTTATCCTCATAATCATAGTCTCCTAAATCTACCATGTGTAATTAACTTATTCCAAAGGTTCTTGCAGGAACAAATGACTACTATTATCTCAAGCCATCTTTCAGGAGCAACACAAAACTGCTCTCCCTCTTCAATCGACCCGGTCCCAAGTATACATCCTTGCCGCACAGCCACGTCCCTTATCAGCAGGAATAGCCAGAAAGGAACCAGCACCTCATCTCCTTACTTCTACTCAGTCAGGATTGATGGAAGAAGGACATGAGCATCAATAATTTTCACTCATTACCCCAAAAGACAGATAAAATCAGAATTTATCCCTTGTCCCTGAATTCCAATTCAGTCTACACCCTATTGTTCCCACCCACCCACCCCTGCATTTTTTTAAAGATTTATTTGAAAGGCAGAGTTATAGAAGGGTGGGGAGAGAGAGAGAGAGAGGTCTTTTATCTGCTGGTTCACTCCCTAGATGGACTCAATAAACTGGAGCTGGGCCAACCCACAGCCAGGAGAGCCTGGAGCTTCTTCTGGGTCTCCCACATGGGTGCAGGAGCCCAAGGACTTGGGCCACCTTCTACTGCTTTCCCAGGCCATAGCAGAGAGCAGGATTAGAAGCGGAGCAGCTGGGAGTCGAACTGGTGCCCTTATAGGATGCTGGCACTGCAGGCAGCAGCTTTACCTGCTAAGCTACAGCACCAGTCCCACCCCCCTGAACTCTTTCCCAGTTCGGAGGCTGGTGGGCCAAACTTGAAAAACCTGTCTGGAGAAATTCACCACCACCCTTAGCCCCAGCCCACCTAAGACATAAAATCTCAGCCCCTGGGGGCTGGACCCTCTGCCACATGTTCAGTCTGTGTGCAATTGGCAGTTGGTGACCCCCCCTCCGCAGATTTATTTTCTTTGAATAAATTCGGTCTAAGTGCATACCCTGTCTCCTCTCTGTTCTGCACCCTTTTTCTTATATAAGGCCCTGCAAGTATCAGAGATCAGTAAGGAGACATGTGGAAACCGAAATAGCACAGGAAGAGGCAAAAATATGAGGAAAAGGGAAGAGGAAAAAACGTAGAAATTCAATTCAGTTTGTGTTGAGTATTTACTGTGCGCTTAGTCATACTCAAGGGGATTCTTAGTCTAAAGAGAATAGCCCATCCTGTCAATTATACCCAGTTTTCCAGGGTAGACAACAGGCACTCTCTTTATGAAATAACTTTCAGAGAATTCTCTTGATCCCATCCTTGACTACATCCTTATATTTTTTTATTTTATAAAGATTTATTTATTTGAAAGGCAGAGAGAGAGAGAGAGAGAGAGAGAGCGAGCGCGCGCTTCTATCTGCTGGTTCACCCTCAAAATATCCACAATGGCTGCAGCTGGGCCAATCAGAAGCCAGGAGCCTAGAGCTTCTTCTGGGTCTCCCATGGGAGTGCAGGGGACCAAGCACCTGGGCCATCTTCCCTTGCTTTCCCAGGCACATTAGCAGGGAGCTGGATCAGAAGTGAGCAGCTGGGACTCGAATTGGCACCCATATATGATGCCAGCACTGCAGGAGGTTTAACCTATGCTATAGCATCGGTCCCAATGACATCCTTGTAATATTATAAACTATATATTTTCCCAAGCAATACTTCCTACAATACTTTTTCTTATAGAGAAACCCATAAAGTTTACTTATTTATTTGAAAGGCAGAGAGACAGATCTTCCATTTGCTGCTTCATTCCCCACATGCTTGCAACAGCCCGGGTTGGGCCAGGCTGAACCCAGGAGCCAGAAAACTCCATCTGGGTCTCACACTTGGAAGGCACGGCTCCAAGTATTTGAGCCATCATCTGCTGCCTCCCAGGGTGGGCATTCGCAGGAAGCTGGACTGGAAGTAGAGGTGCGACTTGATCCCAGGCATTCTAATATGGAATGAAGGCATCCCAAGTTGTAGCTTAACTCTCACTGTGCCACAACACTTGCCCCCTAAAATGGATTTTTTAAATTAACCAGTCTCTCTTCCTTCCCATCACAGGCCTCCAGTTACTGCTGTACAGCTGTGTATGTAGCTCTGGGGCCAGCACTGTGGCAGTTAGGTTAACCTGCCTAACCGTGCGATGCCAGCATATGAATGCTGGTTCAAGTCCTGGCTCTTCCACTTCGGATCCAGCTCTGTGCTAACGTGCTTAGGAAAGCAGCAGAATATGGTTCAACTATTTGGGGCCCTGCACACACTTGGGAGACCCAGATGAAACTCCTGGTTTCATCCTGGCCCAGTCCCAGACATTGTGGCCATTTGGAGAGTGAACCAGAGGCTGGAAGATCTCTCTGCTTTTCCTTCTCTTTCTGTAATTCTGGCTTTCAAATAAATAAATAAATCTGAAAAAAAGAAGAGGAGAGGAGAGGAGAGGAGAGGAGAGGAGAGGAGAGGAGAGGAGAGGAGAGGAGAGAGGAGGGGAGAGGAGGCGAGAGGAGGGGAGAGGGGAGGGGAGGGGAGGGGAGGGGAGGGGAGGGGAGGGGAGGGGAGCGGAGGGGAAAAGCAATCAGTCAGCTTTGCTGGCTGCTTCTCAACAGCCCACTAATGTTGATGAGGTACCCCAGATCGTAACTGAGAAGTACTTCTATCACACAAGTAACACTTTTTTTCTTCATATCCAGCATACAGCCTCTTTTTTCAATTTCCTGTTGAAGGCTCTCAGAACGAGTTAGAAATTGTTACTGAGGCTATCCAGCTGGAACATCCTTCCTGTAAGTGCTTCAAAGACAAAATCCACAATGTTTATTGAGCTGCTTAGATAAGCTTTTTGTTTCACCTCTTAGTAGAGGAGCTTAACAATGAAAGACAGAGCTAGCACAAGTTCTGCCTACAAAAAGTGAAGTCTTCGGGGCTGGTGCCGTGGCACACTAGGTTAATCCTCCACCTGCGGTGCTGGCATCCCATATGGGCACTGGTTCTAGTCCCGGCTGCTCCTCTTCCAGTCCAGCTCTCTGCTGTGGCCTGGGAAAGCAGTAGAGGATGGCTCAAGTGCTTGGCCCCTGCACCCGCATGGGAGACCAGGAGGCGGCACCTGGCTCCTGGCTTCAGATCGGCGTAGCTCTGGCTGTTGCAGCCATTTGGGGAGTGAACTAATGGAAGGAAGATCTTTCTCTGTCTGTAATTCTATCTGTTAATTAATTAAAAAAAGTGAAGTCCTCATTTGGATTCAGTTCTGAAACACTCAGTTCAACTAGTTTTGTGTCTTTGACAAGTCTCGTGACAACTTCCTTTTATCTTCCGCCTATTTTTTCCTTCATCACTATGGTGTGGAACCCACATTTCAGTCTTCTATCTACAATCTAAGACAACAGCAACACAGTGAGTGAGCGTTTGGTTTAGCTATTGATACGGGTTAAGATGCCTGGATCCCACACCAGGGTGCCTGCGTTCAATAACTGCCTCTGGCATCTGATTCCAGCTTCTTGCTAATGCAGTCCCTGGGAGGCAGCAATGATAGGTGGGTATTTGGATTTCTGTCATTCATGTGGGAGACATGGACTGTGTTGCTGGTTTTGACTGGACCCAGTCTTGGCTGTTGCTAGTGTGTAGGGAGTGAAGCCAATGGGAACTGTCTCTGAAATTAAGAAAATTAAGGCAAGAAATACTCAGAGTCATATTTATTTGAGGGGGTAGGGGACAGCTATCTTTCAAAGCTGGGACTGGAGAGAGTGGACAGTGGTGTTTTTTGGAAAGAGCAATTCTGTTGACAACCACCAGCGTCACTGCTAACCTCTTGGGCAGAACCAATCACGGCTTCCTTTGTGCTGCTACTCCTCTTGCCCCGCGGGATTGTACTGGGTGGGCAGAGGCAATGGTGTGGGGATTTGCCCAGGAGAAAGGGTAAAGCACTGATGGAGCAGGGCCTCCTACAGATAGAAGAGACTTCTCCAGCAGCACAGTGTAGAAATCAGTTTCGAAGAGAATGATTTCAGAGATATGAAGACACGCCTAATGGTGGAACATGAGAAATGAGAAAGATTCAAGTTTTGTAGTGATTCCCAAGCCCTCCTGCTTCTCAGTATTTTAGTATTTCAGTAATTTCTTCAAGCAAAAGAAATACTTAAGTACTCCATTTATCATGTAAAGTTTAAACCACCATAATAAGTATAAGGTAGCTTCAATCAGTTCATGAAATAATGGAATTAATGAAAAGATGAGGCCGGTGCCGCAACTCACTAGGCTAATCCCCTGCCTTGCAGCGCCGGCACACCGGGTTCTAGTCCCGGTCGGGGCGCTGGATTCTGTCCTGGTTGCCCCTCTTCCAGGCCAGCTCTCTGCTGTGGCCAGGGAGTGCAGTGGAGGATGGCCCAGGTGCTTGGGCCCTGCACCCCATGGGAGACCAGGAGAAGCACCTGGCTCCTGCCATCAGATCAGCACAGTGCGCCGGCCGCGGCGGCCATTGGAGGGTGAACCAATGGCAAAGGAAGACCTTTCTCTCTGTCTCTCTCACTGTCCACTCTGCCTGTCAAAAAATTAAAAAAAAAAAAAAAGATGAAAAACTTCCACCAACTTTTTTTTTAACTTTTATTTAATGACTATAAATTTGGAAATTTTAAATTTTAATGAATATAAATTTGGAATATAAATTTCCAAAGCACAGCTTATGGATTACAATGCCCCCCCCCCCCCCCGCATAACTTCCCTCCCACTCGACACCAACTTTTTTTTTTAAAGATTTATTTATTTATCTGAAAGTCAGAGTTACACAGAAAGAGGAGAGGCAGAGAGAGAGAGATGTTTTCCATCCGATGGTTCACTCCACAACGGCTGGAGCTGTGCTGATCTGAAGCCAGGAGCCAGGAGCTTCTTCCGGGTCTCCCACATGGGTGCAGGGGCCCAAGGACTTGGGCCATCTTCTACTGCTTTCCCAGGCCATAGCAGAGAGCTGGATTGGAAGAGGAGCAGCCGGGACTAGAACCTGCGCCCATATGGGATGCCGGCACTTCAGGCCAGGGCATTAACCCGCTGCACCACAGCACCGACTCCCTCCCCCCAACTTTTTGAAGTCCCCTCATGTCTTACATCGATAAGCTGTTTGAAAAGTGGACCACTATAGTTTATTCTTGTTTTTATTTTTTAAAAATACTTATTTGATGGGGCTGGCACTGTGGCACAGCAGGTTAAAGCCCCAGTCTACAGTGCTGGCATCCCACAGGTGCACCAGTTTGAGTCCCAGCTTGCCCCACTTCAGATTCAGCTCCCTGCTAATGCACCTGGGAAAGCAGCAGAGGATGGCCTGAGTGCTTGGGCCCCTGCACCCAGGTGGTAGAGAAGAAAGTAGCTTCTGGCTTCAGATGAGCTCAGCTCCGACCATTGCGGCCATTTGGGGAGTGAACCAGCAGATGGAAGGCCTCTTTCTCTCTCTCTCTCTGTAACTCTTTCAAATAAATAAAATAAATCTAAAAAAATTTCTTATTTGAAAGGCAGTGTGATATAAAGAGGCACAGAGAGAGAATGAGAGTCTCTTTCATCCACTGGTTTACTACCCCAATGGCCATAACAGCCAGCCAAGTCTAGATCTGGCAAAGCCAGGAGCCAGAACTCCAGTGCTTTCCCAGAGGTTGCAGGCATCCAGAAGTACTCGGGCCATCTTCTGCTGCCTCAGCAGGCACGTTAGCAGAGAGCTGGATAGGAAGTGGAGCAACCAGGATTCAAGTCAGGTACTCTAATACGGGATGATGGCGTTACAAGCAGGAGCTTAACCTGCTGTGCCACACTGCTGGCCCATGGTCTTGTTTCAACAGCATATACTTGGCATCTATTACTGAAATTACAATTCAGTGGTCTTTAGTAGATTCAGAATTATGCAACTATCATCCCCCAAAAGACCCTGTACCCATGAGCAGTCAACCCTCTTTTCCTACTATTTCACCATCCCCAGGTAACCACTGATCTACTTCTTGTTTACACTTCATTCCTTTTCATTATGGCTGAGTATTTCATTGTATGGACTATACCACATTTTGTTCATATATTTATCAGTTGATGGGCATTTGATATGTTTCCAATTTTGGGCTATTATGAATAAAGTTGCTATAAACATTCCTGTATACCTTAAGATTTATTTCTATGACAGTCACAGAGTTAGTGAGGGAGAGAAAGAGAGAGAGAGAGAGAGAGAAAGAAAATCTTACATCTACTGGTTCATTCCCCAAATGGCCACAATGGTTGGGGCTGGGCCAGGCTGAAACCAGCAGCCTGGAACTCCATCTGGGTTTCCCACATAGGTGCAGGGTCCCAAATCTGGGCCATCTGTGTTTTTTTTTTGTTTTGTTTTGTTTTGTTTTGTTTTTTTACGATTTATTTTTACTTATTTAAAAGACAGAGTTACAGTGAGAAGTAGAGACAGAGAGAAAGAGGTCTTCCACCCGCTGGTTCACTCCCCAAATGGCTGCAATGGCCAGAGCTGCGTTGATCCAAAACCAGGAGCTTCTTCCAGGTCTCCCACGCAGGTGCAGGGGCCCAAGGTCTTGGACCATCTTCTACTGCCTTCCCAGGCCACAGCAGAGAGCTGGATCAGAAGAGAAGCAGCCGGGACTAGAATCGGCACCCAAATGGGATGCCAGCACTTCAGGCAAGGGCTTTAACCCACTGCGCCACAGCACCAGTTCCAGGGCCATCTGCTGCTGCTTTCTCAGGCACATTAGCAGGGAGCTGGATCAGAAGTGGCACAGCTGAGATTTAAACTGGTGCCGTGTGGGATGCTGGTGCTGTAGGCAGTGGCTCAACCTGCTGTACCCCAAACCTAACCCCCATGCATGTTTTTATGTGGACATATTTCGATTTCTCTTGGGTATACACTGTTGGGTCATATGATAACTGTTTAACTTTTTAAGAAACAGACTATTACCCAAAGTGGCTGTACCATTTTTCATTCCCCTCAGTAGTATATGAGTTCAGATTTCTCCACATCCTCACCAACACTTGTTATTACTTTTTTTGATGATACTCATCCCAGTGTCTAAGCAGTATCATTTTTTTTTTTTTTTTTTTTGACAGGCAGAGTGGACAGTGAGAGAGAGAGACAGAGAGAAAGGTCTTCCTTTGCCGTTGGTTCACCCTCCAATGGCCGCCGCGGCCGGCGTGCTGCGGCCGGCGCACCGCGCTGATCCGATGGCAGGAGCCAGGAGCCAGGTGCTTTTCCTGGTCTCCCATGGGGTGCAGGGCCCAAGCACCTGGGCCATCCTCCACTGCACTCCCGGGCCACAGCAGAGAGCTGGCCTGGAAGAGGGGCAACCGGGACAGAATCCGGCGCCCCAACCGGGACTAGAACCCGGTGTGCCGGCGCCGCTAGGCGGAGGATTAGCCTAGTGAGCCGCGGCACCGGCCTAAGCAGTATCATTTAATTATGGTTTTGACTCCCATGTCCCTGAAGGCTAATGATACTGAACATCTATCTGTTCACGTGCTTACTGGCCATTTGCTTATCTCCTTTGGAGAAATAATATCCATTAATAGTCTTCATTGTTTTTCCTGTCTACCCCTCTCCAGCTAGATTGTACCCTGGGCTCTGCCTGGCCATCCTAGTCACAGAAAAATGTGGAATGCTTTATCAATTTGTATGTCATCCTTGGACGGGTGCCATGCCAATCACTGTATTGTTCCAATTGTATATGTGTTGTGGCTTTGCCTGTTTTAAAATTGTCTTTTGAGTTGCAAGAGTAATATTAGCTCTAGATGTAAGTTGTTTATCAGATATATGATTTGCAAGTATTTTCTCCCATTCTGTGGACTGACTTTTCCTCCGCCTGTGGCTCTGGCACCCCGGGTTCTAGTCCCGGTCGGGGCGCCGGATTCTGTCCCGGTTGCTCCTCTTCCAGTCCAGCTCTCTGCTGTGGCTTGGGAAGGCAGTGGAGGATGGCCCAAGTGCTTGGGCTCTGCACCCGCATGGGAGACCAGGAGAAGCACCTGGCTCCTGCCATCGGATCAGCGCAGTGCGCCGGCCGCAGCGGCCATTGTGGGGTGAACCAACAGAAAAGGAAGACCTTTCTCTCTGTCTCTCTCACTATCCACTCTGCCTGTCAAAACAAACAAGCAAACAAACAAAAAAAAAGAGTTACAGAGAGACAAGGAGACAGAGAGAGAGGTCCTCCATCCACTGGTTCACTCCCCAAAAGCCCGCAACGAATGGAGCTGAGCCTATCCAAAGCCAGGAGCCAGGAGCTTCCTCCAGGTCTCCCACATGGGTGCAGGGGCCCAAGCACTTGGGCCATCCTCCACGGCTTTCCCAGGCCATAAACAGAGAGCTGGACAAGCAGCAGCCTGGACACAAACCAGTGTCTATATGGGATGCTGGTGCTGCAGGCAGAGGATCAACTCAATATGCCATAGCTCTGTCTCCAGACTTTTCTAATTTTAAGTTTTCAAAAATCTTTCAATTTTCAAAAAATACATGTTTGCTTCAAACTTAAATTGCTATTCTTTTTTTTTTTTTTAATTAGGATGCCAGCACTGCAGGTGGCAGCTCTACCTGCTACGCCACAGCGCCGGCCCCTAAATTGCTATTCTTAATACTTCAAGTTTAGCTTAAATAAACACATTTTAGATGCCCAGCTAACTCAGTCAGTAGAACATGAGACTTTTAATATATTTACTCTAATATATTTCTCTTTTGAGGCCCAAATTCAAATTGTTTCTCCTCATCCCTAGCTCTAGAATAGTAACTTGAATAAGTCACTTCATTAGTTTCTTTTTTTTTTTTTTTTTTTTTTTTTTTTTTTGACAGGTAGAGTGATAGACAGTGAGAGAGAGACAGAAAGGTCTTCCTTCTGTTGGTTCATTCCCCAAATGGCTGCCACGGCCGGCGCTGCGCTGATCCAAAGCCAGGAGCCAGGTACTTCCTCCCGGTCTCCCATGTGGGTACAAGCACTTGGGCCATCCTCCGCTGCCCTCCCAGGCCACAGCAGAGAGCTGGACTGGAAGAGGAGCAACTGGGACTAGAACCCAGCGCCCATATGGGATGCTGGCACCACAGAGGATTAACCAAGTGAGCCACAGCGCCGGCCACTCATTCGTTTCATTCTTAGTTATCTCCTCTGTAAGAAAGGGATAATGGACCTTTGTTGGAAGGTTGTATTATGAAAATGAAAGTACATGGAAGTTCTTAGCACAATGACCACAGACAGAGTAGGGGCTTACTAAATGTGCTGACTTTGAAGATCTCCAAGACTCTATAAAAGCATTTATATTTCAAGATACATGTGAGGTATTAAAAGTGCAGCATCCACTTAATATGATTACAGAATGGGCAAGTGCTGAGCCATAGTAGGTAAAGCCACCACCTACAGTGCCAGCATCCCATGCGGGCACCGGTTTGAGTGCCAAATGCTCCACTTCCAGTCCAGCTCCCTGCTAGTGTGCCTGGGAAGGCAGCAGAGGATGGCCCAAGTGCTTGGGCCCCTGAATACATATGGGAGACCTGGAAGAAGCTCCTGGCTCCTGGCTTTGGATCAGCCCAGCTCTAGCCATTGCTGCCATTTGGGGAGTGAACCAGCATATGGAAGACCTCTAACTATTCCTTTCAAATAAATAAATAAAATAAATATTTAAAAGATTATAGAAATAAGATACTTTGCACAACATGAATTTGTATTTAAAAACATAACTGCTGGTGCCAAGGCTTACTTGGCTAATCCTCCGTCTGCGGTGCCGGCACCCCGGGTTCTAGTCCCGGTCGGGGCGCCGATTCTGTCCCGGTTGCTCCTCTTCCAGTCCAGCTCTCTGCTGTGGCCTGGGAAGGCAGTGGAAGATGGCCCAAGTGCTTGGGCCCTGCACCCCCATGGGAAACCAGGAGGAAGCATCTGGCTCCTGGCTTCGGATTGGTGCAGCGCGCCAGCTGCAGTGCGCTGGCTGTAGTGGCAATTTGGGGGGTGAACCTATGGAAAAGGAAGACCTTTCTCTCTGTCTCTTTCTAACTGTGCCTGCCAAAAACAAAACAAAACATAACTGATACAGCAGGTTAAACCACTGCCTGCAATGCTGGAATCCTAGAGTGCCAGTTGAAGTCCCAGCTGTTTCATTTCCAATCCAACTCCCTGCTAATGCACCTGGGAAAGCAACAGACGATGGTTCAAGTGCTTGGGCTCCTGCCACATATGTGGGAGACCTGAACGGAGTTCCAGGTTCCTGTCTTTGGCCTGGTCATCTAGGGAGTGAATCAGCAGACAGAAGATCTGTTTTTTTCTCTGTGTTCTACTACTCTGCCTTTCAAACAGATAAATCTGAAAAAAAAAAAAAAATTAGCAATCCCAATGGTGTATCAATTTTAACATTGTACAAAGTAGGAATGCTATATTAGGGACAGTATATTATATAATGTCTTCCAAATTTCTTTTCAAATCCCATAATGGTTGTACAATAAATAGATCTGTAATAATAGAATAAGCTTGTCCAACAAGATAAATCTAAAATTGGTTACTTTACTTACTGAGTCAGCAAGTATTTCAAATGTGGTTCTTAAGGATACCCATTTATGCCTATTTTCTTTCTCAGGGTTACTGTAGCAAAACTTTCCTCAAAGTTAAAAGTTTTGAGTATCTTACTGGATTACTTTGAATCTGAAAAAGGTAATTTTGGCCTGAAATATCCATATTGTTGCAAAAAAATTAAAAAAAAAAAAAAAGCAGGATGCTTCAGGTTATCAGTAAATCGTCCTACTCTTCTGGCCAGGCTCTTGGACTGCCCCAGTGTCCAGTCCTCAGTCCTGCTTCTTATCCTCACTCACTCTTCGGCTGACAGCAACCAGGCCTTAAATACCACCTATCTGCTGATGAGTGCCAAATACCCGTCAGCAGCTCTGAACTCTCGAGACTTGCTTCTCCAACAGCCTCCTGGACATTTCCTCCGAATGCCTGATACTTCATATCCAGTGTGTTCAAGCTGAATTCTCGACCATCCCCAGCCTCCGTTATCTGAGTTAATGGCTTTTCCATCCTCTAGCTGCTTATGTCTACATTATTTCTGACTTTCTCATTTGTCCCAAAAGCCACATCCAGTCTGCTGGCAAATCCTAGTGGCTTTATCTTCAGAGTATGTCTAAGATTCATTAATCTCTCTCTCTCTTTTTTTTTTTTTTTAATATTTATTTATTTATTTGAAAGAGTTACACAGAGAGAGAAGGAGAGGCAGAGAGAGAGAGAGGTCTTCCATCTGCAACAGCCGGAGCTACACTGATCCAAAGCCAGGAGCCAGGAGCTTCTTCTGGGTCTCCCACATGGATGCAGGGGCCCATGATTTGGGCCATCTTCTACTGCTTTCCCAGGCCATAGCAGAGAGCTGGAAAGGAAGTAGAGCAGCTAGGACTCGAACAGCGCCCACATAGGATGCCAGCACTGTAGGCGGCGGCTTAACCCACTACGCCACAGTGCCAGCCCCTCCTTGGTCTATTCTTTTCTTAGCTTTTCCAATGGCATACTTCCTTACTTCTTTGAAGTTTTTGATGAAATGTCACTTTCTGGGGTGGAATTTGGTGCATTAAGTTGCTGCGTGAGATCCTTGCATCCTGTATCAGAGTGCCTGGTTCAAGTCCTAGCTCTGCTGATTCCAGCTTCCTTGTAATTTGGACTCTGGGAGGCAGCAGAAGATGGGTCAAGTACTTGGATCCCTGCTGCCCATGTGGCAAGCCAGGACTGTGTTTCAGGTTGTTACGGGTATCTGGGGAGCAAACCAGCTGATAGAGATCTGTTTGCCTCTGTGCAATAAAACTAAAAAAAAAATCAAAAAACAAAAAACTAAGCTATGAAGGAAAAAAGGAAGAAGGGACAAAGTCACAAAGTTAAGAGTGATAGCAGAACAGTATGACTAGAATAAAGATTTAGGCAACCTTTAAAGTACAGGCTGCTGGTGCATGACTTAAAAAACACAGATACTGGGGCCAGTGCTGTGGCAGAGCCGGTTAAGCTGCCACCTGCGATGCTGGCATCCCATATGGGAGCCAGTTTCAGTCCCAGCTGCTCCACTTCCAATTCAGCTTCCCGCTAATGCACCTGGGAAAGCAGAAGATGGGCCAAGTGCTTGAGTTCCTGTCACCCACATCAGAGATCTGGATAAAGCTCCTGGCTTCAGCCTGGCCCAGCCCCAGTTGTTGTAGCCATTTGTGGAGTGAACCAGTGAACAGAGGCTCTGTCTCTCCCTCTTTCTATAACTTTCAAAAAAATAAATAAATAAATTAAAAAAAAATGCAGATACTACAAGTCATGAAATGTTTTTGGACCAGAGAATGTAATGTCTAAAGCACTGTTTTAAGAGAACTGATTTGGTAGTTGAGAGAACAAATGGACATTAAGGAAATACTTATGAAATTACTATAATGATTCAAGTTTGAAATGGAAAAGGAACTGATAAGTTTAGAGACTGATGAATTTGAAGTGCAGCTTCATTTAAAAACATCCGGGTTGAAAATGAAAATCAGGGGCCAGTGCCATGGGGCAGCGGGTTAAGCTAAACCTGAAGTGCTGGCATCCTGGCTTGATTGCTCTGCTCCCAATCCAGCTCCCAGACAATGCACCTGGAAAGCAGCAGAAGACGTCCATGTGCTTGGGCCCCTGCACCTAGTGGGAGACCTGGAGAAGTTCTGGGCTTCTGGCTCTGGTGTGGCACAGTCCTGGCCGCTGCAGCCATTTGAGGAGTGAACCAGCGAATGGAATCTCTCCTCCTCTCTAACTCAGACTTTCAAATAAACAAATCTATCTTTTAAAAAAGAAAAGAAAAAAAAATGGAAATCAGAAATGAACTTTAGGATGGACCCAGCTACGAAGATTTGGGCTTTACTGAATCCTTGAGTGTGTATGCGTGTGGAGGAAACTAAAAGTACTAAAACAGAAATTATTCATCTGTATGGATGAGAAAAATGAACAGCCCACTATTACTATGATCACAACAGAAAATGCTGACTATATAAAATAAAGCCTTGATAGAACGCTTTAGTTATACTGCTATTAGGGATAACAGAATGGTGCAGTTAATCGAGGATTTAAAAAGTTTTTGTTTTGTTTGCTGAGGTTTTTCTCCCACCAAAAAAAAAAAAAATGTGTTATTGTACTTCTCCCCCTTGCTAACTAGGAAACAGCGTTTTTTTATTCAGGATGTCATGATCCCTCAAGATGACCAATTATATGTGTACAATTTTTATGTAAAACAACTCAGTTACCAGAGATTGGGGCAAACTCATGCTAGGCACAGAATACATCTTAAAATAGAGTTCTGAGCCCTGAGTTTCAGGGAAAGGCAAAAGACATCAGAACAATTCTATCAAAAATGTTTAAGTATTTCAGATACCTGTTAGCCCGGCAGGATTTCAGCGCTTTGAAAGGCTCAGCAGGTTAGGTCAGCCGCACTGTTCCATCACGGGGGTGGGGGTGGGGTGGGGCTGGCGGCTCTGACACTCCTCACCCCCCTCCCCAGGGTGAACCCCGGCTGGCGGCTCTGACACCCCCCCCCCCAGGGTGAACCCCCGGCTGGCAGCTCTGACACTCCTCCCCCTCTCCAGGGGTGAACCCCGGCTGGCGGCTCTGACACTCCTCCCCCTCCCCAGGGTGAACCCCCGGCTGGCGGCTCTGACACCCTCCCCCCTCCCCAGGGTGAACCCCGGCTGGCGGCTCTGACTCCCCCTCCCCAGGGTGAACCCCGGCTGGCGGCTCTGACTCCCCCCTCCCCAGGGGTGAACCCCGGCTGGCGGCTCTGACACTCCTCTCCCCCCTCCCCAGGGTGAACCCCGGCTGGCGGCTCTGACACCCTCCCCAGGGATGAACCCCCGGCTGGCGGCTCTGACTCCCCCCTCCCCAGGGTGAACCCCGGCTGGCGGCTCTGACTCCCCCCTCCCCAGGGTGAACCCCCGGCTGGCGGCTCTGACTCCCCCCTCCCCAGGGTGAACCCCGGCTGGCGGCTCTGACTCCCCCCTCCCCAGGGTGAACCCCGGCTGGCGGCTCTGACACTACCCCCTCCCCAGGGTGAACCCCGGCTGGCGGCTCTGACTCCCCCCTCCCCAGGGTGAACCCCGGCTGGCGGCTCTGACTCCCCCCCAGGGGGAACCCCCTTCCTTGGTGACCCCCCGACGACGTCAGCACGCAGGAACTGGTCATTCTCGGTGCGGCAAGCACTGGCTCTGCCCCGGAATGCCATCAGAACGTCACCCTAGAAGCGCGTTAGCGCACGCCAGCGGCTGTCCGCGGTCACCGCGACCCTCGCACACCTGGACTTCGCGGGTCCGCGTGGGGCATTTCTAAACTCAATTCCGCTCATCTCGTTGAGGGCGCCTAAGCAGCTACGAAGCAACAGGAATGATCCGGCTCCCCGCGCTGCCCCGCGCGCCTCACGCCTCAGACGGCCAGTCCACACACACCGTCCTCCCCCGCACGACTCCGCCGCAGGGGCTCCGGGCCGCGGCACGGGCCGGTCGCGAGGGTCCTCCGGGCCCGCGGGGCGGGACAGCCCCCAGCCCGCGGCGAGAGCGCCACCCCCGCCGCCCGCGGCTTCCTCACGAGCCGACCCCTCGGGGCGCGGCGCCCTCCCCTCAGCGCCGCAGGGCCGGAAGCAGCCGAGGAGGCCGCCCTCACTCACTCCCGCCGCGGCTCTCCCTTACCGGCGCTCCCGCGGCACCCGCAGCCCCGCCAGCGCCTCGGCACCCCGAGCCCGCGACCCCAGGACGCAGCCGCGGCGCCGCGAGACGACGCCCGGGGGAGGAGCCGGCGCACGCCCCGCCGCGTGGAGCCGCCGGGGCAGCGCGCGTGCGCAGTCGGGCCGTAAACAAGCCCGCCCCGTCCCCTCGGCCCGCCTCCGTGGGGCTGGCCCGCGGGTGGGCGGGGCCAGAGGGGAGAGGCGGGGGGAGGAGAGCGAACGCCGGGGACGGCGCCTGCGCGGTGGGCGTGATCCGGGCACTTAGGGCAGGATGAACGCTGCTTTCCAAGATGGCGACGGAGGGAGGAGGGAAGGAGATGAACGAGATTAAGACCCAATTCACCACCCGGGAAGGTCTGTACAAGCTGCTGCCGCACTCGGAGTACAGCCGGCCCAACCGGGTGCCCTTCAACTCGCAGGGATCCAACCCTGTGCGCGTCTCCTTCGTAAACCTCAACGACCAGTCTGGCAACGGCGACCGCCTCTGCTTCAATGTGGGCCGGGAGCTCTACTTCTATATCTACAAGGGGGTCCGCAAGGTACCGACCCGGGCGTCACCGGGGCCCGCCGGCGGCGTGGGCGGAGGCCGGGGGCAGGGCGGTGACAGCGGGGCCGGGGTGACCGGCAGGGGTGGCCGTCGCTCTTACTTTGGAGTGGGCCGGCAACTCCGCTGAGGGACTCCCGAGGAAAGGGGGCTCGGGAGTGGGCAGGGTGGTGGCGTCGGCGCTCCGAGGGCGTGGGGGCCGGGGGCCGGCGCCGGGCGTGCGGGGTTCCGGCTGGGAGGCCTGGGAGCCGGCCGCCTCGGCTCCGGCGGGGTCCGCCGGGCGCTGACACGGCCAGGAGCGGGCCTGCGGGGCGAGGTGGCCGGCCCGCCCGCCTGGCTTCCCCGGAGGGGTGGGAGTCCCGCCGGGGCTCGGGGAGGGGTCTGTCAGCCTGGAGCGGGTCGGAAAGGACCTTCTGGGCACGCAGGGCTGCTCCACCTGCGGCCGCACTGACACTTCCCGACCGCCGTTTCCAAAAACGTCCGCGGAGCTCGGCTGTCACCGCCCCGCCCCGGGCGGCCTCCCGGCCGATTGCTGGGGAGGGGTCGTCCTGCCCCTCGTGGGGTGGGCTGGGCCGAGCGCCGCGGTTGCGGGCTGGAATCGGTGTTCTCGGTGGCCGGAGCTGGTGCAGCGGGGCTCTGTGTGAGCCTGCCCGGATTAGCCTGGTCCAACAAGTCGGACTGTGTCCCGCACGGGCAGGGAGGTGCCTGAAAGCTGCTGTGAAGGACCCGTCTCCTGGGGCGGCTCAGCAGGGACTCTGGAGTCTGTGATCTTCCTTTACAGCGATCTCTTTAAGAGCAGCGATTTGCGAGGGCTTTTCTTTCTCTGTGTGAGTAACTGTCCTCCCTGAGAGGTGGCCTTCGACTTGGCTCCTGGCGGGGCGAGGAGACCGTGGTAAAGCACCGTTTGTACACGTGCAGTGAGTGTGGAAACGGCGCCTGCCACAGGCACGAGCGGACGGGCCCTGTGATTTCACAGACCCGGACCCAGGGTCGTGTTTCTTCCTGCTTACCGGGGCTGGGAAGCTGACAGCCCTGTCTAAATGGAGCAGGTTGTCCCTTCCCTTGGGGCGAGCCTTTGCTAGTGCACTGCTGGGTTTGACGGTGGGGTATGCGGTCCCCCTCCGCTTTCGGCCGGAAGTCTGAGGTGTGGTAGCCCAAGTTTTCCTCCTGTTCTCAACATTGTCACCAACTTAGCTTGTCGGGTGACCTTGGTAAGTTACTTAGTTTCTACTGCCCCTCTTTAAAAAGGAACTATTGCAGTGTGTGTGTGTTATAATTAATAATAAGCTCACTGCAATGAGCTCGAGAGCCCTGAAACACTAGCAGATGTAAGCTATAGTTAAACAGGCGTGAAGAGTGATGTCCAACAGGAAGCTGCCATCTTGACATCCATGCTAGGACTGCAAGGATCAGTGCTTTCTCTGGAGATAAATTAAGGATTTTAGGTTATTAACAGCTGTATTTATATGAAAGGGCGATGTGCTTAAAACCAAGTTCATTGACACTAGCAGTGCTAGTGCAGACATTATTTGAAAAGAAATTTCTTTGAAAGATTAGTATTGATGAAGGATTTTAATGGCAAACCTTATCTGGATCTGGTATCCCTGGATGGCACCATAATAACAGGTCTTCACACCTGAAATTATCGTTATATTAGTGCTCCTTTTTTAAATTGGGACACTCTTCACTGAAGGGTGAAACTAAGAGAGCTTTTCAAAGCTTCAAAGGAATTATTTTAAACAAGTTATTTTTAGTAACTTCTAATACAAAACCCCAGACAAATCTGAAATACATAAGTTGCCCTCATATGCATAGTTTGAGCACTTTACCTGTTTTTTTTTTTTTTTTTTGTAAATTCTTACTTTTATGTGGGAGGTGGGAGTAACTTTTTTGAAAAAAAATTTATTTATTTATTTGAAAGAGTTACTGACAAAGAGAGCACAAAGAGAGGGAGAGAGAAAGAGAGAGAGGTCCTCCATCTGCTGGTTCATTCCCCACATGGCTGCAGTGGCCAGGGCTGGGCCAGGCTGAAGCTGGGAGTCTGGAGCTTCTTCCCGGTTTCCTACTTGAGTGCAGCGGTCTAAGCACTTGGGCCATCTTCCACTGCTTTCCCAGGCCATCAGCAGGGAGTTGGATTGGAAAGTGGAGCAGCCGGGACTTGAACCAATGATGGTGGTGCTGTAGGCTGAGGCTTAACCTACTACGCCACTGTGCCGACTCCTAAGTGATAGTAACGTACAGATGCTTTTCCATTGTTTGGCAGACATTTCAACTCTTCTAGCCATTGTAATTTTAAAGTTTTTGTTTTCCATGTAAGTGATTGATTTTGTGACTCTAATTTCCAATTTTTATTTATTTATTTATTTATTTTTGACAGGCAGAGTGGACAGTGAGAGAGAGAGACAGAGAGAAAGGTCTTCCTTTGCCGCTGGTTCACCCTCCAATGGCTGCTGCGGCCGGCGCACCGCGCTGATCCGATGGCAGGAGCCAGGTATTTATCCTGGTCTCCCATGGGGTGCAGGGCCCAAGCACTTGGGCCATCCTCCACTGCACTCCCGGGCCACAGCAGAGAGCTGGCCTGGAAGAGGGGCAACCAGGACAGAATCCGGCGCCCCGACCGGGACTAGAAGCCGGTGTGCTGGCGCCGCAAGGCGGAGGATTAGCCTAGTGAGCCGCAGCGCCGGCCAATTTCCAATTTTTAAATACAACAAATAATTCATTTTTTTTTTCAAGATTTATTTATTTATTTGAAAGGCAGAGTTACAGAGAGACAGAGGCAGAGAGAGAGAGAGAAAGAGAGGTCGTTCATCCACTGATTCACTCCCGAGATGGCCGCAATGGCTGGAGCTGCACCACTCTGAAGGCAGGAGCCAGGAGCTTCTTCCCAGTCTCCCACATGGGTGCAGGGGCCCAAGGACTTGGGCCATCTTCTACTGCTTTTCCAGGCCAGAGCTGGATTGGAAATGGAGCAGCCAGGACTAGAACCGGCACTCACATGGGATGCCAACACAGTAGGCGGCAACTTTACCCTCTACACCACAGCACCGGCCCCAAATAATTCATTTTTTAAAGAGTTGTTTGTTTATTTGAAAAGCAGAGTTACATAGAGGGAGAGAGGCAGAGGCAGAGAGAGAAGGAAGTCCTCCATCTGCTGGTCCACTACCCAAATGACCCTAATGGCCAGGGCAGGGCCAGACCAGAGCCAGGAGCTGTGTCTGGATCTCCCGCATGTGCTCAGGGGAGATCTTGGGCCATCTTCTGCTCTTTCCCAGGTGCGTTGGCAGGAGTGGATCGGAAATGGAACGGCTTGAACTTGGCACCCAAATGGGATGCTTGCACTGCAGGTGTCAGATTAGCCCACATTGCCACAGCACTGGCCCAAATAATTTATTCTTAATTAGAAAGCCAAAATTTATTTTTGAGAGTTAATAGTCATAAATGTATTTTTGACAGTTGGCCATTTCAACTTTTTAAGTTATTTTCTTCAAGGTATATAATTTTATAACAATTATTGGGATCCTTCAGAAGGTCTAATTTGGATGAGTAAATGTAACTTAAATCCACATGGAAGGTGAATGGAAAATGGATCTTTAAAGAACTTAAATCTTGAGCTGTGCACTATATGCTGATATATGCTGTGGCCCGGGAGTGCAGTGGAGGATGGCCCAAGTGCTTGGGCCCTGCACCCCATGGGAGACCAGGATAAGTACCTGGCTCCTGCCATCAGATCAGCGCGGTGCGCCGGTCACAACAGCCATTGGAGGGTGAACCAGCGGCAAAGGAAGACCTTTCTCTCTGTCTCTCTCTCTCACTATCTACTCTGCCTGTCAAAAAAACAAAAACAAAAACAAAAAAGAAGCATGGAGTCCTGGGGAGAAGGCATAGATGAGGGAGTAGTCTGACACCTACCCTGAAGAATACAGTATTGTCCCATTTATTTGTCTGATTTGTTAGAGAGACAGAAAACTCCCCATCTGCTGGTGTACTCCCCAAATGCCTGCAACAGCCTGGGCTGGGAACAAAATCCAGGCCTCCCGTGTCTGTGACAGGGAGCTGCCTTCCAGTATCTGCGAGGCAGAGAGCTGGGGTTGGGATGGGACTGGGCTTCAGGTGCAGCAGCTCCAGTGCTGGATGCCACACCCCAGCTGGCATCTCAGCTGCTACGCCGAGCCCCTGCCTGTAGCACTGTTAGGATGTTGATAGGGCTTGTCGAGAACTAGAACAGACATTAGAGTTTAAGTAGTTTCACCTTTTTCAGAGAAAACTAAGGCTTTTGAGGGGATGCAAAGTTGTATCATAATTTTTTTTCCCATAGTAAGGAAAATGAAGTACACTGAGGTTTTGTTTTGTTTTTAAGATTGTTTTATTTGAAAGGCAGAGTTACGGAGAGAGAGATCGACCAATCTTCGACCCGCCGCTTCACTTCCAGAGTGATTGCAACAACTGGGGCTGATACAGGCTGAAGCCAGGAGCCTGGAATTCCATCTGCGTCTCCCACATGGGTGGCAGGGGCCCAGACATTTGGACAATGGTCCACTGATTAACCAGGTGCATTAACAGGGAGCTGGATTGGAAGTAGAGCAGCCGGGACTAGAACCAGCGCTCATGGGATGCTGTCATCACAGGCAGCAGCCTAACCCACTCCACCACAATGCTGGCGCCTCAACTGATTATAAGGAAGAAACAGTGGCTGGCGCCGCGGCTCACTAGGCTAATCCTCCGCCTTGCGGCGCCAGCACACCGGGTTCTAGTCCCGGTCAGGGCGCCGGATTCTGTCCCGGTTGCCCCTCTTCCAGGCCAGCTCACTGCTGTGGCCCGGGAGTGCAGTGGAGGATGGCCCAGGTGCTTGGGCCCTGCACCCCATGGGAGACCAGGAGAAGTACCTGGCTCCTGGCTCCTGCCATCAGATCAGCGCGGTGCGCCGGCCGCAGCGCGCCGGCCGCGGTGGCCATTGGAGGGTGAACCAACGGCAAAGGAAGACCTTTCTCTCTGTCTGTCTCTCTCACTGTCCACTCTGCCTGTCAAAAAATAAATAAATAAATTTTAAAAAAAATTAAAAAAAAAAAAAAAGGAAGAAACGGATCTCGCTTTTTGGTCACAGAGATACCTGATAAGCAAAGCACTTCAAAATTTACCTCAGCGTTTTGCCGCACTTTATTTCACTGCATCGTCGTGGCAGTCCTGGGCGGTGGATGAAAGCGTCTGCCAAATCACTGGGTCTGGGCCTGCCAGGGCGACCGCAGGCGGGACCCAAGGGCCAGGGGATCTGTAGCAGGCTGATTTCTTTCTCCTTTCTTCCTTTTCCTTTTCCTTTTCCTTTTCCTTTTCCTTTTCCTTTTCCTTTTCCTTTTCCTTTTCCTTTTCCTTTTCCTTTTCCTCTCCTCTCCTCTCCTCTCCTCTCCTCTCCTCTCCTCTCCTTTTTAGGATTTATTTATTTATTTGAAAGGTAGAGTTACAGAGAGAGAAATATTTTCTATCTGCTGATTCACTCCCCAGATTGTCATAGCAACTGGGGCTTCTCGCATGGGTGTAGGAACCCAGTCGTTGGGCCATCCTCTGCTGCCTTCCCAGGCACATCAGCAGGGAGCTGAGTGCGGAGCAGAGCAACAGGGACTCAAACCAGTGATCCTGTGCCAGTGCTGGAGGTGGGAGCTTAACCAGTTGTGCCACAACACCCTCCCCATGGCAGGCTAAGTTTTAAGTTGATTATTTTAGTGTGGCCTGTGAATGCTGTTATAAATATCCACATGGCCTTTGGCAGAAGAAAAGATTCCCCACGCCTGTTTTTGGATAGAGATGCTAAAGGTAGCTGGGTTTATAGGAACAATCTCATTTTATGGAGATCTGTTTTTACATAAATGGGAATGTTCCCCTTTCAGATTTCAGCTTAACCATCACTTCTTCAGCAAATCCTTCTTTGAATTCCCAAGATAGGTCAGTTTTCCCCTTTTACAAGTTCTCAGAGCAGCCTGTACTTTGCTTTCCTAGCACTTTTCCCAATTTGTAAATTCTCTGTGTGATAATCTATCTCTTCTATAAACAAAGCCCTCTTTTCTTAAAAAAAAAAAAAAGATTTATTTATTCAAAAGGCAGAGTTACACAGAGGCAGAGAGAAAGAGGTCTTCCATCCATTGGTTCACTCCCCAAACGGCCAGAGCTGGGCGGATCGGAAGCCAGGAGCTTCTTCCAGGCCTCCCACGCAGAGGACGTGGGCCAACTTCTACTGCTTTCCCAGGCCATAGCAGAGAGCTGGATCATAAGTGGAACGGCTGGGACTCAAACTAGCACCCAGATGGGATACCTGCACTGCAGGTGGCAGCTTTACCTGCTATGCCACAGTGTCAGCCCCACAAAGTGCCCACCCCTTTTTTTTTTAAAATAGTTCTCTCTCTTTCTCTTTTGGTAAAGATTTTATTTATTTGAAAGATAGAGAGAGAGAGAGGTGTGTCTTCCATCCCCTGGTTTACTCCCCAAATGGCCACAACTGCCTGAGCTGAGCCAATCTGAAGCCAGGAGCCAGGACCCAGTGGGATGCCAGTGCTGCAGGCCAGGGTTTTAACCATTGCACCACAGCACCCCCCCCCCCCCCCCCCACACACACACACAAAGCCCTCTTAAAATAAGGACGGTGTCTTTCCTGCTGTCTGCTTTCCCAGTGCTCAGTGGAGTTGAGCCCTTACATGTGTTGAGTGAATGATTAAATAAAACCATCTCTCCCAAACTTTAGAAAGATATTCAGAAGCTAAAAAGCCTTTTCAATTTTGAGCACAAAAGTAACGTGGGTGGTTTTTAGTAGCTCATTTTTTTTTTTAAATTAAAGATGTATTTATTTATTTGAAAGAGTTACACAGAGAGAGGAAGAGATGGGTGGGGGTTGGAGGGAGATCTTCCATCTACTGGTTCACTTCCCAAATGGCTACAATGGCTGAGGCTGGACCAGGCTGAATCCAGGAGCCCAAAGCTGCTTCTGGATCTCCTGCGTGGATACAGGACCTAAGCACTTGAGCCATCCTCCGTTGCTTTCCCAGCAGATCAACAGAGAGCTGGATCGGAAGTGGAGCTGGAGGGTTCTCCAACTAGCTCCTGCCTGTTTGGGATGCTAATGTTGCAGGTGGCAGATGTCACAGGCAGCAGCCATACCTGCTACACCATGCCAGCCTCAGTTGCTTGTATCTTTTTAAATCATTTAGAACTACTGTTGGTAGATAACAGATTTAGCTTTCTTTGTTTTTTATTTATTTATTATTATTATTTTTTTTTTGCCAGGCAGAGTTAGACAGTGAGAGAGAGAGCCAGATAGAAAGGTCTTCCTTCCTTTGGTTCACTCCTCTAATGGCCGCTACGGCCAGCGCTACGCAGATCCGAAGCCAGGAGCCGGGTACTTCCTCTCGGTCTCCCATGCGGGTGCAGGGACCCAAGCACTTGGGCCATCCTCCGCTGCCTTCCCGGGCCACAGCAGAGAGCTGGACTGGAAGAGGAGCAACCAGGACAGAATCTGGTGCCCCAACTGGGACTAGAACCTGGGGTGCTGGTGCCGCAGGCGGAGGATTAGCCAAGTGAGCCACAGCGCTGGCCCAAATTTAGCTTTCTTAAAGTTGGGAAATTGTGTAGCAAGGGACAATGAAGTAGGGCTGGAGCCGTGGTGAAGTAGGTTAATCCTCTGCCTGCGGCACTGGCATCCCATATACGTGCCTATTCTAGTCCCGGCTGTTCCTCTTTGATCCAGCTCTCTGCTAATGGCCAGGGACAGCAGTGGAAGATGGCCCAAGTGCTTGGGCCCCTGCACCCACGCCTGAAAGAGGCTTCTGGCTCCTGGCTTCCGATCAACTCAGCTCCGGCCATTGTGGCCGTTTGGGGAGTGAACCAACGGATGGAAGACCTCTCTCTCTCTGTCTCTCCCTCTCACTGTCTGTAACTCTAGCTCTCAAATAAATAAATAAAATCTTAAAAAAAAGAGAAGTAGTATTGGAAAATAACCAAATGGCACAGATTACTTCTTTAAAAAAATTATTTATTTATTTATTTGAAAGTCAGAGTTGCCCAGAGAGAGAGAGAGATCTTCCATCCACTGGTTCACTCCCCAGTTGGCTGCAGTGGCCAGAGCTGTACTGATCTGAAGCCAGGAGCTTCCTCTGGATCTTCCCACGCGGGTGCAGGGGCCCAAGGACTTGGGCTGTCTTCTACTGCTTTCCCAGGCCACAGGAGAGAGCTGGATTGGAAGTGGAACAGCCGAGACTCGAACCGTCGCCCACATGGGATACCTGCAACTACAGGTGGCGGCTTTACCTGTTCCACCACAGCACCAGCCCCCACAGATTGCTTTGAACCTAGTGTTATGAAATCACGTTACCTATGGGATCCATGTACTGACTAACAAACACTTTTTATAGAAATGTCTGTGCTCAGAATTGCTTAATATCTAAGCCAAAGGAGCTTATCCTCTAACATTCTATCTGAAGATTCCAGGCCAGAAATGTACTGCCTAGAGTTGTTACTGAAACAATTCCTACAGTAGGTGAGAGTCTTTAAAAAGTTCATAGAAACTGCATTTTATGGAAAAAGTATGCATGGATTTCTATTTCTTGAACTAAAATAAACATGTCTTTTAATTTCATTTTTCACAAACTTTGAAGAGCTCTTGTATTTAGATGGTCCTAAGACCTTTTCAGTGCTAAAGATTGTATGATTTTGTGCGCAATATTTTTTTCCTAGGATTTTGTTTATTTATTTAAAAGGGTGAGAGAGGACCAGCGCTGTGGCTCGCTTGGTTAATCCTCCGCCTTGGTGCTGGCATCTCCTATGGGCACCGGTTCTAGTCCCTGCTGCTCCTCTTCCAATCCAGCTCTCTGCTATGGCCTGGGAAAGCAGCAGAAGATGGCCAAGTCTTTGGGCCCCTGCACCCGTATGGGAAACCGGGAAGAAGCTCCTGGATCCTGGCTTTGGATTGGTGTAGTTCCGGGCGTGGCAGCCATTTGGGGAGTGGACCGTTGGAAGGAAGACCTTTCTCTCTGTCTCCCCTTTAAAAAAATGATTAAAAAAATACAAGAGTTAGGGATTCTGGTGTCACAGGTGGCTTTACCTGCTACAGTGCAATGCTGGGTCCATCTCAATAACTTTTTAATGAAATTAAAGTAATTTTTCTGTTGGGGGAATATGTTTATGTCTTGGATTTGTTGCCTACTTGAATTCAAATTGGAGGGGTGGGGTGTTAGGGAAAGCAAGATGGGAAATACTGTGATTTCCGAATTCTAGACCAGAAAAACTTTATACTTGCCATGCTGACATGAAGTTAAAGGTCAGAAGATGAGTAGATAAAAGGGGAAACATTTTTAGGGCCAGAATTACACAGGAAGGGAATGGGTTGAGTTGGGAAAGAATGAGCTTTCTATTGAGGGAAAATGTTTGTCTCTGTCAAAAATGGCAGGGCCACCTTTCGGTGATGCTGGAGGAATTCCTGCTTTGTATGGGGATCAGCTGGATGCCTTTTAGGGTTCCCCCACAGACTAGTGTTAGATACTCGACTGCGTCAGAGGTCAAGTTCACACCCTTCTCCCCATTGTAATTCTCCCTGCTCCCTGATGATCATTTAGAAGGGGCCTACAGGTCTTCAAGATTTTTATATCAGATTTACTTTGGAAATCTTGTGCTTAATTTACTATATACATGGGATTGCTAAATGACGTAAACCTGTGTTTCTTTTCCATTAAGGGCTACTTACTGACTTCAGAAATATTGATAAGATTTATTTATTTTACTTTAGATTCACATACTGGAGAGAAAAACACCTTAATCCTTTTTTTTTTTTTTTTAAGATTTATTTATTTATTTGAGACAGAGTTACAGAGAGAAAGGTCTTCCATCTGTTGGTTCACTCCACAGATGGCCGCAACGGCCGGAGCTGTGCCGATCCGGAGCCAGGAGCTTCTTCCGGGTCTCCCACGCCGGTGCAGGACTTGGGCCATCTTCCACTGCTATCCCAGGCCACAGCAGAGAGCTGGACTGGAAGAGGAGCAGCTGGGACTAAAACTGGCACCCATATGGGATGCCGGCACTTCAGGCCAGGGCGTTTACCCGCTGCGCCAATGCACCGGCCCCTTGAGCCGTCTTCTGCTGCTTTCCCAGGTACATCAGCAGGGAGCTGGGTTGGAAGTAGAGCAGCTGGGACTTGCAGTGCTCATACGGAATGCCAGCTCTGTGGGCGGCGCTTTAACTCAGCACCACAGTGCTGGCCCTGAGAAGTAACATCTTACTCTGTCTTTTAAAGCAGAGCTACTTTCCTACATCTGCCTTGCTTCTCTTGATCTTGAAGGAGGGTGGTGATGAGATTCTGAAAGAGTCTTGTAGATGTGAATGAACAGTAGTACGAAGCACCCATGTCAGTGAAATCTGTAAGACAGTCGTGAATATTCTTTCCGCACATATTTATGGAATGTGTGATCAGATATGAAGTGCTCTTCTAGATGCTGGTTGTAGACAAGGTCTCTGCCCTTGAAGAATTGTCTCTTGCACTCATCACTGAGTTAGTCTAGTGAATTAAGTGATACTGTGCTTTGGTAGAAAACAAGCAAGAGTCAAAGCATGGGCCGGCGCCGCGGCTCACTAGGCTAATCCTCCGCCTAGCGGCGCCGGCACACCGGGTTCTAGTCCCGGTTGGGGTGCCGGATTCTGTCCCGGTTGCCCCTCTTCCAGGCCAGCCCTCTGCTGTGGCCAGGGAGTACAGTGGAGGATGGCCCAAGTGCTTGGGCCCTGCACCCCATGGGAGACCAGGAAAAGCACCTGGCTCCTGGCTCCTGCCATCGGATCAGCGCGGTGCGCCGGCCACGGCGGCCATTGGAGGGTGAACCAACGGCAAAGGAAGACCTTTCTCACCTGTCTCTCTCTCTCACTGTCCACTCTGCCTGTCAAAAAAAAAAAAAAAAAAAAAAAAAAAAAAAAAAAAAAGAGTCAAAGCATGGAAGATTGTATCACTGACTAGTTTGGCTGCCGGCTAAAGGACTTTGTTTTTAGGAGGGAGCTGGTGCTGTGGCGTAGCAGGTAAAGCCACCACCTGCAGTGCCAGTATCTCAAATGGGCACTGGTCTGAGTCCCAGCTGTTTCGCTTCCAATCCAGCTCTATGCTATGGCCTGGGAAAACAATAGATGGCCCAAGTCCTTGGGCCCCTGCACCTGTGTGGGAGACCCAGAAGAAGCTCCTGGCTCCTGGCTTCGAATCGGCGCAGCTCCAGCTGTTGCAGCAAATTGGGGAGTGAACCAGCAGATGGAAGACCTTTCTCTCTCTCTCTTTCTCTCTCTCTCTGCCTCTGCCTCTATGTGACTCTGCCTTCAAATAAATAAATAAATCTTTAAAAATAATAAATGTAAAGATTTTTACAGTCTGCTATTTGCTATCTTAGAGAATAATTTTATTTGCTTTTTGTTGGTATAGAAATACAAAATATGGCCCTGTTTGGTAATTCAGGAGAAGGCATTAAAAGCAGTAACAGCCTTAATTGGTAAATGTAACCAGTTTTAATTTTCAGGACATTTGGCCGGCGCCGCGGCTCACTAGGCCAATCCTCCGCCTTGCTGTGCTGGCACACCGGGTTCTAGTCCCCGTCGGGGCGCCGGATTCTGTCCCGGTTGCCCCTCTTCCAGGCCAGCTCTCTGCTGTGGCCCGGGAGTGCAGTAGAGGATGGCCCAAGTGCTTGGGCCCTGTACCCCATGGGAGACCAGGATAAATACCTGGCTCCTACCATCGGATCAGCGTGGTGCGCCGGCCGCGGCGGCCATTGGAGGGTGAACCAACGGCAAAGGAAGACCTTTCTCTCTGTTTCTCTCTCACTGTCCACTCTGCCTGTCAATCAATCAATAAATAAATAAATACATTCTCATTCATCAAGCATTTATTGGTAACTCATATGAAAGGTCTTAAAATTTCATGGAGGTGCTGGCGCCGCGGCTCACTAGGCTAATCCTCTGCCTTGCGGCGCCGGCACACCGGCTTCTAGTCCCGGTCGGGGCACTGGATTCTGTCCCGGTTGCCCCTCTTCCAGGCCAGCTCTCTGCTGTGGCCAGGGAGTGCAGTGGAGGATGGCCCAAGTGCTTGGGCCCTGCACCCCATGGGAGACCAGGATAAGAACCTGGCTCCTGCCATCGGATCAGCGCGGTGCGCCGGCCGCAGCGCACTGGCTGTGGCGGCCATTGGAGGGTGAACCAGCGGCAAAGGAAGACCTTTCTCTCTGTCTGTCTCTCTCACTATCCACTCTGCCTGTCAAAAAAAAAAAAAAAAAAAAAAAAAATTTCATGGAGGGTGGGCAGTTGGCTCTGTGGTTAAAACATCCAGACTTGGCTCCTTTCCTGACCCCTGCTGATGCAGACCCTGGGAGGCAGCAGTGACAGCTCAAGTAATTGGTTCCCTGCCAGCTACATGGCCACCTGGATTCAATTCCTGACTCCTGGCTTTGGATCCAGCCAAGTTTTGTTGCAGGCATTCAGAGTTAAACCAGTGGAAACCGTTTCTGGAAGTAGGGAGAGTGGAGAGGGGAAAGCACTGTGGCACAGCGGGTTAAGCCACCACCTAGGATGCTCCCATCACATATCACAGTACTGTGTTAAGTCCCAGCTGTTTCACTTCTGATCCAGCTTCCTGCTAATGCTCCTGGAAAGGCAGTAGCTAATGGCCCAAGTACTTGGGCCCCTGTCACCTGTGTAGGAGACCTGGATTGAATTCTTTTATTTATTTATTTTTTAATATTTATTTACTCATTTGAAAGGCAGAGTTACAGAGAGGCAAGGCAGAAAGAGAGAGGTCTTCCATCCGCTGGTTCACTCCCCATATGGCCTAATTGGCTGGAGCCTGGCAGATCTGAAGGCAGAAGCCAATATGGGATTCTGGAACTGCCCTCAGTGGCTTTGCCCACTATGCCACAACACTGGCCCAGAAAATTTATCTTTTTTTTAAAAAAAGATTTATTTATTTTTTTGAAAGGCAGAGTTACAGAGAGGCAGAGAGAAAGAGGTCTTCCATCTGCTGGTTCACTCCCAGATGGCCAGAATCGCCAGAGCTGTGCCGATCTGAAGCCAGGAGCCAGGAGCTTCTTCTGGGTCTCCCATACAGGTGCAGGGGCCCAAGGACTTATACTGCTTTCCCAGGCCATAGCATAGAGCTGGATTGGAAGTGGAACAGCCAGGACTAGAACTGGCATCCATATGGGATGCCGGCAAGGCAGGCAGCGGCTTTACCTGCTATGCCACAGCACTGGCCCCGGCCCCTTATCTTTTAATTCTATTTTTCCATGGACGGTTTGAAGTACTTTTGTGTCCAAGGCACTATTATCTATCACAAGTGATGTGAAAGTGAATTAGAGGCCGGCACCGTGGCTCACTAGGCTAATCCTCCGCCTGCGGCACCAGCACCCTGGGTTCTAGTCCCAGTTGGGGCACCGGATTCTGTCCTGGTTGCTCCTCTTCCAGTCCAGCTTTCTGCTGTGGCCCAGGAAGGCAGTGGAGAATGGCCCAAGTGCTTGGGCCCTGCACCTGCATGGGAGACCAGGAGGAAGCACCTGTCTCCTGGCTTTGGATTGGCGCGGCGCGCCAGCCGTAGCAGCCATTTAGGGGGTGAACCAACAGAAGGAAGACCTTTTTCTCTGTCTCTCTCTCTCACTGTCTAACCCTGCCTGTCAAAAAAAAAAAAAAAAAAGCGAATTAGAAACATTTACTGAGGCAGGTGTTTGGTGCAAGTGGTGGGAAGCTACTTGTTGTGTCTATATCCCATGTCAGAGTATGTGGGTTCAAGTCCCAGCTCTGCTCTTGATTCCAGCTTCCTGCTAAGGTCCACCCTGGGGGACAGCAGGTGATGACTCAAGTACCTGGGTCCCTGCCACCCACGTGGGAGACTTAGGTTGGATTCCTAGCCTTGGCTGTTTCAGGCCTTTGGAGAGTAAACTAGTGGATGTGCACTCTGTCCTTCTGCCTTTCAAATAAATTAATACTCTTTTTAAAAAGACACTACCTGTCTTTAAAAAGTTTGTGTTTTTGCGTTGACAATGTGATTTAAAGTAGAAGGCATGTCCTCTACGTGTGGCTTTGGCTTAAGTGATTAATAGCCAGTGGAATGAAGGAGTAAAGGGCCAGGGGAGGATTTCTTTGCATAAAAAGAAGAGAATATTGTGTCTCAAATGGATGATTTGCCCTGAAATGTGTATAGATCAATTGTTGAAACTTTTCAAACTTGTTGCCTTCTTATTTCTAGCTTCAGAAATGCTTTATCTTAATTTCTGATTGAACTTCATTTGGCAATTGCTCTTTTAGCATTTTTATTAATGTCACAGCTTCTCTACCAATAGGTAAATTGGGTAATACTTCGTCAATTCTATTTTGTAATAAGGATTTATTTTTAGTGTTTAAAATTTTTATTTATTTTCACTTTATTTGAAAGGCAGAGAGAGTGACAGAGATCTTCTGTTCACTGCTTTACTCTCCAAATGTCTGTAACAGCCAGAGCTGGGCTAGGTCAAAGCCAGCAGCCTGGAACTCCAGCCAGGTCTCCCATGTGGGTGGCAGGGACCCAGGGACTTGAGCCATCGCCTGCTGCCTCTCAGGGTGGGCATTAGCAGGAAGCTGGAATCAGAACCCAGGCACTGTGATCTAAAATGTAGGAGTCCCAAACAGTGTTGTTATTTTTCTTCTTTTTTAAGATTTTATTTATTTATTTGAGAGGTAGAGTTACAGACAGTGAGAGGCAGAGACAGAGAAAGGTCTTCCATCTGCGGGTTCACTCCCCAAATGCCTGCAGTAGCTGGAGCTGAGCTGATCCAAAGCCAGGAACCAGGAGCTTCTTCCATGTCTCCCACGTGGGTGCAAGGGCCCAAGTGCTTTGGCTATCTTCTATTGCTTTCTCAGGCCATAGCAGAGAGCTCAATCAAAAGTGGAACAGCCAGGACTTGAACCAGCACCCATATGGGTTGCCAGCACCGCAGGCGGAGGATTAACCCACTGCACCAGAGCGCCAGCTGTATCTTAACCACTGCACCATATACCTCCCTTGGATTTTTTGAAAAGTAAATATATTGTACTAGAAGTATGGTAATTCAGTCTTTGCTATACTTGTAGGAGTAGAGAAAAAGAAAGAAGCAATCATTCATGAGGAGGGACTTTATAAGTTTTTTATGTTTAAATAAAAATAAGAATTGGGCGGGTGTTTAGCAGTAAGATGCCAGTTAAGACACCTGTGCCTCCTGTGTGCGTGCCTGGCTTTGGTTCCCAGGAACAGGGTAACGCTGCACCGCCTTGTGGCTTACTGCTGTCACCTGCCGCGCTTTGCCTAGTTGCTTCCCATCTGGCGCATCTTTGTGTTTGCTGCTGTTCTGCTCTGCAGAAGTGTGTGGGTGCTCGCTCTGCTCACCTTACCTCTGCTCAGGAGGCCCTGGCTCGCCTTAATGTTTTATTTAATAAATATTGGAGACTGAGTGACAGAGAGAAAAGCATAGTACCAGGCTATGGGACATCACAGAAGTATAAGACACGGGCCCTGACTTTGAAGAGATTATCATGCACCCAAGGAGATGCGATGGTTTCACACCCACTCGTTGTGTGAAGATTTATCTAGTACCTGCTTTTCATTGTTTTTTGCCTTTTTTTTTTTTAAAGGATTTATTTATTGTTTTGAGAGAGTTATGGAGAGAGATCTTCCATCCACTAGTTCACTCCCGAGATGACCACAATATATGGGGCTGTGCTTGGCCGAAGCCAGGAGCCTGGAGCTTGACCCAGGTCTGTCGTGTGGCTGCTGTTTTCCCAAGTACATCAGCAGAGAGTGGGACTGGCAGTGGAGTAGCCAGGACTGAAGCTGCAATGCTGGGGTCGCCACTGCAGTTCAACCTGCTGTGCCACAACACCGACCCCAATATGATTTTTTTTAAAAAAGATTTTGCTTATTTATTTGAAAGCCAGAGTTACAAGAGGCAGAGGCAGAGAGAGAGGGCTCTTCCATCCGCTGGTTTACTCACCAAATGGTCACAACAGCTGAAGCTGCGCCGATCCGAAGCCAGGAGCTGGGAGCTTCTTCCGGGTCTCCCACACGGGTGCAGGGCCCCAAGGACTTGGGCCATCTTCCACTGCTTTCTCAGGCCACAGCAGAGAGCTGGATCGTAAGTGAACAGCCAGCACTCAAACCAGCACCCATATGGGATGTTGGCACTGCAGGTGACAGCTTTACCCGCCACGCCATAGTGCTGGCCCCCAAAAACATTTTTTGTAGTTTTTTTCTTTTGGTAGTATTAGACAATGTGCTGCATTAGTAAATCAGCTGCCTTTGGGACTCAGGTCATCAGAGTGCATTACCTTGTGAGATATCACTTCCCTCCCTTTCTCAGCCATCTCTAGCTCCTGCCTCATTGTCACTTTCTGTGGTATCCCCCTCATCCTCATGCCCTGGCAACCACACACCTGCGTCCCAGCACTTGCTAATCCAAATCTTTTGCTGCTGCACATCTGCACTTGCACTGCTGGGTGTGGCTGAAGCCCCTCGCACAGCTGTGCTGACTGGCCTTCCTTTAAATCCATGACCATGCCCCTTAAAGGGTTGGGTGGCACCCACTAGGAGGCCCACCGTACTGACTCTCCATCTTTCTAAACAATTTAACATCTCTGTCCTTAAGCCTTCAGCAATCTCCTTCCCTGGCGTGCCTTACTCTTAGTTGATGACTTGACTTTTTATTTCACTGGGAACATGAAGGCAGTCAGAAGAGAACTACAAATTCCTGTGCTCATATCACCTCTGTTTCTAGCATCAGCGCTGGTGGACTCTGCCTCACCTCCTTAGTTACGGAAGCACTGGCTGTTCTTCCTGAGGCCACCTCCCCTCCTAGCCTAATAATTGCATCTCACTTTGCCTCTCTCCCTTCCCTCTCTCCTACACCCTCAAATTCTCTCTCCCTACAGTCATGTTATTTTCCTCATCTAAAAGAGGGAGACCCTTTTGACCCTTACTCTCTCTCCATGGGTTCATTGCCACATTACACTTTTTTATTATTATTATTATTTGAAAGGCACAGTTACAGAGAGAGGGAGAGATAGAGCGATCTTCATCAACTAGCTCACTCTCCAAATGGCCTCAGTGGCTGGGGCTGGGTTGCATGGAAGCCAGGAGCCAGTTTTTTCTTCTGGGTCTCCCACAGGGGTGCAAGGGCCCAAGCACTTGGCCCATCTTGTGCTGCTTTTCCCGGACATATTAACAAGGAGCTGGATAAGAAGTAGAGCATCCAGGACTCAAATTGGTACCCCTATTGGATGCAGGTGTTGCAGGTGGTGGCTTTACAACCCCAGCGCTGCCTGCCTAATGTCTCACCTACTACTACTTCTTTTTAAGATTTATTTATTTATTTGAAAGTCAGAGTTAAACACAGAGAGAAGGAGAGGCAGAGAAAGAGAGAGGTAGGTCTTCCATCTGCTGCTTCACTCCCCAATTGACTGCAATGGCTGGAGCTGTACTGATCAGGAGCCAGGAGCCAGGAGCTTCTTCTGGGCCTCCCATGTGGGTGCAGAGGCCCAAGGACCTGGGCCATCTTCTACTGCTTTTCCAGGCCACAGCAGAAAGCTGGATCAGAAGTGGAACAGCCGGGACTAGAACCGGCATCCATTTGGGATGCTGGCACTGCAGGTGGCGACTTTACCCACTTTGCTACAGCACCGGCCCCTCACCTAGTTCTGAGAGCAGAGCTCTGCTCACTGTTGAAGTTGTCTCAGTCCTCAGAGTGTGGTCCATAAAGCACCAGCAGCAAGGAGCTTGTTGGAAATGAGGAATACCGGTCCCACTCGAGAATTATTAAACTAAATTCTGCGTTCCAAGAGGATCCCCAGGTCATTTGTGTACACACTGAAGTTGGGGGGCATTGTTTTTGCTAGTTTTCTCTTTCACTGCCTTTTAAACTTAACCCAAGTTGTTTTCCTTCTTGCCATCTGTATTAAGTGTAGAGTTCCAGTGATCTTTAGTCAATTTACAGAGTTGTTCAACTATTACCATAATCTAATTTTAGAGCATGAGAGATTGATTTTTTTATTTTGTATTTTAATTATGTAAAAAACATTTACATGGTTCCAACATTTGATAATCATTTTATTTGTTTTTGACTCAACCTTCTGTTACAATTAGATGTTATTTGAATAGGAAGTTGAAGGAATTAAGGGAACATAAAATTTGTGGTGTTTTGTATTGGTTTTTCTTCCTAATGAGATATATGAAGTTGTATTTAGATATATATATATATATACACAGGGTCTTTCATATTCTAAAAGAGAATTTCTTTATGCCTGTAATTGCTTTGTACTCCATGCTGTGGACCTACCTTAGCTTATATAACCACTTGACGCCTGATTATTTGTGACTTGAAAAAAAATTTTAACTGATGCTAGAGTGAATAACCTTTGTACGGAGGCAGGTGTGTTTCTATAGGGTAAATTTCCCTGGGAGGTGCTTCTGGGTCAAAGGGCAATTGTGTGTGTTTTTGATAGATATTGCCAACTTGCCCTCCATAGGGTTTGTACTATTGTACTTCCACAAACATGAGAGGACCTGCAGTAGTACCACGTTGCCAACAGTGTGTTGTCAGATTTTTGCATCTGTTCTGAAATATGAGATATTAGTGCAAGTTTTGTTTGTCCCTGATGATGAGTGAGGGTGAGCATCATTCTGTATATTTAAGAACAAGATGTATTTCTTTGTTTTTTAAAAGATTTATTTATTTATTTATTTATTTATTTATTTGAAAGGCAGAGTTAGAGGGAGAGACAGAGATAGGCATCCTCTATCTACTGGTTCATTATTCCCCAAACGGCTAGAGATGAGCCAGGGAAAAACCAGGAGCCTGGGGTTCTTCTAGGTCTCCCACACAGGTAGCAGGGGCTCAGGCACTGGTGCCATCTTTCACTGTTTTCCCAGATGCATTAGTAGGGAGCTGGATTGGAAATAGAGCAGCTGGGACTCAAACAGGTGCTCATTTGGGATGCATACATCACAGGCAGAGGATTAACCTGCTGCGCTACGATGCCAGCCCCTGTGTTTTCTTTTCTTTAAAAAAGAGAGGGAGAGAGAGATAGGTCCGCCATTTGCTGGTTCACTCCCCATTTGGCTGCAACGTCCGGAGCTGCGCCAATCCGAAGCCAGGAGCTTCTTCTGGGTCTTTCATGTGGCTACAGGGGTCCAAGCACCTGGGACATCCTCTACTGCTTTCCCAGGCCATAGCAGAGAGCTGGACTGGAAATGGAGCAGCCGGGACTCGAACCAGCCCCAATATGGGACGCCGGCAGCACAAGAGGCAGCTTTACCCGCTGTGATACAGCACTGGCCCCCAGCCCCTGTATCTTCTTTGAACTGTTTACTTCCTTTGTTCATTTTTTTTTTAAAGATTTATTTATTTATTTGAAAGGCAGAGTTACAGATAGAGAGAAGGAGAACCACAGAGGGAGATCTTCTATCTGCTGGATCACTCTCCAAATGGCTGGATTGGAAGTGGAGTAGCCAGGACTCAAACCAACACCCATATGGGATGCCGGCGCTGCAAGCAGCAGCGTATTCCGCTGTGCCACAGCGTTGGTCGCCTGGTCCACTTGCTCTCCTACAGTGCCACTCTGAGACTTCTCATTGCTGGAGTGTTTTCAGCTCCACACTCGTGAATGCAGATAGGAACAGTTGTCCTTCTACAATATGACCACGACTCCAAGTGCCGTGATTCTCAGGACTGGTTGTTAAACTTTATGTCACCAGATCCAATGGATACCACCATCCCACAGCTTCCTTGACCTCTCAGCAGCATTTCGATGTGATCAATTGTCTTTATTGAAATACTGTTTGGTTGGGGGCCAGTGCTGTGGTGCAGTAAGCCCTGGCCTGAAGCGCCGGCATCCCATATGGGCTCCGGTTCTAGTCCCGGCTACTCCTCTTTCGATCCAGCTCTCTGCTTATGGCCTTGGATAGCAGTAGAAGATGGCCCAAGTCCTTGGGCCCTTACACCCATGTGGGATACCCGGAAGAAGCTCCTGGCTCCTGGCTTCAGATCGGCGCAGCTCCAGCCATTGTGGCCATCTGGGAAGTGAACCAGCAGATGGAAGACCTTTCTCTCTGGCTCTACCTCTCTCTGTAACTCTTGTCTTTCAAATAAATAAAATAAATATTTTTTTTAACAAAAAGAAATATTGCTTGGCATCTTTACAATTTGTTGTTGTTTTTTACTTATCATTATTATTTGAGAGGCAGAGAGAGACACAGATATTTTCCATCTGCTGGTTCACTCCCCAAATACCTGCAGCAGCTTGGCTGAGCAGACCAAAGCCAGGAACTGGTAACTCCATCCAGGTTTCTCACATAGGTGGTAGGGATCCGAGTACTTGAGCCATCATCTGCTGCCTCCCAGGGTACACGTTAGCAGCAAGCTCAAATGAAAGTGGAGTTGGACTCAAACGCAGGCACTCTGATATGGGATGCAGCATCCCAAACAGCGTCTTAACCGTCGTGCCAGACTCCACTCCTGTCGTGACCCCTTAATCCGACCTGCCTTCTACCTTTCTGGCTCATCTCTCCGGTCACTCACTGCTTCACCTCCTTTGCTGGTTCCTTCTGTTCTACCTTAATGACTCAGTGCTGTTCTCTTTGCTTTTCTCACTTCCACTGTCTGCCTCGTATCTTAAGTTATATTTCTCTTTTGTTCCTAAAATTGTTTGTTTATGCTTTTCTCCACCCCAAAGTAAAAATTATGTTGTGCGGTAAATTAGTCCAGTGGGTATTCATGAAAAAGCACAAGTCAGTTTGTTATGGCCATTAAAATGTACTGCATATGTTCAGCAAGGCTCTCTGTCATTGCCAGCTGTACATCTTCCTTTTTTTTGGAAGGTGTCATTTATTTATTTGAAAGGCAGAGTTGCAGAGAGAGAGAGAGAGAAGATCTTGCATCCACTGGTTCACTCCCCAAATGTCCACAGTGTCTTGGACAGGGCCAGGCCAAAGCCAGGAACTTCATCCAGATCTCCCACATGGGATCAGGGGCCCAAGCACTTGGGCCATCCTTCACTTTCCCAGGCCATTAGCGGGGAGCTGGACCAGAAGTGGAGCAGCCGAGACTCAAACTTGCGTCTATATGGGATGCCGGCACTGCAGGCCAGTGGCTTAACCCACTGCACCACGTTGCGGACTCCATACATCTTTGATAATGACTTTTGTCAGTTCCTTCTCTTGCTCTTCCGCCTTTTGTCTCTGGACTGTCTGTCTGCACTCATGGGGGTGGCCATCCCCCGTGGGAGCTGTGGCTCTCTTCCTCTGCAGGGTGTGGTCTACTGTAGGGGTGCCAGCGCACTGTGCTGTGTTAGGCAGCATCTTCCATCTGTTGATTCACTCCCCAGATGGCTGCAATGGCAGGAGCTGGTCCAGGCCAAAGCCAGGAGCCCAGAATTTTGTGTCTCATATGGGTGACAGGGGCCCAAATACCTGGGCCATCTTCCCGCTGTTTTTCCAGGCTTGTTACCAGGGATCTCGACTGGAAGCAGGGCAGCCAGGACTCAAACAGGTACTTTGAAATGGGATTCCAGCATTGCAAGCCAGGGCTTAACTCACTGTGCCCCAGTGCTGGCCCAAAGACTATATTTTTATGGTATCTGCTATTGAAATGTAGTAAGACTTTGTGACTTAAAATGCTCTGTGTATTTTTAGAAGAATATATATTTTTTGGCCGGCACCGCAGCTCAGTAGGCTAATCCTCCACCTGTGGCGCTGGTACACCGGGTTCTAGTCCCGGTCGGGGCACCGGATTCTGTCCCGGTTGCCCCTCTTCCAGGCCAGCTCTCTGCTGTGGCCCGGGAGTGCAGTGGAGGATGGCTCAAGTACTTGGGCCCTGCACCCCATGGGAGACCAGGAGAAGCACCTGGCTCCTGGCTTCAGATCAGCGTAGTGCGCTGGCTGCAGTGCGCCGGCTGCGGCGGCCATTGGAGGGTGAACCAACGGCAAAGGAAGACCTTTCTCTGTGTCTGCTTCTCTCACTGTGCACTCCTCCTGTCAAAAAAAAAAAAAAAAAAAAAAAAAAAGAATATATGTTTTTCATTTGTTGGGTTCAGGATGACCTATGTATTTGATCAAGCTTGTGATACTGTTCATGTTGTCTGTCATTACAATTTTTATGACTGCCTTATTTATCAGTTTCTGATAAATGTGTTACAGAAAGAAGGTGAAATGGAGAGAGAGAGAGAGACAGGTCTTCCATCCACTGGTTCACTCACCAAATGGCCACAACAAACCCAGGGCTTGGGACCAGCGCTGTGGCGCAGTAGGTTAATCCTCTGCCTACAGCGTTGGCATCCCATATGGGTGCCGGTTCTAGTTTCAGCTGCTCCTCTTCTGATCCAGATCTCTGCTATGGCCTGGGAAAGCAGTAGAGGATTATCCTAGTGCTTGAGGTCCCTGCACCCATGTGGGAGACCCGGAAGAAGCTCTTGGCTCCTGGCTTGGGGTCAGCTCAGCTCTGGCCATTGCAGACATTTGGGAAGTAAACCAGTGGATGGAAGACCCCTCTTTCTGTCTCTCCCTCTGTCTGTAACAGCCTCTCAAATAAATAAAGAAAATCTTAAAAAAAAAAAAAAAAAAAAATCCAGGGCTGGACCAAGTTGAAGCCAGGAGACAGGAGCTTCTTTTGGGTCTCCCACATGGGTGTAGGGGCCCGAGCACTTAGGCCATCTTCTGCTTTCCTAGGCGCTTATAAGCTAGGAGCTGGATCAGAAGTAGAGCAGCCAGGACTTGAATCTGTGCCCATATGAGATGCTGGCACTGCAGGCCATGACTTAACCCACTGTGCACTGGCCTGGAGAGGTTTTCTGTTCACTAGTTCATCTTCCAGATCCCGTAGTAGCTGGGATGCTGGGGCCCAAGCTCTGTTGGCTCTGCCTTAAAGCACCTAGAATCTGATAACCTCCGCAGTCACCACTGTAGTTGGAGAAAGTCCTCTGCCGCCAGGCTGATTGGAGTGCTTTCTAGCTGGGCCCTGCCTCTGTCCTGCGGCCTATAGTCTGTTCTGATGGCAGCCAGAGAGATCTGTGAGACCGTGTAGGTCAGATCGTATCTCCCTACTCCTTAAAACTCTCAAAAGTTTTTTCTTATCACTTAGAAAAAGATCTAAATTCCTTACCAAGGACCAGTATTTCACCCTTCTAATCCCCAGTGTGATTTGCTGCCCGCACCCCCTTCCTGCCTCCATTCTAGTCCTTGAAGGAGTGCTCTCCCTCTGCCTGTGAGGGGTGTGCAGTCTCATCTCTCTTGCGAGGTCTTTCCCACAGGCTGGCTCCTTTGCATTTGGTACCCCTCCCCAGAAAGCCATTGCCGTCACCTTACCACCTGTCACTGTGCTCTATTTTCCTGACTGATTGGTCTGATTACTTGTTTAACGGCTATGTTCCTTCTAAATGCTATACGATGAGGGATTTATCCATCTTAATTGCTCAGATCTCAGAGTTTGAAATGATGCCTGGTGCATATAGCAGAGTTCAATTAATATTGTTGCTTGGATAGGAACTATCACAAGTAACTTGGAAAGTCTGATTTAGGACGTAGGTATTAGGACTTCTTGTAGATCTTAATTTTTATTCTATTTATTTATTGCATTTTATTCAGTTCTGTCAAATACCTGTCAATATTTCCTTTTTTTAAAAAAAAAGATTTATTTATTTTACCTGAAAGAGTTACACAGAGAGAAGAAGGAGAGGCACACCAAGAGAGAGAGAGGTCTTCCATTCACTGTTCACTCCCCAGCTGGCTGCAACGGCCGGAGCTGCACCGATCTGAAGCCAGGAGCTTCTTCTGGATCTCCTAAGTGGATGCTGGGGCCCAAGGACTTGGTCCGTCCTCCAGTGTTTTCCCAGGCCACAGCAGAGAGCTGGATCAGAATTGGAGCAGCCGGAACTCGAACTGGCGCCCATATGGGATGCTGGCACCTCAGGCGGCGGCTTTACCCGCTATGCCACAGCACCGGCCCCGGTCTTAATTTTTAAATAGTAATGCATTCACGTGGTTCAAAATTCAAAGGACATGCAGTAAAAGTTCTCTCGTGCCATGTACCCCAAATAGCCCTCTTTTTCTCTTCAAAATTAACCAGCGTTAATTGTGACAGCCTGTAGTTAAACCCAGAATCAGCTATAAGGGTACTTCAAAAAGTTCATGATGGGACCAGTGCTGTGGTGTAGTGGGCGAAGCTGCCACCCGCAGTGCCGGCATCCCATATGGGCAACAGTTCACATTCCTGCTGCTCCGGTTCCAATCCAGCTCTTTGCAATGGCCTGGGAAAACAGTTGAAGATGACCCAAGTCCTTGGGCCCTTGTACTCACATGGAAGCACCAGAAGAAGCTCCTGGCTCCTGGCTTTGGATTGGCCCAGTTCCAGCTGTTGGCAGCCATTTGAGGAGGGAATCAGGATGGAAGAGCCCCTCGTGCTGTCTGTCTCTTTGTAACTCTGCCTTTCAAATAAATAAATAAATCTTTTTTTTTTTTTTAAAGTTCATGGTGCAAATGTTTGAATTTCATGCATACTTTTTCATAATATACACCAGGTGAATGTATTGAAGACTCTCGTGTGCCTGAATTTCTGATATTTTTGTACTTAAATCATCATTTAATTTTTCACAAACTTTTAAAATTATCCTTGTATTTTCTTTGCTCCCTTTAAAAAGCAAATTTTGGAGGCAGGTATGTGGTGTAGCAGGCTAAGCCACTCGCTGCTTGGATTCTCTGCATTCCATATCGAAGTGCCGTTTCAAGTCCTGGATACTCTGCTTTCGACCCAGCCTCTTGCTGAGGCACCAGGGGGCCTGAGAAGGCAGCAGATGGCCCAGTGCTTGCATCCCTGCCACCTGTCTGGAAGACTTTCTGGGCTCTTGGTTTTGACCAGGCTTTCAAATGTGTCGTCTCATAGGACCTCCCAGACACTTGGCAGAGAGGAAGTGGTGTTTCCCATATTATTTATAGACGGGAAAGGGGAGCCTCTGAGGACTGCGGCGACTTGCCATGGCTGCACAGTGGCCAGTGGCCGTGTGAGACTGCAGAAGCTCTGCCAGGTTGCAGCTGGGTCTCTCAGATCCCAGAGCCTATGCTCTTTCTAGCACCTGCTTTGCTTTTTCTGTGAACCCATACTTCCAGAGAATAACTGAGTGTGTGGCTGTCATGTGCTCATGCAACAAATGGCTGTTGATACCTACATGTCTAGGTTTCTCCCATCGTATGCTTAGCCTCATCCACTAAGCAGCAACCCTGTAGCTTTTTTTTTTTTTTTTTTTAGGTTTTATTTATTTATTTGAAAAGCAGAGTTACAGAGAAGCAGAGAGAGAGAGGGGACTCTTCTATCCGCTGGTTTACTCCCCAGATGGCCACAATGGCTGGAGCTACACTGATCCAAAGCCAGGAGCCAGGAGCTTGGACCCCTGCACCCACATGAGAGACCCAGAAGAAGTTCCTGGCTCCTTAGCGTTGGCCTTGCCTGGCCCTATCTGTTGCAGCCATCTGGGGAGTGAACTAGTGGATGGAAGATGTCTGTCTCTCCTCTCTTGGTAACTCTTTCAAGTAAAATAATAAATCTTAAAAAAAAAAAAAGTTCTGAGGCTGGCATGTGGCCACCTGCAGTGCCAGCATCCCATATGGGCACCAGTTCAATTCCCAGCTGTTCCATTTCCGATACAGCTTCCTGCTGATGTACCTGGGAGGACGGTGGAAGATGGCCCAAGTACTTGGGTTCCTGCACCCACATAGGAAACCTGGAAGAAGCTCCTGGCTCCTGGCTTCGGCTTGGCCCAGCCCTGGTAGTTGCAGCCATTTGGGGAGTGAACCAGCTGCTGAAAGATCTCTCTCTCTCTCTGTCTCTGTCTCTGTCTCTGTAACTCTGTCTTTCAAATAAATAAAATCGGCCGGCGCCGCGGCTCACTAGGCTAATCTTCCACCTAGCGGCGCTGGCACACCAGGTTCTAGTCCCGGTCAGGGTGCCAGATTCTGTCCCGGTTGCCCCTCTTCCAGGCCAGCTCTCTGCTGTGGCCCGGGAGTGCAGTGGAGGATGGCCCAAGTGCTTGGGCCCTGCACCCCATGGGAGACCAGGAGAAGTACCTGGTCTGGCTCCTGCCATTGGATCAGCGTGGTGCGCTGGCCGCGGCGGCCATTGGAGGGTGAACCAACGGCAAAGGAAGACCTTTCTCTCTGTCTCTCTCTCTCTCACTGTCTACTCTGCCTGTCAAAAAAAACAAAAACAAAAACAAAAAAAAAAAAAAAAAAAAAACTAATGCTGTATCATTTTTAGTAAAATCTCAATTGGTTGGAAAAAGCAATTTTGCTGTCTTGACTTTGACCTTCCCCCCTTCTCACATAAAAATACCCACCTCATATTTATATGTATTTCTGGAAAGGCAGGTAAATAGAAAATTTAATTTATTTTTAAAATGCCTTAAAAGGAACAAAATGCTCGTAGTTCTTCATTTGAGTGAATTTAGCTGATGTAAATTCATGTTACTTAATAGTGATAATATCTAGTATTTTAAAAATATTTATTTGAAAAAGTCAGAGAGAAGGAGACACACAGAGAGAGATCTTCCATCTGCTGGTTCATTCCCCAAAAGGCTGGAATGGTCTGTTGGCTGAAGCCAGGAGCCAACAGCTTCATTTGGGTCTCCCCCGTGGGTGGTGGGGACTGACCCACACGCTTGGGCCATCTTGTGCTGCTTTTCCAGATGCATTAGCAGGGAGCTGGATGGAAAGTGATGCCACAGGGACATAAACCAGCGCCCATATGCGATGTGAGCTGAGGCAGTGGCTGGCCCACTACATGACAACACCAGACCCCATAAAGCCTTTTTTAAATTGGAAAAGCAGAATAAGAGAGAAAGAGATCTTTCACCTGCTGTTTACTCTCCAAATGCCCACAACAGCCAGGCTGAGCCACGCTAAACCAGGAACTGAGGACTCAATCCTAGTCTCCTCCATGGGTAGCTGCTTCCCGGGGCGCATTCACAGGAAGCTAGATGGGACGCGGAGACAGGACGTGGATATGGGACGCTGGCAGGCACCCCAGCAGCTGCTCCTGTGCCACAGCCTCTGCCCGGTATTTGTGGATAATTACAGAAGTAGCCACACAGGGACATAGATTGTTTCTTTAATCTGCTTCTTGTGAATAGCTTTGTAAATGTGCATTGGCTGACAAGTGTTAACTTTTAGACTGGGGCATTTTTAGTCTTCAGTGTGGAGTGTCTTACTCAGTTCTGAGTTGGCCTGCTAACCTACATTTTAAATACAGTGCTTTCCCTCATTGAGACCAGATATAGTGCCTTCCCCGTTTAGCCTAGTATTTTTTTTTTTTTCAGGTCTTCAAAATTTTAACTTTCAAATGCTAAAGTACTACTGATTACCTGAAAACAAATTCCACCATGTAACCCTTTTAGCTGTCTCGTCTAGATTAAGGATAATTTGGAACACAATTTTACTAGAATCTCTAGAAGAACATAAAATGGATTGTAAATTCTCAGCTCAGTTCTTGTGAGAAAATTTTCTTGTTTTAGATCTACATTAGTGGAAATATAGGGATGTGAACTGAGAACAGATTGGATTTCAAAGAGGGTTCTGAAAAACTTATCTTTATTTGCCACTATAGCAAATTAGGAGCACACAGTGAACTGTTGAAGAATAAAACAATAGGACCAGCCATGTTGTCCTTAGCTGTCCCCTGAACAATTAGTTTCTTGAAAGAATTTTTCTGGCCTTTCTCATCTCCTTGAGTGACATCACTGATGACAGGAAACATGAATATAGACTCCAATAGCCCTGATTGGTGTGAAAGTTAGAATTTGGCCTGTTCAAAATATATCATCACCTGCTGGTGATAAATAATTGCTACTCATGCATTTGCCTCTTTTTTTTTTTTTTTAAGATTTATTTTTTTATTTGAAAGAGTTATGCCGGCGCCGCGGTGCCGGCGCCACAGCTCACTAGGCTAATCCTCCGCCTTGCGGTGCCGGCACACCGGGTTCTAGTCCCAGTCGGGGCGCCGGATTCTGTCCCGGTTGCCCCTCTTCCAGGCCAGCTCTCTGCTGTAGCCCGGGAGTGCAGTGGAGGATGGCCCAAGTGCTTGGGCCCTGCACCCCATGGGAGACCAGGAGAAGCACCTGGCTCCTGGCTTCGGATTAGCGCGGTGCGCCGGCCACAGCGCGCTGGCCGTGGCGGCCATTGGAGGGTGAACCAACGGCAAAAGGAAGACCTTTCTCTGTCTCTCTCTCACTATCCACTCTGCCTGTCAGAAAGAAAGAAAAAGGAAGGAAGGAAGGGTTACACAGAGAGAGAAAAGGCAGAGAAAGAGAGAGGTAGGTCTTCCATCCGATGGTTCACTCACCAGTTGGCCACAACGGCTGGAGAGACAGAGAGAAAGGTCTTCCTTTGCCATTGGTTCACCCTCCAATGGCTGCCGCGGCCGGCGCACCGCGCTGATCCAAAGCCAGGAGCCAGGTGCTTCTCCTGGTCTCCCATGGGGTGCAGGGCCCAAGCACTTGGGCCATCCTCCACTGCACTCCCTGGCCACAGCAGAGAGCTGGCCTGGAAGAGGGGCAACCGGGACAGAATCTGGTGCCCTGACCCGGACTAGAACCCCGGGGTGCCGGTGCCACAGGCGGAGGATTAGCCTAGTGAGCCGCGGCGCCGGCCAGAATTCCTTTTTTTTTTTTTTTTTAATTATTTATTTGAAAGGCAGAGTGACAGAGAGAGGGACACACACACACACACCCTTCTATCCACTTGTTTATTCCTCAGATGGCCACATTAGCCGGAGCTGGGCCAAGACAGTAGCCCAGAACTCCGTCTTGGTCTTCCATGTAAGTGGCAAGGACCCAAGTACTTAGGCCATCATCCACTTCCTTTCCAAGTACATTTACAGGGAGCTGGATCAGAAGCAGTGTAGCTGGGACTTGTTCTGGCACTCTGATACAGGATGTAGACATCCTAAAAGGCAGTTCAATCCCCCACACCTCAAGGTCTGCCCCTAGAATCCTATTTATTATTTTATATTTTTTCACTTAATAAAATAACATTTTTGTACTTATAAACATCTTCATCTTAAATGGCCACATAATATTTTGTTTTTTTTTTTAAATATATAGAATATAAATGTTGATTATTTTGTGTATATTTTTGCTAACTAATTTTGAAAGCATACCACTAAAATTTAAGTGTAGATCTGGGTCAACCACAGAGCCAGGAGCAACATTCCTGACCACTCCAGAAACCTCCCCTGTGGCCCATTCCCCTCGCCCTACAAGAGTAACCATTGACTTCACTTACAACATCACAAGTTAGTTGTCGTTATTTTTGAACTTCATATAAATAGGATTACTTAGCATATATTTCTTTTGTATGTGACTTCTTTCACTCAAGATTAGTTTTGGATGTTCACCCATGTTTTTCCAGTGCATGCATTCCATGAGTAGTGTTATGTGTATGACCTATTGTTTATCTTACCTCTTGTAGGAAAACATTTGGGTTGGGCTAGTTTGGCTATTACAATAGTTTACACACTTGGAAAATATTCCATATTCCATATGATTCGAGACCCTGGTGCTCCATTTCTGATCCAGCTCCCTGCTAATGCGCCTGGGAAAGCAGTGGAAGGTGGCCCAAGTCCTTGAGAGCCTGCATTCACGTGGGAGACCCAGGAAAAGCTCTTGGCTCCTGGCTTCAGATCAGCCCAACTCCAGCCTTTGCAGCCATTTGCGGATGAAAGATATTTTTCTCTATCTCTCTCTGCCTTTCAAATCTTCTTCTTCTTCTTCTTCTTTTTTTTTTTTTTTTTTTTTTTTTTTTTTTTTTTTTTTTTTTTTTACAGAGTTAGTGAGAGAGAGACAGAGAGACAGAGAGAAAGGTCTTCCTTCCATTGGTTCACCCCCCAAATGGCTGCTACGGCTGGTGCACTGCACCAATCTGAAGCCAGGAGCCAGGTGCTTCCTCCTGGTCTCCCATGCGGATGCAGGGCCCAAGCACTTGGGCATCCTCCCCTGCCTTCCTGGGCCACAGCAGAGAGCTGGACTGGAAGAGGAGCAACCGGGACAGAATCCAGTGCCCCAACTGGGACTGGAACCTGGGTGCCGGTGCCATAGGCTGAGGATTAGCCTAGTGAGCCCTGGCCCAGCCTTCAAATAAATCTTAAAGAAAATAAATTAAGGAGCTGATGCCGTGGTGTAGCAGTTAAAGCCACTGCCTACAGTGCCGGCATCCCAAATGGGTACCAGTTCAAGTTCTGGCTGCTCCACTTCCAATCCAGCTCTCTGCCTGGGAAAGCAGCAGAAGATGGCCCAAGTCCTTGGGCGCCTGCATTCACATGGGAGACCTGGTAGAAGCTCCTGGCTCCTGGCTTCGGATCGTCTTAGCTCTGGCTGTTGCAGCCATCTGGAGAGTGAACCAGCAGATGGAAGACACACACACTCTCTCTCTCTCTCTCTCTCTCTCTGTAACTCTGCCTTTCAAATAAATAAATAAATGTTTGAAAGAAAGTAAAACAGTATGATTGGTAAGAATTAAAATATAATTGAAACTAATTTTAAAAACTAAAAAAAAAAAAGTATTTCTGTGTGTTGCCAAATTGCCCTTTCTGAAGGGCGAGAGAGACAGAGAAAGGTCTTCCTTTGCCGTTGGTTCACCCTCCAATGGCCGCTGCGGCCGGCGCACCACACTGATCCGAAGCCAGGAGCCAGGTGCCTCTCCTGGTCTCCCATGGGGTGCAGGGCCCAAGCACTTGGGCCCTCCAATGCACTCCTGGGTCACAGCAGAGAGCTGGCCTGGAAGAGGGGCAACCGGGACAGAATCCGGCGCCCTGACCGGGACTAGAACCCAGTGTGCTGGCGCCGCAAGCGTAGGATTAGCCTAGTGAGCCGCGGCGCCGGCCGAAGACTGTTCTTGTTACCCCGTGACAGCCAGGCAGTCACAGGTGCGGCCTTCCCAGTCCGCATTTTGCAGCTGCTTCCTATTTGGTTACTAGAGATCTGCCAGGGCCTGATAACTAAAGTGTCTAAAACAGGCTTTTGCTAATCTGGAAAAAAAAAAATCAGACCTGTTTGTGTGCCTGTTTCTGAGGTGGCTTAGAAGATTTATGCCCTAAAAAATTTAGACTAGTTGGTGAGATCGATTTATGTGACAAATATCCATGAGTGCAAGTGCCTAGGGGAGAGCTAGGCTTCTCCTCACAGCAGTCTTTAGAATCATCAGACCCTTGTGGTCCTCTTTGATTTGAGCTGCTTCCTTCAGCTGATGCCTGGCTGGATTAGAGAGGGAGTTACAGAGGCCAGATTTTGGCCACTTGTTTTAGTAGCTGATCTCCATTAATGTGTAAGATACGTTTAATATTCTCTGACACTAGCTTTCTTCTTCCTGTTTGAAAACACAGCAGTATACTGGGTCATTTGAAATTTCATGTTAACATTCAGTAGTTCATTATTCCAACTGGAGTTGGATGATTGAAAAGAAAGTGACAACTTGATGTGGTTGGAAGTGCGTTCCTTGAGCACATCCCCAGATCTTCCTGAGCCTTGCTTTCTGTGTAGGGTGAAGAATGTTGGAAGGTTGAAGCCTGGTGTGGATTTGGCACATTTTTCACTTAGAATGAGAGCTGCTCTGCAGATTACTGCTTCTGTTACTCAGCAACTTGAATAGGAAAATCTAAGAATCATTTACGTGCCCTGCCAAATATAATAAGTCCACAGATTGTTCACAGGGCAGAGAACCACAGTGTAGTGATAGGCAGCTATAGGAGCCGCCCCTGCTCTGTAGCGGTCTTTACCAGCGTTGTCTCGCACTCTCAGGAGGACATGGAATTTCCCTTCCCCTGCTGTTTTCAGTAGGAACTTTAAAAATTATTTTCTAAGAATTTGCAGGGAGTGTCTTTTGCAGAATGGAAAGCATCTTTCCTTTTTCTCCATTTGAGATGTTGGTATTCCCTTTGGAATAGGAATGCATATTTCTATGCATATTTAACAGAGGAGTTTAATAAAAAATAGGTCATTTGAATATGTCAGCATTTTAATGTGATGAGGTCTGGTGTTAGGATGTGTGCAAATTGAATTCACCTAATGTTTATTCATAGTTCTTCTTAATGAAGAAATCAGTATTTCATTAGCCTGAGTGAAGCTCCGTGACAGCCTGGTGCCTCGCCTTGTGAAGCTGAGCTGTCCTGAGCAGGGTCAGCATCTTGCCGAGTACATTCCTGAAACCTGCTCTGAGGGAGGAGTAGCAGACTTGACATAGCTAACGATTTCTAAGTGACAGGCTGCCTTGAGAAAAAATGACATGTGCTAGCAACAGGAGCTTGTTAGTTGTAGTGGATGCCTTGACCAACAGTGCTGGGCCAAGGGAGGAGATGCTGTTGCATCACGTCGGCCTCCCCGCGCAGCCACTCACGGTCAAAGCAGTTGTGGAGGAAGGCGCTGGTGTGGGCCTCTGAGAAGCCAAGCTTCAGCATTGCACCTTGTACCGGTTTGTGGCTGTGCCCCTTTCCCACTTGCAGGGGACATAAAGGTAACCCTCCACACGTCTTGCATCGCAGTATTTGCCCCTGTTCTGAAAGGCCGGTGGTGACGCGCTGTCCTGTCGTCTCCTCCGTGTAGTTCTCTGCTCCGCCTCTGCTGCTGTGCATGCCAGAGGCACTCTGAAATGTGGGGGGAAGGCGCTCATTCCAGGGTGAGAGGCCATTGGAGAGAGCCAGCAGGTGACCCCAGTTCTGTGGGCTTAGTAAAGGGGATGCGGTCTGTGTTGCCAGACAAGTGTGGGCTGTGCCTACAAAAGTGTGTATTTGTGAGAATGGAGGAAACATGGAAACTAAGGCAAGGAAATTACTGTTTGTTTTGGAAAATTATGTTGGAAGGAAAACATGCTGAAACTTGACTTCTGCTGTTGTCTTTCTCCAGGAAATTCAGGGCAGAAAAAATATTCCTGATTGTCTTCATTTATGTTTCTTTGAAGGTATTAATGAATGAGAATTTTCAAAGCCTGTAAGATAAGCATCAAGTCCTTCTGTGTTCAGAAGAGGAACTAACTTTTCTCAAGTGCCAGACATTATGCTGGCGACTTTACATATGTTGGCATATTTTATTTTGTTCAAATTATTTGCTTATTTTCACTATATTTGAAAAACAGACAGAGAAGGATCCTTCATCTACTTGTTAACTCCTCAGACAGTTCCAATAGCCAGGGCTGGGTCAGGCCAGAGCCAGGATCCCAGAACCCCATCCTGGTCTCCCACATGAGTGTAGGGCCCCAGGTACTTGAGCCATCATCTGCCCCCTCCCAGGGTGCACATTAGTAGGAAGCTGGATCAGACATGGAGTGGGGACTTGAACCTAGGCACTCAGATACGAATGTGGGCAGCACAGGTAGCCTCCTAAACGATTGCACCAATCACTCCTCTAGTGCTCTAATTTAATGGAACAGTCAAGTGAGATGTGTTCATTGAGAAGGTAGATCTGGAATCTGGGCCCAGCTGAGCAGGGCTGGACTGTCTTACTCCCACTTCAGTAAGCACAGGAACATGGAGTCCACAGTGGTAGAATTTTAGATCCAGGTGCTGCCTCAGATGCCATCTCGTGAGCTTCCCCTGATAGTGCAAAAGAGCGAGCCCCGGGTTGGGATTAAGATGGCAGACTACTGCTTGGTTCCTCTTGACAGCATGTCTGTTTCCTGTATATAAAGTGAGAGTGGCAGTAAGACTGACAGCACAGGTTTATTGTGGAGGCTGAAAGAACTGAAGCGCAAAGGTGCTTTGTAAGCTGTAAAGTGACATGCCAGTATTTGCTGGGGCGTGATGTTTTCTTTCACATACAAGCATCCAAGAAGGCAGTTAGTTGTTGGTTAGGATTGTGTGCAGCCAAAGAACGATAGATTTGATTTTGTATTTGGCTGCAGGTCTTTTTTGGTTTCTGTTACCCCCTACACCCCACCCCCATTTTTGCATGGTGTCCTAAGGCAGGTATTCAAGGATACCTGGGCTGAGCCGTCGCACGGAGAGTGGCAAAGCATGCAAAGAAGTTCCTGTCCTTGAAACGTTGGAACTGTACAATTGGCTGACAGGTTGTTACTGTTGGGCTAAGTGATTCCTTGCCTGACCAGGTTCTGCCATCACAGAACAAGCCATGGGCTCTTTGCCTACCGTTCATGACAGCCGTGTGGCTGTTTTGGAGGAGGAGGACGTGCGGGTGTTTCTCCTTCAGGAGCAGGCAGGTTGGGCTGCAGAATCAGCATCTGTGCAATGCTGTCCAGCTTGTTGTTTCTGGCATGAACTGTTTGCTGCCTGTCAAGTGTGGGCAGTGAAGATGTTTGAAAACCACCTTGTGGTCTTTTGTCATTGGACCTAGTTATTTCTTACTATGTTGAAGAAAATTTTGGTTAAATTGTACATTGAGCTTTGTTCAACAAACAAATCTGTCTTGGTTCTGAGAGGTCAGTGTTCCATATCATTCATGCCTTTTGCTTGGAAGGCACAGGGTTTCCTTGTTTTCAACAGGTGTGGTACAGCCCCAGGCCATGGGTGTGAACTAATCCCTAACTGGCACTGGAAGCCCCAAGCCTGCCTGGGTTAAAAGTTTCCCTCAAGATAAACTTTGAAACAATCTTGGTAATGTAGTTTATTTTGTATCTCAGGTTTTGTTTGTTTGAAAGGTAGAGACAGTGAGAGATCAGCCTTTCACTGATGACATCCCAAATGGTAGCACTGGGCCAGGCTGAAGCGGGGAGCCAGGAACTCTGTCTGGGTCTGTTACATGGATGGCAAGGACACAAATACTTGGTCCTTTATTGCTGCCTCCCAGGGTCACATTAGCAGGAAATAGAGTAAGGACTTGAACCCAGATTCTGTATGGGGTGTGGGCACCTTAACCACTAGGCTAAACCTCCACCCTAGAATGTCCAGTTTAAACGTAGGCCCCCTTTGTTACTTTTCTTTTCAGATAAGTGATCCTTTGTGGCCTGGGAAGTAGTCCCTTGGTCACTCCTGTTGTGGTTGTCTGAGATGTGTTCAGGAGGAGTGAGAGTGGGGAGCTGCTTCAGTTCTCTGCTGATTTTCAGAACGGCATCTGGGCGACCTTTGATGCCACCAGTACTGCTCCACCTATTTTTGAGTAATCTGTTCGGGCTGTTGGTGACTCAGCAGCTCCTGACTTGGTTCTTGGTTTTAAAAAGGAGCTAAACTTGGACAATGTATGGAAGATAGTTACCATATTCCAGCTAATTCACGTGGCTGTGGCAGACACTCAGTGAAGTGCGAGTGGAAGACTATCGCTCATAGATGGGTGAGGTTGGGCAGGGGAGTGACGTTTGTGCTGTGGTGAGCAGATGTGTGGATGTTGGGGGTTGGACAGTTTGATAGGCAAAGAGAAGACTGCAAGGAAAGGCCATGCACAGTGTGTGTTGGCAAAGGTGGCAGCCAGGCTCCTGTGGAGGGAGCCTGTGTGAGGGGCAGCAGTGTGAGCCCACACTGGGAACGAATCCTGAGCGTTGAGCTGCTTGCCTCACAGACCAGTGGCTTCCTGATGATGAATCTGGCAGCACGTGTGGGATGACTTGGACGTGGGTAGAAATGGGTGGAAGGAGACTGGTGCAAGGTCAGGGAGGCTGAGCTAGACTGGGCTCCAACTAGGGGGGAGGTCAGTCCAGATCCGGGCAGGGGGTACCATTTAAGGGGGACCTGAATGGACAGGAGTAAAGGTGGGGCAAGGACTGGGGTGCTGAATATGGGGTAGTGGACTCCGGAGGGTCGTGAGAGTGATTTCAGGTGTAGAGAGATGAGCTCCAGCAGCTGTTGAGTATGCCAGCAAAAGGACGTTTTACTCTTTTCTGTCTGCAGTGTTGCTCAGATGGGGTTTATGGCATGGGGAAGGTGAACATAAAGTCCACCACTCCCCCTAGTACATTTATTTAAAATCTTGTCTAAAATCATGATTTGACATTTATGTTTCAAAATAGGCTTGAAATATTTTTCATTCCACAGATGCTTCTGGGCATTCAGGAGTATCAGGTAGCAGGCTCCCAACAAAGAGAGCTTGGCACAGGCCCATGTGATATGGCATGGCTGTTGCCTGGGACCTACAGGCTTCCGGACGCCCTGCTGAGCCCCACTGAACCTTGGGAGCGGGACTGCCCTCTCATCTCACGCTCTTCCTCTGCATTCCTGTGGGGCAGGGTCCACAGGTGAAGCTGGGGGTGAGGGCGTGTGAGCTGGAGGGTTTCTTTGGCAGATTGTGTGGTGCTGGAAAGATCAAGACCTAGAGTCCTATCAGTGCCATGCTAAACCAACCTCGCTAACTCGCTGTTTTAACAGTATTCATCATGAGAATTTTAGGGATTTTAAGGTCAGAAATCCAAGAAAAATAAAGCATGACATTTAAAAATGTTTACTTATTGATTGAGGTTTTGCGAACCAGTTCTGTTTGTGTTATACAGCTTTCTAAACCATCGTTTAACTTTTTCTATTAAATTGAGAACCTAATAAGCAGGATGAACCACTGGCAAGTTTTTGTAATCAGTGACTCCTTACCTATAAACTCATGACCATAATGATAAAAGTGGATCTTGCCAGTGACAAACCTCAGGAACAGCCATGGTTTGCTTCATTCAACTAATATTGAGCACCTGTGACATGCTGGATACTCTGCTGAGGCTGGAAACCACATGTAATCTAATTGTTAAAAATTGGTAAGATTTTTAATTAGTTGATTTTGCCATAAATTCATGTTTAAGGATAGGAGTTTGACTTGGTGGTTAAGATACCCACAGCCCTAGAGAGCCTGGGTTCTATTCCTGACTCCAGCTTCTTGCCAGTGGGTACCTTGGGAGGCAGTGGTGATGGCTAAAGTAATTGGGTTCCTGCCACTGCCACTGCCACCCATGTAGAAGTCTTGGATCACGTAGAAGTCTTGGATTTGGCTGGCACCGAGGCTCACTAGTCTAATCCTCCGCCTTGCAGCGCTGGCACACTGGATTCTAATCCCGGTCGGGGCGCCGGATTCTGTCCCGGTTGCCCCTCTTCCAGGCCAGCTCTCTACTGTGGCCTGGGAGTACAGTGGAGGATGGCCCAAGTGCTTGGGCCCTGCACCCCATGGGAGACCAGGAGAAAAACCTGGCTCCTGCCTCCCGATCAGCGCGGTGCGCTGGCCGCGGCGGCCATTGGAGGGTGAACCAACGGCAAAAGGAAGACCTTTCTCTCTGTCTCTCTCTCACTGTCCACTCTGCCTATCCAAAAAAAAAAAAAAAAAAAAAAGTCTTGGATTGATTTCCTGGCTCTGGACTTCTGCATGGCCCATCCCAGCCCCAGCCACTGTGGGACTGGGGGAGTGTACCAGCAGTTAGGAGCATGCTGTCTCTCTGCCTCTCAAATAAATAAATAAAATATATTGTTTAAGATTATATAATTGGCAATTAGTAGGATACAAAGCATTTTTAAAGTTCCAAAGTATGCAAAATCCACTAGAAAGCTGAAGAGAAAAAGCTAATTTTGTAGAACAGTACAGTGATAACCGGTTAACAAAAACTTCTGCTTAAAGGACTTTTTGTTGTTACTTTACTATTAATTGCTGATAATGGACATAAAACAACTCTAAAATCATGTAAGTGATTAAGTACTAAACATTGTAGAATGAGTGCCATGCTTGACAGTCGAGATAAAGGAGCCAGCACAAAGAATGGCAGTTGGGAAAATACTTGCTGGAGGTTGTGGGGCTTGAATGTATGGGTGAGATTACTCAGAAAGGAGACAGAGATCCCCCGGCCTAGAGAGTGACGCAGTGAAGAAAAAAGGACAGTGTGCCTGGACCAAGGCGAGGCTGCGTGGTGCGGAGGGAGCGGGGTGGGGGAGAGCAGGCTCCTGACCTGGACTCCTTCCCGTTGTCCTCATCTGTGAAATGTGGTTAAGATGTATCTACTTGGAAGGATGAGATGAAGTGGGGTGATGATTGTCAAGTTCCTGGGGTAGGCCAGGTGCACAGGAAGTGTTAAATAGACTGAAGTTGGTATTGCCGCTGGGGAGGATGGACAGCGCTGTGGAGAGCTGGGAGACTAGGTCCTCCTTGATACTTTGGTTGATATGCTGCAAATTAGGAAGCCACAGAAGCATTTGGATCAGAGGTTGGCTGTGACTAGAATAAATTAATAACCATAGCTGCCATTTGTGTAACTCTGTACGCACTGTGCTTTCCATCCATCATCTGCAGCCCTCACCAGTGCTCTGCCGGGGAGGGGGGTGAGAGACTATTCCCTGAAGCACAGTGAGGAAAAAGCCCCTTGCCCAAGCCCACCTGGGTACCTAGAGGGAAGGCAGGTTTTGAACCTGTGTTTGCCTGGACCCAGAGTCTGGGCTCCTTCTCCGTCCACCAGACTTTCTCTTAACTGGGAGCCATCTGCCTCCATGGGGCACATAGTTGGAAATGCTACTAGAGAGTTGTGTGAACTCAGACTACATGTTGGCAGTCTCGTCTGCCATCAGTGCATGGAGGAGGAACTTAGTGATGGGCTGTAGAGGAAAGAGGACCAAAGGAGTGAGAAAGGATGATTCTGGTTGAAAGGAAAGCCTGACTTTTCTCTGTGTGGGACTGGTGGGACCCCAGAAGCTCAGGCACGGCTGGTGGTGTCCGTGGGTTTTTGAAAATACAGTTTTTAGGCCGGCGCCGCGGCTCACTAGGCTAATCCTCCGCCTAGCGGCGCCGGCACACCGGGTTCTAGTCCCGGTTGGGGCGCCGGATTCTGTCCCGGTTGCCCCTCTTCCAGGCCAGCCCTCTGCTGTGGCCCGGGAGTGCAGTGGAGGATGGCCCAGGTGCTTGGGCCCTGCACCCCATGGGAGACCAGGAAAAGCACCTGGCTCCTGGCTCCTGCCATCGGATCAGCGCGGTGCGCCGGCCGCATCGCGCTGGCCGCGGCGGCCATTGGAGGGTGAACCAACGGCAAAGGAAGACCTTTCTCTCTGTCTCTCTCTCTCACTGTCCACTCTGCCTGTCAAAAAAAAAAAAAAATACAGTTTTTATGGATGTGGCCCTCACGGTCACCTCAGGCCTCTCAGTTAGCCTCACCTGATGGAGGTGATATGTTGCCTGGCTGGATTTCTGTGCTTCTGGGTGTGTTCAGGGCCGTGGTAGGACTGGGGAGGGAGGATTGCTAGGAGGGAACCTAACTGATCTTTGGGCCATGTCAGCTTCTCTTATTATTTTTTAAGGTTTATTTATTTATTTATTTGAAAGGTAGAATTACAAAGAGAGGGGAACGAACAGAGAGGGAGGGCCGGTGCCGTGGCTCACTTGGCTAATCCTCCGCCTGCGGTGCCGGCACCCCGGGTTCTAGTCCCGGTTGCTCCTCTTCCAGTCCAGCTCTCTGCAGTGGCCCGGGAAGGCAATGGAGGATGGCCCAAGTGCTTGGGCCCTGCACCCCACGGGAGACCAGGAGAAGCATCTGGCTCCTGTTTTCAGATCGGAGCAGCGCGCCGGCAGTAGCGGCCATTTGTGGGGTGAACCAATGGAAAAAGGAAGACCTTTCTCTCTGTCTGTCTCTCTCTCTTTCTCACTGTCTAACTCTGCCTGTCCAAAAAAAAAAAAAAAAAAACAGAGAGGGAGAGATCTTCCATTGGCTGGTTCACTCCCCAGATGGCTGCCATAGCCAAAGTCTGGGCCACGCCAAAGCCAAGAGCTTCATCCAGGTCTCCTACATGGATGCAGTGGCCCAAGGACTTGGGCCATCCTCATCTGCTCTCTCAGGCATGTTAACAAGGAGCTGGATCAGAAGTGGAGCAGCTGGGATTTGAACTGGTACCCATATAGGGTGCTGGCACTGCAGGTAACCGTTTAACTCACTAAACCACAACACTGGCCCCCAGGTGTGCTTTTGTGTCTTCTAAGACAGTGCTACTCATAGTTGTGTTGAAGAACCAGTATTTTAAAATTTCTACTCTGTTTGGATTTGCTTTTGGAATATAAGAAAGGATTACTAATAAGGGAAACTGAAAAAAAAAAAAAAAACCACAAACTCTTAACTTTGTTATTATTAGGTTCAATAGATTTAGAATTTTTCATTGCTATAAAAGTTCCTAAATTCTTATTCTCAATTTCTGTCCTACACACAAGCATGTTTGCAGCTTGCAAACTGCTCATGGCCTGGTACACTGGGAGAGCAGGGATCTGGGGAGAAAGTTTGCTAAGCAAATTAGTAAGGAAGATTTTTTGGAATGTTTACCCAGTTTAAGGGTAAAAATAATATTCCAATTGTCATTTAAAATACTTGACATCTTGGGGCCAGGCACTGTGGCATGGTAGGTAATGCCACTGCCTGCAGTGCTGGCATCCCATTTGGGTACCAGTTTGAGTTCTGGCTGCTCCACTTCTGATCCAGCTCTCTGCTATGGCCTGGGAAAGCAGTAGAAGATGGCCCAAGTCCTTGGGCCCCTGTACCTGCGTGGAAGACCAGGAGGAAGCTCCAGCTCCTGGCTTTGGATGGGCCCAGCTCCTGCTGCCGCAGCCATTTAGAAAATGAACCAGTGGGTGGAAGACCTTTCTTTCTCTCTGCCTCTGCCTCTCTGTAACTCTGCCTTTCAAATAAATAAATAAATCTTTAAAAAAAAAAAAAAGAACACAACATCTCTTCAGGCATGTTCCATGTTGGGGTCAAGGATGTAAAATAAGATACCAAGGAGTCAGGCTAATGTAGCTGTTGTAAGGATCTGAACATTTAACTCAAAATGTTAGCAATGCTTGAAAAAAACCCAGGTGTTTATTTCTCTATAGTGTATATTTTTTGTTTATTTAATTTGCATTGAAATGTTCTTTAAAATTTTCTAGTTAGCTTTTGAATTGATTTTTATAATTCAGGGCATAAGTTTAGGAACATTCTTTAGTAGAAAATTCCTATAAACAAACTTGTTTTTAAAAAGTCTCAAGAGTTGTACAGTGATCACATAACCAATTGTTCATATTCTTTTTTTTTTTTTTTTTTTTTTTTTTTTTTTTTTTTTTGACAGGCAGAGTTAGACAGTGAGAGAGAGAGAGAGAGAGAGAGAGAAAGGTCTTCCTTCCGTTGGTTCACCTCCCAAATGGCTGCTACAGCCGGCGCGCAGTACCAATCCAAGCCAAGAGCCAGGTGCTTCTCCTGGTCTCCCATGCAGGTGCAGGGCCCAAGCACTTGGGCCATCCTCCGCTGCCCTCCCGGGCCACAGCAGAGAGCTGGACTAGAAGAGGAGCAACCGGGACAGAACCAGTGCCCCGACCGGGACTAGAACCCGGGGTGCCGGCACCACAGGCGGAGGATTAGCCTAGTGAGCTGCGGCGTTGGCCTAATCGTTCATATTTCAAATTGGATTTTTATGCTCTAGCTGCCAGTTGTATCGTATTTTATGTTTTTAGCTCCTTTTTACATGACCTGGTATCTTCTTTGTTCTGAGATGTCTTGCTTATGTTGTTCAGCTAGCCTAGAATCCCCTCTCCCTGCCTTACGCTCAAGGAGGAGCCACTGCCGCGGGCAGCCTGTGCATGGTTCATGGCTCCTCTGCTTCAGCCTTCACCCTGCCCAGGCCCAAAGTCAGGACGCCCCTTTGTTTTGTGTCATACTTTATATTACACTTTTCACGGCTCTTTCATGTATATATTCTCTTATTTCATCCTCCAGACAATCCCATGAGGTTGGTAGAACAGAGATTCTCATCTCCATTTTGACTGAGGTGAGGCTGGGAGAGTGTCCGCATGGCGTGTAACCTCATTCCTGTGCCCTGGGCCAAGTGCTCCGGGCTTGAGTTTGCTCAGAGATGCTTGTAATCTTGAGGTCCTTTCTTCTACTCAGTATGTATATTTGTTTGAAAATCAACTATTAGAACACTTGGCACAATGTCACAGGCCTCTTTGGAAGAAAGAAATCTTCAGAACTTCATGGAGGGGTGGTCATAGAGAACTAGAGGGTGAACCCCACCGTGGCACCCAGGGCAGAGAGGATGTCTTGGCATAATCACTGATGGGAACTGTCTCCACGCGTGGTCTTCACACGCAAGCAGGAGGGGGTGGGTTCCCCTTACTTAACAGTAGCAGCCCAAAATGTTCATTAGTCATGAGGAAGGGAATCTTTCTTGCTCAAAGGAGGGGACATGTTGAAAATAATTTTTATTTTTTAAGTTGCAGAGCCATGTGTTTTTTTATTTTTTATTTACTCATTTTAAAGGATTTATTTATTTGAAAGGCAGAGCAACAGAGAAAGAGACATGGATGGAGGGGAGGGGGCAGAGAGAGAGAGAATCTTCCATCCATTGGTTCACTCTCAAAATGACCACAACAGCTAGAGCTGGGCCAGGCCAAAGCCAGAACCAGGAGCTTCATTCGAGTCTCCCATGTGGGTGGCAGGGGCCCAAGCACTTGAGCCATCACCTGCTCCCCTCAGGGTGTTCATTCGCAGGAAGTGGGGGTCAGGTGTGGAGCCAGGACTCAAACCCAGTACTTCAGTACAGGATGCAGGTATCCCAAACAGCAAGGTAACTGCTGCGCCAAGTGCCCATCCCCCCAGATTATTTTTAACCCAAGTCAGAAATTACTTACTTTTGACTTTGGGGTGTGCGGGTATGTGTTTCTCCCCATTCCCTTTATGGGCAAACAGAACTGGGTTTCAAATGCCAGTTACTAAATAGGTATTGCCGACAGTGGCCAAGTTAACTTCTCCAAATGTATTTGCTCACTGGTAAATTGGGGGAAATACTGTCTGCACTGACAGATTACTGTGAAGATTAAATGTGCGTGCAAAGCACTTGAGTGTAGGCTCAGTAAGTGGAAGTTCCCTGAAAGCTAACACAGAAGAGGGATTGTGGCCCGGAGAGGGAACCGCCTGTGTACGGTTGGCCCAGCAGTGGTCGTCAGACTCACCTGGAAGGCTTTTAAACTGCAGCTTGTTGGGCCCAGCCCGTAGTTTCTGAGACACAGGGTCTGTGGTGCGGCTTGAGAATCTGCTTCCCAAGTCTCCAGGTGGTGCTGCTCTGCTGCTGCTGGTCTGGCGGCCACACTGGAACACTGGGCTGCAGGTAGCTCACCCGTGGGCGTGTAGGTGTCACAGCCGTGTCTGAGAGCGGACCTGTTCCGTGTAGAGTTCCTCTGTTAGGAAAGTGCTTGGAATGCATCCTGAAAATACCGAATGTAGTATCTGAGATTCCCCGACCCCTAAAACCAGAAGTCTTTGTCACAGGAGATAAGCTGTGATTTTTAACAGTTATAAACATAGTATAGCAACATCTAATTGGCTAAGGTATGTGAAAGTGTTTTTGTAATATGTGAGACAAATGTTAAGTCATAACTGAAATTTTTTAAATAACATTGTTTTTAAGATTGAACATCATAATGGAGTATAAAATAGTATAACTTAGATTTCTCCTATGTCAATGTACTGTTTACCGTATGTATTTTTCTCTTTCTCCTCCAGGCTGCTGACTTGAGTAAACCAATAGATAAAAGGATATACAAAGGAACACAGCCTACTTGTCATGACTTCAACCACCTCACAGCCACAGCAGAAAGTGTCTCTCTCCTAGTGGGCTTTTCCGCAGGCCAAGTCCAGCTTATAGACCCAATCAAAAAAGAAACTAGCAAACTATTTAATGAGGAAGTAAGTAGCACCCTGTCTCAGCTGTTAAAGAATCCCTTTAAGAATTTATACATTCTTACCAAGGATAGTGGACCTTGTTTTGTGCTTCAAGCTAAGCCCATGTTTTATTTGCTCGGCTGTCCTGTGTAGTGTTAGCCCCAGTTTCAATGTGGTGGATTAGTAGTGACCTCTGCCTGTTCTCCCTTGGGGTGACTGTTCCATGCATTTTTATGGAGTGTGTGCAGGTATCCATACTGGGGATTTAAAACCCTTCTGTAACAGGTAGAAATGATTATAACTTGATACTCGTAATTTAATTAAAACTATAGAATTCCCAGTGTTCACGTCACCAGAATAATTCCGTGCAGACTAAGAATCTGACAATTTCTATAGGCTGCTGCGGTTGCAGCTGAAGCTTTCTTGTGGTTGTGCACGCGCGGTTCGACAGGCATTTGACTAAGCAGCAGTTCTCTAACTCTGGGAAATATTCGCTGTAAAATCACCTTGGGCATAGTTAGAAATCCTGGCACTTAAAACTGGATCACATGACATAGATTTTGCCAGCTGTAGTATGTGTTAAGGTTTCCAGTTTCTTCGGTTTCATTCTGGAAGGAACCTGAGATAGCCATCAGTTCAGGAACATGTCAGAACTTAAACGCGCCAGACAGAATTTGCCAAAGGGATTAGTATTTGCAACAGTGATTGGAGCGGCTTTTCTCCCCAGCTGTCGCCATCACATATTTGATGTTCCTGCTCCTCTCTCAGTACAACTTCCCTGCGATTGGGAAGGATAAAGCGGGTTTCCTGAATGAGAAGCCCTGGATTCTAGTCTCTCCTGTGACTTCGGCCCTCATATGCATGGGTCGGGTTCTATGAGACCCCGTTCAGAAAGAACAGTGGTTTTGAACTGTTGCATGGCTTTAACGTCATTAAGGTAGAACAGAAGCACATCGTAGAGTCTGGTTTTTAAGAAACAACCTTTTTTGGGGAAGAATATCAAACTTGTCAAACTCAGTTAAGACTGATTTTTGCAGTCATGGTGGTATTTGGTCTCCAGCGTTCATCCAAGGTGCTCCTGTTTGGCACTGACGTTGCGTTTGATGGAGTCTTCTGAACCCTGCCATCCTTTCTAGTTTCATCTGGGCTGCCTGGAAACAGAACTTGCTGTCTGGACTGACAGATTATAGGGAAAAAGTATTTAATCCCGTTTTCCACTAAAAGAAAATCTTAAACAGAAAATACTGTTTACCTAGATTTTTACTTAGTATCACCCAAAGAAGTGATTTCTAAGTAAGTGCGTGATTTCCTTCCTTTTTAAGTGTTGGTGGAGACAAACGGCCTTCTCTGCACTGTTTACAGAAATTGTGGATTTGAAGTCCACGTGGAGTTTTGTGTTTAGGTGGAGGAGAGTGTGGTTGGAGGAGGAGGGGTAGGAACCACGTGCAAGGCTGTCAGTGAGCCAGCTGTGCAGGGAGCTCCTGGAGAGGATAGCACAGATGCCCTTACACAACGAAAAGAGTTTGTGTCTTGGTGGGGGAGGGTAGAGGCACGCAGACCATGAGGCCCCTCAGGTTGCGTCACCAGACCCATCCTGCCTGTGTGCCTGGGACTTGTAGGCTAGAAAGCAGCTCCTCCTCATACTTCCACCTGAGTTACCTTAGTCTCTTTGTACATTTTATTTGAAAAGCTGGCTATTCAAAATGTGTGTGGTTCAATGCCAGGTTGACATTCATAGATTCAGGCTGAAGTCGGTTGCCCCTCACTGTGAAGAAATGCCCTTGCCATTGTCCTCAGAGACGTATTGTCCTCAGAGTTGAGTCGGTGTCAGAGCAAACAGTGGGCACCAGAGTTGGCTTTGTAGAGAGCCAGGAGTGGTGGTTGAAGCGTCAGCAGGTGTGCTTGCACTGGCCTGAGATGTAGAGGCCCAGAGTGCTTTGACACGTGGTTGCGGTACAGGAAGAGGGGCAGTTGTCCCCATCTTACAGACCAGGGAATAGCCACAGAGTAGGTCAGTGAATTGTCCAGATCAGGTAGCAAGTGGGTGATAGAGTTAGTACCAGAAATTAATTCCAAAAACTCACACTGGTTGTGGGCGGTAAGCCCTACCATGTGTGGTTGCCACATTGGCTCTCAGTTCCCAGGACCTCATAGTTGAGTAAGGATGGACAGATAGAGTGCAGGGTGTGTTATTAGAGCGATCTGAACAGAGTAACAGGAGTATGTATTAACTGTGCTCTTTCGTATTTTTCAAATATCGTACTTTTTTTTAAGTTCAGTTAAGCGGGGGAAGTTCAAGAAATGCTTTCCGAAAGTGACAATTGATCTGGGTCTTGAAGGGTGCGTAGGAGTTGGAGGAAGGTAAGGAAAGCCTTTTAAGCTATAGAAAACAACTTGGTGAGTGGCCACACATCACGTAACAGTGTGGCCAGATCACAGTGGGTGGTGTGCAGTGAGGGTGTGAGGTGGGGGTCCAGGCCACTGAGGACTGATCTGGGACTGCTTTTCAGCCCGAGTTATGGGATCCCATAGAAGGGAGCAGGGGCTCAAGGCAGGCAGTTTGTGTTTGTGAATATTACCCTGGTTGTTTCGCCTAGTCTGAATTAGAGCGATGCATTAGTAAATCTTGGGTCTTTAGCCTTTACCTCCTGCATGGAGTGAGACTGGGAGAGGAGCAGGTGTCATGGAATGGCAGGGGGTACGCAGATCAGAGCTTCCACTGGTACTTGTTAAGTTTAAGAGGCTTCTGGCTAGTTGGATGTATGGATCTGGACCTCAAAATGAGGGATAAAGATTTGGGAGTTGTCACCTTGTGAACAGTAGTCACATCCCTGAGATGAGAGGAAAAGGTCTGGTGGAGCGTGTGTAGTGAGAATGGAGAACACTGGGGTGCAACCCTGCTTGTACTCCAGGATTCTGGCGTTGCATCCTGTTGCCTCCGCAGGAATTCTAGAACATCAGTTATTTCCTTCCCTCCGTTCCTTCCTTGAGAGTCAGAGAGAGACAGAAATCTTCCATCTGTTGGTACACTCCTCTGGTGCCCACAGCAGCTGGGACTGAGTCAGGCTGATGCCGAGAATCAGGAAGTCAGTCAGGGTGTCCCACGTAGATGGCAGGGACTCAAGTACTTGAGCTGTCAGCCGCTGCCTCCCAGGGTCTGTGGTAACAGGAGGCTGCAGTTGGAAGCAGAGCCAGGACTGGAGCCCTTACTCTCCTGTATGAGATGTGGGTTGTTTTCACCACTGCACCCAGCATCTACACCAGCAATCAGTTCATGTCCGTGAAATTCACAGATTCACAGTCCAGGCCTATGAACAGAAAACCTTGAGCCCAGCACCTGGGGGTTCACAAACCAGCTCTTCCCTCTGTGGTAGTGAGAGGTGGGCCTTCACTCCTCTTACGTCCTCAGTTGGGAAATAGGTAAGGTCGGTACCCACCTGAGCACCTGATGAGGGTCCATTCAGGCCCATTTTAGTAAAGGTCCTCAAGAGGCAGCCTTCCAGGGGCTGTGAGGGCTGTGGCTGGAAGGAAGGGTGTCCTTGCGAAGTGAGAGCCCAGCAGGACGGGAAGATAAGATCAAGGCAGAGAATCACCCTGTGTAAGGCAGCAAGCATCAGGCCGCTTGCTGCTCTGTGACGGTCTTTCTTTCCGTAACACTTCTGTCATCTGCTGTTACATGTATGGGCACACAGGTATATGCATCCCCAGTAGTAATTATTCTGACCTTAGTCTCTTTTCTGGTTGGTGAGAGTTTAATAAATGTTTGGATTGTTGAAATGGAATTACAGCCGGCGCCACAGCTCACTAGGCTAATCCTCCGCCTTGCGGCGCCGGCACACCGGATTCTAATCCTGGTCGGGGCGCCGGATTCTGTCCCGGTTGCCCCTCTTCCAGGCCAGCTCTCTGTTGTGGCCAGGGAGTGCAGTGAAGGATGGCCCAAGTGCTTGGGTCCTGCACCCCATGGAGACCAGGATAAGCACCTGGTTCCTGCCATCGGATCAGCGCGGTGTGCCGGCCGCAGCGCGCCGGCCGCGGTGGCCATTGGAGGGTGTACCAACAGCAAAGGAAGACCTTTCTCTCTGTCGGTCTTTGTCACTGTCCACTCTGCCTGTCAAAAAAAAAAAAAAAGGGAAATGGAATTACAAAGTCTAGAAATCGACATGAGAAAGAAGTGCATGAAGATCTGTAATCTGGGAATAGTGTATTTTGAAAGGTGGGCAGTGGATGTGGTGCAGTGGTTAAGCTGCTGCCTGAAACGCCTGCATCCCAGATGGCAGTGCTGGTTCATGTCCCACCATCTCCACTTCTGACCCAGTTTTTGGATACTGCATCCTAAGAGACAGTAGAAAGTGGCCCCTGCCACCCACATGGGGACCTGGATGGAATTCCTGGCTCCTGGCGTTAGCCTAGCACAGCCTTTGTTTTTGCAGGTATTTGGGGGAGTGAACCAGCAGATGGATGAAGATTCATTCTCTCTCTCTCTCTCTCATCTGCCTTTCAAGTAGGTGAAAATAAACTTAAAAAAAAAAAAAAAAGATGGGATTTACCCCATCAGTTAAAAGAATATGAAAATTTTAGATAGAAACAGACAATGGAGAATTCCATGGAGTCCGTGGAGGACGGGAGACGTCCCTTGTGAATCCCAGTGCTCCCCATCAGCCTTTGTGATCTTGGTTCTTTTGTGTAAGGAGGATTCACCCTGCGTTAGAGACGACTTCTGCACGGAGTCTGGCCCCTGAGGAGTTGAGCTCTGCTCTCTTCCTGTTCCCTGGGCCTGTCCCCAGTCACTGCAGATCCTTGCAGCTACGCCTGCTCCAGATGGGAAGACAGGAGGAATAACCACTCCTCTTTGGCCTCTTCTGGGAAATTATGTCTTTAGCTCCCTTGAGTCTGTTCTTTCTCTGATCTTTCAGAGTAGATTTGAGGTTTCTATTTGTAGCATTCTGTACATATTTTGCCCTTGAAAATGTCTAACAGGCCTTTATTGAGAGGATTACGGCATATAGCTCATCCAACAAGCACCCAGACCACAGAACCTACCTTCCCAGAGCTGCTGGGAGAGTCACTCCTGCCCACGTCTGCCTGTGAGAGTCACTCCAGAGCAGCAAGGAGTTTATTTCTTGTCCCTAGTGGTTATGTGAGGGGCTTCAAAAGCTCGTGGAAAAATGGAATTAAAGGTAATTGAATTTTTCATGAACTTTGAATAGCCTGCTCATGTATCTGTGGACAAGAACTATATTGGGGTAATTCCTGTGCTGTCATGAATACAGCCTTAGCCTCTTTGTAGAATTCCAAGAGTGTCTAGACTGATGATTATAAAGTCTAACAAGAACTTCTTGTGGCTTTGTCCTGAACTCTGCCCCCTCGCAGGTGTGAGGACATGCCAGACACACCAGGTAGGGCTCCATCTCCATGGCGTTGGAGAACGTCTTGACTGAAGGGCAGGCTGGGGAGGAGATGGCCCTGACTCCTCAGGTGGTGACAGGGTAGACTGTGTCTCCCCAGAACAGCTCCTGCTGCCTCGGGGTCCCAAAAGTGGGCGAGAGCAGGACCCTGGTTTGCGGCATTCTGGGAGCGCTAGTACAGAAGAGTGGGCGTGCATTTAGTTTGTTTGCTTGTTGCTGTTTTTCTTCGAAGGAAGTCTACATATATAGATCTATCTGATCGCTCTTTCCAGACACTTCCTGAGGGAGTGCAGATCTCCGCAGGGCCTGGGCCTGCGCAGAACCTTGGGCCACTGTCCTCTGCCTGTGGTTGCACTATGGCTTTTCCAGCAGCTGCTGTGGTTCTCGAGTTGTTTTAGTATTTTTGTTTAAATTTACACATGCATTATAAATGTGTATTGACCCCCTCCAGAGTAATTTTTTCCTGCTTGTTGTGTTGATTTTAGTGAGAAAAAGGGCCAGCGCCGTGGCTCAATAGGCTAATCCTCCACTGGCGGCACCGGCACACCGGGTTCTAGTCCTGGTCGGGGCACCGGATTCTGTCCTGGTTGCCCCTCTTCCAGGCCAGCTCTCTGCTGTGGCCCAGGAGTGCAGTGGAGGATGGCCCAAGTGCTTGGGCCCTGCACCCCATGGGAGACCAGGATAAGTACCTGGCTCCTGCCATCAGATCAGCGCGATGCACCGGCCGCAGCACGGCGGCCATTGGAGGGTAAACCAACGGCAAAGGAAGACCTTTCTCTCTGTCTCTCTCTCTCACTGTCTACTCTGCCTGTCAAAAAATGAAAAAAAGGAGTAAAACACTTTCTTCCTCTTCTGTTTGACCCAACCCAAGCACTGTCCCATCACATCTGAAATCCAGTGGGTATCAGTGGAGTTGCACCTCCCACCCTGACCTTGGCAGCCAAGCAAGGCTGGCTGGCACCCTCTTCCCGAGAGGCCGCCTTGTGAGTGGCTCTGGCAGCTGGTCTCCAGACCTGGCTGACTTGTGTGTGGTGACAGGACAGTCGCCCACCTTGGGATCCAGGGACCGGTGCTGGTTTCCATTGGCACCATCGTCCCCATCCCCTGGCACCCTGCTGCGTCTCTGTGGGCTTGGTTCACTCCTGCCTCGCTTCGCGGACATCCCCTCAGCCTGCTCTCTGCCACCCTTCCATGGAGTCTTGGCTCAGCTGTGCCCAGTACCAAAGAGACCTTTCCCAGCCATCGTCTTTGAGGTTGGAACCACTAAACCCTTCCCCGGCACTTGGTTTTCTCTTGTCTCCCTGGTTGGTTTGTCCTCCACAGCACTTACTGCCATCAGATTCCATAAATGTCTCGGACACACCCCCTTCTGTGGAGGAAGTCTTGTCTGCTTGAACTGGTGTGTGTCGGTTCTTGGCATATGGTGCACGCTCAACACGGAGAGAACGGGGTTTCAGGCAACTTTTTGACCTATCTGAGCCTCTTTTCCTTGAAGTAACAACATAGTTGAATCTACCTTCCTATAGGAGGCACTGTTAACCCTGCTGGAAATACAAATTGTATTCTATGTGGGAGGCAATTTGGCAGTATCTCAAAAACTAAACATACCTTTAACCCAGCTCTTCCATGGGGGATTTATGCTCCAGGTGTACTGTTCATGAGTGAGAGCTGCCCTTTGTACAGGGTTATTCAGCTCTTTGACGTTGGTCTACAGGATGTTCACATTCTTGAATCTCTGCAGAGATGACAAAGCATGAGGAGCTGTCTCTGTGCCCAGCAGGCAGATGTGCGAGGTGTGTCACTGAATGAGGAAGCAGAAGTGAGACTTGCACAGTCTGAAAAAAGAAGGTTCAATAAGCTTGTATCTGTGTTTGGCTTTGTACCCATGAAGACACCTAGAGAGAGCCAGGAAGCTGATTAACAGGGACTTGGGACAGAGTCCAAAATGCAGAGGAGTGTGTGTGTGTGTTTTTTTTGTTTTGTTTTTTGTTTTTTTTTGTTTTTAACAGTGAGAGAGACAGAGAGAAAAGTCTTCCTTTTCCGTTGGTTCACCCCCTAAATGGCCACTATGGCTGGAGCTACGCCAGCCCGAAGCCAGGAGCCAGGTGCCTCCTCCCGGTCTCCTGTGCGGGTGCAGGGCCCAAGCACCTGGGCCATCCTCCACTGCCTTCCCAGGCCACAGCAGAGAGCTGGCCTGGAAGAGGAGCAACCGGGACTAGAACCCAGTGCCCATAGGGGATGCCGGCGCCGCAGGCAGAGGATTAACCGAGTGAGCCACAGCGCCATTCCCAAGTATGTGTTTAAAATTTTGTGCCCATGAGAGTAACAGTGAAGTGATCTTGGATTTGAATCTGGTGAGAGGTTAGGGGCAGGCGTTGAGAGAGCCTCTTCCAGGGTACGGACAGCAGCCTGGCATCCCAGCGTGAGGCAGCTTGTGCAGGCCCACCTGGCAAGGCCGCTGTGGGTGCCCTCAGGCATAGCCACGTTTGTGTGAGCAGACATGCTGGGGCAGCCCGACAGCTCCCATGCAGAACCCACCGTCAACATAGCCCTGAACCCCAGCCACAGAAGCCCTGGTCAAGCCGTGTAGACTACCCCCTGATCTCTTGTCAGAGGGATTGAGCAGTTCTTACAGAGATCCTGCCAGAGTCCTGCTGGGTTTCTAGGTTGTTGGCAGTGACATAGGTCAGGTGCCTTTTATAGGTAGGTCACCAGGCAGGAAGGGAAAGAGGCAGAGGATGCAAATGTTGGCTGTGTCCCCAAGGGTGGTACCTGTTAATTTAAGAGCTCCAGGCCTGCCGTTAGGTGACAGTGAGCACTGAGTCCTGCTGCAGCACCCTGAGCCCCCTCAGCTTACCTGCTTTCCAGGGATTAGGGCCCTGTTCTTCCTGCCTGGACTTGCTGGTTAGCCTCCGAGAGCTAGTTTTCATGCAGTGAGTATGTGTGGCTCATTCATTTCTTCTTTTGTAGCCCTGCTTTTGAAAATCAAGTAATTTCTGTAATATTCTTAAAAAGATACAGCAGACACAAAGCCAGCTGGGCAGAAGGCAGCAGTGTTTCTAGGCAAGGCCCCCCAGTGTGCCCTGTGCCCCTCTGAAACGCAAGTCTGTAGAGAGTGCTGGGCTCCCTTAGGCGCTGTTCTGAGGTTGAACTTGTGAGTCTTGGGAACTTCTGGGTGACTTCTGCTGATGTGACTTTGAATCCAAGCCACCAGAGAGGGACCCTCTGGGAAGCAGCCATGCTAGACCTCCCTGGCACAAGCAGGAAGGGTACTGTGTGCCTTTTGGGATTTTTTTACTTTTTGCCATTCATTCTTTTGTTTTAAAGGCAAGACTGCTGATAAATGCCTTTTAGAGAAACAACTAGGACAGTGGACTAGGACTGAGCACAGGGTAGAATGCTAGTGATGATGGCATAATCTTGAGCTAATCACCTGGTTATGTCTAAACACCACCTCGGTCAAGAGAGGACAGCCAGTACACGTGCCGAGGCTGAGCCCGGGAAGGCTGCTCTGGAGCCCCGGATGCTGCTGGCACTGGCCAGAGCTGACCCCACCTCAGGCAGGCGCGGCAGGAGCGGGTGCGGTGTGCACCTGACTCGCAGTGACAGTGAGTGCCGAGAAACCCGGGAGGCACAGCTTTCCGGTTGGGAGGCATGGCGCACTGCCTGAGGTCACCGTAGAGAGGTGCCAGGCCCAGAGCAGTAAGCCACTGATTCAGAGAGGAGGTGCAGCCCAGCTCTGGGACAGTGTCTGGCACGAGCAGGCACCTACTGCCAGAAGGCCGACTTCCTCTGTGAAGTCAGGTCAGAGGCTGAGCCAAGTGCGGTTCAGGCACACGCTGTCCAGAGCCTGGTGCCCTCCCGGCGTGGCTGACCGCAGGGTAGATGTGGCATGCCTGGACGGACTCCTCCCGGCTCACTGAGAAGCAGACTCGTTTTCTTGGTGGAGAGCCGACTTTCAGACTTCTCTGTTGTGATAACTTGTTCTCCTTTGTCTTCACAGAGACTAATAGACAAGTCACGAGTAACCTGTGTCAAGTGGGTCCCCGGCTCGGAAAGCCTTTTCCTAGTGGCTCATTCGAGTGGGAACATGTACTTGTATAACGTGGAGCACACTTGTGGCACCACTGGCCCTCACTACCAGCTCCTGAAGCAGGGAGAGAGCTTTGCCGTGCACACTTGCAAGAGCAAATCCACGAGGAACCCTCTCCTTAAGTGGACGGTGGGCGAGGGGGCCCTCAATGAGTTTGCTTTCTCCCCAGATGGCAAGTTCTTAGCGTGCGTGAGCCAGGACGGGTTCCTGCGGGTATTCAACTTTGACTCGGTGGAGCTGCACGGTACGATGAAAAGCTACTTTGGGGGCTTGCTGTGTGTGTGCTGGAGCCCGGACGGCAAGTACATTGTGACGGGTGGAGAGGACGACTTGGTGACAGTCTGGTCTTTTGTAGACTGCCGAGTAATAGCTAGAGGCCATGGGCACAAGTCCTGGGTCAGTGTGGTGGCCTTTGACCCCTATACCACTAGTGTGGAAGAAAGTGACCCTATGGAGTTCAGTGGCAGTGACGAGGACTTCCAAGACCTTCTCCATTTTGGCAGAGATCGAGCAAATAGTACACAGTCCCGGCTGTCCAAACGGAACTCTACAGACAGCCGCCCCGTAAGTGTCACATACCGGTTTGGTTCAGTGGGCCAGGACACACAGCTGTGCTTGTGGGACCTCACAGAAGACATCCTTTTCCCTCACCAACCCCTTTCGCGAGCAAGGACACACACGAATGTCATGAATGCCACAAGTCCTCCTGCTGGAAGCAATGGGAACAGTGTCACCACGCCCGGAAACTCCATGCCCCCTCCTCTGCCGCGGTCCAACAGCCTTCCCCACTCAGCAGTCTCCAATGCTGGCAGCAAAAGCAGCGTCATGGATGGCGCCATTGCTTCTGGGGTCAGCAAGTTTGCGACACTCTCACTACACGACCGGAAGGAGAGGCACCACGAGAAAGATCACAAGCGAAACCATAGCATGGGACACATTTCTAGCAAGAGTAGTGACAAACTGAATCTAGTTACTAAAACAAAAACAGACCCTGCTAAAACTCTGGGAACGCCCCTGTGTCCTCGAATGGAAGACGTCCCTTTGTTAGAGCCACTGATCTGTAAAAAGATAGCGCATGAAAGACTGACGGTATTGATTTTCCTTGAAGACTGTATAGTCACTGCTTGTCAGGAGGGATTTGTTTGCACGTGGGGAAGGCCTGGGAAAGTGGTAAGTTTTAATCCTTAATGCTGCACCGGATCTAGACTTGAATAGGTAGTAACTGTTTTTTCTCGAGGGGGGGTGGGGTGTACAATGAATGTGAATGACACTTCTGATTCTTGATGTAAATCCAAATGCATCAGAGCCATAATTTTGGATACTGCATGCCATGTAATTCCGAATCATTTGATAATTCACCTGAGAGCATTTAAAAATATAATCAAGCGAGTTGCCAGCCAGGTCAGTCATCCTCTTGGGAGCGTAGAGTCCCAAGGCCAGCACTCCTGTGTCAGACTATTTCAGGTGTAGGAAAATCATGACAGTGTTGGGAAACGATGACTTTAAAATGCTACAATTAAAATCGATGCTTTAACTGGAATACTTTTGCTTAACTACTCCATTAGAGTATTGTACACCTGATCAGAGTGTGTGTTCAGTACAAGGGGCTGTTGCCATTTATAGTCCACTTTTTTATCTTAATCATAAAACTGTTTAGGAGTCTATGAAATTTAACGTTAGGGACAAAGCGTTCAGGGTTGATTGATATTATTTTTACATTGTTCTGGCAATCCACAGAAGGAGAAGAGCCTTAATTTTTAAAACCCATTTTAGTCATTTTATGACAATTAAAATTGTTTAATAAACATCTTTTTTCAAAGAAGCAGTTTGTAGAACTTTGATTGAGATTCTGTGCACTAAAGTCTTCACATGACCCAGAGTCTGGACAGAGAGTGAACTGTGGGCTGAGGTCGCCAACAGCTGTTGTCAGAAGTGCCTCTTGCCGCATGAGCCAAGACCTTTGACCTCAGATGCACTTTACATACTTTTTTTTTTCCCCAGTGAGAGAAGAGGAGGGTTCTTTGTATTTTGCTTTGTTTGGTTTTGTTTTTGTTTGGCTCAGCAAGACATGTGACTGCAGCCTGTGGCAGCGCTGCCCGACAGGCACCTGCTTGGGTTCAGTCCCCCACAGGGGACGCGCAGGGCAGGCTTTGCTGTCCCCTCTTCCTGGAAGGCAGTTGTGACTCTGCCATTACTCCTGGGACGCTGATGCTGCCCGGCACCTCTGCAGGGCCCCGGGGCCTGCGGCCGTTCAGGAGTGGGGCCGCGTGGCCTCCTCTGCCCCCGGGAGGCTGTGCTGCAGGACTGGGCTGGTTCCCTCAGGATCGCTGTCAGCCGCGGAGGGGCTTTTCGAATCCCAGTTTGCACAGTGGGTGAGGTGGGTCCTTGAGCTATGTGTTTTTTGTCAAGATGGTAATTCTTTGCTAACATACTTGGGCATTTAGGCTTGTTTTCTGTTCCGCACACCTTCGTAATCAAATAGAATAGCGTGTGCTGGTTCCAGCGTGAATGCAGAGACCTGGTGACTGACTGACTGACTCCTGTAGACGGAGCAGCAGCTTCGCGCCTCCGGTCGTGCGGGTCCGGTCCCCACGGTCTAGCCCCCGGCGTGCTGCCTTGGGAGAGCACTGCGGCCTCCCAGGTGCCTCTTGGAGAACTTCAGTGTCCTACCCTGCCCGCCTTCGAAGTGTGGCCCAAAGGGTAACCGGTCGAAGGTAGCAGACATGGTCATCTTTGTGGACTGACTCAACCTGGGGTGCCAGATTGGGTGTCAGGCGGAGAGAGGAGGAGTGAACACTGCATGTGCGCTCTAGGCAGCTACATGGTTTTAGAAATCATATTTCAAATGCTTCTGAGGCATTGAGTATGCAGTTTCAAAATTCGGGACTTTGTATTTGACCTGAACAGGAGGTGGCTGACCCCAGGTAAGTAGAGTCACGGGGACGCTGCTGGTGACCCTCATTCTGAAGGTGACGCTCCTCAGGGTGCGCTCGTGGGGGCAGCACAGCCCACAGGGTGCTCGCGGGCTTCTGTCCCGTAGCCGCCCGCTGCCCTGCTGTCTCGGGAGGGATCTCGGGGGTGTGAGGACAGGGCGGTGGGGGGAGCTGGGAGGATGTGGGTGCGTACAACCCCCGCCTCCAGGTTACAAACCATGATCATGTCACAGTCTGGAGGTTTGTCCAGTCTATTCCAGTTGATGCTGGTGTGTGAGAGATCTCTCTGGGGCCCCTCGCTGTCCCCGTCCCCACGGCTCGGCGCCAGCGGAGGGCTGGGACCCTGCAGGGCCACATGCAGCATCCGCTCTGCCCCTCTGACTGCTGCCTCCTTTCTTTGACAGCCGGCAGAGCACTTCTGCAGGCAGGAGGACAGAGTGCAAGGTGTTCTCCAAGACCAGAACTAAGGTGCCCGGCAGCCGGAGAGAAGAGGGCCCTGCAGAGAGGGGCGGGCGGGCCCCTGCTTGGATGTGCTGCTGAGTCCTGGCTCCCACAGACCTGGGAGGGGTGGGGCGGGCAGGGCAGCCACGCTGGCTCCTGACCGCGGATGTGTGAGGTACAGTCAGTGCCACGCCACCTCCAGTGACTGCCAGGAGAACCGGGGGGAACACCTTCACAATTTTCTCACTGAACTTTGAGCTTCCCTGTGAGTTTTTCAGCTCAGAATTGAATATGGGTGAGAATATCTTTCTCTGACCTAAGCCTTGGAATAAATAAAACCCAGCAATTGGAAGAGGAGGCCGTCGTTCCTTGGTCAGCACTGCTTGGCCGTTGTGTGCTGAGCCGCGTACCTGGAAGGCTCAGACAGCAGTCAAGTGCAGTACCGCCTGACGGTCGTCCTGGGCCGAGGTGCTGGGGGCCCCTCGGCTTGCCCTGCCCCGGCTCGCCACTTTTAGACCTTCCGGTAGGTCCAGAGGCCAGCTCCACGCGGTCATTTCCAGCAGGCAGGCCAGCCCTCCCCGAGAGGCTAAAGGAGGGGTTGTGTAAGAGGGAGCAGGCAGACACCTTAAAAATACTGGAGCATTCGGGCTCTGACGTTACGTGCGTACGTGGTGGCACAGAGCCTGAGCTGTGTGCTGCTTGAATCTTGCAGCAGTTCGGAAGTGTCCTTGGAGCCGTGGGCCTGGGACTGAGGGAACTGCGCAGCTGATGGTGGTCTCAGACGCTCCAGTACCAGGAGGGGCAAAGCTCTGCCTTCTTCCAGCCCCACAGCAGGCAGCCCCTCCCCCCACCCCACTCCTGTGGCCCCTCCCCCCACCCCACTCCTGTGGCGCATCTGGACTTTTTAAGTATTAGATTTACCCTCAGTCCTGCCACGCACCTGCAGCTGAGTGCGAGGCCCCCTTGCAGCCTGCCTGGGAGAGGCCGTCTTTGCTGAGCGAGCTCAGTGTGAGGAGCGGGGGGAGCTGACCGCCAGCGGTAGACACAAGCGCCGCGTCCTGTTCCTGCAGAAGAGCTGGAAGCAGGCTGCACCCGAGGCTTCTGCGGGGGAAGATGTGTCTTTTCTGTGGGTGAGGGCTTGGCTGAGGGGCCTCCCACGCCAGGGAATGCAGGGAAGCAAGCAAGTGGCTCGTGGCAGTGGCTGCGCCCGGTGTTGAGGTCAGCCCGCAGCAGCGGGACTGCACGCCTGTGTAGGCCTACGGGGCGCCCTGAGACACTGAGGGTTACCCTGGGCCACGGCAGGGAGCGGCCACAGGGCAGAGCTGGCAAGGCCTTTCCCTGTCCAGAGTGCCCCGCACCCAGGGCTGATGGGGACCTCAGGTCATGACCCAGACTGGTGACCGCTGAAAGGCACATGCGCTCACCCGTCGCCTTCGGGACCGGGCTCACGAGGAGCCGCGCCGGCGCCCTGCTCACCCACGCTGCGCCTGCTGCATCCACCTCGGGTCCTAGTCGAGTTGTTGTCTCTCAGTCTAAAAGTGTAAAAGAGAAACCCCCTGCATAATATGCAGAGCTCATTGAAGACTGTTACCTTAGGTAAAAACACTGTATGAAATTGTATGAATATTAACTTGCAGTGGAAATCAAAAGAAAAATCCACATGTATTTATTTCCTTTTTAAAATTTTCATCTTAACTTGAATAAATTTCATAAAGAGCCTTCCTAACATGAAATATTGGTAAATTTTTAACTCTTGCAATAATTAATGAAGCTTTAAAAATGTCAGTGTTGTTGCTTTATAAACTTAAGATCATGTTTCTGTTTCACTGCTTTGTTTTAGCTGTTCCCTTGTCACTGTCACAGCTGAAGAGGTTCACTACGTACTTGGTATTCTGACGTACTTTTTGAGGCTGTCCTCTGTATATTGACATTAAATAAACATGCGAGTGAATTGTAAATGTAGATAACTCTCAGTAATCATTTTCACATCTGAGCTTTAAAAAGTCTCAGTGAACCAAAAAGAAAAGCTTTCAACGCTGTGACGTTGAGGCTTGTACGTGTTTGCAGAACTAGAAGCCACGGAATTGCTACCTCTTAGGGCCGGTTCTGAGCCCCACAGCAGCAGCTCCCTGATGGCCGTGAGTGTCACGGGCACCGTGGCCGCACCTGTGCTGAGGCGGGGGGGCAGGACCGGAGCTGACCTCCAGCCCCAGCCAGCAGCGGGAGAGGGCAGAGGGCTCCAGCGGGCCTCTGCTGAGCTCTCTTCCTGGGCCTGGGCGGCTGCTGTGGTTTTAGTTGGGAACGCTTTGCCTGAGGCTTGAGATGGCTGTGGCGGCCGCCCTGGCCCAGACACCGGCCGAGCAGGCCGTCTCTGTCGTCTGCTGAGGACTGTGGTCCCTCCCTCTCCACAGGGCCCGGGCCCCCATCCCCGAGACCTTCAAAGTCACAGGTGATGACAGGGCTGCGCTGAGCTGCCCACGGCGCTCCCACGTGTCACTTCCTCCGAGCCCTCTCCAGGGGTGGGTTCCAGAAGCTTCCCTGTGGTCTGCAGCACCTCCCCCCCATGCTGAATTGTGTTCAGGTCGCTCTGCGCCCGGTTCTGCCTGACCCGTGGGGATGGGGTGTATTTTGCTCGCCCTGCAGATCCCTAGGTAGACAGCAAGGCATTCATTTTGCTTAGAGAAAAAACATGTTGATCTTATAGAAATAACGAGTTTGTACCTTCACAAAAGCAGGTAGCTCACCATTCTTCCACGTACCGCTGCCCATGGAAATAAGTGGTGGCGTCTGAATTGGTGGGGTCCCCCCCCCACCAAGCCACAGGCCTCTCTCCCCTCCTGTGTCCGAATTCTTCCGGTGAGGACAGCATGGACAGGGTCCTCCTGGAAGTGACTCAGGGTAGAAGGGCTGTAGGAAGAGGCAGTGGGGTCTGTTCCTCCTGCCCCCAGCCGAGGGCTCACACAGGAGTGTGCACACTTCCCGTGCGCCCGGGGCACTGGGACCCTTCCCTCTGCTGTTGCCCAGGGGCTGAAAGGACATCGCCGCTGGGCCAAGTCCAGGGCCTCCTGGGGAGCATGTGTGTCCAGGCTAGCGAAAGGGCACGGCCAGCTGCCCAGCAGGAGCCAGGGTGGCAGCGCAGGGCGGGCGGCACAGCCGAGCTTGGGCCGCACCCCGTCTGCTTCCCGCACCAGGCCCCTCTGCGCCTCGGAGTTCAGCAGCAGCAGCAGCTCTGGCCAGCTGCCCTTTGGCGCTTTCACTGGGACTTTTGTGCAGCGAGAGTGCTGGGATTATCGCGGGTTGGCGGTTCAGGAAAGCGCAGCCAGGGCCAGGGTTCTTAATGCAGGGGTGCGCCTGGCACACGGCTTGCACCGGGAGGGCCTCGGGGCCGGCCAGCACCGGGGCTTCCCATGAGAGCTTTGTCCGTCTGTCTGCAGGAGACCTGTCCAGGGCGAGCTGGCATGTTACTGCTTTACAGCCACGTGACCAGAGAGGCCCTTGAACATCCCCAGGATGGTGGGCGATGAGGCGGCCTCCAGCACCCGGCTGTCCCCGGAGGGTATGTTCCCTCCACCCTGAGGGTGGGCCGGCAGACCAGGGGAGGGGAGCTGCTCACCACTAGAGCAGGTCCCCCCCACCCCGACTTCAAGCCACCTCTGTGCCTTAGATCCTTGCTGTTCACCACAGCAGTCACGAACGACGTGCGCCACGGAGCCCCCAGGGTGGGGCCGGTCGGGGTCGCTGTCCGTGTCAGTTACTCGGCAAAGCTTTGCAGAGACACCTTAGTAACTTTCCTGTTGCTGATGTGGAACGTGTTCGGTGGAGATACTACAATTACTTCATCTTTGGAAAAGCTGTTCAGGGTGCAGCTTGCGTTCCCTCCCGGCCCCCGACAGCGGGCCCCCCCTCAGCCTGCGGCCACCACCTGTGACGGGAAGCCCCGTGGCGGAGGGGCGCCTCTCTGGCTGTCCCCAGGCTGGGTCGCAGGGAGAAACAGAGCACCTCCTGCCCCTGGTGGGAACAGGAGGGGCTCCTCATTTGGTAGATCTGAGTCTGCTTCTGGACGGTTGGAAAGGCAGAGCCTCCCAGGGGGCGTCCGCCTCGGGGCCCTGGCTGCCCGCGCTGCCCGCGCTGCCTCCCCTCCCCGTCCCGGGCCTGTGACTTGGCGGGAGCGCAGGTGCACAGACTCCAGGCCACAGAAGTCAGGATGCGGTTTTGCCTGTCATGGGTCCCAGAGGAAAAAGAGCTCCCACAGATCCCACCGCAGCTGCCTGCTTCCTGGCCTTGTCCTGGTGAGAGTCCAGCTGCGAGGTGGGAAGTGTGCACAAGCCCCCGGAGAAGCAGCGAGGTGCAGGTCGATTTCAGGTCGCGGCCCCGGCAGGCTCCGCGGTGGACAGTGCACACACTCCGGTCGAAGCCCTCTCAGGACAGCTTATGTGCTGACCACTGCACTAAGGCACGGACACCAGACTGCTGCGACCCGTGCCTCCCAGCGAGAAGTGCGCACAGTGTGACTGCTCTGGGCTCTGGAAGGGGTTGAGCCTTAGGCTTGTCTAAGCTCGGGCCCTGAGGGGACAGGTCCCACCTGTTGTGACAGATGCACAGCCATCTGAATCGTCCTGGTCCCACCCTCTCTCCCCACATCCAGCCTCAGGGACTCCCCGTGCCCCGGCCTGGACCCTGTGCACCGGAGAGCTACGGCCAGAGGCTGCCACCTTCACGTGGCCACACAGAAAGCAAGAAGCCCAGGAGGAAAATGCCTTTTAAAAAGCCACTGGACGCTGTCCTTGGCAGGGCAGCCCTGGCTCCGAGGGGCGGGGTGCGCTGTCCACACCCTGGGCCAGTGAAATTCCAGAGGACCCAGGCTGCCCCCAACACCAGGCTGCCCTGCCTTTTCTCCTGCGTGGTGCTGAGGCTCCAGGGCTGGGGGCGCCCCGCGGCGATGCCTCTGGGTGATGCCTGTGGACGCCGGAGTCTGCAGCAGGGTGAGCTGTGGCGGCAGGGCTGCCCAGTGTCTTGCTGGATTAATGGAAACTGCTTTGTTCGCAGGGCTTATTGTCATCCCCAAGCCAGGCCAGTTCTCCAGGTGGAACTGTAGTGTAGAGACCCCGCTGCAGCTCGCACACTCCCCGGACGCGGCCTTGCCGGAGCGACGGCGGCGGAGCCGGCGCCGCGCGCCGGAGAACCTGCTTCCCTTTCAGACCGGGCTTTCGGAGCTGCAGTGAAAATAAGAAATGGCGTATTCTTGCTTTTTACCCTAAAACTCAATGTAATTAAATGTCACGTATGTGTGGAGTACAGGCCTGTGCACACAGTGTAACACAGACTGTCCCAGACAAGCGGGCCCCGCGGTTCTGCGGTTAGAGATAGGCCTTGGCCCTGTTTGGTTTTGCACTGCTTCTTTTTATACCTGAGTGGTCAGGACAGCCCAGCGCGCGTGCGGAGCTGTCACTTTCTGACCTAAATGTGTGAATTCAGGAAGACGGATGCTGCAATCATAGATTTTAAAAAATTGTTTGCACTTAAAATAGTTTAGCGCTGATAGAAAAAGACTTTGCATTTGGGTGTGACGGACTCACGGCCCTCGCGCTGTGCAGGCGCCCTTTTTATGTGTTGACTTTATTTTAATACTGTGGTTTCCAATGCAATGAACTCTGTATTATATGTATAAATAATGTAATTCTGCAATTGGGGGAATAGTTACTCCACTGATAATTTTCATCATTTAAGAGTGATATTTCTAATTCACAAAAAATTAATATTAAAACTATCTTGAATATACCACTTGTTTATCTTCGTGAAGTTGGCTCAGTTTTTAACAGAGTTTTTGGTTAATGGAATTACCCTGACCCTTTTCCGCCGTGTTCCTGGAGGGCTCCGGAGGTCAGTGTCAGGTTGAAGACCACGTGACTGCCCATCCGCAGCCACGCAGGGCGGCCACGCTGTCCACTGCTCACTTTTTCTCAGCTTAGCGTCCCATTGTGTGTCTCCGAGAGCCCGTGACTCCGTATCCCACGGTTTCTGACGGTGAGTAGGAAACGGCTCTGTTACGTGCTGGGAGACGTGAAGCAGCGGCGGGGACTGCCCGCGGGCTGTGCGCAGGTGCCCTCTGCCCGCCAGCTCCCTGGAGCCGAGCCCAGGCCCAGAACGCGCCAGCCGGCGCCCAAGGCACAGCGCTCTGAGGGATCTCGTTCAGCTTGGGGCACCTCCAGGTCGTCTCGGGCCTTGGAGAGGCCGGCTAGGTGTTCGTCATTTCTGTGAATGGTCCACGTGGAAGGACCGGTCACAGTCGGGCCACGGGGGCTGACCCCGCTCCGTGACTCCAGCTGCCCCCAAGGCCTGTTCTCTGGGACGTGCCCTGTGGTGTGAGCCTTCCAGAAAGTGAATACGAAATACTAAAGTCTCAGTAACAAAAACTGGTTTCAGAGTCCAAGAGTTCCGTGCCCACTGCTTCAGTCCCCAGATGCGTGGGGCTGGGCCGGGTTGAAGCTGTGCCACACACTCGATCCGGGTCTTTGATGTGGGTGGCTAGGACCCAACTCCAGTGTGGGACGCCAGCATCCCAAGCAGCTGCTTTTTTTTTAAGTTATTTTATTAATTTTAAATTTACAGAGAGAGAGAGAGAGAGAATTGGTCTTCCATCCACTGGCTCACTCCCCAGATGGCTGTAACGGCCGGAGCTGCCCCGATCCGATGCCAGGAGCTTCTTCCAGGTCTCCCACGTGGGTGCAGGGGCCCAAAGACTTGGGCCATCTTCTACTGCTTTCCCAGGCCATAGCAGAGAGCTGGATTGGAAATGGAGCGGCTGGGACTAGAACCGGCGCCCATATGGGATGGCGGCGCTTCAGGCCAGGGCGTTAACCCGCTACGCCACAGTGCCGGCCCCCCAAGCAGCTTCTTAAGCACTACAAATGCACGCGCGTCAGCAGGTTCTAATGAAACCGAGCTCATGAAACACACTTAGGAACGGGCTTCCTGCCGACACCAGGTGTGTGCACATTTTAGGCAGCTGACTGCCGACTGCAGGCTCTGTTCCGGGTGTCAGGGACCCCGCCCGTGCGGGGCCAGATGCCTGCAAGTGAGCCACAAATGCCTTTGGAAATCACGTCTGGAACTTCCCCTCTAGCCATCCCCTCACTCATTCTGTCTCTTCCTGTCTGGAGGAAGCCACAGGAGGGAATCTAACTGACAGCAAGGCGGGATTTACCTGTGTGAAAATACTGGACTTGGGGCCAGCGCTGTGGCGCAGCAGGTTAACACGCCCTGGCCTGAAGAGCTGGCATCCTATACGGGCACCGGTTCTAGTCCCGGCTGCTCCTTTTCCAGTCCAGCTCTCTGCTATGGCCTGGGAACGCAGTGAAAGATGGCCCAAGTCCTTGGGCCCCTGCACCTGCATGGGAGACCGGAAGAAGCTCCTGGCTCCTGATCAGCACAGCTCCGAACATTGCGGCCATCTGGGGAGTGAACCATCTGAAGACCTTTCTTTCTCTCTCTCTCTCTCTGCCTCTCCTCTATCTGTGTAACTCTGACTTTCAAATAAATAAATAAATCTTTTAAAAAATATATTGGACAGCTGGAGTTGGCACTGTGGTGTAGCGGATAAAGCCGCCGCCTGCAGTGCCGGCATCCCATATGGGCACCAGTTCGAGTCCTGGCCGCTCCACTTCGATCCAGCTCTCTGCTGGGCCCCTGCACCCACGTGGGAGACCCAGAAGCTCCTGGTATTGGATTGGACCAGCTCCGGCCACTGCGGCCATTTTGGGGAGTGAACCATCAGATGGAAAACCTCTCTCTCTTTGGAACTCTGCCTTTCAAATAAATAAAAATTTTTTCTAAAAAAAATAATAATAATACTGGAGTACTAGGGGCCGGTACTGTCATAGTAGATTAAGCATCTGCCTGTGGTGCCAGCATGCCACATGGGCATCGGGTCGAGTCCTGGCTGCTCCACTGCCCATCCAGCTCTCTGCTAATGACCTGGGAAACCAGTGGCAGATGGCCCAAGTGCTGGGGCCCCTGCACCCTTGTGGAAAGACCCCCGAGGAAGCTCCTGGCTCCTGGCTTTGGATCGGCACAGCTCCTCCGGCTGTTGTAGCCATTTAGGGAGTGAACCAATGGACTGAAGACCTGTCTCTCTCTCTAGCTCTTTCAAACAAATAAATTTTTAAAATACACATTTACATATTGGAGTGCTGCTGCTCACTGCATTTGCAGCTCCCTGTCAATGCGCCGGGAAGGTAGCAGGAGACAGGAGAAGCACGTGGGGCCTCTGCCACCCACACTGGAGACCAGATGGAGTTCCAGTTCTGGCTTTGTCCTGGCCCAGTAACTGCTGGCAGCCATTTGGGGAGTGAACCAGAGGCCAGGAAGTTATCACTGTGTGTGTCACTCTGCCTTTCAAATAAACCAATCTTTTTAAAAAATGTAGGGCTAGCATTGTGGCTCAGCTGTGTAGCATCCCATGTAGGCGCTGGTTCAAGTCCTGGCTGCGCCATGTCTGATGCAGTTCCTGCCAATGCACCTGGGAAAGCTGAAGGTGACCCAAGTACTTGGGCTCCTGCACCCACATGAGACCCGGATATGGAGTCCCAGGCTCCGGGCTTTGGCCCGGCCCATCCCCAGCTCTTGCAGCCATTTGGGGAGTGAACCAGCAGATAGAAGACCTCTGTTTCTCCCTCTTTCTACCACTCTGCCTTTCAAATAAATACGTGTGATAAAGGGGAGGGGGCAGCACTGTGGTGCAGTGGGCTAAGCCGCCACCTTTGATGCTGACATCCTGCAGTCGTGGCTGGTTCAAGTCCCAGCTGCTCCACTTCCAAACTTGCCCCCTGCTGATGCACCTGGGAAAGCTGTGGAGGATGGCCCAAGTGCTTGGGGCTCTGCCACCCTTTTGGGAGACCCGGAAGAAGCTCCTGGCTCCTGGCTCCCACCTGGCCCAGCCTCGGCTGGGGAGGAACCGGCAGATGGAAGCTCAATCTCTCTCTGCCTCCCCGCCCACCCTGGGTAACTCTCAAATAAACAAATCTTTTAAAGCATTTGTTTTAAAGGTTTGTTTATTTATTTGAAAGAGTTACACAGAGAGAGAAGGAGACGGAGGGAGGGTGGAAGGGAGAGGTAGGGAGAGGTGTGGGGGAGAGGGAGAGAGAGAGAGAGGTCTTCCATCGATGGTTCACTCCCCCAACTGGCTGCAACAGCCAGAGCTGCACCAAGCCAAAGCCAGGAGCCAGGAGCTTCTTCCAGGTCTCCCATTCGGGTGCAGGGGCCCCAGGACTTGGGCCACCTTCTACTGCTTTCCCAGGCCACAGCAGAGCTGGATCAGAAATGGAGCAGCCGGGACAGGAACCGGCGCCCATATGGGACACTGGCACTACAGGGGGTGGCTTTACCTGCTATGCCACAGTGCTAGCAAAACATTTTTTAAATTAAAAAAAAAGGGGGGGGGGATGCAGAACTTTGAGCCCTTTCCCTTCATAGCTGACACCCTGGCAGGGGAAGAACTCTGGTAAATGCAGACATGTGGTACTCTGTGAGTGTGCCCAACTTAGAGCCGGCGCTCCGAAGACGGGTCTCGGGCAGCCTCCCCTGCCAGCTCCCAGGCAGCGTGCCCGTCTCGCGGGCCCCTGCCTTTCCTGCCACCTGCGTGCCCGTGACCTGGCTGCAGCTCTCAGGCCCTCACAGGAATGGCAGACACCCCGGTCAGGCCCTGCAGCCACACCAGGCTCTGAAACGGGTGCAGCAGGAAGCTGCTCCCTGGCCTCCCCGCCCACGCCAGCCTCACTGCTGGTCCTGCATCTGCTCCTCTTGGGCTCCGGTGCCCCCGCGGGGCCCAGGTTGGGTGCTCCGCCCCTCGCTTTCCTGTGTCCGCCCCTGGGAGCGGGACGCAGGCAGGAGGAAGGGGCCACGGGTTCGTCTCCACAGAGGGAACGGGGAGAGTGAACCCTAGCCTGGAAGTCTAGCTTTTTTCGTATTGTTCAGTTTGAGATGAGAAGGAGGAACATGCACTCGGTCACTGTCTGCAGGCCTCGTGTTTGGAAAAGACCCTTCAGGCAACTCGCCTGGGGCAGCTCTCGGGGCGCAGCCGGGCGCCCGGGACAGGCCAGGCCTGACTTTATTCCTTTATGGAGTTTGCAGTCTCTGGACACAGTCTGTTACCCTAAGACGCTAGAGCATGATGAGGACAGAGGTGCTCACTCTTTAATAGAATCAGGGGTGGGCGCGGGCAGCGTGGGGGGCCGCCAGAGTGCACAGGTGCCTGCAGGTGGAGGCTGACATCAGACCCCACCCCAGGCCACGCTGCATGCAGCCCAGGCCCTGTTTTGGTTCACACAAACTTACAAATCCCCCTCTCCCTCAAGCTCTTCCTTTGGGACAATGAGGCCAAGGGAAGGTGGTTCCCCAAGGGAGCGCCCACGGCTTTGGGGTGCACGTGCAGGCAGGCCAGCCCCGCAGTCTGCAGCCCCAGCCTCCGCCCCCCGCTGCTCAGCACCCGCCACCTTTCCTGTCGATGGCGGGCAGGCGCCAGGGCTTCAGGTGAGGCTTCGCGTCCCTGCGGGCGTCCCTCTGTGAAGGGAAGCGGGGACACTGAGTCGGGGCTGCGAGGGCCCCGCGGGCAGCCCGGGGAGCGGCTGCGAGGAGCTACCTGCTTGTCGGGCCCGCGGCGCTGCAGGGGTCTCAGCCGGGGCACCGTCCCGCTCGCCCCCCAGGCAAACGCCGAGGGCAGCGCGGGGCTGGAGTGCGAGGATAGTTTGGTCGCTGCCGGGAGCTGCAGCGGGGGCAGCTCCGTGACGTAGCCTGGGCCTGCTCTCCGGGGCTGGGCGTCCTCTTGCTTCAGGGCCGCCTTCTGGAAACAAGGGAGGGCCAGTGAGCCTGCAGCGGCCGCCCACGCACACCAGGAAGCCGACGCAGGCTCCTTGCACCGCCGCGGCCCAGCTGTGCCTGCAGCACACACGGCCCGGAGTCCCAGGACGGCCTGCAGGAGGCAGAACTCACACCCAACCTCCCAGACGGGGCGTGTCCTCGGACTGGGCCACCCTGGTGCACCCCCTGCAGTCAGCACCCGGGGGTGGGGGGTGGGGGTGCTGAGAGAGGCGGCCTCACGTCACAAAGGTGACACACGGTGACGTGACAGGTGACCGTGGCCTCCGGCTCTCACGCCGCTACCTTGCGCCCAAGCCTGCCTGTGCCTGCTAAGGCTCCTGAACTACAAGTGGCGTTGGCACTGTTTGGGAAAAACATGTTTGCCACTGTGAAAACTGTGGAATGTAAAAGGCAGGATCCAGTCTGCCCGGAACACAGCCCCACAGCCCCACAGCCCCCCTGGGCAGCCGTGTGTGCCCATCCGGCCCGGATGTGACTGGAGCTGAGGCCTTGGGGTAAGTGCCCCAAGGGGGGCCCAGCAGAGAGCACTGTGGGCAGAGGCAGGAGGTGAGGTGAGGCAGAAGACAAAGGTGGCCCCGGGGCTTGCTGGTGGCGTGGTTTGTACCACGGGGTGGGAGCCCACGGGGCTGGGGTCTGGGAAGCAGAAGGGGACCTGCTTGCCCCCTCGAGGGGAGGTCATGGGAGGGGCACAGGGAGGAAGTGAGTCTGGGGGGAAGCCCGGGAGAGGGGGTCCCTGCGAGTTTGCCTTTCGGACATCCAAGTGGTGGGGACGCAGCAGCCAGGCTACAGGCCTGTACTGCATGCAGTACAAAGGTTTTGGGCACCAAAATAAACACCTTTGAACTTCACTTTTCCGCGTGCTGTTTGGAGTGCCCTCGGCTCTGTCTCAGCTCACAGGGAGGACGCCCACACAACATCTGGGTTCAGGTCCCGGCTGTGCTCGGAGTCCAGAGACCCCAGCTGCCTGCCAGCAAGCCCCCGGAAGCAGCACGTGCCTGCCCCAGTACTGGGCTCCCCCCAGCCACTCGAGACCCACAGGGAGTTCCAGGCGCCCAGCTGCAGCCTGGCCCAGCCCCCGCCCACACGGCTTCTGGGGAGTGAACCAGCTTGCCAGCTATTGCTTGTGTCTGCTTCTGTCTCCGCCTCTCAAACTAAGACACAAGGTATGAAATCCGTGTTGGGAAGGCCGCGTGACATCAGGATGACAGAACTGAGTGAAGGAGAGCATGTCACCACACAGGGCCTGGTGCTGGCAGAGCCACAGAGCTGGTGAGACAGCAAGGAAGCCACGTGGGTGCCAGCACACCACGGGCAGGACAAGGAAGCCAGCGTCTGTAACCCAGAGGTGTGCAGGACCTCTGCTCACCGGACGGCACTCTGGGAGCCTGCCCTGCTCACGGGGGCTTGTGGCCCGGTGCAGACAGGGCAGGCGGCCCAGCTGGGGGACCCATCACCGACTAGGAGGGCAACTGGGCCGGGCCGCGGCGTGAGGGCACAATGAGGTGCACCTGCACAGGCCTTCGGCACAGAGGCTTGGTGTCGGCAGCGTGCAGAGACCGTGTCAGGGCCTCCTCTGGGCCTGCTCACGACCCCCCTCTGGTGGGGAAGAAAGGGCCTGAGCAATCTGAACCAGGGTCCTGAATGGGCGTGGGACTCAGGCCCCGGGACAGCCGTGTCAGCCCGCCACCCACAGGTGGCGTCCTCAGAGAGCGCCCGCCAGCCGAGGCGTCCAGTCCCTGCCGGGCAGGGCTAGTCCCACTGGCTGATCCCACGCGGTACCTGCTTCCTGCCCTCCTTGGCCATCGGCCAGCCGTGACTGGGTGGTTCTGGGGCCCCGGCGTGCTCTGGGAAGGCAGCTCTTCTATGGCCAGCCAGAGCCTGTCTCTCTGCTGCCCTGCAGGGAGGAAGGAGGGGAGCCACCATGAGGCCCTGCAGGTGTGCCCGTATCGCGACCACCACCGACTTTCTCCACCTCGAGCGAGCTATCGGGAGGAGGCCTTTTCCTTTCCCGGCTCAGCCAGCCCGGTTCTGGCCCAGGAGCAGAGAGGGCTCCCCGAACCATGGGCACCGCGCTGCCAGGGGCCTGCGCCGCCCCTGGGGACCAAGCTCGCCTCCACAGCTGCACACACAGAGGCACAGCACCATCTCAGATGCACACCCACAGTGCTCTCCAGTTGCACGCATCTGCACTGTCGCTGGGTGTCACTGGGTGACACTGGCCAGGCTCCTCCAGCCCACTCGGGGAAACAGCACAGCGGGCGGCCCATGAGGCACCAACCACTGTTCAGGACGCAGGGAGCTGTTCTGGGGACCACTGGTGGCTCCCGAGCCAGGTCCCTAGCCCCTGTGTGCCCCACGGGCCCAGGCCTTCCCTGGCAGGGAGGGGCCCAGGCAGCCTACCTCTGCTCCTGGAAGTAGGGGTGCTGTAGGGCCTGGTGGGCAGCGATTCGCGTGTCGGGGTCGTAGGCCACCATGGCATGCAGGAGGGAGAGGCATTGTGGGGACAGACTGGCTGTCGGCAGAGGTATTCCTGACCCCTTTTTAAAAGGAAAATCAAAATTCATAGCTCTCGACCTGTATTAAAAGCCCAACGGTAACACGATCACCGCATCATCTGGAGCACTGGGCCGGCCCATCATCCTGACCCTAAAGGGTCTGCACGGAAGTGACAGTCTGGGAGGTGTCCATGTGCATCCACCCAGTGCCACAGCTGGCCACGCTGGGGGCCCGGGGCCGTGCGTGGGGGACGGGGGCACAGGACTCTCCACACATTCCATTCTGTGGTGAACCTAAAAAATTAAGTCTATTAGGGGTGGTGTGAGTCCGTTCAACGATCAATGTAAGACCGTCTCCTTCCCACGTGAGATGAATTAGAGAACTGGAGACAGCAGATCCTGGCACATGCGGCCTCCTGACCTCCCGGGGGCTGCAAGTTGCCAGGTGCTGCTCGCCCCCATGCCCCGCCCCCTGCTTCAGCCTCCAAGCCCGGCAGCGCCCGTTCTGTGTGGGTGTCCGAGTGGCCGGCACAGCAGGTGACCACACCACGACCCCGGGACTCAGAGAACTCTCCGAGAGGCTCCAGGACGAACCACCCCACAAAGCCCCAGGAGCGCCGGGCCCAGGCTGAGCAGCCGCCACAGCCCACGCACCTGCTGCCCTATTGGTATGAGGGAGCCCGGTGAGCAAGGGGCTGAGTGGACATCGTGGAGACGGGCGTGGGTGGACAGAGGAGAGGGTCCATGTCCAGCTCGCAGAGCCCACCCCACACTTACTGTTGGAACTTGGTGAGGGTCTCCTGCGCGGGCGTGCCGATGACATCGTGGATTTTTGAGATTTGGTCCAGTTCATTGGTCCCAGGGAAGAGGGGCCGCAGGCTGGAAGGGCACAGGGGCACTGTGGCTGGGGCAGGGCTGTGGCGCCCTGGGCCAGGCTGGCTCCCACCCTGGACACACAGGGAAGCACACCAGTCCTGGGGAGACTCAGAGCTCCCCGCCCCTGCCTCTGCACACCCCGCGTCCTCATGGCGCGCTGTGACGGCCACACAAACACGACAGCCGCCAGGACTGGCCTCCTGGCTGCCCAGGTGATGTGACAAATTCAGGGCGAGCCAGGTGAGCTCTGGCTAACAAATGAGCTCCGGGAAAGGTTTTCGTCCTCAGAGCTTTTAGGGCGTTTGGAATTGTGGGTGCAAGACTCCGGCTCTGCATGAACTCAGTTCCTATCAGACGCCAGAGTGTGCGCCTCCACGCGAGGACGAGCCAGAGCGCGGCCAGAGCCGGGAGGAAGATGGGGCAGGTGGGAACCAGCTCCGAGGCGGGGAGCCGGGGGACCGGCGGCTGATGCCCCGCCGGCTGCTCCACGTTTCGGGCACGAGCCACTGTCCCAGGATCCAAGTCCCTCGACACCCTTCCAAATTCATTCAAGGACTGCAGCACACGGAACAGGAGTGTCTGTCGGCACTTTGGGTTTCGGCGAAATCGCCACATTACCAAATTATGAATACAAACGACCTAGAATCCAAAGACCAGACAAGCCCCACGTCCCGATGTGTCACTGCCACCTGCCCTCAGGAGTCAGCCTGGGCAAAAGGGGCCACTCCCACTCAGCCCCGAGCGACAAAGCCTCGCCCTCCCGCTAGGCCACTGCCCCTTCCCACCAAGAAGCCCCCGGGCTGGGGGAGTTGGCAGGGCCTCATCCTCCCATGTGCAGCCAGGGAGCCCTGCCCCACGGAGGCCTGGCACTGCCTGCCCGCCTGCCCGCACCCCTGTAGGCCAGCCCTCCGCACAGGATGCCCGTCCACCACTCCTCTCGTGTCAAGCCTGGCAGAGAGGCCTCAACATGGGCTGGGCTGGGCTGCGCTGGGGTGGTCCTTCCTCCGTGGGGAGTGAAGAGCATTTGACAAAAAGGCACAGGGAACCGAGTTAACACCACCACCAGCACACTGGGTGTGTGGTCCACAGCCGCCCGCCTCGCTGCCCTCCCGCTCAGAGGCCGCTACCTGGCAATCTCGTAGAACACGCAGCCGGCGCTCCACACGTCCATCTTGTACGTGTAGAAGCCGTCGGTCAGGAGGCACTCCGGGGCCCGGTACCAGCGGGTGGAGATGTACTCCGTGTACGGCTGCTTGGAGTAGACGCTCCGGCACGAGCCGAAGTCCCCTAATTTCAGGACGTCCTGCTGCAGGGGAGCGGGGACAGGCGGCATCACTCACCCGTGGCCGTTTCACAGAGCTGCGCGCATGCCCTAGCTGTGCCCCCAGGGGTGAGGAAGCGCCACACGTGCAGGCACTCTGGCCACGTTTCCCATCTACTTCCAGCGTCGGCAGCCTTGGAGCATTCTCAGCAGTGTGCTGCTGCGGGTGCACGCCACGAGCAGCCGGTGGGCTGTACCCGTGGCTCGGCTCACCCACACGGGCTCTCTTAGCTACCAGCCCGCAGCACTCGGCTGAGAGCAAGGCAGACGTGGGCAACAGCACGTGGCACTGTAGGTGCTTCGAGCGAGACCGACCTGAACTCAGGCCCTGCCCGCCCCACGTGCATGGTCAGCTTCCGTCTGGTGTGAGAAGGGCACCCCGCATTCTGGCAGGTGTGCAGTTAGTTGGGGTGGTGGAGCTATTAAACAGACCTGCTTTCCCAACCGGGAGGGAAATAAACGGTGCACGCGCGGCACAACTTCCGGGGCTGAAGCACACGAGCCGGCGGCTGGTGTTCACCTCGACTGACGCCCCATCTGCCCACCACGGCCCTTACCTTTATTAGTATATTTTCGGGTTTGACGTCTCTGTGAAATATGCCGTTCCTGCATCCAGTGGGAAAGGAAGCACAGAGTTAACTGCACCTCGTGGACTCAAACTCGAATCCAAGCTGCATTTGCTATGCCATTGCCTGCACCTGTGCATGTGGTCCAGGGCTCGGCAGAGCTGGTACATGTAGCGCACGATTCTCTTCTCTGGCAGTGGGTGTCTCCTCCCTGCGCAATCAGGAAACAGGCACACGAGGTCACCAACGGCACACAGCCCCTTTCTTGACATAAAAATGCAGCCCACTTGGATTTAGCAACATGAAATCTTAGTTCCTCTGTTCCAAATAATCCTAAGTAGTTTCAGGAAATGCAGATTGTGTCTCCAAAGTAAACTATTTAAAAGTGTCTGTGCTTGGGGCTGGCACTGTGATGCAGGAGTTATATGGAGTTATATGGGTGCCAGTTCAAGTCTGCTTGAACCTTCCAGTTCAGGCTGCTCCACTTTTGATCCAGCTCCTGCTAATGCACCTGGGAAAGCAGCAGAGGACGGCTCAGGTGCCTGGGGCCCTGCACCCACGTGGGAGACCCGGATGGAGTTCCTGGTATGTGGCTTCAGCCTGGCCCAGCCCCAGCCATTGCAACCATTTGGGGAGCGAACCAGCAGATGGAAGATCTCTGCCTCTCCCTTTCTCTAACTCTGCCTTTCAAATAAATATGTAAGCCTTTACGTCTCCATCCTGGCCTGGTTTCACTTAGAATTCCACGGCACTGCGCTCTGATGGCAGTGCCCACAGTACTGAGAGCCTCCTGCTCTGGCTGTCTGTAGACCCCGCAGTCCTCACAGGCTTCCTGTCACCGCAGATGGACATCTCCCAGCTGGACAGCAGTGCAGGGTGGCAGGCGCTCTCACCCACACCCCCTCCTCCACAGACAGCTGCGGCTGACGCAGGAGTGGGCAGCAGTGCCCAGGCAATGCTGTGTCAGCCACCGCCCCCCCACATCTGTTTATCACCTCGAAACTCAGCACTGCACCCCCAGCCCCACAGTTCTGCCTTGTTGAGAGCTGTCACATTTGACTTGACTTTAATTTCCAAGATATATGTTTTAGTTGTTACTTTCTGTTTTTTCAATTTAGGGGTTGGTGTTGTGGCATAGAGGTTATGGGTGCTGGTTCAGAGTCCTAGCTTGAAATTAAAAAAAAACTTAAAATAGTAAAAAAGTGGCCAGTGCCGCAGCTCACTAGGCTAATCCTCCGCCTTGCGGCGCCAGCACACCGGATTCTAGTCCCGGTCGGGACGCCGGATTCTGTCCCTGTTGCCCCTCTTCCAGGCCAGCTCTCTACTGTGGCCAGGGAGTGCAGTGGAGGAAAGCCCAAGTGCTTGGGCCCTGCACCCCATGGGAGACCAGGATAAGTACCTGGCTCCTGCCATCAGATCAGCGCGGTGCGCCGGCCGCAGTGGCCATTGGAGGCTGAACCAACAGCAAGGGAAGACCTTTCTCTCTCTCTCTCTCACTGTCCACTCTGCCTGTCAAAAAATTTAAAAAAATTTTTTAAAGTAAAAAAGTAAAATTAAAATATATGTATTTGAAAGGCAGAGTTACAGAGAGGCAGAGGCAGAGGCAGAGAGAGAGAGAGAGAGAGAGAGAGAGATCTTCCATCCGCTGGTTCACTCCCCAGATGGCTGAAATGGCTAGAGCTGCGCTGATCTGAAACCAGGAGCCAGGAGCTTCTTCTGGGTGTCCCATGTGGGTGCAGAGGCCCAAGGACTTGGGCCATCTTCTGTTGCTTTCTTTTCTTTTCTTCTTCTTCTTCTTTTTTTTTTTTTTTTTTTTTTTTTTTTTAAGATTTATTGGGGCCAGTGCTGTGGCATAGCAGGTTAAGCCGTCGCTTGCATGCTGGCATCCCTGAGCGCCAGTTCAAGACCTGGTTGCTCCACTTCTGATCCGGCTCTCTGCTGCGGCCTGAAAAAGCAGCAGAAGATGGCCCAAGTCCTTGAGTCCCCACACCCATGTGTGAGACCTGGAAGAAGCTCCTGACTCCTAGCTTCGGATCGGTGCAGCTCTGGCCGTTGTGGCCAACTGGGGAATGAACCAGAAGATGAAAGACCTCTCTCTCTCTCTCTCTCTCTGCCTCTCCTTCTCTCTCTGTAACTCTGATTTTCAAATAAATACAGACAGAGAGAGCGGTCTTCCATCCACTGGTTCACTCCCCAGGTGGCTGCAATGGCTGGAGCTATGCTGATCAGGAGCCAGGAGGTGGGCGGTAGGAGTCAGGAGCTCCTTCCGGGTCTCCCACATGGGTGCAGGGACCCAAGGACTTGGGGCACCTTCTACTGCTTTCCCAGGCCACAGCAGAGAGCTGGATCGGGAGTGGAGCAGCTGGGACTCGAACTGGTGCCCATATGGGATGCCAGCACTGCAAGTGGTGGCTTTACCCACTATGCCACAGCACCGGCCCTATTCTGCTCTCTTTAGCAGGGAGCTGGATCAGAAGGGGAGCAGCCAGGACTCACACCAGTGCCCACAGAGGATGCCAGTACCACAGCAGAGCCTTAACCTACTACGCCGCAGCACCGGCCTCTGAAATTCAACTCCTTCCCTCTACAATGGGGTTGGGCTCACAGGACTGAGATGATCCCACGTCGTAATGGTACCGTATGCCGCACACACGCGGGCTGTGCACTGTCCACACCGTGTACTACTGGATGACAGCTGTCCTGAAGCTTCCCGACAGCCAGCAGCCAGCACCCCCCCACAACTCCAACGTAAACCGCCCCGGGAGTAAGCCCCTGCGCACTCCGCAACTCACGGACGTGAACTGTGCCGGCTCTGTGCTCTGAGCCGACGTGGTGTGTGCTCACGCACCAGCCACACTGGAACTCTGCCTTCTGGAAGCACCAGGCTACGCCCACAGGATGGTGTCACCATCACTGACGGGGGGAGAGCGCCAGCGACAACCGCGCAGCATCACCAACCCTCTTGGCGGGCAGAGGCTGGGGCCAGGGAGGCACACAGTGCAGGAAGGGCAGAGGCCGCCACAGGCTCGCCCCACTGCCAGGGTCCCCTTCACGTCGGCACAGAATAACGGGGGAACTGCAGGTGCACCTAGAGCACCCCTGACGGGAGGACAGTTAAAAGTGCCGGCTGCTAGGCCGGTGCCGCGGCTCACTAGGCTAATCCTCCCCCTAGCGGCGCCGGCACACTGGGTTCTAGTCCTGGTCGGGGCGCCGGATTCTGTCCCGGTTGCCCCTCTTCCAGGCCAGCTCTCTGCTGTGGCCAGGGAGTGCAGTGGAGGATGGCCCAAGTCCTTGGGCCCTGCACCCCATGGGAGACCAGGAAAAGCACCTGGCTCCTGGCTCCTGCCATCGGATCAGCGCAGTGCGCCGGCCGCAGCGCGCCGGCCGCAGCGGCCATTGGAGGGTGAACCAACGGCAAAGGAAGACTTTCTCTCTGTCTCTCTCTCTCTCACTGTCCACTCTGCCTGTCAAAAAAAATAAATAAATAAATAAATAAATTAATTAATTAATTAAATTAAATTAAATTAAATTAAAAAAAAAAAAAGTGCCGGCTGCTGAGATCTGTCCCAGGCTGGTCAGTGAGCTCCTTCCCTCCTGCTGGCGCGGGAACCAGCGCATCTCCTCTCACGAGCAGTGGGTCACACAGTGAGATCAACCACAACTGCGTGAGTCTGACGCAGTGATGCTGCGTGAAACAGTCACACGGCACCCGTGGGAAGGGACCGTCACGCGGCTCCCACAGTCAACCACGTCTTGTTTCTCCCTAACTGATCCATTCCTCAGTACCATGGCCTTAGTACCGCCTCCGGAAGCTGTAACCCCAGCTGACAGAGCCGGCCCCTGGGCTAGGGCCAGCGGGGCTCGGGGCTCGGGGCTCGGGGCTCGGAGAGGCAGCCAGGGGCCTGGGCCTCGGGCTTCTGGCTGGCCCATCACACCTCCTCTCCCAGGCCTCTGAACACAGAGACTGCTGCTAGCAGGGGTTCTGGGTCTGAGTGGCTCAGTCTGCCGGCGAGGGAGGCAGAGGAGCGTGCAGACCATGGGCTGTGCCGGCCAGCGGTGGGGCCTCCACAGCCACAGCTGCTTTGGCCCCACCTCCCAGGGGCCTGACGCCTTTCCGCAAGCACCTGTCCCCTCCTCAGAGTGTGAGCCCCCTCCTCAGAGTGTGAGCCCCCAGGGGGAAGCCAGACCCCAAAGACGCGCTTTCAATGTTCAAAGGTATGTCTTCGAAAGGAACAACAGGGGTGAGCGTGAAATGAGTTCATTCCTAGAAAGCTGAAGAACTATTCCTGGGGCTGGTGTGGTGGGCAGAGGGTACAGCCACTGCCTGCAGTGCCAACATCCCAAATGGGCACTGGTTCTAGTCTTGGCTGCTCCACTTCCCATCCAGCTCTCTGCTATGGCCTGGGAAAGCAGGAGAAGATGGCCCAAGTCCTTGGGCCCCTGTTCCCACGTGGAAGACCCAGAAGCAGCTCCTGGCCCAGCCCCTGCTGTTGCAGCCATTTAGGGAGTGAACCAGTGGATGGAGGATTGATCTCTTTCTTTCTCTGTCTCTTCTCTCTCTGGAGTTCTCCCTTTCAAATAAGTAAAAAATAAATCTTTAGTTAAAAAATTAACATAAGATTAATCCAAGAATTAGATGAGCACCAGTTATTGATATCTGGCATTGCTATAGGCTACTTTATAAACTAATAGGATCCCATTAATGAAGGTAGCCAAATAAAGTTAGTGAATAGGCAAGTATTGCTTGTTAAGAGAGGACTCCTTGGGGCTGGCGCTGAGGCATGGCAGTTAAAGCCGCCACCTGCAGTGCCAGCATTACATGTGGGTACCAGTTCGAGTCCCGGCTGCTCTACTTCCAATCCAGCTTTTTGTTACGGCCTGAGAAACCAGTGGAAATGCTTGGGCCCCTGCAATGATGTGGGAGACCCAGAAGAAGCCCCTGGCTCCTGGCTTCGGATTGGCCTGGCTTTGGCCATTGCAGCCATTTGGGGAGTAAATCCGAGGACAGAAGACCTCTCTCTCTCTCTGCCTCTCTGTAACTCTTTCAAGTAAATAAATAAATCTTAAAAAAAAAAAAAAAAAAAAAAAAAAAGAACTGTCTTGCATGCATGCACTGCCACTCATAGACTCTTAGCTCTCATCACTATCTGTTTCGTCCACGCTAAAGACTCTTTCACCCCTTCCCATCTGCCAGCACTTTCCCCACATCTCCACATCTCTGACGTGAGAATCTCCAGCAGCACCTTGGCTCAGAGCAGAGCGCGGAACCCGGCCTGGGAACACACTCGGCCTGCCCGAGTCTGCTCTGCAGTCTCCGTGGGTGCCACTCAGAGTGGGCTCGGTTTCTCCATCGACACAGCTCCCCCACCGCTCCCCAGAGACCTATTCTCAGACGTCTACACATGCACCCGCCAGACGTTCTCGCCCTTTCTCCTTGAGTTTTAAAACACACTCGAGGAAGCAACACAAGGAACTGTAATGCAAGACGTGTATCCTATGCCAAGGGAATTGTTACTAAACAAGGAAGTGATTATGTAGGATCTTTAAAAAGTAAAGTGCGAGCTGCCTAGTAAAAGCAGTATTGTAGATAAACTACGACAGTTCAGTGGCTGTTTCACTTGGTTGTATTTAACACCCTTTCCTGACACTGTCAGATAAACACAGAGACAGGCTCAAGGGGAAGATCTATGGAGACACACCTTATGGATCCAGGCTATGTGGAATAAGATGACAGTAAGTCAAATTTCCAGATAAACGGAGTCTACTCCCTGAACACAAAACTCTTCCCCACTGTAACCATTTAGCACAAGAATCTGGGGAAAAAACAAAACACCCTACTCCGGGCCAGCACTGTGGCAACACGAGTTAAGCAAAAGCTCACGCTGTCAGTATCCGGCTGACCCAGCCCCCTGCTAATGCGCCTGGGAAAGCAGCGGAAGATGGCCCAAGTGCCTGGGCCCTGCACCCCTGTGGGAGGCTCCCGGCTTTGGCCTGGCCCAGCCCAGCTGTTGCAGCCGTTCGGGAGTGCACTCCCTTTCCCAGCTCAGGACGCAGGGCGTTTACTGCAGTGGCCTGGGTACCGTCCTCACGTGCCCAGGCTCTCTCGAACCTCCTCTGGAGAATCTGGACTGTGCCCACACTGCTGCTCTTGCTCCCTTTCGTGAAAGTTCATGAAAAATGCGCACGGCAGCTGTGAAGGGCAGGTGTGTGCTGCCAGTGAGGATGCCCGCACCCCCCGTCAGAGTGCCTGGGTCAGACGCTCGGCCCTGGCTTCTGAGTCCAGCTCCCTGCTTACATGAACCAGGAAGGCAGCAGGTGATGGTCCAGGTAGTGGTGGACCTGGACTGAGCCCCTGGCTCCTGGCTTTGGTCCAGCCCGCCCCCAGCTGCCGCAAGCATGTGCGGAGTGAACTAGCAGATGAGAGCTCTCTGTGTCAAATAATTAAACAATTTTAAAAAGTAGATACTTTATATACATAATTATAAAAATTATGCATAGATACAAAATTTTTATATGAACATAAACATATTTAAAATATTTATTTATTTATTTACTTAAAAGGCAGAGTGACAGAGATAGGGAAATCTTCTATCGGCTTGTTCACTCCAGAAATCGTTGCAATAGCCAGAACGGGGCCAGGCTGAAGCCAGGAGCCTAACTCCATCCTGGCCCCCCAGCGGGTGGCAGGGGCCCAAACACTCGGATCATCTACTGCTGCTTTTCCAGGCACATCAGCAGGGTGCTGGGTCAGAAACAAGGATTCAAACTGGCACTCTCACAGGGGATGCAGGCACACCACGCAGTGGCTTAATCTGCGTCGCAACCACCCCGCCCCCAATACTATCTTTTAATTCCATTTGCCATGACCTTTTAGAAGTCTCCTGGCATATTTTCAGAGTATGTCTCCATACTCTGCAGTACTGGATTGGCCACCTGTTGCTTTCCGCTACCACTGGTGAGTCAAGTTCTAGGAGCTCCTTCTAACAGCTGCTCTGTTTTTCACAAATTTAGAGCAAAAGATCAGATAACTTAAGTTTGTTAGATTGTACAAATACTGAAAACAAGGTTAAACACATTCTGAGTGAGGTGCTTCACTTACAAATTTAAAAAATGCAAGATTAGTAAATTTGTATTTTTTATTTTTGTTTTCCTAGATAGAAGACAATGGCCTATTGGATCCTATCTCCAAAAGGATTTGGGTTTTCTGACCAACTTTTGGGGTTTTTTTTTTAAAGATTTTATTTATTTATTTGAGAGGTAGAGGGAGAGACAGAGAGAAAGGTCTTTCATTTGCTGGTTCACTCCCCAAATGGTTGCAATGGCCGGAGCTGAGCCAATCTGAAGCCAGGAGCTTCTTCTGGGTCTCCCACACGAGTGCAGGGGCCCAAGGACTTGGGTCACCTTCCACTGCTTTCCCAGGCCATCAGCAGGGAGCTGGATCAGAAGAGGAGCAGCCGGGACATGAACCAGCGCCCCTATGGGATGCTGCCACTGCAGGCGGAGGCTTAGCCTACAGTGCCACAGCGCTGGCCACTACATGTACCAACTCTCAGAGACGTAGAAAAACTTGCCCACTTAGACGCTTACCTCACTAGTAACTTCCTAACACACACATTTTAAATCCCGGAACAGAATCCACAGACCAGGACGACGCTTTTCCCTTCCCCGCTTCCTAAGGGCAACCCCACCGGAACTCTTCCTGCGCGTCTTCAACACCAGCATCTTCCTCGTCACAAAACGTCTGTCCACTCAGCTTTTCCCACCCAGCATCTTCGGCCTGGACTGGCCTGTCGGAGACGACACAGAAGCGTCTCCGTCCATGATGCTGTCACGGAGGCTCCCGGCCAGTCGTGACACCTGCTCTGGGACACCGGGCAGGTGGTTTCCCGTGTGAGCTCTGGGGAGAGTGCCGTCTGGAGCACACAATGCTGGCCGCGCTGCTTCCTGGAGACGTCACCAGGTCACCCATCTCCCGACATCTTTCCCTGGAGACGTCACCAGGTCACCCATCTCCCGACATCTTTCCCTGGAGACGTCACCAGGTCACCCATCTCCCGACATCTTTCCCTGGAGACGTCACCAGGTCACCCATCTCCCGACATCTTTCCCTGGAGACGTCACCAGGTCACCCATCTCCCGACATCTTTCCCGGCTCTGCGGCTGCCCCGTGGCCTCCGCGCTGCTTCCCTCCTGCAGCCCCCACGAGTCAGGGACAAGCTGTAAATTATTCTACGTACCTCGTATTAGTTCATAAACATTCATGTCCATAAGTTCACATATCAGTGCAAGACAACCAGAGTTCCTGTCGCTGAAGGAGAAAGAAGTTTTCAAAATGTTTTTTTCTGTCTTAATCAGAAAACAAAACACTTAACTAACTTGCAAACACTTCTGGTAAGCATTTAGCATAAGGAGCTCCTGCATCGCCACTGAGACAGCAGAGGTCCGGGCTTCCAATCAATATTTCAGGTAAAGTCAGCTAAAACTACCTACAATCCTACCTAAGCAAAAGTCAAAACTCCCTGATTTGAAAAAGGAGGTGCATCTTAAAAATATATCACTATCAGGCCAGCGTCACGGCTCACTAGGCTAATCCTCCACCCAGCGGCGCCGGCACTCTGGGTTCTAGTCCCGGTGGGGGCGCCGGATTCTGCCCCGGTTGCCCCTCTTCCAGGCCAGCTCTCTGCTGTGGCCTGGGAGGGCAGTAGAGGATGGCCCAAGTGCTTGGGCCCTGCACCCCAGGGGAGACCAGGAGAAGCACCTGACTCCTGGCTTTGGATCAGTGTGGTGCGCTGGCCACAGCGCACCAGCCGCGGCGGCCATTGGAGGGTGAACCAACGGCAAAGGAAGACCTTTCTCTCTGTCTCTCTCTCTCACTGTCCACTCTGCCTGTCAAAAAAACAAAAACAAAAATATATCACTATCATCAGAAAGAGGCTGGGAGCTGGCTAAGAAACAGCAAGGGGGGCCGGCGCCGTGGCTCACGTGGTTAATCCTCTGCCTGCAGTGCCGGCCTCCCACATGGGCACCGGGTTCTAGTCTCAGTTGCTCCTCTTCCATTCCAGCTCTCTGCTGTGGCCTGAGGAGGCAGTGGAGGATGGCCCAAGTGCTTGGGCCCTGCACCTACATGGGAGACCGGGAGGAAGCACCTGGCTCCTGGCTTTGGATCGGCATAGCTCCGGTTATAGTGACCATTTCGGGGGTGAACCAACAGAAGGAAGACCTTTCTCTCTGTCTCTCTCCCTCACTATCTAACTCTATCTGCAAAATTAAAAAAAAAAACAAAAACAAAACAAAAAAAAAAAAACAAAAAAAAACAAAAAAAACAGCAAGGGAACAAAGAATGTAACTCGTGCTCTATAGCTGCAAACTTAGTTTTAATTTCCAGAAATGACCTCCGTCAAAGTGGGATAAATTACAGTGGGAGAGCAAAACCCAAAATCTAGTCAGGGAAAGTAGCGGAGTCTCATCACATGTGGCTGACGTCCAGTCTGACACGGAGTGGGGACAGAGGCCTGGGGTTGAGCCCCCAGCTCCTCCCGAGCTGACTCAGGGCCCGGTCAGGCTCTCACCAGGCTGGCGGTCGGGACCCAAGTGCTCGGCATGGCATGGGTGAGGCACACTGTGTGCACACAGCATTCTCAGTATCTTATGCCAGCTGAGATCCTTGGACCCAGCCTGAACTGGCTTCTAAGTGCCGCAGGCCAGGAGGGGGCCATAGCTCAGGGCTGTTTAAAGCGGCTCCAGCCCCGACTCACGTCCCCTGCACTGGGACTGGCAGGGCTGGAGTCCCACGGCTGACTTTGCAGGCCGGGCTCTCTGCAGAGTGCAGCGCCTCCTCCACCCAGGGGCGCCTCTGATGCTCCTGTCTCCCGCTCGGTGAGCCACGGCTGCCAGGGCAGGCACCTAGGCTCTGCCCTCCCAACTGGTCCTAATCCTCATGGAAACTATTCTATAATTAGAACAGAAGCGAAAAATCCCCTGAAGTGGGATCAATCATGGAGACTGTGCCACGCTGGCAGCTGCTGGGGAAAAAGTGAGAACATGCAGTCCCTGAAATAGCACACGCGTGCTCCCCCGAGCTGCGGGGCCGGCCGTGTGCGTGACACACGCAGTCACCCAGTGGAGGCACTGCCCCTCAGGAACACACAGCAACTGTCCGAAAGAAACCGCGGCGAAGACAAAACAGAAACCGCCACACTCTGAGCTACAAAGCAAACTTTCCAAACGTCTACCGTGGCTGGCTTTCTTAAAAAAAGATTTAGTCATCGTCACCAAATGCAGGTAATTTCTCAGGCTCTAAGTGTACTCACAACACCACCTCGTGCAGCGTGAGGATGTTGGGGTGTGGATTCAGGCGCCTCAGGGCTTGTACCTCTCGAAGGCTGTTCACTTGCTCAAGGCTACAGGCAGAAACAGACAAGTAGTTTGCCGTGTAGGTCAACTTTACAATTCAGTTATTAAATTATTATCCATGATCACAACTTTAAGGCTCTTATGTATTTTTTTTTAATTTATTTGACAGGCAGAGTTAGTGAGAGGGAGAGAGAGAGAGAAAGGTCTTCCTTCTGTTGGTTCACCCCGCAAATGGCCACTACAGCCGGCGCCGCACTGATCTGAAGCCAGGAGCCAGGTGCTTTCTCCTGGTCTCCCATGGGGTGCAGGGCCCGAGCACTTGGGCCATCCTCCACTGCCCTCCCTGGCCACAGCAGAGAGCTGGCCTGGAAGAGGAGCAACCAGGACAGAACCGACGCCCCAACCGGGACTAGAACTGGGGATGCAGGCGTCACAGGCAGAGGATTAGCCTAGTGAGCCACAGCGCCGGCCCTCATATGTATCTTAAGAAGTGAATCAGGCTTTTTGCCTGTTAGAGACTGAAGCTAAGTATACCTCACTTTTGCACTATCTTAAAAAAATCAAGGTTCTTATAGCTTAGGACATACAGGAAAATTTTTCCCATCTAAGATTCTGAAAGATCCTTTGGTAGTTTCTTTTATACATTAAGGAATATAAATAGTATCATTTCTGAGTAAATTCATTAAGATTTATTAAGGTTAGTAATTAGGGGCTGGCGCCGCGGCTCACTAGGCTGCAGCGCGCCGGCCGCGGCAGCCACTGGAGGGTGAACCAACGGCAAAGGAAGACCTTTCTCTCTGTCTCTGTCTCGCTCTCTCACTGTCCACTCTGCCTGTCAAAAAAATAAAATAAAAAAAATAAATAAATAAAGGTTAATAATTAGTGGCCAGCGCTGTGGCGTAGCAGGTAAAGCCCCCGCCTGCAGTGCCAGTATCTGATATGGGTGCTGGTTCCAGTCCCGACTGCTCCACTTCCGATCCAGCTGCTACGGCCTAGAAAAGCAATAGAAAATGGCCCAAGTCCTTGGGCCCCTGCACCCACATGAGAAACCCAGAAAAAGTTCCTGGCTCCTGGCTTCAGATCGGCGCAGCTCTGGCTGTTGCGGCTATCTGGGGAGTGAACTAGCAGATGGAACACCTCTCTCTCTTTCTCTCTGCCTCTCCTTTTCTCTCTGTGTAACTCTTTCAAATAAATAAATAATCTTTTTTAAAAAGGTTAAAAACTATCAGTGAGTGTATGGGAACTAACCAGGTGAGAAATGAACGTCCTGCATTTCAGGAACAGGCCCACCGCTCTTCACCCTTTCATGAAGGCCCCATGCCATGGAACTCACCTAATTTAACTCACCTCGTCCCCGGCTCTTCTTCATGAAGACTGCTGGGCCTCACGCTGCGCTCACGTCCCAGATCACTCCAACACAAGGCCTGGAGCTGGCTGCCACTGCCCTGCCCACAGCCCCGTCAGAGAGGCACACCTCCCCCAGGGGGCCCCCTCCACAATGACCCCCGCACCAGGCACTCCCACCTCACAGGCTCCAAAAGGAACTAACTTTGGGAATATTCTTTCTTTCTACGGGCAAAATTCTGTTGGTTCAGATTATTTATTTATTTGCAAGGCAGAGTTACAGAAAGAGAGAGGGAGAGACAAAGGTCTTCTATCTACTGGTTCACTCCCAAATGGCCGCAATGGCTGGAGTTGGGCTGATCCGAAGCCAGGAGCCAGGAGCCATAGCCAGGGGCATTTTCTACTGCTTTTCCAGGCCACAGCAGAGAGCTGGATTGGCAGAGTAGTAGCCGGGACACATATTGGCACCGTGGAAATGCCAGCACCGCAGGCAGAGGCTTAGCCTACTACGCCAAGTGCAGGCCCCATACACGTTTTTAATACAGTGGAAAGGCCTGTGTGCTGCCTGGTTCTTCAGACAGGAGTCACACCCAGCAGTGTACTGCTGCACATCAGAGTCAATGCGGCTAGATCATTTAAGTGACTTCCATGCTGGCCAACAAATGGGAACCTGGTTTCTGAGAGCTGTGGTACAGCAGGTCAAGGTGCTGCTTGCAACCCCTGCACCCATATCGAGTGCCACTTTGAGCCCTGGCTGCACTGCTTCCCATCCGGCTTCCTGATACTGCATCCAGGAAAGCACCAGACGATACGCAGCACTTGAGCCCCCGCCACACACGAGACCGCTGGTTCCTGACTCCTGGCTTCAGCCTGAGCCAGCTCTGGATGGTGCAGCTATCTACCAGGGGAGTGAACTAGCCCTCTCTCTGTCACACTGTCTTACAAATAAAGAAATTAATCTTGGGCCGGCGCCGTGGCTCACTTGGTTAATCCTCTGCCTGCAGTGCCGGCATCCCGTATGGGCACCAGGTTCTAGTCCCAGTTGCCCCTCTTCCAGGCCAGCTCTCTGCTGTGGCCCGGGAGTGCAGTGGAGGATGGCCCAAGTTCTTGGGCCCCTGCACCCCATGGGAGACCAGGAAAAGCACCTGGCTCCTGGTTTCGAATCGGCATAGCTCCGGCCGTGGCGGCCATGTGGGGAGGTGAACCAACGGAAGGAAGACCTTTCTGTCTCTCTGTCTAACTCTGTCAAATAAAAAAAAAAAAAAAAAAGAAAGAAAGAAAGAAAGAAAGAAATTAATCTTTTAAAATAATAGTAAATAAATCTTTTTAAAAAGAGGCAAGCTTGGGGCAGGCGTTTGGGCACTTAAGACGCTGCAACCCGTCATGGGACGTGGGTTCAATACTTTGCTCCAACTACCAATTCCAGCTCCTTGCTACTGCAGATCTGGGAGCCGAGTGATGGCTCAAGTAACCGTGGCAGACTTGCATTGCATCCCAGCTCCCAACTCTACCTTAGACATCTGGGACTGAATCAGTGGATGGCAGCTCTGTCTGTCCCTCTGGCTCTCAAATCAATACATTTTTAAAAAGATAAACTTTTATTGGTGCAAAAAATATTTTAAGTCCATAGAATTTTTAAAAAAGATTTATTCATTTATTTGAAAGAGTTACACAGAGAGAGGAGAGGCAGAGAAAGAGAGGTCTTCCATCCACTGGTTCACTCCCCAATTGACTAGAATGGCCAGAGCTGTGCTGATCTGAAGCCAGGAGCCAGGAGCTTCCTCTGGGTCTCCCACGTGGGTGCAGGGACCCAAGGACCTGGGCCATCCTCTAGTGCTTTCTCAGGCCATAGCAGAGAGCTGGATTGGAAGTGGAGCAGCCAGGACCCGAACTGGTGCCCATATGGGATGCCGCACTGCAGGTGGCAGCTTTACCCACTATGCCACACTGTCAGCCCCAATATTTTTCCATAATATGCATTTCCCATGAATTTTTTAAAAAAACATTTATTTATTTGAAAGGCAGAGTTAGAGAGAGGGAAGGAGAGAGATAGAGAGAGGTAGGTCTTCCATCCACAGGTTCACTCCCTAAATGCCCGCAATGGCAGGGGCTAGACCAGACTAAAGCCAGGAGCCAGAAGCGCCATCTGGGTCTCTCACGTGGGTGCAGGGGCCCAAACACTTGACCCGTCTTCTGCTGCTTTCCCAAGTGCATTAGCAGAGAGCTGGAACGGAAGTGGAGCAGCCAGGACTCGAACGGGTACCCACATGGGATCCAGCATCACAGGTGGCGGCTTCACCACTACAGTGCATCGCCAGTCCCTCTCACGAACTTTCTGAAGTACTGCCATGTAAGAACAGCTCAAAGGTGTGAGTGTAAGGATATTTCTGCCCCAAAGCTTCAGGCCCCTAATTCACTGCTATCCCTACTTTCTCTCTCACACCCTGGATGGTACTCAGAATGTTAGCGGCTAGTACCCAGGGTCAAGTGCCAATCAGAGAATGTTGCATCTAATAGGAGAGTGAACTAGCCCTCTCTCTGTCACACTGTCTTATTTTTATTTTTATTTTTTTTTTTTATTTATTTTTTTTTTTTTGACAGGCAGAGTGGACAGTGAGAGAGAGAGACAGAGAGAGAAAGGTCTTCCTTATGCCGTTGGTTCACCCTCCAATGGCCGCCGCTGCAGCCGGCGCACCGCGCTGATCCGATGGCAGGAGCCAGGATCCAGGTGCTTTTCCTGGTCTCCCATGGGGTGCAGGGCCCAAGCACCTGGGCCATCCTCCACTGCACTCCCTGGCCATAGCAGAGAGCTGGCCTGGAAGAGGGGCAACCGGGACAGAATCCGGCGCCCCAACCGGGACTAGAACCCGGTGTGCCGGCGCCGCAAGGTGGAGGATTAGCCTATTGAGCCACGGCGCCGGCCTGTCACACTGTCTTACAAATGAAGAAATTAATCTTGGGCCGGTGCCGTGGCTCACTTGGTTAATCCTCCGCCTGCGGCGCCGGCATCCCATATGGGCACCGGGTTCTAGTCCGGTACACAGCTTCAGGCTGAGCCAGGCAGTATCTCGGGGTTCTGGGGCACCCTGGCAAGGGGCCAGGCAGCAGGCAGGAGGCTTAAGACTGCTGCTGCTACCAACCAGACTACGAGCCGCTTAATATTCTTTTTTTTTTTTTTTGACAGGCAGAGTGGACAGTGAGAGAGAGACAGAGAGAAAGGTCTTCTTTTGCCGTTGGTTCACCCTCCAATGGCCGCCGCAGCTGGTGCGCTGCGGCCAGCGCACCGCACTGATCTGATGGCAGGAGCCAGGTGCTTCTCCTGGTCTCCCATGGGGTGCAGGGCCCAAGGACCTGGGCCATCCTCCACTGCACTCCCGGGCCACAGCAGAGAGCTGGCCTGGAAGAGGGGCAACCGGGACAGAATCCTGCGTCCCGACCAGGACTAGAACCTGGTGTGCCGGCGCCGCAAGGCGGAGGGTTAGCCTAGTGAGCCGCGGCGCCAGCCGAGCCGCTTAATATTCTAATAACCACCACAGCCACATGGTGTAGACAGGGACCAGACCATGGCCTTGTCTGGCTGTCCCATCCTCTCATGCCTCCTTAGCTCCTCCCCCAGCACCCTGCACAGAGTCAGCACCTCCTAATAATCTGGGAACAGCCTTCCCAAACCTGTCCCACCCAGCAGTGTTTCTCTGGAGGGCTCCTGAGGACATTTCACGTTCACAAAGCTGGAGGAGCAGGCGCTCAGAGCTGTGCTTCAAGTTGGACCAAAAAATAGAGGAGGTAGGCCGGCGCCGCGGCTCACTAGGCTAATCCTCTGCCTTGCGGTGCCGGCACACCGGGTTCTAGTCCCGGTCGGGGCACCGGATTCTGTCCCGGTTGCCCCTCTTCCAGGCCAGCTCTTTACTGTGGCCAGGGAGTACAGTGGAGGATGGCCCAGGTGCTTGGGCCCTGCACCCCATGGGAGACCAGGAGAAGCACCTGGCTCCTGCCTTTGGATCAGCGCGGTGTGCTGGCCGCAGCGCGCCGGCCGCAGCGGCCATTGGAGGGTGAACCAACAGCAAAGGAAGACCTTTCTCTCTGTCTCTCTCTCTCTCTCACTGTCCACTCTACCTGTCAAAAAAAAAAAAAATAGAGGAGGTAGCTTACCTACGTTTAAGCCAACGTTTCCTGGACCTTCTGGCCCAAGAGCCCTTCTCTGGGCTGAGACCCCACCACTCCAGAGCACCCTCGGAGTGACGCACTGGGGCAGAGGGGAATAGACACCAGCGAGCCGGAAGGAAGGACACGTCTTTGGGGACCTTGGGCAGCTCAGCGCCGAGCGAGGCTGGTCCCTTTCCTGGGTCTGCGTGGGGAAGGGGCCATCGAGCCTCCTCGCTGGGCCCACACTACAGGGCTCCCGCCCAGCACCGCCGCCTCCCCCCACCTTCCACACTGTGACGGCCGTGCCTCTGCCCAGGGCATGACTGGCGAGGGTTCTGTGCCCAGGGCACACGCAATTGGCACAAGTTGGGGGATGGGGTGATAGTGCAGGCAGTGGGTAGACACCAGGAGAACCGCTAAATACCCTCACAACACACAAGACAGAAACAAAGCAACAATTCAGGCCCAAACGCCCGGTGCTAGGGCCGAGAAACGCTGCGTGCGGAGGAGGAGCGCGAGAGCCGGTGCTCCAGGAGTTCTGAAGACCCGAGCAGTCAGGGCCCTGAGGCAGGGCCTCCCCTCACCTGAGCTAAGGAACACAGCTCGGGCCCAGGAGCCGCTGCTTACCACGCCTCCACAGGCAGCCGATGACTGACGCGAACTTTCAGGCAGGCACGTTCAGCTTTCTCAGCAACAAAATACAACGGGATTGAACCTAACAGAAGGCCGCAGCCTCTGCTTCTTTCTATTTTTAATTTTTTTATTTTTACTTGAAAGTCAGAGTTACACACACACAGAGGAGAGAGAGAGAGAGAGAAAGGTCTTCCATCCGCTGGTTCACTCCCCAGTTGGCTACAACAGCGGAGCTGCACCAATCTGAAGCCAGGAGCCAGGAGCTTCTTCCAGGTCTCCCACGTGGGTGCAGGGGCCCCAGGACTTGGGCCATCTTCTACTGCTTTCCCAGGCCACAGCAGAGAGCTGGACAGGAAGTAGAGCAGCCGGGCTTGAACCGGCGCCCATATGGGATGCCAGCGCTCACAGGCCAGGGCGTTAACCCACTGTGCCACAGCACCGGCCCAAGCCTCTACTTCAAAATGACCCAGGCAGGGGTTGGTGGGGTCCGGTGCTATGGCGTAGGGGTAAAGTCGCACCTGCAGAGCCAGCATCCCATATGGGAACCTGTTGATGTCCCGGCTGCTCTACTTCTGACCCAGCTCTCTGCTGTGGCCTGGGAAAGCAGTACAAGACGACCCAAGTCCTTGGGCCCCTGCACCCACGTGGGAGACTTGGAAGAAGCTCCTGGCTCCTGGCTGTTGGCACCATTTGGGGAGTAAACCAGCAAATGGAAGACTGACTCTCTCTCTCTCTCTGCCTCTCTCTGCCTCTCTGTAACTCTCTGCCTTTCAAATAAATAAAAAACATTTAAAAAAAAAAATAGGCCCAGGCAGGGGCTGGTGCTGTCCTGTGGCACCAGCATCTCATATGGGTGCCGTTTCAAGTCCCAGCTGATCCAGCTCTCTGCTAATGTGCTTGCAAGAGTAGCAAAAGATGGCCCAAGTGCTTGGGCCCCTGCACCCACGTGGGAGACCTGGAAGAAGCTCCTGGCTTCTGGCTTTGGATCTGAGCTGCTCTGGCCACTGCACCCATTTGGGGAGTGAACCAGCAGATGAAAGACCTCTCTCTCTCTCTCTCTCTCTCTCTCTCCTCTCCCCCTGCTCTGTAACTCCACCCTTCAAATAAAAAAATAAAAAGATCCAGGCAGTGACAATGAAACATGGGATTTTTCTACAACTGGAAACAATTATAAATAGCAGGACTCAAACTTTTAAATAATTTTTTTAAAACGATCAATTATAACATTGCAACATTTCAGTTTACTGAAAGGATTTTATGGATACCAAGCTTACCTAACCAATACGATATGAAAGAACAAAGTCTTCGATTAAGATGAAGGGGGAGAAGAACTGGTTATGTTAATATTAGACAAAACAGATAAAACTATTTTAAAAAGTATTACTCATTATGATAAAAAAGGGTCAATACATTAGAAGGCATGACAGTTATAAACAAGTATGTGTTAAATAATAAAATGTCAAAGTACAAAAAGTAAAAACTGAACTAAAGGAAAAAAAGGGGAGATTTCAATACCCCTCTCCTATAATCTTTAAAACAATCTCACATAACTAGCGGTCACACAAGACCCTACACGCATTATTAACTACCTTGGCCCAGCTGACATTTATAGGCCAGTGTACTCAGCAACTGCAAACGTTCTGTTCAGGTACGTGAGGAGGGGCTGGCTCTGTACTGCAGTTGGGTTAGTCACTGCCTGCAGCGCTGGCATCCCACACGGGACGGCTGCTCCACTTCCAATCCAGCTCCATGCTGTGGCCTGGGAAAGCAGTGGAAGATGCCCAAGTCCTTGGGCCCCTGCACCCATGAGGGAGACCCGGAAGAAGTCCCAGGCTCCTGGCTTCAGCCTGGCACAGTCACCTGTCCTCTGCAGTCATTCGGGGAGTGAACCAGCAGATGGAAGATCTCTGTTTTTCTCTGTAACTCTGCCTTTCAAAAAAGTAAAATTAGAGAAAGGAAAGGAAATAAAAGAAGAAAGGAAGAAAGAAAATAGATAGCAAACCATAGACTTGGAGAAACTAATTGTGTGATTTTTTTTGTTTTTTGTTTTGTTTTGTTTTGTTTTTGACAGGCAGAGTGGACAGTGAGAGAGAGAGAGAGACAGAGAGAAAGGTCTTCCTTTACCGTTGGTTCACCCTCCAATGGCCGCTGCGGCCGGCGCACCGTGCCGATCCGATGGCAGGAGCCAGGTACTTATCCTGGTCTCCCATGGGGTGCAGGGCCCAAGGACTTGGGCCATCCTCCTCTGCACTCCCTGGCCACAGCAGAGAGCTGGCCTGGAAGAGGGGCAACCGGGACAGAATCCGGCGCCCCGACCGGGACTAGAACCTGGTGTGCCGGCGCTGCAAGGTGGAGGATTAGCCTAGTGAACTGCGGCGTCGGCCCCTAGATAGGTTTTACAATTAGTTTCTCCAGGCCAGCGCCACGGCTTACGAGGCTAATCCTCCGCCTTGCAGCACCAGCACACCGGGTTCTAGTCCCGGTCAGGGCACCGGATTCTATCCCGGTTGCCCCTCTTCCAGGCCAGCTCTCTGCTGTGGCCCGGGAGTGCAGTGGAGGATGGCCCAGGTGCTTGGGCCCTGCACCCCATGGGAGACCAGGAGAAGCACCTGGCTCCTGCCATCGGATCACGCGATGCGCCAGCTGCAGCGCGCCGGCCGTGGCGGCCATTGGAGGGTGAACCAACGACAAAAAGGAAGACCTTTCTCTCTGTCTCTCTCTCTCTCACTGTCTGCTCTGCCGGTCAAAAAAAAAAAAAAAAAAAAAGGCTTTAGATTAAACCATGACTTTCTTGCCTTTGCTTTTTTATAATCTTACACAGCAGACTTTATTTTTGCCAAGGTCCCTTAAGGACCATTTAGTGTTACAACTTGGGAACACAGAGTCCCAAGTCTGGACCGGGCCTGGACAGGACTCGGCTCCAGATCTACACAGGCCTGGGCTCCGTCTGGTTTCACCACTGGGCAGGCAGGAACTTAACAGCTGTCAGCCTCAGTTCCCTGACAGGAGCCAAAGAGCCTCTTGACTGTGCACTTCTGGGGAACAGAGGTGAGGGAGGACCCTGGAGACAGGCAGAACTGATGCCCTGAGGACGTGGTCCATCTGTGCTGCAGGCCGCAGGCAAGCAGAGACCACTGCACGAGGCTCCAGGTGGGGCAGGAGGCAAACCAGCCTCGGGAGCTCAAAGTCCCTTCCTGAGACCCTGTTTTACCAGAACTTCACACTCACACAATTCTCGCCACAGATCTCTATTTCTACTTCCACCAGGCAGCCGGAAAGAGCTGGAAGTACAGCTGCAAGGGCGGGGCTGAGGCTCCCAACTCCACCCGAGCTGCCCACGTGACTGATTCTTCCTCTTGAACGCCTCTCATTCCTCACGCACCCACACAGCTGTGCGGGGACCTGGAAGACGCGTTGAGAGGGCAGTAACACAGCAGCAATGGACGCCGAGAGCTCGCGCCAAGCAGCTTTCCCATTACTCTGCCACTGAATCAAAGCAAGTGGCTTAATAACGGTGATGACAGACACTCCAGAACTCTAAAAGCTAGAAAGATCTTCATGGCTGAAGAACAAAACCAGTGAGCACGGTAACAGCGGACTCAGCCGCCACTGGAGACGCCTCGCACACCAGGTCGCGGCGCCTGCGTGGAGATCCGGGGTCCCCGCGTCCGACCCTCGCCCCAGCTCCCCTCCTGCTGCCGCGCCGAGGCATCAGGTGGGTGCTGGCAGAAACCGTATTCTTTTTGACAGGCAGAGTTACAGACAGTGGGAGAGAGAGACAGAGAGAAAGGTCTTCCTTCCTCTGGTTCACCCCCCAAATGGCCGCCACAGCTGGCGCTGTGCCGATCCAAAGGCAGGAGAACCCGGCGCCCATATGGGATGCCGGCGCTGGAGGCGGAGGATTAACCAAGTGAGCCACGGCGCCGGCCCCTACTATTGTATTCTAATGATGACTCTATTTCCCTCATTCCTTGTACATTTATGAGTTTTAAATGAAATTCTCCTATGAGGAAGAATCGTCTCTTCATCCCAATTTCCTTGCTTGCTTGTCCGATTATTTACATCACTATGCACCTGCAGTTAACTGAAAAGGGAGGGAGGATGGAGGAAGGACCTAACAGCCACTCTGAGGGGATGTCCTGAGGTGGCGTGTCCATCCTCACCCTCTGGCAGGATGCGCTGCCCGGACTCCTCTTGTGACGGGAGAGTCAGAAATCAGGGGACACGCCCCGAAACCTGAGGGGGCCCTCCTCCGTCAGGGGACTGCTGTTTAAAAAACTGCTTGGAAATGCAGAAATCTCCAATTCTGTTGATGACACTGACGACGACGATGAAGCTGAGCTTCAGGCTCTCCCTGAGAAGTTCAACAGCCACAACGAGGCCAGCACCTGCTGCTCGCACCCAGGGCCGCTGTCAGCGTGCCGTGTGCGAAGGAAAGCCAGGGCAGTGCCTGCGGGGGTGATCGAGAAACACAGCCCTCCCCAGGGAACACGTCATCTCGGGCCCCGCCCAGAAACTACTTTCAATAATAGTAATAGGCTGACAATTAACTGAATCACAGGGAACTCCTATACATATAGACCAAGGTTTGATTTCTAAAAATCCAGGGGCCGGCGCTGTGGCGTAGCAGGTAAAGCCCCCGCCTGCAGTGCCGGCATCCCATATGAGCGCTGTTCGAGTCCCGGCTGCCCCACTTCCAATCCAGCTCTCTGCTATGGCCTGGGAGAGCAGTGGAAGATGGCCCAAGTCCTTGGGCCCCTGCACCCACGTAGGATACCTGGAAGAAGCTCCTGGCTCCTGATCGGCACAGCTCCAGCTGTTGCAGCCAATTGGGGAGTGAACCATTGGATGGAAGACCTCTCTCTCCCTGCCTCTCCTCTCTCTGTGTAACTCTGACTTTCAAATAAATAAATAATTTTTTCTTAAATCCAACACATACAACCGTGAGAAACACATGAAGGGTTTAAACTGAGGCGACTTTTACAACTTACGTTTCTGTGTCCGTTAATCACTGTTACTATGGTAAACTCACTCATGAGAAAACTCCAGTACGAGAAACACAGTGTTAGCCCACATGCCTACTGCCCACAGAGTCTGCCTGTGTCCCACAGCCATCAGGCGAACACCAGGCTCCCACCCACACGAAGGCACCTTGGGATCCAAGCGCGACCACCTGCCTTTCGAAGTGCTGCCTCATCCGCTTGCAGGCGTAGTAGTTTCCATCCCTCAGGTTCTGCAGCTTCACGACTTCGGAAAACGTCCCTTCGCCTAGTTTCCCAACCGCTCTGTAGTCTAGGAGCAAGAACAGGATGTCGCGTGCGTACGTTTGTATTCACTTCTGAAGAGACCATCGCACAGCAGTTCACCGCGGAACAGCCCTTCCGCTGTCCAAGGCTCAGAGCCCCTCTGCTCAGGAGCGGCTGGCTGTGCTGGCGACAGCGCTACCTCCTCCCTGTCCAGCTCTTCATGTACGGCAGGCGCCACACCACCAAGCCCCGACCTCCACTCCAGACTCGAAAGCAGAGGCCCGCGAGGGCCAGGACTGTTCTGGCAGGAGTGGGCGGGGCGGCGGCAGGCTCCAGCAGCCTCCCAGCTTTCTCCTGAAACTTACTCTCCCTGTCATTTTTATGTTCAAACATTTTTAAAAAATATTTTATTTATTTGAAAGGCAGACAGGGCCAGCGGCATGGCGTAGTGGGCTATACCCCCTGCCTGCGGCGCTAGCATCTCATATGGGCACCAGTTCAGGTCCCAGCTGCTCCACTTCCGATCCAGCTCTCTGCTGTGGCCTGGGAAAGCAGGAGAAGACGGCCGGAGTCCTTGGGCCCCCGCATGGGAGACCTGGATGAGGTCCCAGCTCTTGGCCTTGGCCTGGCTCAGCCCAGCTACTGCACAAATCTGGGAAGTAAACCAGTGGATGAGAGCTCTGTTCTCTGTATCTCTGCCTTCCAGACAAAGAACAAAGGGAGTGACAGACACACACACAGGACTGGTAAGAGTGGTCGCCTCTAAACAGGGGCGTGAGGGTCTAAGGGGCAGCGGTGAATGATCCAATCCAATCGAGTTTCACCAAACCGCAGTGCGTCGACACAGCACTCTACAACAGACACAACATGCCATCTGACATATTCCTGACGAAAATAAGCTAAAGCAGGGGCCAGCCTCCCGCAGTGCTGGCATCCCGTATGGTCGCTGGTTCGAGTCCCGGCTGCTCTCTGCTGTGGCCTGGGAAAGCAGTGGAGGATGGCCAAGTGCTTGGGCCCTGCACCCGCGTGGGAGACACGGAACAAGCTCCTGGCTCCTGGCTCCTGCATGGCCCAGCCTTGCCTTTTGCAGCCGTTTGGGAAATGAACCAGCGGATGGAAGATCTTTCTCTCTGTAACTCTGCCTTTCAAATAAGTAAAATAAATCTTCATCCAAAAAAAATAAAATACTGTCGAACTTTCAAACAAGACTCCCATCACTAAAAAAACTAACAAAAAAGCGCAACTCCCAAAGTGCCAACGTACTCACTCGCACCCCAATATCCGGCGGGGGCCTCGGGCTCCCGCAGCCGCGAGCCCCCGGGGGATGACGGCCTCTCAGCCGACCGGCTGGGGCCTCGGCCGGCGCCCCTCGCCCACCCGGCACAGGGTGCCGGGGTCCGGCCGCGCACCCTCTCCGGTTCCTTCCCCGCCCACCCCGACCCCACTCACCCTTCATGCCGGATGCGGATGCCAGGTACATCCCCTCACGGGAAGGACAGGAAGGGTAGCACGCTTCCACGCTCCAGAGGCCGGATCCTGCCTCAGCACCACGACCGCCGCGGTGCTCCCCCTCTGGAGAGCGTTAGGACCCCGCCGCCATGTTGTATCCCCGTCACCCTAGCAACCGTCGCTCGGCGCGCCCCCGTGCGGCGCCCCGCGCGTGCGCAGGACTGCGCCGCTCGAGCGCGCGTGCGCGGTGCGGCCCGCCCGCGGCTTGGTTGCTAAGCAACCTCCCGCGCCGCCCTAGTTTCAAAAACAAGACCCGGCTTTCGTGAGTAAATAAAGGCGTGCAGGTCGCTGTCTTGGGCCGGAGTCGGACGCGAGCGCCCCCTGTGGGTGCACGAGCTGCGCGCGCTCACGGGCGTAGCCGGGGCTTGGCCTGGCTTGGGGTGCACCTGGGGCAGGGAGTGGAACACGGGATCGAGTCAGTCTTCCGCCAGCTCCCGCCAGGGACGCCGCCGTGACCCGGCCGTCTGCAGCGCCGTGCTCGGGGTGCTGCTGCACCTGGAGCCTCGCTTGTCCAACCACGTGCACAGCCGCTTGACCTCGGACCTACAAAACCGGTCCTTGGCTGTTCATCCCGTATCCTCGCCTTAGTTTTCCCCGTTTTCCGGTATCAGTGGATTGAGCCCGGACGGCGGTGTTTAGCAGACAATCTGTTTCCTGCTGCTGATCATCTTAATTAATGTTCCTGTGACCGGGACGCAGGCGGAAGTTAGAAAAATCAGGAATCGAAATTCAGTTCATTTTAGAAAATCCTGAGCACCTCACAGAGAAAACCGAGCTTGAACGGAGCACACGGAGCCATTCAAATTACCGTGAAAACGGGAGCTGAGGAACACTCTACATGGGCGGGTGCAGATGTAGGTTCTGCAGCTGCCACCCATAGGAGCCAGGGTTCAAGGTCCAGCCGCTGGACTTCTGATCCCAGCCCTGCTAGTGCACCTGGGAAAGCAGCAGGGGATGACCCAAGTCTTTGTGCCCCTGCACACACGTAGGAGACCCAAGTTGAGTTCTGGGCCCTGGCTTCAGCCTGGCGGAGCCCTGACTGTGTGTATGTGGGGAGTCAATCAGCAAATGCAAGATCTCTCCCCCTCCCCTCCTCTCCCCTCCCTTCTCTCTCCCTTTCTAATAAAAAGACGAGGGGGAAAGTAATAGGGAAAAGACCCCCAGTGGGTGACCCCAGCCAGTCATTATACTACTGCCATCTTGTTTCTGTAAAGTGGCTCCACAGTGAACGTTCAGTGAGCTCTGGATGCGGGACTGCGGCTGGTCAGGGCCCAGGCACTCCATCTGGCCCCCAGGTGGGTGCAGGCGCCCGGGCACTCGGGCCATCTTTGGCTGCCTTCCCAGGTGAATTAGCAGGGAGCGCCATCAGAAGTGGAGCAGCCGGGACTAGAACCAGCACTTATGCGGGATGTCACCAGTGGGTTAATCCTCTGTGCCACAATGCCAGGTCCGCGGCGCTTTAAGGAAAGACATTTAAAAACATTCCCGGAGGGGACAGCGCTGTGGCATCATAGGCTGAGCCTCCACTGTGGTGCCAGCATCCTGTACGGGCCCCAGTTCGAGTCCCGGCTGCCCCTCTTCTGACCCAGCTCTCTGCTGTGGCCTGGGAAAGCAGTGGAAGATGCCCAAGTGCTTGGGCCCACGTGGGTGACCCGGAGGAAGCTCTGGCTCCTGGCTCCTGGCTGTTGGCTTCAGATCAGCTTAGCTCCGGTCATTGTGGCCATTTGTGGAGTGAACGCAGATGGAAGACCTTTCTCTCTGTCTCTCCCTCTCTCTGTCTGTAACTCTACCTCTTAAATAAATAAAATCTTTTTTAAAAATGTGCCTGGAACCAACTGACTTGTTGTAGGAAATTAGAAACAACATCTGAAAACTCCCTCTGTTTGTCAGTTTTCCTTTTGTATTGTCTGACAGCTTTGGCGTGGTACACGTTGTGCAATGAAGCGTTTTTGTTTTCTTTCTATTCCCACCCCCACCCCCAGCAGCAGACAGGAATTCAGCTTCAGTGTGAACACGTTCTGCTCTCTGCATGTCTGTGTGCACCAGGACCTCCATCAACATACAGATATAAACAGAATTGGAGACAGGTCGAGGGAATTGTTCAGGACTGGCTAAAGAAGACACAAGATAATCGGAGAATCAACAACTCAGTCCGAGCCCTAAAGAATGGGCTTCTGGAAACATACGGGGCTAGCACTGTGGCTCCATGGGTTAAACCGCTGCTGTGACACAGCCATCCCGTCGCAGGGTCCTGGCGTCTCTGCTTCCGGATCTGTCTTCCTGCTAATGCTCTGGGAAGGCAGCAAATGATGGCCCAAATGCTGGAGCCCCTGCCATCCACGTGGGAGACCAGGATGGAGTTTCTGGCTCCTGGCTTCAACTTGGCCCCAGTCTGACTTTTTATACCATTTGGGGAGTGAGCCAGCAGTTGGAAGATCTCTGTCCCTCTCTCTCTCTGATGCTTTGCCTTTCAAATAAATAAATAAAATAAAAGATAAGAAAAGAAAATGTACAGCAAAGGAGATGATCAAATCTCTGTGAGCAATGTCTCTTAGTAGAGGAGCCAGCATTGTGACGTGGTAGGTAAAACCCCCACCTGCGATGTGGGCATCCAATATGGACTCGGGTTCAAGCCCTGGCTGCTCCATTTCCGATCCAGCTCCCTGCTGATGGCCTGGGAAAGCATCCAAGGAAGATGGCCCAAGTGCTTGAACTCTTGGCTCCTGGCTTTGGTCTGGCCCAGCTGTAGGCTTTGTGGCCATTTGGGGAGTGAACCAGCAGAGGGAAGATCTGTCTCTGTCTCTCCCTCTCTCTTTGTAATTCTGCCTTTCGAACAAATAAGTAAATCTAGGGGCCACTGCTGTGGCATAGCCAGTAAAGCCACCATTTGTGGTGCCCCCATCCCATAAGGGCTCTGGTTCGAGTCCCAGCTGCTCTACTTCAGATCCAGCACCCTGCTAATGTACCTGGGAAAACAGCAGAAGATTGGACCAGCCCAATCCTGACAGTTTCGGCCATATGGGGAATGACTCAGCAGATGGACGATCTCCCTCTGTCTGTATCTCTGCCTTTCAAATAATAATAAAAAAAAAGAGTAAACCTTTAAAAAACCCACAAAATGAGACATATTAAATCTGTAAACATATAATGGAGTTTATTTCAATTATATTGTAAATGAGGTAGTTGACTAGAATTTAGTGTTGCAACGCCGTTCAACACAAATGCTCGGAGACTAAAGGACCGTGTGTGCGTGACGCGTGGAATCGTGTCCCCACCCCCACAGAACCTTGCTGGGAACAGGGACTTTCCCGGGAATCAGGTTGTCACGTCTTCCGGGCGGGTCTTAGTCCAACACGCCCGCTTTCCTCACGAAGGGGGAGCGTGGAGGAGCCGTGGTGGGGGTGCGGGCCGAGGTGGGCCGCCGCCTCCCGCACCCCGCTCTCGGACCTCTGCGCTGCCCGCATCTGCGGACAGGCGTCTCCGCCGCGGGAGCCTCCCGGGCTGTGCACTTCTCCAGCTGGTGCGGCAAAGGTCCCCACCGTCAGAATGACACTCGAGCCGAGAGCGCGCCTTCACCCGCCACACTCCGGGCCGTGGACTTCTGCAAACCGGCGCCTCGCGCGGACGTCCCGGCCTCCGGGGATGAGAACCACGACCCGCGGGGCCCGCAAGAGCCGCGAGCAGCGTCGCAGGGAGCTGCTCCGTCCGCCGGGGAGGAACCGGCCCGCGGGCCTCGCGGGTCCCCTCGCGCCCGGCGTCGGTCACTGCGCGCGCCCGAGCCCCCGCGCCGCCGCGCACTCGGGCGGGGACGTCGGGCCGGCGCGGCGGGGCAGCGCGTGCGTGGGGACTGCAGGTGTCCCGGCCCCGGCTCGCCGCGGCGGCGTCCGAGAAGGCGCAGGAAGGGCACCGGCGGGGCTTCTGCGGGGGTGGCGGCGGCTGACCCGAGCGAGGACCCGCGGGAAGCCGGGCGAGCACGTGGCGGCGGAGCGGCGAGCCGGGGGCGTGTGCGTGTCCCCCGGGCGCGCACTGCAGGCTTCCTCGCCGGCCCCGGGCATTAGATTGGTCCCGGTGGGGCGGAGGGACGGGGAGACCCCTTAAATGCTTGCGGTCCCCAAAAGCCACCTGCCGATCCCACTCCTCCCAGTGTGAGTCCACCCAGTTTAGGTGCAGCAGAACGAAGTGGCCGACCCCACCCTGGAGCGTCTGGTCTTATCCTGAGCAAGCTGGACGGGACAGGAGAGGCGACAGCCGCGGCCTTGGGGGTGGAGGGGTGCGTTCCCGCCCTGCGTTAGCTGCTGGTCTGGTGCCCCCTCCCCACAAGTGGGACCTCGCAGCTCAGCCTCCGGACCTAAGGAAATCTTGCTTTCCTCTCTGCCTCGGTGGAAATTCTTCTCCCGCGTGAGCAGAGCCCAGGCGGCCTCTCCTTGCAGCCCGACTCGGCGTCCGCCGGGCCCCGCGCTCGGCCCCGGGCCGGGAGGGGACCGGGCGGCTGCGGACTGGACGCGGGGCTCTGTCTTCCCAGCCTCTCTCTCTCTCTGCGGACTGGACACGGGGCTGTCTTCCCAGCCTCTCTCTCTCTCTCTGCGGACTGGACGCGGGGCTGTCTTCCCAGCCTCTCTCTCTCTCTGCGGACTGGACGCGGGGCTGTCTTCCCAGCCTCTCTCTCTCTCTCTCTGCGGACTGGACGCGGGGCTCTGTCTTCCCAGCCCCTCTCTCTCTCTGCGGACTGGACGCGGGGCTCTGTCTTCCCAGCCTCTCTCTCTCTCTGCGGACTGGACGCGGGGCTGTCTTCCCTCTCTCTCTCTCTCTCTGCGGACTGGACGCGGGGCTCTGTCTTCCCTCTCTCTCTCTCTCTCTGCGGACTGGACGCGGGGCTGTCTTCCCAGCCTCTCTCTCTCTCTCTCTCTGCGGACTGGACGCGGGGCTGTCTTCCCAGCCCCCCCCCCTCTCTCTCTGCGGACTGGACGCGGGGCTCTGTCTTCCCTCTCTCTCTCTCTCTGCGGACTGGACGCGGGGCTGTCTTCCCAGCCCCTCTCTCTCTCTCTCTCTCTCTCTCTGCGGACTGGACACGGGGCTGTCTTCCCAGCCTCTCTCTCTCTCTCTGCGGACTGGACGCGGGGCTGTCTTCCCAGCCTCTCTCTCTCTCTCTGCGGACTGGACACGGGGCTCTGTCTTCCCTCTCTCTCTCTCTCTCTGCGGACTGGACGCGGGGCTGTCTTCCCAGCCTCTCTCTCTCTCTCTGTTCATTTATCATCTGTGCGCACACAGACCCTGTCCCCTCGCTGTGTTGGCCCGCTTGCTCCGCGCCGCAGGACGGATCCGTGCGCTCCGCCGAGGGGAGGGGGAGCCAAGCGAACGTCCTCCCCAGGACAGAAGGCTGCGGGCCCCCGAGGCGAGCGTCCCCACCGCGTGCCCGGGCGCGCCCGGAGCGCGGAGGGCGGGGGGCGCGGGGTCCGCTCGTCCCGCCGCTGCTCGCGCGAGGCGGCCCGGAGGCGGCAGACGCAGCCGCGGGCCTCCGGGTGCGGGAGGCAGCCGCTGCGCCGCGCCTCTCCTCAGAGTCCGCGTCCAGCCGAGGAGGGAGGGAGCCGGAGCCGCCGCCGCCGCGCAGTTGAAAATCCTCATCAGTCTCTCGGAGGGAGGCTGGCGCCGGGTGGCCGGTTAGCTCAGTTGGTTAGAGCGTGGTGCTAATAACGCCAAGGTCGCGGGTTCGATCCCCGTACGGGCCAGCGCTGCTTTTTAAGGCCTCCTTTTTCGTTTGTTTCGGGGAAATACCCCCTCGGAGAGCGGAGTCACGGAGGCTTCCCTGGTAACGGGGCGCGCCGTGAAACACTTTTTGAATATAGGGTTTGAGTGAAACTGTTTGCTAGGTTCATCTGTATCATAAAGAAAATACGCACCCAACCCATCGGTGTTTCCTAAACCAAACCGAACCAAACACCCGTCGTTTTCAAGGGAACTTTGGTCACACGAACGGATGCAAGGGACGCGCGCCCCCGGCGCCCCCCCAACCTCCAGGCTCGGGTTCGCTAGCAGGTGCGGCCCGCTCGTGGCGCGGGATCCCCGGAGTTCCCAGAGGGGAAAGTCCAGCTCCGGGATGCACCTGTCCCACACGTGTGCACGCAGGCCGCTTCCCGCCTGCCGGGCGCACCCGCCGCAGCCGGGCCCGCACTGGACCGCGAGGACCGGCAGCCGGGGAGCATCCAAAAACTTATTTTTTTTTCCTTTGCTTTGCTCAGCACAGGGAACGTGGGTCTCCGATTCTTCCTCTCGCTTCCGCCTCTTGGAGCCGTAGGGCGGGGGGTGGCTCAGGCATAGTCAGGTGTGTTGTGTTGAACCCAAACCAGCTATCGAGGGTCGGCGCCATTTCATATCAGGACCCAGCGGGCTTTGAGAAATCTCCGTGGAAAGCGTCCCCCGCATCTGCACGCATCTTTGCTCACGCATGTGTGCAGCTCTGACTTGTAAGTGGCGGTGCCAAGTGCTTCAGGCCCTGGCGAGTGCCCAGGGCACGACGAAAGACAGGAGAGCCAGGGCTGCCCAGCTGGACACGGCTGGACGTCAGACCTTGTCAGAGACGTGGCACAACGCACAGGCTGCTGCCTACCCCCCCCAACCCGCCTGGATTTGAAGGGGTCCAGATCGCCACCGCGGCCTGGCGGGTCCTTAGGGCGCTGGGTTTCTGAAATCTCCCACCTGCTGAAAAGCTGAGTGCCCCGCGAGGAACTCAGCTGTCACAGTCCCCTCGCGGGGAGCAGCTCGCAGTCTGCCGCGGCTGGAGAGAAGTCGGCACCGCGGCGCCTAAGCAGACGTGGTCAGGAGCCGTCCATCTGCCCCGTGTTCCCCTAAGAGCCCAGCCATGTCCTCAAAGCCCTGTTTCCTCCCAGAGCGCCCCCCCCCCCCCCGGGAGGATGCTGGCCCAGTGTATACCACTGTATACCAGAGTGCTGGGTTGCCTCCTGGCTGCTCCGCGTCTGAGCCAGCTCCCTGCTGTGTGCCTGCAGGGCAGCAGTGGCCAGCCCAAGCACCTGGGCCCCGGCACCCACATGGGAGGCCTGGATGGAGCTTGTGATTCCAGTGGATGGAAGATGTCTGTCTCTCTTGCCCTGCCCTGTGACTCCTGGCTTTGGCCTAGCCTAGCCCTGAGGGTGGGCTTTCAAAAATTAAAGAAAGGGTCCGGTGCTATGGTGCAGAGGGTTAATGCCTGAAGCGCCAGCATCCCATATGAGCACCGGTTCTAGTCCCGGCTGCTCTTCTTCTGATCCAGCTCTCTGCTATTGTCTGGGAAAGCAGAAGAAGATGGCCAAGTCCTTGGGCTCCTGCACCCACGTGGGAGACCAGGAAGAAACTCCTCATTCCTGGCGTCGGACCTGCCCAGCTCCTGGCTTCGGATCGGTGCAGCTCTGGCCATTGCGGCCATCTGGGGAGAGAACCAGAGGATGGAAGACCTCTCTCTCTCTCTACCTCTCTCCGTAACTCTTTCAAATAATAATAATAATAAAAAGTTTAAGCAAAAAGGGGAAAGGGTTGTTGAAACAAATTCCATAAATATGATCTCCTCTCTGGAACACTTCGGGGAGCATCAGGAATGCAGTGTAATGAAGGAAAAAAAAAATGATGAGAAGGTCTTCTAGAACCTTCTCCAAAGCTGGCCTGGGTACTGAATGGCAAGTGTGAGTTTCCTCCTCCTTCCCGCTGTGCAGGTGCTTGACAAGTGTTGGCCTTGGGGAGAGCTGCTGGGACACCTGCACGGAGGGACCCACCGCTGCAAGACGCTGTGGTACCACAGCGCAGCCACACAGCAGGGGAGACGGCTAAGAGGGAAGGGGGCAGTGCGGCAGGATGGCGGCCTGCCACGTGGACCAGCCCATCCATGCACTCATTCATGCACTCATTCATTCATTCACCCCTTCCCTGAGCCAGGCAGGAACCATGTAACGTCTCTGCCCTGTGTGGGTAAGGGTGGGGGAGTCCGCCTGGGAATAACTGAGGGGCTGGGATGCACTCTTGCTAGAAGTGCGAACTTGCAGTCCCCTCTGGGACCTATTAAGTCAGAACCCCGGGGAGGCCCAGGACTCCGCGGACGCCGCGGTGAGAACCTTCCCCGGGACAGCTCGGAGAGGCGACCTCTACACAAACACGTCCACACAGCAGGCGACAGGAAACGCAGGCCTGGTTTCCTCGGCGAGGTCGGCTGTCGGGCAAGGGGCGGCGCCGACGCAGGCCCCGCCCACGGAGCCCCCGGCCGCGCGCGGGCGCCCTCCGAGGTGTCTTGGCCCACGGGGCACTCGTAGCCCGCCCCGTTCCCAGGTGACGCACATCCCGGTCGCCGTCGCGCGGAGCCCTGAGTTCGAGTCCCCGCGTCGGCCGCCATGGCAGACGCGCAGCCGGAGGCTGAGGGCGGCGGCGGCCGGGCCCCTCCGGGCCAGAGCCGCAGCGCCGCACGCATGGCCCCGCTGGGCCCCGAGCAGCTGCGGCGGGTCCTGGAGCAGGTGACGAAGGCGCCTGTGGTGCTGCAGGACGCGGCGCGGCGGCTGCGGGACGCGGCCCAGCAGGCCGCCCTGCAGCGGGGTCCCGGCGCCGAGCCCCCGCGCCCGCCGCGCCTGCTGCCGCCCCAGGTGAGGCGCCGGGGGACGTGGGGAAGCTGAGGCCCCGCGGCCGGGCAGGTGCGGCGCCCTCGGAGCCGCCCGGCCTCCTCCGGGGCTCCAGGGCGTCCCCAAGCCAGGCCCCTCGGGGACGGCGGTCGGCGCACCTGCCGCCGCCGCGGCGTTTCCAGCACTGGGAGGCGCCTCGCTCGGGGAGGACCCCCTGCTCGGGCCGCCCTCGTGCCGCCTCCGCTTCCACAGCTCTGCCCCGCGCTGTCCAGCCCTTCCCAGGGCCCTTTGTCCACGCACCGGACACCTTCTGACCGCAGGCAGTGAGCGGCGGAAGGCAGGCCGTGGGGGTGAGCAGGGGGCTGCTTAGGGTGGGCGGTTCCGTGGGCCTGACCCCGGGGCCGAGGCCTGCGTGGTCTTGCAGGTGGAAGACAGTAGGCGTCCAGGCCCGGCCCTGGGACGGAATCCAGCCGCCTGCCCAGCGCAGCACCTGGTACGCACTCGGTGGCCGGGATAGGTGCGAGCACTCTGTGTGCTACACATATTTCATTCACTCATTCACCCCTTCCCTGAGCAAGCACCCGCCCTCGGAGGCTCTCCTTCCCGGGCACGCGGCTCTCGGGGGCTAGGGAGCTGGTACTAGAATGCCCGAGCCCCGAGCCCCGAGCCCCGAGCCCGGCCTCCAGTCCCGCCGAAGACCACGTTGCCCTTCAGCGCCGGGCTGCAAGTGAAGGATCGCTCCTCCCCCGGAGTCGCCACGAGAGCTGCTGCGGCCGGAGCGCAGACTCGGCCGGCTGCTCGGGCCGCACCTTAGCCGGCCCTGGGGACGAGGGGGCTGCCCCTGAAGTGTGGGAAGATGATAGGCCCGTCCTCCCCACACCGCACTTCCCGGGGGCACGGCGCTGGCTGCAGCCTCTGCGGGTTTGTTTTCCACGTCTGCAGGAGGGGCGGATCCCTGAGTGAGCCTCTCTCGGATTCTCTCCTGGAAAAGCAAGTGCTCCCCCACCCCCCACCCCCCACCCCCGGACTGCACAGCGCGTGTGAGTCAGGAGCCTGCCGGTGCCACCCATCCAGCCCTGGCACAGCCGCTGCGCTCTGCCAGGCCCCGAGCTGGGCCTCTTGCTAGTTTGGTAGCCACGCAGTAGAGTTTGTGTGTCGGCATTTATGGGTGGGAGACACACTCCGAGTGGCTGCCCCCAGCCCAGCGGGTGTGGCTGCTCTCCAGAGCCCGCGTCCTCCCCGCCGACCGTGGCCGCTGCTTTCTGAAGTCAGTGTGACAGCTTCGGATGAAGGCCCCAAGAGGCAGGTTTCCCATCGGATGGAAGCACACGGAATGAGGCTAGGCAGCGTGATAGAGCTCTGCTCCCCAGCTGACCTGTCGGAGGGTGACGCGTCCTGCGAGCACTCACTCTTGTACTTGTCTGCCGGGACGCTTGGCCCCAGTAGTGCCGTGAGGCCACAGAGGCAAACCAGGTGTGTCCGTGCCCCTAAGGAACTCCTGAACTAACAGGAAGTAAAACATGACCTGGATAACTTGTTTTGTTTATTTACTTGAAAGGCAGAGTGGCAGTAGAGAAAGACAAAGGTTCATTCCTCAAAGGCCCGTGACAACTGGGGCTGGGCCAGGCTGAAGCCAGGAGCCAGGGACTCCATCCTGGTCTCCCACATGGGTGCAGGGGCCCAAGTCCTTGGGCCATCCTCGCTGCTTCCCAGGCACATTAGCAGGGAGCCGGGTCAGGCTCCATCGCAAGCACTGTGGTATGGGATGCAGGCTTAACCTGCTGTGCCGCGGCGCCGGCCCCCCAGGTAATTCTAGTCAAGGTGAAAGCTGGAAATCCCGATAAAGGATCGAATGCATTTAGAGGAAGGGGGCTTATTTCTGGCCGAGAAATGACTCGGAGAGGTGATATCTGACCTGGGTCTGGAAGGGTGGCGCTGGAGAGGAGTCTCTGGTGTGGGCGTGGGGCTGCATGGAGGCAACCAAAGCAGAAAGTGCAGTGGCTCACTGTGGGGGTGGCATGGGGGAGTGTGGACCAGGAGCATAGGCCAGTGGACACCCTCTCGTGGGTCAGGTGGAGGCTCTGCCTCTTCCTGCCCCCTGGAGACATTCCTAGTTCCCGCCAACACATCCCTTCTAGCGCCCATGCATCCGCCTGTGGGTTTTGTTTGTTTTTACATCAACACTGCCTTTTTTCACCTGTTAAAAATTCTCAGCCTTCAAGGCACACCTTGAACAGGGTCTGTTTTGGGAAGCCTACCACACCCATGCTGCTCCTGTCTCCGTCCTTGGGAGCCTTGTTCTCTGTCCTTGGGAACCTCATTTGCTTGCAGAATCATCACTGGAGCTTTCAACAGGCTTCACCCCAGAGACCCCATTCAGCAGGGTCTGCAGGGGAACCACTCAGCACCCCGGGGTGCGGAGAGCTTGGCTACCGTGTTTGTTTAGCACCCAGAGATGCCCAGTAACATTTTGCTGAATGCAGTAACATACAACAAAGTTCCAACGCAAGAATAGCATCCACACAGTAGACTAGTCTGGACTGCAGGTGAATCCTTAGACCAGCTTTGCCACTGTGGTAATCCTTGAACACGGGGCTTGAGAGGGGTGTGGGCGTTCTTCTACAGTGGTCCCCTGGGGCTTCAGTTCCCTGCAGTCAGCGGTAGTCTGCAAATACTGAACGGGGGTGGGCATTTGGCCCAGTAGTGAAGCACGCACAGGGAACACTGGCCTCCACGCAAGAGGCCCGCGGTCTCGTCCCAGCCTTCTGCTCCGTGCTCTCCGGTTCAGATGGCCGGGTCCCTGGCTTTGGCCCAGCTCTGGCTGTCGCAGGAATTCGGGGAGTGAACCAGCAGTGAGGATCTTTCTGCCTTTGAATAAATGAAATGAAATATTAAATGGAAAATTAGAGAAGTAAACAATTCATGTTAAAAAACCTTTAGGGCCGGCGCCGAGGCTCACTAGGCTAATCCTCCGCCTAGCGGCGCCAGCACACCGGGTTCTAGTCCCGGTTGGAGCGCCGGATTCTGTCCCGGTTGCCCCTCTTCCAGGCCAGCTCTCTGCTGTGGCCAGGGAGTACAGTGGAGGATGGCCCAAGTCCTTGGGCCCTGCACCCCATGGGAGACCAGGAAAAAGCACCTGGCTCCTGGCTCCTGCCATCGGATCAGCGCGGTGCGCCGGCCGCAGCGCGCCAGCCGCGGCGGCCATTGGAGGATGAACCAACGGCAAAAGGAAGACCTTTCTCTCTGTCTCTCTCTCTCACTGTCCACTCTGCCTGTAAAAAATAAAAATAAAAAAAACCTTTAGTAAACTAGAATTACATACTTACTCTACTCATCATTAGTTGTTAATCTCTTCCTGAATGTAATTTACAGATTAAGCTTAATCATATTTGTGTGTGTGTGTGTGTGTGTGTGTGAGCAAACAGTACATGTAGGCTTTGGTACTATCCCTGGCATCCACAGGGGTCTAGGAGCAGAGGTGAGAGGGCACTGCTGCAATAGCGTTATCTCATAACACCCGCAAGACCTAAGGGGGATATCCTAAGTGACCACCAGTAAAATGAAACAAAGGAAAGCAGAAAATGGCCCAAGTGCTTGGGCCCCTGCACCCGTGTGGGAGACCCAGAAGAAGCTCCTGGCTCCTGGCTTCTGCCTGGCCCAGCCGCAGCTGTTGTCATTTGAGGAGTAAACCAGCGGATGGAAGATCTCTGTCTCTCCCTGTAACTCTGTCAAATAAATAAAAGAACAGAGAAAGAACATGCATCTTTGTGTTCATGGACTCAAAGGGAATTGCTGGGTTAAAAACACATAAACACATGCATTTAAATTTTTGTTTGTGTGTGTTTTGTTTTTTTTAAGATTTATTTATTCACGCCGGCGCCGCGGCTCACTAGGCTAATCCTCTGGCTTGCGGCGCTGGCACACCGGGTTCTAGTCCCGGTCGGGGCGCCGGATTCTGTCCTGGTTGCCCCTCTTCCAGGCCAGCTCTCTGCTGTGGCCCGGGAAGGCAGTGGAGGATGGCCCAGGTGCTTGGGCCCTGCACCCCATGGGAGACCAGGAGAAGCACCTGGCTCCTGCCTTTGGATCAGCGCAGTGCGTCGGCTACAGCGCGCCAGCCGCAGCAGCCATTGGAGGGTGAACCAACGGCAAAGGAAGACCTGTCTCTCTCTCTCTCTCTCTCATTGTCCACTCTGCCTGTCAAAAAAAAATTTTTTTTTTATTTATTCACAAGTCAGAGCTACAGATGGAGAGGGAAAGATCAATCTTGAGTCCTATGGTTCACTCCCCAAATGACTGTGAAAGCTGAGGCTGGGCCAGGCTGAAGCCAGGAGCCTGGAACTCCATCCGGGTCTCCCACATGGATGGTAGGGGCCCAAGTATTTGGGTTGCTTTCCCAGGTGCGTTAGCAGAGAGCCGGTTTGGAAGTGGAGCCACCAGGACTCGACCGCACTCTTGTGGGACGCACGTTGCAGGCGGCCCAACCTGCGGTGCCACACACCAGTCTGGGTTTTGTTTAAGGATGTTAAGATAAGCAGCCCCACTGTTAGTTATGTTGCCTACGGAAACACACATGTACACACATGTACACACAGCCTCCCTGAAGGGCCAGAGCAGAGGGCTGGGGACCTGTCGGTCAGCAGGAGAGTGGGGTGCTCACGGGAACCGCGGGAGCCACGTGTGCCGGCGTGGACGAGTCACCAGGTGGGGGAAAGTGCTCATCAGGATACAGGGGCTGCTAGCGTGTTGAACAGGCCAGAATCGCATCAAAGCAGAGCTCTGTCTTTAGAGGTAGCTCCGTGCAGTGTAAGTATGAAAAGTGCGTGAGAACGAGGAGTAGCACATTCAGGCTGGGGTGAGGGGAGGGTGTGCGGGCTGGGAGAATGGCAGGGGCCTCACTGGAACTGGCAGTGTTGGCCGAGGTGGGATGGGCAGTAAGGACCGCGGCACGTTGCTCTTTTTGCCTTTTTGGTTTCCAGAATTTAATGAAAAACACCTTTTTAGACATTGTGTATTGAACTGAGTCCAGTTTAGAGCCTAGTACTCAAAACTCGAAGTAGAAACACATGGATAAAACTATAAAGAAGGATTTTCTTCTTTATTTTAAAAAATACTTATTTTCATCTACTCAAAAGGCAGAGTGACACAGAGATTTTCCGTATTCTGATTCACTCCCCAAATGCCTTTAGCATCAGGGCTGGGCCAGGCTGAAGCCAAGAACCTGGAAGTCCATCTGGGTCTCTCATGGGTGGCGGCCCCAGCACCTGGCCTGTCCCTGCTGCTTCTCAGGGTGTGCATTTGCTGTGAGAGCACAGAGGGGACCAGCCCCAGCCCCTGTGACGTGGGGCGCAAGGGGCCCAGCGGCGTCAGGCGCTGCACCACATATCTGTCTTGTGACTAGTGTGTGTGTGTGTGTGTGTGTGTGTGTGTTTTTTTACAGGCAGAGTGGACAGTGAGAGAGACAGAGAGAAAGGTCTTCCTTTTGCCGTTGGTTCACCCTCCAATGGCCGGTGCACCACGCTGATCCGAAGGCAGGAGCCAGGTGCTTCTCCTGGTCTCCCATGGGGTGCAGGGCCCAAGCACTTGGGCCATCCTCCACTGCACTCCCGGGCCATAGCAGAGAGCTGGACTGGAAGAGGGGCAACTGGGACAGAATCCAGTGCCACAACCAGGACTAGAACCCGGTGTGCTGGCGCAGCAGGTGGGGGATTAGCCTAGTGAGCCGCGGTGCCGGACTTTTTTTTTTTTTTTTTTTTTTTTTGAATGATGTAGGAGAGGGTGAGAGCGTGGGCAGGAGGGAAGGTAGGGTTGGGAGCGTCACCATGTTCCTAAATCTGTGTATATGGAATCTGTGCAATGTTTATATATATATGATGTAGCACAGTGCCCATCAGAGGGGGAGTCTGTCACACTGTTAGGTAATTTCGTGAGTCTTAATTCATTTGTATATGCAGATGTTTCTGTACTTGTGTACTAAGTTGTATGAAATATGCCTCCATTGTCAAAAAGGTTTGAAAAAGTCACGAAATAGCACAAATACGATGTGTACAGCATTTGAATGTAAGCTATCTTTTATAATTCAGAAAGAACTTTAATAATAGATTTGCCAATGAGAGCAAAGTTGGGAGATATTTAATGAGCATGATGCTGCTTCTTCTCTTTCCATGTTTAAGCAACTGGAAGCCATTTGCGTCAGGGTGACGTCTGGGGGCGATCGAGATCAGGAAAGGCCAGTGACCGTCCTGGCCACCATCCGGCCCCAAGCAGCAAGACAGGACCAGCTGCCCGTGAGGAATCCCTGCCTGGTGGGGCCCCGCGCCACCAGCCCTCAGCTGCTGAGAGGACAACCACTCCTGAAGGCCAGGCCACAGCCCCCCGCTCCTCAGTTGTTGGTCCAGAGGCCAGTCCCTGCCAAGAGAGCCCCTGGCCCACCTGCAGTAACGTCTGCCTCAGCCAGTTCAGCACATTCATTTATTTCCAACTCACCTACAGAGCATACTGAGAAACTGAAGAAGTCTCTCAAAGTGAAAACGCGTTCCGGACGGATATCTCGCCCTCCTAAGTACAAAGCCAAAGACTACAAGTTCATAAAGACGGAAGATCTGGCGGACGGGCACGTGTCCGATTCTGACGACTACTCAGAACTGAGCGTGGAAGAAGACGACGACCGGCGGGAGAAGCAGGCGCTCTTTGACTTAGCCAGCTGCTCCCTGAGGCCCAAAACATTTCAGTGTCAGAGCTGCGAAAAGTCGTACATAGGGAAGGGGGGCCTGGCCCGGCATTTTAAACTTAACCCAGGCCACTGCCTGGGGAGGTTACCTGAGACAGCCCACGGAAGCCTGATCCAGGGGTGCGTGGCGGCAGGGCCGGTGAGCCTGACCTCCCCAGAGCTGGCGACGCCCACGGAGGAAGGGCCCCTGTCCTGCTGTGCCAGAGGGGCAGAGTCAGCGCACCATGGACTACAGGTAACTTCCTGCCTGGGTGGCAGGTGCATTTTCCTTACATTAACCTTTACCGAATCTGATGGGGCTTCAGGCAGAACCACAGTCATTACAGGGGCCACTCAGTACCCCTGACATTGTCTGCGCTGCTTCCAAAGGAGAGCAGATGTGTGTCTTCTGGCCCTAAGACAGCCGCTAGTTCTTAGGATCCGGTCAGCAGTGGTGCTGGCAAGTCAGCTCGGGGGTGGCAGTCTGTAGCTTAGCTTACTGGAGCAGCAACAGTTACAGGCTACTTAACGTGACCGCTCCCCATGTTGCCCCTTCTGAAATGCCCGCTAGAACAAGCAGGTGTGAGTCTCTATGTATTTGTATTACTATGTCAGCATTTTTTCCCAGAATTTTTTTATTGTGGGAGAGGACACAGCACAAAATTTACTATCATAACCATTATTTTTTATGTTTTTTTATTTTTTTATTTTTTAAAAAACTGTTTTTTAGGGAGAAGGACAAAGAGAGAGAGAGAGGGAGAGAGGGATCTTCTACCCTTCTATCCACTGGTTCACTCCATAGATGACCACAACAGCTGGGACTGGGCCAGGCCGAAGCCGGGAGCTTTTTCTGGGTCTCCCATGTGGCTGGCAGGGGCACAGGCACTTGACCCATCTTCTGCTGCTTTTTCCCAGGCCATTAGCAGGAAGCTGGATCGGAAGTGGTGCATCCAGGACTTGAACCCTGCCCACATGGGATGCCGGTGCTGCAGGCAGAGGTTTAACCTGTGTCACAGTTCTGGCCCTGCAGTACATTTTAATAAGGGCAAGGATGTTCAAGGTTTTTCTGGGAAGTAGATGGAGATTTCCCAGAATCTAGCTTTTCTTCTTTATATTTAAACAATTTTTAAAAATATTTATTTATTTATTTATTTGAAAGGTAGAGGCAGAGAGAGAGGTCTTCCATCCACTCACTGGTTCACTCCCCAGATGGCCAATCCGAAGCCAGGAGCTTCTTCCGGGTCTCCCACATGGGTGCAGGAGCCCAAGGACTTGAGCCATCTTCTACTGCTTTCCCAGGCCATAGCAGAGAGCTGGATCGGAAGTGGATGCAGTCACTGCAGGAGGTGGCTTTACCTGCTAAGCCCCAGCGCTGGCCCCCAGCATCTAGCTTTTTACTTCTCATGTGGCCCAAGTTGTCCTGTCATGGCAGCTGGTGGGTGTGTCATTTAGCAGTGGCTCCTGCCGCTGGAGTTTTGTTTACTAATTCAGTCTCCTTACACGATATACGTTTAAGAAAAAATTACAGGAGGCCACTGTTTGGACTAATCTGCACTGGGCCCCAACAGATTAAGCTAAAATCAAATGGAATCACATGAAATTTTCTTGTCACCAAGCTGAAACTTGACTGTTTATCTCTTTTCTTTCAGGATTAGAGAGATAACAGCCACATTTCCCAAACAGGCCAGGTTTTTTTGTTTTGTTTTGTTTTAAAAGATTTATTTATTTATTTGAATGAGTTACAGAGCGAGGAGAGACAGAGAGAGAGAGGTCTTCCATCCACTGGTTCACTCCCCAGTTGGCCACAACGGCTGGAGCTGTGCCGATCCAAAGCCAGGAGCCAGGAGCTTCTTCCGGGTCCCCTATGTAGGTGCAGGGGCCCAAGGACTTGGGCCATCTTCCACTGCTTTCCCAGGCCACAGCAGAGAGCTGGATCGGAAGAGGAGCAGCTGGGACTAGAACCGATGCCCATATGGGATGCCGGCGCTTCAGGCCAAGGCATTAACCCACTGTTCTACAGCGCCAGCCCCATCAGGCCAGTTTTAATTGGTATGATAAGGAAGTTCCCTCTGCTTTAATCCTTACACACAAAAAAGGTAACCTGAAGTAGCCAGACTTAACCCCTCAGTTATTTTTCTACTGCTCTGTCTCCTAGTCCCTACCTTAGAAAGAAAGTAACTTTGTAATAATCAATCTTTTTCTGACTTATATTTTCTTCCCCCTTTTCTGTCTATAAAAACCAACATCTTATATTTTATGGAATGAAGTGTTGCCCCCGGTTCTAGAATCAAAAATAGACGAATAAGAATGTTTAAGCTAAATTTTGTAATTTTTTCCTTTGACAAAATTACAAATAACTATTCAGGTTTTTTGTTTCTTTGTGATTTAGTCTTGGTACATTCTGTGCTCTAGGAATGTGTCCATTTTGTCTGTTATCTGTTTCCCAGATGTGCAATGTGTAGTCCTCCCTCTTGGTCTCTTCCCCCTCTTGGAGTCTGTCAGGATAAAATGGGTCTGTGCTGCTCGTCTCTTGCGGACTGATTTGCCAGAGACAAGAACTGATGCTAATGCTAGAAAGACTGGTCTATTCGAGGCTGGTAGTCTTATGGGAACAGTAGACATTTTTGTCTTAACAGTGCTTTTCCCAATTTGTGAGCTGGCAGGAGGGCTTATTAAAGGGTGAAAGGGAAGTGGGGGAGGTTAGGGTAATGATGGACTTAGCCGCAGATTCCCAAGGTCAGTTCCCATGCCCAGCTTGACTCTTGACAGGTGGCTGAAAGGAAAGGCCACTACGAAACACACCAGACACTGGAGGAAGGGAAAAGGTTTATAGTCGGGTGTGGGGAACTGACAGGCTGCCTCCCCGAGCACGAGAGAACAGCAGCAGCCTGTAGGGGGGAATAGGCCTTCTGTAGCTTTGCAGAGGTGAGGAAGTAGGAGCAGCAAATCCCACCAGGGTGGGGGTGGAGCTGGTGCTCGTGATTGGGCCGTGTGGTCACCTGACTTCTAGTAAGCAAGGCTGGCTTAGGAAGATGGTGCCATTTTACTAATGTGGTGGTGCCTAAATTCCTGACCAAGTAGCAGCCACTTTGTTTGTTTGTTTGTTTGTTTAAAGATTTGTTTTTGTTTATTTATTTGAAAGTCAGAGTTACACAGAGAGAAGGAGAGGCAGAGAGAGAGAGAGAGAGAGGTCTTCCATCTGCTGGTTCACTCCCCAAGTGGCTGCAATGGCTGGAACTGTGCCAATCCGCAGCCAGAAGCCAGGAGCTTCCTCTGGGTCTTCCATGCAAGTGCAGGGGCGCAAGGACTTGGGCCATTTTCTACTGCTTTCCCAGGCTACAGCAGAGAGCTGGATCAGAAGTGGAGCAGCCAGGACTCGAACTGGTGCCCATATGGGATGCTGGCACTGCAGGCAGTGGCTTTACCCAATATGCCACAGCACCAGCCCCAGTGACAGTCCTTTTGACAGTAGCTTCCTTATCTGATTCTAGTTAGTTCCTGAAATTCTTTTTTTTTTTTTTTTTTTAAGATTAATTGAAGGACACGCAGAGAGAGGTGAGAGAAAGAGAGAGCAATATCTTCCATCTTCTGTCTCTGGTTCACTCCCTAAACGCCCGTAATAGTCAAGGTCTGGGAGCCAGGAACTCCATCCAGTACTCCCACGTGGGTGGCAGGAACCTAAGTACTTGGGTCAACTTCTGCCACTTTCCCAGGCACATCAGCAGGGAGTTGGGTTGGAAGTGGGGCAGCCAAGACATGAACCAGCGTTCATCGCAGACGGCAGCTTAACCTGTGGTGCCACAATGCCACCCCAACCCCCCCCCCCACGCCCATGTTCATTGCTTAATGCTGTAGGAGCACTAGTGTAGAGATCCTGTTTGAGATGAGGCTGAGAGGCTGTGGACAGAAACGGACAGGATCGGGCCGGCGCCGCAGCTCACTAGGCTAATCCTCCGCCTAGTGGCGCCGGCACACCGGGTTCTAGTCCTGGTCGGGGCGCCAGATTCTGTCCCGGTTGCTCCTCTTCCAGGCCAGCTCTCTGCTATGGCCCGGGAGTGCAGTGGAGGATGGCCCACATGTTTGGGCCCTGTACCCCATGGGAGACCAGGAGAAGCACCTGGCTCCTGCCTTCAGATCAGCGCAGCACGCCGGCCGCAGCGGCCATTGGAGGGTGAACCAATGGCAAAAGGAAGACCTTTCTCTCTGTCTCTCTCTTTCACTGTCCACTCTGCCTGTAAAAATAAATAAATAAATAAATAAAAAAGAAACAGACAGGATCAGCAAACAGGTTAACAAGTTTTATTCCAGGGCAGAATATGAGTGAGCTAGGTCTGGGATTCGCAAGCCCAGCTACTTTCAATGAGTTCTGAGAACGATTCTAGCCAGAATTCATGTGTTACACAGGGGCGTACGTCGGTGTGAACTGAGACAGTGGCTTTGGGGGATATGATTGGTTAAAAGCACCTTTAGCACCAGAGAGGGTCGGAAAAGGACTGCTGGTTAATTCTAAGAAGGGCATTTCTGGGAATGGGTAAGGGACAGATGGACAAAGAACAAAGGGTCACTCAGAGTTGCCCCAGGTCACTGAGACCTAACAGACCTCACAGGCACATCACCCCAGCCACGTTGACCTGACTGGTAAGATTGTTAACTCTTGCAAGGCCGCTCCAATAACTAAGACAAAACAGACCCCATATGCATATCACCCAAGCCAGACAAAGCTGGGAGATATGCCCAGTAGCTCTGTCGAGCCACTGCTCAGATACAGCAGTCAGCTTTTTAGGGACACATCCTCTCATGGCGCAACACACCTGGGTGTGCAGAGGACTGGAGCCAGGCCCTCCGCCTGCAGAGCCCGCACTCTGGACCAGGGTGCCTCTTTCCAAACGCTCTGTGCCTCTTGGAGCTGGCACAGCCCCCGCTTTTCAGACGCCGTTCTACCTGTCTTCAGTTGTTCTAGGGCCAGTGACGTGGGGGCTTGTGGGGAGCAACTGGGAGGAACTCGACTAGACTAAGTTACTGGAATTAAGACTTATTCTATGCATCTGCTCTCCCACAATATGGCGCTGGGAGAGGAGGAAACAGCTTCTACACAGCTGCCTCCAGTTCAGCCAATAAACTGTAGGACCTGCTCCTGATTGGAGGAGAGCAGCGTACTCAGCGTGTGGGTAGCAGAGTTGGGATTGGTGGAAGAGGACTATAAAGGAGGAGAGAGACAACATGCACCAAGAACACCTATCTGAAGGAACACCTGTGCAGCCCCCGAGAGAGCCAGCCGGCGGTGTGCCGCTCCCCCGCGGAAGTGGGGAAAGTGGTAGGGGGAACCGCCCTTCCACGGAGGTGGAAGGGACAGTAGCCAACCCGGGAAGAACCAGCAGCAAACCCGGGAAGGGCCGAGCAGACAAAAGAACAGCGCAGGGTCCTGTGTCGTTCCTCCACGAAGACGGGGAGCGACAGGGGCTCAGAATGTGCCCCCCACAGGAAGAGCTTTGAGCAGGAGACGATGAAGAAGCGGCAGGTGCAGAAAGCTCTGCCCTCCCCTTATTTTCCCGGGAGCAGGACCAAGACCTACAAAACAGATGCATGAGAACAGAAGGTGTCCTGGGAGAACAAGTTAGCCGCTGAGGGCAGCTTTCGACCCTCAGTGGCCGGAGACGGTGTCACTGGTACCGCTGGAACAGAGGGTCTCGTCTCCTCTTAGGAAAAGAATTCAGAGGAGAGACGGAGAGTGACGATTAACTTCACTACGTTTAATGTGGGAGTGCCCCTGACAGGCTAGAGGGGCAGACTGGCAGAAAACCGAGTGCCGCCTCTGAGTTCACACTGCGGTTTTATGGGTGCGGGGCAAGCTTCCCTGCGGCTCTTCCTCTCCCGAGAGGTTGCCAGGAGGAAAGCTTGCCTGGTGTGATTGCTCCCCGCCCACGGGCGTCACTACACAGTGTTACCCAGTTGAAAGGCCCCTGGGCGCTGGCCAGCGAGACTCCCCTGGGATGTCCCGGGGCGGATTATCACTGGACCGGAGATCCCCGGGTCCTGATCTCCCCCACCATGTTGTCAGGAGGGACTTGATGTTTAAACGTCTGGTTGTTTCAGGCATCTAGGTCTCTCCTCACTCAGCTGTACAAATTCTCATCTGCCTGGTTTTCTTTTTGCTTTTCTTACACACCCACACACCTACCCCACACGGGCCCTTGTGTTTCTCCTGGCAAACAGCAATACCAGAGGAGCCTGCGTTACATTAACCAGCAGTGCGGTCCAGCCTCGGCCAGTTGCCTCCCCGCAAGGTGGCATACCCTCTCACAGGGGCGGAAGGTTCTTTCCCTTCTTGACTCTCTGACAGTTTACTGCCCTTTGTGGAAGATGGCATTTAAGTGGGAATTCAAAGCCGCTTCTTGGAGAACTACTCATTCTCTGGGTGTCTTCCACGTAGATATAAAATAAACTTGTTTGTTTGGCCTTGTTAACCTATGCTGGGTAACAGCGATCTGTTTGAATTAAGAGCCAGCGGGGGTTGTTTTTCTGCTGCAGTAACCATGGGGCTTGTCGTCCTGGACACTTTGAGAGTGAGAGGGTTATTGTTATCCCTGGGGACAACAGGCGTGCCCCGGGCTGGCTCACACCAGGCTGCCTGGCACTTTCCACTCCTACAGTAGTGACACTCCCACCGTAAAAGCAATTTCTGCACATTTGACTTCCTGAATGCAGGCCTCTGGCCTTGGGAAAGGTGCCATCCAGACGGCGGGGAAGCCCTGGGGTCCAGGGGCTCTCTCCCTCAGCTGCTGAGATCCGTGTCTCTCCCTTCCCTTCCTCCTTAAGTGTCTGTGCTCCCTGGGAGGCAGCCAGTGATGGCTGAAGCATCTGAGTCCCTGCCACCTGCATGGGAGACCCAGGGTCCAGGCCACACCCAGCTTAGCCTTGGCCATTGCAGGCATCTGGGGAGTAAACCAGTAGGCAGAGATTTCTCTCATCTCTCTGCTTCTTAAATGCATAACTATAGGTAGATAGATAAACACTAGTAAAATTAATAGTAGATAAACTGAAAAAAAAAAGAGAAAGAGAGAAAAGACCTTGCAAATCCTTTCTGGAGGCAGAAAGTAGCGGCTGCCTAGGTCTGGGGGAGGGAGGAATGGGGAGTAACTGGTTATGGGTACAGTTTTTTCTGAGGGTGATGAATATACGCTAGAATTGCTAAGAACCACAGAAGCTGGGGCTGCCCCGGTACAGAGCCAGGCACTGATCTCGGGCCAGTGAAGTAGGCATTTATTGCAGTGCACAGCAAGGAGCCCGCCGGCTGCATGTGGGGCTCCCAGGCTTCCCCAGGGAGGAAAGGCAGGGAGCTTTGTGGCTGAGTGCTGGGGCTTTTCCTTCCTTCCTTCCTTCCTTCCTTCCTTCCTTCCTTCCTTCCTTCCTTCCTTCCTTCCTTTTCCTTCCTTCCTTCCTTCCTTCCTTCCTTCCTTCCTTCCTTCCTTCCTTCCTTCTTTCTTTCTTTCTTTCTTTCTTTCTTTCTTTCTTTCTTTCTTTCTTTCTTTCTTTCTTTCTTTCTTTCAACAAGCAGAGTTAGAGAGAGAGAGAGAGAGACAGAGAGAAAAGTGTTCCTTCTGTTGGTTCACCCCCCATATGGCCACTACGGCCGGCGCGCTGTGCGATCTGAAGCCAGGAGCCAGGTGCCTCCTCCTGGTCTCCCATGCGGGTGCAGAGCCCAAGGACGTGGACTATCCCCAGCTGCTCCACTTCTGATCCAGCTCTCTGCTATGGCCTGGAAAAGCAGTACAAGATGGCCCAAGTCCTTGGGCCCCTGCACCCACTTGGGAGACCCAGAAGAAGCCCCTGTCTCCTAGCTTCGGATCAGCGTAGCTCTGCCATTGTGGCCATCTGGGGAATGAACCAGTGGATGGAAGAACTCTCTCTGCCTCTCTGTTATTCTCCCTTTCAAATAAATACATACATACATACATCTTTTTTTAAGAAAATAAAAGATTTGTTTTTCTTATTTGAAAGAGGGAGAAGGAGAGGCAGATAGTTCTTTCATCCACTGGTTCACTTCCCAGATGACTAAAACAGCTGGGGCTGGGCCAGGCTGAAACTAGTAGGCAGGAATTCCATCCAGGTCTCCCATGTAGGCAGGGACTCGAGTACTTGAGCCATCATACACTGCTTCGTAGGCACAGTAGCAGGAAGCTGCATCAGAGGAAGGGCAGCCGGGACTTGACCTGACACTATGACATGGACCGCCAGATCGCATGCAGCTGCTTAACCCGCTGCGCCGCGAGCCCATCCCGTGGGGTCTCTGGAAACCTGCTCCACGGGTGCACTGGTGAATACTGGCGGTGGACTCTCGGTCACCGCTTCGTTGGTGGAAGAACGGCCCTTCTCTCTCTCTCTCTCTCTTTTTTTTAAGATTTCATTTATTTGAGAGGTAGAATTACAGACAGTGAGAAGGAGATATGGAGAGAAAAGTTTTCCATCCGCTGGTTCTTTCCCCAAATGACCGCAGCGGCCGAAGCTGGGCCAATCTGAAGCCAGGAGCCAGGACCTTCTTCCGGGTCTCCCACACAGGTGCAGGGGCCCAAGGACTTGGGCCATCTTCTACTGCTTTCCCAGGCCACAGCAGAGAGCTGTGTCAGAAGAGCAGCTGAGACTAGAACTGGCGCCCATGTGGGATGCTGGTGCTGCAGGCGGAGGATTAACCTACTGAGCCACAGCGCCAGCCTCAAGGGGCCCTTTTTCTTGCCACCCTTCTTTGTGGGAGCCACAAAGGGGTATTTTTTTTTTTTTTTTAGGAAAAATAAGCGGCATTGGTTGTAGTTAATGTGTCTGGATTAAAGAGGAAATAATTTTGCTAGTTTCTTGTTTTTTAACTTACATTGTTTTGCTTTAAAATTGTTATGCTGGTATGTAAAACATTTATTTAATTTTGTTTTGGGGTGTGCAACACTGTCTAGAATGGGCAGTCTACAGAAGCTGAAGAGGTGCTGGTGACTGAGCCAGAAAGCAAAAGTCCTGCAGCTCTTCTGGGATCACAGACACACCTGGGCTGTGCAGGAAGTGGAGACCCCGAGACTCCAACAGAGCCCAGCGCAGCAGAGGCCGGTGCAGCTGTCCTCCCGCAGAGCAGAGCAAGGGGGCAGCGGGCGTCGAGGGGCCGAGCCGAGCTCCAGCAGGTGCGTCCCTCTTATAGCTCGGTCTTGAAAGCTGCTTCGGTGTCGGGGTATGTCGCTTTCACTGCTGGTTTCTGAATGTAAAAGTGAAATACTCGTGGCGTGGGTGAGTGACCTACCAGTCAAGATGCCTGTGCCCGCATCCAAGTGCCTGGGTTCGAGTCTGGCTCCACTCCGGATTCCAGCTTCCCGCTAATGCAGACTCTGGGAGGCAGCAGTGAGGGCTCAGTTGTTGGGTTCCTGCCGCCTGCATGGGAGACCTGGATCGAGTTCCCCGTGCAGGCTTTTGGGGCTATTGTGGGCATTTGAGGAGTGAACCATTGGATAGAAGCTCTCTCTCAAAATTAAATTTCTTTAAAAAGGATGCCACAAAGTTTTTTGGTTTGTGTGTGTGTGTGTGTTTTAAGATTTATTTATTTATTTGAACAGGAAGTGACAGAGAGCTTTCTTTCATCTTACTGGCTTATTTCCCAAATGGTCTCAATGGCCGGGATTGATCCAGGCCAAAGCCAGGAGCTTGGAGCTCCATCCAGGTTTCCATGCAGGTGGCGGGGTCCCAAGTAGGTGGGTCATCTGCTGCTGCTATCAAGGAGCTGGCCTGAAAGCAGAGCATCTGGGAGTTGCCATGGCGCTCCAATATGGGATGCTGGCATTGCAGGCCACAGCGCAGTGCCCTGGTCCACAACATTGGCTTTGACCATAAGGTTTTAAAAATGTAAATTTGAAAAGCATCCAAGAGTCAGGTGTAGGGCTGGTGCTGTAGTGTAGTGGGTAAAGCCGCCACCTGCAGTGCCAGCATCCCATATGGGCACTGGTTCGAGTCCTGACTGCTCTACTTCCGATCCAGCTCTCTGCTATGGCCTGGGAAGGCAGTGGAAGATGACCCAAGTCCTTGGGCCCCCGCACCCATGTGGGAGACCCAGAAGAAGATCTTGGCTTCGGATTGGTCCAGCTCTGTCATTGTGGACATTTGGGGAGTGAACCAGAGGATGGAAGACCTCTCCCTGCCTCTCTTCTCTCTTTGTAATTCTGACTTTCAAATAAATAAAATCTTTTTTTTTTTTTAGAGGCAAGTGTTTGGCCTAGCAGCTAAACCATTGGTTAAGAGCCCCACTTCCCACGCTGGACTGCCTGGGTCAGATATTTGGCCCTAGCTCCTGACTCCAGCTTCCTGCTAATGCAGACCCTGGGAGGCACCAGGTGATGGCTCAAGTGACTGGGTTCCTGCCACCCCCATGGCAGACCTCAGTTGTCCTGCTGTTGCAGGTATTTGAGGAGTGAATCACTGGATGGGAACTTGCAGTCTGCATTTGTGTTTCTCTCTCAAATAAAAAAAAATAATCTTTAAGAAGTACCCAAATTTTTAAATAAAATAAATCTTAAAAAAAAGAAGTACCCAAATTTTGTAGAATAAAACAAACAAACATGGGGCCAGCCTTGTGGCGCCGTGGGCTGAGCTGCTACTCAGGATGCAGCATTCCACACTGGAGTGCTGCTCACTGGTGAAGTATGAGTTTAATGAGTTCCAGGATGCCGTTCCTGTAAATGACTCATGAGATTACCTGTTTGAAATGCCACAGGGCCTCTGGTGTGGCTTCAAGATCTTGTCTTTGTTTGTTTGTTTGTTTTTTGACAGGCAGAGTGGACAGTGAGAGAGAGAGAGAGAGAAAGGTCTTCCTTCCGTTGGTTCACCCTCCAATGGCTGCTGCGGCCGGCACACTGCGCTGATCCGATGGCAGGAGCCAGGAGCCAGGTGCTTCTCCTGGTCTCCCATGGGGTGCAGGGCCCAAGCACCTGGGCCATCCTCCACTGCACTCCCTGGCCACAGCAGAGAGCTGGCCTGGAAGAGGGGCAACCGGGACAGAATCCGGTGCCCCGACCGGGACTAGAGGATTAGCCTAGTGAGCCGCGGCGCCGGCAAGATCTTGTCTTTGTAAGAGCTGGGGTAATTATAGCCCGAGTTTACTGGAAGCAGCTCAGAGCAAACAGACATGCTTTCTGTTTTCATAAGAAGCTTCAAGGTATCCAACACGTGTTTGGGGTTTTGAACTTTAGAGACCCCATTCCAATTCCCTAACCATAGATTTATTAAATTTCAGTGGATTGACTTAGAAGAGTTGAACCCTAAATTTATCTAAATTGTCTTTGGCTAGAACATATTTAACAGCCAGGTGAATATCTTAAAGGAGCAGAAAATATGTTGAGAGAGCATGAGATGAGTTCGATAGTCGGCAAAGGAGTGGCTCCCAGGCCCAGGGCCTCCGAATTCTCCCAGAGCGGGGAAGCTGCCTGAGGTCAGTGTGATGTCGTCTGTTCTAGCAGCACACTGCTCCCACCTGGGCTTGTGTCTTGCTAATCCTGGATGCCATGTTTTAGAAGCCAGAGGTAAGGTCATCTTTGATTTGATCAGTCTTTCAACACTCAGAATAGTCAGCATTTATGAAGCACTTTCTGCATGCAGCCCCATCCCCAGCAGACCCTGCTGGTGGACCTCATCTCATTTATCCCTAAGAACTGAAACATAATGACCTCACGGGTGAGGACCTTCCGACGCAGAGAGGTCAGATCCTACACAAGGTCACTCCCAGGTAGGAGGCAGGCCCAGATGTTGAATGCAGGCTCTCCGGTGTCTGGGGTCAGTGAGGCCTGATCCTCTTGGACATCAGTGCCTCTGAGAAGGGGAGACCATCAGCTGGACTTACAGGGCCACAGCAGATTCGAGGGCCATTCTCAACTCCTATAAATGAAAATTTCCCCCAAAATGGACATTAGCTACACATTTCCTGGGCATCCATCAAGTCTTAGATCCTGTTCTGGGTTCGGAGGATGGGCAGTATGTACAAGGTAGCCTTGGCCCCTGCTCTCAGGGCACTAAGATGACAGTCAAACCAGTTGATCAGCAAAATGGTGAGGGCCACTGTCACTAAGCTCAGCTAGAGTTTATGCCGGTCACGGCAGGGTCTTACATTCCTACCTTCCTGAACATCTTACAGAGTTGAAAATCAGCTGGTCATCTTTTTCTCAGGGTTTTTTATTTCCTTTTTTTATTTAAATATTTATTTATTTGAAAGGCAGAGTTATTGAGAGAGAGGGAGAGACAGAGAAAGATCTGTCCATTGGTTCACTTCCCAAATGGCCAAAACATGCTGAAGCCAAGAGCCGGGAGCTTCTTCCAGGTCTCCCACGTGGGTGCAGCGGCCCAAGCACTTGGGTCATTCTCTGCTGCTTTCCCAGGTGCATGAGCAGACAGCTGGATCAGAGTGAAGCAGCTGGAACTTGAACCGGTGCCCATATGGGATGATGGCATTGCAGGTGGCGGCTTTACCCACCCGCCTTCTTCTTCCTCCTCCTTCTTTAAAAATTTAATATTTTTAATATTTATTTATTTGAAAGGCAGAGTTACAGAGAGGCAGAGGTCTTCCATCAGCTGGTTCACTCCCCAAATGACCGCAATGGCCAAAGTACTCTTTTTTTTTTTTTTAAAGCTTTATTCATTTATTTGAAACTCAGACTTACACAGAGAGGAGAGGCAGAGAGAGCAGTCTTCATCCTCTGATTCATTCCCCAATTGGCCGCAACAGCCAGAGCTGCACTGATCTGAAGCCAGGGGCTTCTTCAGGGTCTCCCACGTGGGTGACAGGGGCCCAAGTACTTGGACCATCTTCTGCTGTTTTCCCAGGCACATGTCGGGAGCTAGATCAGAAGTAGAACAGCCAGGACTTGAACTGGCACTGTGATGTGGGATGCCAGTGTCACAAGCAGTGGCGTAACCCGCTGTGCCACAACAGCAGCCCCTAACTTCTGTATCTAAGACTTGCTCAGCTTTCCCCAGCATTCGAATGCTTTTCTTGGTGACCCTGGGTGACCTCCTTCATCCTCTTGGTTTCCGCAGGCTCCCTTGTCTCTGCTTCCTGCCCAGGTTTCTCTGGAGCCTCAGATCTCTCATTTTAAACCTCTCCACCTGGTGTCCTGGGAAATCCTCCACTTTCCGTGGCTGAGCGGAGCCCACGAATGCTTCCTGCTCACGCTTGAGTTGTCCATGGCTGCTTCATCTGCCACTCTTGACTCCTTCACTCACCTCTGCCCATGTCCTGTGGTCACTGAACCCCAGGGACTGTGCCCTCCCTGCCAGTCCCCCCCCCGCCCCCGTTGTCATCTGGGTCCCCTCTCGACCACTTGCTGCCTGTGGGGCTTCCCCATCTGTTCTCTGCACCATCGCTAGCACTGTGCTGCCACCTATAGGAAGAAATCTAAACCCTCGGGCCCCACTCCCCTGGCCCAGGTTCCCCGAGACCTCATTTGGCAGTGCCCCAGGAGCCACCTGCGGCCTCACTGCTCTCTCTGCACCTGAGCCCCGACACTCACAGCTTATTCCTTGGGGCTCCTGGGTGGTGCTCCCTGCCGGGGCAGGACGCACGTTTCTTCATTGCTGTGTCTCTGGGGTCTGGTACCCAGGACCCAGTGCTTGTTATGGGACACGCAAACTTTGAACCCAGAATTGATCCTGGTATGTTGTTAACGGGCAGACAAGTGAGAGACTTAATAAAGCAATGTGTTTAACGTCACCTAGTTGCTGGGTTTTGGGGGGACTTTCTGTGTTTTATATTCTGTGTTGTATCCACTTGTTAGCTCTTAGAAAATTCATGGGAGACTTTTGACTATGCCAAGTGTTTTTCTTTTCTTTTCTTTTTAGCTTCTGCAGCAGTGTGACCCGGAGGACCTAGTGGAGCTGGCTCTGCCCCAGCTGGCTCGGGCGGTGACCCTGTATGAATTTCTCCTGATGAAGGTAGGGGGAGGCCGTGACCTTGTTTGGGAAGCCATCCTTCCCCCTTGTGTTAGGAGAGCCAGGCCATTGCGGTCAGTTCCCTGTGGGTCATGCGTCTGTGCCTGCTGCAGTGGCCAGGGCCTGCATGGCCAGGTCTCTTGGCAGCCCGTTCGCCTCCCCGTTGTCAGCTTTTACTGTACGAGGCGGGAAGCTGAGGCCAGCTGGGGCCTGCCCTGGTCCGGGTCAGCCCAGCCTCTTGCCCTCTGAGCCCACCCGTCAATCCAGCTCGGGCACCCCCCCACCCCGTGATGTTGGCTTCCTTCAGCAGCCCCAGGCCCAGCCTGCCCCGTGGCCTTTCTGCTCTCGCTCCTGCTGCCTTGGCCACTGTGGCCATCACCCCAAGGGTTGTTGGTCTTCTGGCCTGCTCCTCCCAGGGCCAGACTGGTCTCCCGGGCAACAGTGGGTGCCTGGGAGTGATACTGATTGGCTGCTGAGGGGCCAAGGAACTCGTATCCTTACACTGTTTAAATTTCTCGCTAGATTTCCCATACCATTGTCTCAGGCTTAAGTATTTTTTGGTCATCTTTTATGAAGGTTGAAAAGGGCCATCTTGCAAAACCCTTTTTCCCAGCCGTCTATAAGGAATTTGAGGAGCTGCATAAAATGGTGAAGACACTGTGTCAGGATTACCTGAGTGGTTCCAGCCCAGGTCCCCAGGAGCCCTTGGAAGTAAACAACGATGCGGTAACAGCCTCTGGGGTGGTGCTCCCGTTGGGGTTAGCATCTGGGGATGGGTGGGGGTGGGGGTGGGGTGCTTTCAGTGCTGACGTCCCCCGTCAGCCACTGTGGCTGTCGTCCTCATCAAGTGAAGGGTCTTTCCCTTGACCTGAGAGGAAGGAAGGCTTGTTCTAAGCCACTGCTGGAGACCCCACGCTCCTCCCGCTCACTGCTGACCGCAGCTAACAGCTTAGGGACCCTTTTTTCTTCTCCTGCAGGTTTCTGGGAGGGTCCCTCAGAGGCCAGCATTTGTCCTCTGAGGGTGTTTTGACACAGTGCTCACTTCAGTGTCATTGTCATTGCCACACTCCTTTAGCTATGTGGGGTTAATAAGTTTGGACTGATGTGGTTTTGCGTGCTTTGGATAAGACCCTGTGCCTGGTGCAGCCTGCGTCGTGTGGCGTGTAGACTGGTGTAGACTGTGTGGCGTGTAGACTGGCCCCACTGTCTGTGTGCCCCCACACGCTCGTGAGAGGGCAGTGCTGAGTTAAATCATCCTCTCACGGCGCTGCCTTGTTCACTTAAAAAAATGAGCGCGTCCACAGTGAGCAGCGTCCGGAGGAAGGCCAGGCTGCCTTCCTGCCCTTCCCATCACAGCACACTGGCAGGTCTGCTCCCCCGACCGAAGGCCCAGCACCTGCAGTGGGCGCTGCTGCCGGCTGTAGCAGCCGCTCCTGGGCTGCACGGAACACAACGTGTGTTCCTCTTGGAGTCGCTGATGGGAGGTTCTTCCTTGATTGTCATTGTTAGTTGAATCCAAATTCATTATTTAACCTATTCCATAATGAACCTTTGCATTTTATTTTATTTTATTTTTATTTTATATAATTTTCTTAAATTATCTATTGTAGAAATGTGATAGATTTTTTGCTAAGCCTCACGTACAGGGCCCAATTCACAGGAGTCACCTGTATGATTACTTTTTAAAGAAAATTTATTTATTGGCTGGTGCCACGGCTCACTAGGCTAATCCTCCACCTGCGGCACCGGCACACCGGGTCCTTGTCCTGGTCGGGGTGCCAGATTCTGTCCCGGTTGCCCCTCTTCCAGGCCAGCTCTCTGCTGTGGCCCGGGAAGGCAGTGGAGGATGGCCCAAGTGCTTGGGCCCTGCACCCCATGGGAGACCAGGAGAAGCACCTGGCTCCTGCCTTCAGATCAGCGCGGTGCGCCAGCGCGGCCATTGGAGGGTGAACCAACGGCAAAAGGAAGACCTTTCTCTCTGTCTCTCTCTCTCACTGTCTACTTTGCCTTAAAAAAAAAAAAAAAAAAAAAGAAAGAAAGAAAGAAAGAAAGAAAATTGAATTATTTATTTGAAAGAGTCACAGAGAGAACAAGAGAGAGTGCTCTTCTATCCACTGGTCCACTCCCCAGGTGGCCACAGTGACCAGGGCTGGGCCAGGCCAAAGCAGAAGCCAGAAGCTTCTTTCAGGTTTCTCAGTTGGGTGGCAGGGGCCCAGAGAACTGGGCCATCCTCCACTGCTTTCCCAGGTACATCTGCACGGAGCTGGACAGAAGTGGAGCAGCTGGGACTCTAATCAGTGCACACATGAGATGCCAGCGCTGCAGGCTTAACCTGCTATACCATAGCACCAGTCCCATTGTGATATTTGAAATTTTTTTACTTATTTGAAAAGTAGAGAAACAGAGACAGAGACCATCCACCTGCCAATTTACTCCCTAAATGCTCTCAACAGCTGGGGCTGGGCCAGGCTGAAGCCAGGAGCCTGGAAGTCTACCCAGGCTCCCACATGGTGGCAGGGACCCAGGGACTTGAGCCATCTCCACTGCCTCTCAGGGTGTGCATTAGCAGGAAGCTGGAATCAGAAGCAGAGCCAGGCACCCTATACAGGATGCAGCATCCCAAGTGGGGACTTACCTGCAGAGACTGAGCCACTGCACCACAGCCTGCCCTTCCCCCTCCCGTGAATTTTTTTTAAACAGTTAAATAAGTGTGGGAGACCTCCTGTCCTGAAACAGAGCTGTGTGTGCACACCCTTGGGACCCACTGCTGTAGGTGCCCAGCCATCCAGAACAATGGCAGTGCTGTCTGTCAGGCATACTGTTCAGCCTGGTAAGCATTACATTTGCCTGGCTTCTGTTTTCCACGTAGCCTTATGCTGCGGCCTGCCCTTCCTGCCCCAGTGGTCTCATGATAACGTCCAGTGTGATAATGGCCATCACTTAGACCCTTATATCTGGTGCTGTACACTGGCTTTGCATACGGAATCAAATCTAATCCTCCCAAAAACCCTTCTAGCAGCTGTGATCTCTCATGTGGATAAGGGAGACCTGGGAGACAGTGATGAGACACGGCGGGTGGGGAGGAGACTTGAGGAGACAGGGGTGGGTGTGAAGACTGGGGAGATGGTTCAGGGAGACTGGGAAAATGGGGAAGAGACCCGGGGAGTGGGGGACTCTGGGAAAGGAGGAGGAGCCGTAGGAGGGAGAGCGGTGTAGGGGAGGTGGACAGGAAGGTTCATAGAGACGTGGAGGAGACTTGGGGTGATGGCGGTGAGTGGGAGACGGGCAAGGGTACTCATGTACTCAAGTGACTTGCAGAACCGCCCAGGCCATGGCCTGAGAAGCTGGGATCTAGGTCAGCTCTCTCAACCAGCATGACAGAGTGTTTAGAAGGTTTTTTTTTTTTTTTTAAAGATTTATTTATTTATTTAAAGATTTATTTATTTAAGAGGCATAGTTAGACAGAAAGAGGAAGGTAGAGAGAGAGAGGTCTTCCATCTGCTGGTTCACTCTCCAAATTGCCACAATGGCTGGAGCTGTGCTGATCTGAAGCCACGTGCCAGGAGCTTCTTCTGGGTCTCCCACGAGGGTGCAGGGGCCCCAGCACTGTGGCCATCTTCCACTGCTCTTCCAGGTGCATCATCAGGGAGCTGGATCAGAAGAGGAGCAGCCAGGACAGGAACCGGTGCCCGTAGAGAATGCCGGTGCTGCAGGCGGAGGCTTAACCTGCTGTGCCACAGCACTGCCCCTACAAGTTTTTGGAACTCTTTGAATCTTCTCTTGCAAACTGTGCCAACACCGGGCCTCTGGATGTGACGGCCGTGTGTCCGTGTGTCACTGGGCACCGGGCCTCTGGATGTGACGGCCATGTATCCGTGTGCCCCCAGGGTTTTCCTCCTTTGCCCTTTTCCTTGTCTGGCTGTCTGCTCACCATATTAAGCCGTTGCCTGGATTTGAACTCCGTCGTTGGGGCAATTCAGGTGCCACTGGGACACTGGCACCCATACTGGATGAGTCCCCGGTCTGCCTCTGATTCTAGTTTCCTGCTAAGGCGCTAATGTGCATCCGGGAGACAGGAGGTGCTTGGGTCCCTGCCACCTACGTGGGAGACCTGGGTGGAGTTCCTGGCCCCTGGCTTGCTCTGCCCAGCCCTGGCCGTTGCGGCATCTGGGGAGTGAACCCGTGAATCGCAAGCCTCTCTGTCCATCTCTGTCTCTTGAGTCTTTCAAACAAGATGAAGACAAATAAATAAAAATAGAAGTAAAAAATCTAAAAATTAGAAATACTGAATGCCGGTGTTAACCTGCTTCTGAATACTTGTGTTGGCTTGGATTGAAGCTGCTTTCTGTGGGCCCCTTTCTTTTCAGGTAGCTGAGTCCCTGGGGATCACAGAAGAATTCATGAGGAAAAGAGACATGTGCACGGACTGCCTTGCAGCCCAGTGCCCCGGCCCAGAGGGCAGGGAGAGGCTGGAGGAAGCCAGCGGACAGAAGAGGGGCAGTGAGGTGAGCATGGGGGAAGTGGGTGCCAGGTGACCAGCTGACCGTCCAGCGTTCAGGTCGCGTCTGGCTGCTTCGCTCACAGCTCTGTTCCCCAGGCAGCCCTGCAGGCTTGCCGGTTTCCTCCTTGTCTCGGCTGATCGGGCCTTCCTTTCACAGGCCACAAAGGACCTGCAGGCCTCAGTGAAAAGGACCAGAACTGAAACTCTGCCGGAGGACACTGCCGAGTCTCCTGCTGCCGAGGGCACGGGCCAGGCGAAGCCCAGGCCCTTGTGCGATCCAGCTGCCGGTGAGAGTAAAACGCTCTTCGTGGGTGTGCACTTGGGCCCACAGGTCCTACTGGCGCAGATATGCCCAGGACCCCTGCTTTTCAGGGTTGGGTGCCCCTGTGACTGAGTGAAGACAACCTTCTGGTTTCTGAAGTTATCCCAACGTTATCCTAATGTCTCATTCCTTCTCCATGACTCCTGAGAGGGCTTTGACGTCTTCTAGGGTCCCTCATTAAAACGGGAGTTGCTTCAGGAATGAGTTTTTTTTTTTTTTTTTAAGATTTATTTTATTTATTTGAAAGACAGAGTTAGAGAGAGAGGTAGAGACAGACAGACAGGTCTTCCATCTGCTGGTTCACTCCACAGATGGCCGCAACGTTCACAGAGCTATGCCAATCCGAAGCCAGGAGCCAGGAGCTTCCTCCGAGTCTCCCACGTGGGTGTAGGGACCCAAGGACTTGGGCCATCTTCCACTGCTCTCCCAGGCCATAGCAGAGAGCTGGATCAGAGGAGGAGCAGCTGGGACTAGAACCGGCACCTGTATGGGATGCCGGCGCTTCAGGCCAGGGCTTTAACCCGCTGCACCACAGCACTGGCCCCTGGAATGGGTTTTTTTTTAAGATTTATTCATTTATTTACTTATTTGTTTATTTGACGGAGAGAGATGGAGAGAACAGAGTCTTCCATCTGCTAGTTCACTCCTCAAATGGGAGCCCAGAACTCCATCCAGGTCTCCCACGTGGGTGGCAGGGCCCAGGCACTTGGGCCGTCTTCTGCTGCTTTCCCTGGTGCGTTAGCTGGATTAGAAGCAGAGCAGCTGGGGCCTGAACCAGTGCTCTCATATGGGATGCCAGCATCACAGGCTGCAGCCTAACCCACGGTGCCACAGTGCCATCCCTGCTTCAGTTTTTTTTTTTTTTAATTATTTATTTATTTGACAGATAGAGTTAGACAGTGAGAGAGAATCAGAGAGAAAGGTCTTCCCTCCGTTGGTTTACCCCCCAAATGGCTGCTACTGCCGGAGCTACGCTGATCCAAAGCCAGGAGCCAGGTGCTTCTTCCTGGTCTCCCACGCGGGTGTAGGGTCCAAGCACTTGGACCATCCTCCACTGCCTTCCTGGGCCTCAGCAGAGAGCTGGACTGGAAAAGGAGCAACTGGGACTAGAACCCAGCACCCATATGGGATGTTGGTGCCGCAGGTGGAGGATTAACCAAGTGAGCCACGGCGCTGGCCCCCCCACTTCAGTTTTACCCAGGCCATTAGCAGCGAGCTGGGTGGGAAGAGGAGCAGCCGGGACATGAACTGGTGCCCACACGGGATGCTGGGGCCGCAGGCCGAGGCTTAGCCCACTATGCTGCAGTGCTGCCCCCCCCAGTCTTCCTTTTAGGGGTGACTGCCCCTCCTGCCGTTGAGGAGGGCGGTTTGCTCCTTGGGCACATGTTTGGAACACAGCTCCCCTCTTGTGGTCTGAATCCTCTTAGCCTCATCCACATCGGAAGCAAATGTTAAGTCCTACCGTGCGGCTTCAGACGCGGCTCTTAGGTCTGTGCTGTCAGTGTCCCAGGCTCAGGGCGCCACGGAGTGGGACGGCTTCATGCACTCGGCGCTGATGGCCTGGGAAGGTTACGTGGACGTGCAGGGGCCTGGGCCTCAGGTCACTGAATCGGGATGTGGGGCTGGGCATGGGCACGAGTATTTTGAACAGCCTTTTGCCTCCCAGGTGAGGAGCCACTGAATCGCTCCATAATCATTCCTTCATTCAGTGGCTGTATACAATCACACCGCTGAAATGACGCCTGGGATGCATTTTATTGCAGAATCTTTGTGACTAGATAACAGGGACTAAAAAACAAAAGTGCTGCCCGTGTCAGGCGCCGAGGAGAGTTGACGCCTTCGGTTGCTTTTGCAGGTGTCGGCTTGGGCCAGTCTGCTGTGGGTGGTGAGGGCAGCGAGCAGCCTGGAGCTTGGAACACGTGTGCTTACCTCTTTTTTTCAACTGTTTAGGTCTTGCCTGTCCAGCAAATGAGAACGCTTCTCCCCGTTCTGAAAGCAGCCAGGCGGTGACAGGCTGCGATGGTGGCAGAAGCCTGGTACACGAGGGCCGGCAGCTGAAGGCATTTGCTGACTCAGAGGCCAGAAGTGGCTGTGTGGGCCCTGCCCCCTGCTGTTCGGACCGTGGTGGAGCTCCTCCTTGCATTCAGCTGGGAGAGCCCGCGAGGCTGGCCCGGCTCCAGCAGGCACCGCTTCCGGATCGGAAGGCTCTGGGACACTCTTCAGACCAGGACACGGGGGACAGCCCGAGGGGCCCGGCGGCCTGCAGCACACTGTCAGCGGGCGGAGGAGTGCAGCCTCTGCTGCTCGGCGCCTCCGGGAGCCGTGGGAGACGCGATGCCCACCTCCCTGGCCAGCAGGCCAGGCCCAGCCCTGACCTGCTCACAGCGGCTGCGGCCCCTCCCCTGGAGAAAGCTGTGCCCGCGGGTGTCGGGCCGGTTGACTGTGCCTGCAGCACTGTGTCTCAGCCAGGGCCTCAGCCTGGCAAGGACGGATCGCTGTCCACCAGAGGGGGTGTTGAAAGCCACACAGGGAACTTGAACCAGTTCCCCTGTGGGGTGGAGGTGCATGGCAGCCAGAGAGAACTGGAGGGCATGGTTGCTGTGGGTGAGGCTGTGGCTTTTGAAATACCCAGTGGGTGCCATGAGCAGATCCTCATTCAGACTCCTGACGGGCTCATCCTGTCCCATCCAGGTACGATAGTGTCACAGCAGGACGTTGTCATAGTCACTGAGGCCGCGGGGACCGCCCTGCAGATGGCTGCAGCCGAGGGGGTTCCTCTGGCAACCGTGGAGCCGCTCCTCACCGAGGAGGCGAGTGACGAGGAGGCGTAGCCATGATCCTAGACTCGTGTGTGTTTTATCCAAAGAAGCTGTTTCCAGCAATGTCTATTTTTCTAAACACTGACACATATGGACTTCGTATTTATAAAGAACTATGCACTCACGTCCTGCTGCCCACACTTTATGCGCTCGTGTCCTGCTGTCCACACTCTGTGCACTCGCGTCCTGCTGCACACACTCTGTGCACTCACGTCCTGCTGCCCACACTCTGTGCATTCGCATCCTGCTGTCCACACTCTGTGCACTGGCGTCCTGCTGCCCACACTTTGTAGAGCTCACGTCCTGCTGTCCACACTCTGTGCACTCACGTCCTGCTGCCCACACTCTATGCACTCATGTCCTGCTGTCCACACTCTGTGCACTCGCGTCCTGCTGCACACACTCTGTGCACTCACGTCCTGCTGTCCACACTCTGTGCTCTGGCGTCCTGCTGCCCACACTTTGTAGAGCTCACGTCCTGCTGTCCACACTCTGTGCACTCACGTCCTGCTGCCCACACTCTATGCACTCATGTCCTGCTGTCCACACTCTGTGCACTCACGTCCTGCTGTCCACACTCTGTGCACTCGCGTCCTGCTGCACACACTCTGTGCACTCACGTCCTGCTGCCCACACTCTGTGCACTCGCGTCCTGCTGTCCACACTCTGTGCACTCACGTCCTGCTGCCCACACTCTGCACTCGCGTCCTGCTGCCCACACTCTGTGCACTCGCGTCCTGCTGTCCACACTCTGTGCACTCGCGTCCTGCTGTCCACACTCTGTGCACTCACGTCCTGCTGTCCACACTTTGTGCACTCACGTCCTGCTGTCCACACTTTGTAGAGCTCCTCAGAGCGATGGCAGATACGCGACCTGATAGCAAACCCACGAACCTCCTTCAGAGGCTTCGTTGTGGAAAATGGAATTAAAAGATACATTTCTCTGTTGCCACGGCATTTTGAGATCCATGCATGGTTCTTTCTAACATGCAGTTCCGTGAACTTTTTGAAGACGCCGCATGTGGACGTCTCATCCTCAGAGGCTCTGGGCTGCTGCGGGTAATCTCACTGCACCTCTGCTTGCGGCCCTGCTCCATTCCCAGAGAACCAGACCCCTCTCTGGTGCTGTGCTGCTTATCAGGCGTGGGCCGCGCTTGAAGCTTCTTCCTGGCTCAATTAACAAGGGAAGGCAGCTGTTCCAGGCGGCACGCTGAGAAGGGAGAAATCAGGTCACTTCCACATGCGGTGTGTAGACAGGAAAGCAGGGGCTAAGGATAGGGTGACTTGGGTGGGGGTGGGGTGGCAGCAGCCAGGTGGGGCTCAGGTCCGAGCTCCAGCTGTGTGACGACCCCTGGTGAAGCCACTCACCGAGGTCTCCGATCTCTCGGTTGTCTCCCTTCACTGTGTTGTGGGGAGAGCTTCGGTGGTTTCCCGCCTACCTGGCAGAGGCTGTCAGGAGAGAGGTGATGCCCGGGAACACAGCTGGGCGCCACCTGCTGTCCCGCGCTTCCTGCGGCCTGCGGCAGGCTGGGCTCTGCCCTCATGGCATTTCCTATACTTTGGAGGCCTGGGGAGCCCTTCCTGCCCTCTCAGATCCCAAAGCAGGTGAGGGGCAGTTTCCTGGCTTGCAGATGAGCCGGCCACAGCTGCACAGAATGGGGCCAGCAGAGGCTGGGCTTGTCCTGTGGACGCAGGGCCACATCTCCAGGGCCCAGAATCCCACTAACCCACGAGTCCCCTCCTGGAGTTGTGGTCACAGCCTCCTCCTGGAGCATGGTTCATAATGCCCATCAGCCAGCAGAGTCAAACTTGACCATGGCCTGGACACGGCTCTGGCAAATAAGCATTTATTTCCTGTTTATAGGACACTACGCTGTTAGGCATCCTGCACTACTTAAGTGCAGCACTGTGTGTGGTACTGGGGATGGACAGTAAATCTAAACGATTCAATTAAAGCTGCCCGCTGTACAGAGTTGGAAACACAGGAGCTCTGATAACAGAATGCCCCTTCAGGGGACATGCGCTCGAGAGCTGCCGGGTGCCAGGCACGGAGCTGACAGCAGCGAGCACGACTTGGGCCCTGCGTCTGGGGAGCCCTGTGCTGTGCGTCCCAGGCAGAGCTCCCAGAGTCCCACAGCACAGCTCATCTCAGCACTCTGCTTCTTGCGCGCACACGAGAGGACACTTCCTCTCCTGATGCCGCAGGAACAGCTTCCCTAACTCGGCGGCTTCCAGCGAAGGTGGGTGGGCTTCTCGCTCAGGCCAGGCGCAGGACACGGTGGGCCTTGGCACCCACCCCAGCGGGGAGACCTGCAGGGGAGTCCAAACCCATCATCCAACGCACTTGTCACAACTCAGTGGCCACGTGGTCTGGTCCAGCGTGGCCAGTTAGGTGGTCAGCAGTTGGGGTCACATTGTTATGACTGAGCTGCGTGTAATACACTGTGATTATTTTTTAGCTTTTATGTTCCCCGGAGCTAATGTTTTAGTTTTTGAATTCATCCCCAAGCCCTCCCCCACCCGCACTCTAGCCTTCCACTTCCCTGTCAGTTGTGACGAAGCTGTGTGGTCCATCCACTAGGATTAACCAGAAGCCCCACACGGACCAACTTCCCCGTTCCTTTCACATGGAAACGGCGCTGCAGATTCATTTTTGTTCATCACTTAACTTTTATTTTATTTATTTGAAAATCAGGGAGAGAGGGATGGACAGAGAGATCTTCCATCCACTCCCCAGATAACCACAATAGCCAGGGCTGGGCCAGGCCAAGGCCAGAAGCCAGGAGCTTTTGCCAGGTCTCCCACATGTGTAGCAGGGAGCTGGATCGGGAGTGGAGCAGCTGGGACTTCAACTGGTACCTATATGGACTGCTGGCGTTGGAAGTAGTAGCTTTGCCCACTATGCCACAAAGCCGGCTCCATTTCATTTATTTTTTAAAGAGTTATTTATTTGAAAGCAGAATTACAGAAAAGTCTTCCATCTGTTGGTTCATTCTCAAATGGCTGCAGTGGCCCAGCTGGGCTGATCAGGAGCCTCCTCGGGGTCTCTTATGTGGGTACAGGTGCCCAAGTGCCTGGGCCATCCTCCGCTGCTCTTGCAGTGAGAGCGTTGCAGAGAGCTGGACTGGAAAAGGAGCAGCCGCACACACGAAGTGGCACCCACATGGGATGCCACAGCTGCAGGCAGAAGCTCAGCCCACTCTGCCACAGTGCTGGCCCCATCATTTCTTTTTTATTTTTTAAAGATTTATTTATTTATTTGAGAGGTAGAGTTGCAGACAGTTGAGAGGGAGAGGAGACAGAAAGGTCTTCCTTCCACCGGTTCACTTCCCAAATGGCTGCAACAGGTGGGGCTGCACCAATCCGAAGCCAGGAGCCAGGAGTTTCTTCTGGGTCTCCCACATGGGTGCAGGGACCCAAGTACCTGGGCCTTCTTTTTTTAAAGATTTATTTATTTACTTGAAAGAGTTACACAGTGAAAAGAAGGAGAGGCAAAGAGAGTGAGAGAGAGAGGGGGAGAGAGAGAGAGAGACAGAGAGAGGTCTTCCATTGGCTGGTTCACTCCCCAGATGGCTGCAATGGCAGGAGCTAAGCCCATCTGAAGCCAGGAGCCAGGAGTTTCCTCCAGGTCTCCCATGTGGTGCAGGGGCCCAAGGACTTGGGCTATCCTCCACTGCTTTCCCAGGCCATAGCAGAGAACTGGATCAGAAGTGGAGCAGCTGGGACTAGAACCGATGCCTGGTGCCCATATGGGATGCCGGTGCTGCAGACCAAGGCTTTAACCCACTGCGCCATAGTGCTGGTGGGCCATCTTCTACTGCTTTCCCAGTCTACAGCAGACAGCTGGATCGGAAGAAGGGCAGCTGGGACTCAAAATGGCACCCACATGGGATGCTGGTGCCACAGGCGGAGGACTACCTACTGCACCACAGCGCCAGCCCTCCCCCATTGTTTATTTTTTAAAGATTTATTTATTTGAAAGGCAGTGCAATGGGGTGGGAAGAGGGCGAAGGGGAAAGGCCGAGAGAGAGAGAGAGAGAGGTCTTCCATCTGTTGACCCACTACCCAAATGCCTGCAACAACCAGGGCTGGGCCAGGCTGCAGCCAGGAACCAGAGATTCTACGTGGTTTCCCACATGGGTGGCAGGGCATCAGCTGCTGCCTTCCCAGACAATTAGCAGGGAGCTGAGCATCCAGAATGGGAATGTGGGCATCCCAAGTCGCAACTCAGCCACTGCACTAAATGCCTGCCCCATCAGCAGTACCTGAATGGTTCAATAGGAAAAAGCTAAAAATCAAAGACTATTATTATTTTAAATATTTATTTACTTATTTGACAGGAAGAGTGATGTCGGTGGGGAGGGGAGATCTTCCATCTGCTGGTTCACTCCTCAAGTGGCAGCAAAGGCCAGGGCTGGGTCAGGCGGAAGCCAGGTGCCCAAAATGCCATCTGGTTTTCCCACATGGGTGCAGGGGCCCAAGCACTTGGGCCATCCTCTGCTCCTTTCCCAGGCACATTAGCAGGGAGCTGGATCAGAAGTGGAGCAGAGGGGATTCAAACTGGCGCCGATCGGGATGCTGGCGGCTTAACCCACTGTGCCTCAGTACCAAATACACAGGATTTAAACATCAGTTGTATCAGAAAATTAATATACTGTCATAAAAGTGTAAGCAATTCAGATAGATATAAAACCTAATACCAAGGATTTTCTGCATAAATGTATATGTAAAGGACATCTAATTTACAAAAACCAGGTCACTCGTTCCTTTCAGGGACGCAGAAGCACTCGTATGTGTGACACAAAGTGGCAGGTGGCAGCACGTGAGGGGCGCCCACGGCAGTGGCAGCCGTGCCTGGAGAGCCTGTGAGAAGCAGGTGGAATGACCCAGTGTGCAGGACCTGCACCGGCAGGGCAGTGGCCTACACGGGACTGAGCAGACATGAGCAGACCTGGCAGGAGCCGGCAGCCTGGGGCCGGGACGCGGGGCTCGTCCACAGCCACTCCGGGAGGTCACAGTTCTCGGTGCCCCGTTTCCAGCAGCATGCTCTCCAGGTGCAGCCTGCTGGTGCTGCACACATACGGCTGGTGCAGCCACATGGACAGGTAGCTCAGGCTGAGGTCGCGGTCGGCGGTGTGCGCCAGCTCTTCTGCCACGGTGCGCTTCAGGAGCAGCTCCTGCCGGTACATGTCCGAGAGCTTGCGGGAAACCTCGTCTGAAACCAACAGAAAGCTCCCTTAAGGGCCAGAAAGTTATCCGGAGCTGGGACAATCCGTCCTCTTATGAGCTCCTCGTTAACATCTAAAACCAGCAATGGCACTGAGGTCAAGACCAGCTGGGTGGGGATCACAATCAGGTAATGGGGTAAGCAGCATGAAATAAAAAATAATATTTAAAAGTCAAGTCTCAAATCAACATCAAATACCTCAGCCTTTCTTTGCAACCAACAAAGACAAAAATAAACCTTTAAGAAATGTCTCACAGAGCTTATTTAAGTAACGAGTTTCAATTTTCCTAGTTGTCAGTTCCCTGAGGTTGAATACAGTGACCTCAATTTATTTTTTTTTTTATTTTTTATTTTTTTGACAGGCAGAGTGGACAGAGAGACAGAGAGAAAGGTCTTCCTTTTTTCCGTTGGTTCACCCCCCCAATGGAGCGCACTGTGACTGGCGCACCGTGCTGATCCGCAGCTAGGAACCAGGTGCTTCTCCTGGTCTCCCATGTGGGTGCAGGGCCCAAGCACCTAGGCCATCCTCCACTGCACTCCCAGGCCACAGCAGAGAGCTGGACTGGAAGAGGAGCAACCGGGACAGAATCTGGCGCCCTGACCGGGACTAGGACTAGAACCCGGTGTGCGGTGTGCCGGTGCCACAGGCGGAGGATTAGCCTATTGAAACATGGCGCCAGCCCCTCAATTTACTTTTTAAAATTTTTTTGAGTTGAATAAATTTTATTCATGTATCTCAACAGACTCTCTGATCTTTTTACTAGTTCCTAATCAGTTTTTTCAACTTTTATTTAATAAATATAAATTTCCAAAATACAGCTTTTGAATTATAGCGGCTTTTCCCCCCATAACCTCCCTCCCACCCGCAACCATCCCATCTCCCACTTCCTCTCCCATCCCATTCTTCATCACGATTCATTTTCAATTATCTTTATATAGAAGATCAACTTAGTATATACTACGTAAAGATTTCAACAGACTGCACCCACAAAGACACACAAAGTATAGAGTACTGTTTGAGTAGTAGTTTTTTACCATTAATTTGCATAGTACAACACATTAAGGACAGAGATCCTACATGTGGAGCAGGTGCACAGTGACTCCCGTTGTTGATTTAACAATTGACACTCTTATTTATGACGTCAGTGATCACCCAAGGCTCTTGTCATGAGCTGCCAAGGCTAAGGAAGCCTCTTGAGTTCACCAACTCCAATCTTATTTAGACAAGGCCATAGTCAAAGTGGAAGTTCTCTCCTCCCTTCAGAGAAAGGTGCTGCCTTCTTTGATGGCCCCTTCTTTCTGCTGGGATCTCACTCACAGAGATCTTTCATTTAGTTTTTTTTTTTTGCCACAGTGTCTTGGCTTTCCATGCCTGCGAAACTCTTATGGGCTTTTTAGTCAGATCCAAATGCCTTAAGGGCTGATTCTGAGGCCAGAGTGCTCTTTAGGACATTTGCCATTCTATGAGTCTGCTGTGGATCCTGCTTCTTATGTAGGATCATTCTCTCCTTTTTAATTCTATCAATTATTATTTGCAGACATTGGAATGACCTCAATTTATTTTGTAACTAAAACAAAAAGGAGGCCAGCATGTGCAGTAATGAGTAAAGCAGCTGCCTGCGAGGCCGGCATCCCACATGGGCGATGGTTTGAGTCCCCGCTGCTGCACTACTGACCCAGCTCCCTGCTCATGCACCTGGGAAAGCAGCAGCAGATGGCCCAAGTCTGTGAGCTCCTGCACCCATGTGGGAGATCTGAAGAAGCTCCTGGCTCCTGGCTTTGCATCGGTCCAACTCCAGTTGTTGTGGCCATTTGGGGAGTGAACCAGCAAATGGAAGCCTTCTCTCTGCCTCTGCCTCTAATTCTGCCTTTCAAATCAATCAATCAATCTTTAAAAAAGAAAAGACACCCCTGTTGCCTTTCCTCCTGAAGGATCCTTGTACTGAACTTCAAAGCCTCGTCAGCTTTTTCATGTACTGAATCAAATGATGCTAAACATTCTTTATAACCTCTGCCTTCCGAAAAACCAACTCAGAAAGAACAACTTACAGAAATGGGCTGTGGGCCACGTGTGAAACATAGGGGGCCGTTGACTCTGCTCCCCATAATGGTAATTTTCTAGTTCACAAATTCCCTTGGTAGTTGAAGACAGCTTTTCCATCTTCACCTGTATTTTGGTCTGAAAAGATATTAGTTTGGAATATAAGAATATAATTTGAACTCTCCAGTCTCAAATTCAATAACCGTAAGTTTTCAAAGCAAAGAAGTCTTAGTCTATTGAGATCAAAATGCCAATAAGTAAATACCATTAACTCCATGGAGGATAAATTTCCAGGGAGTTAGAAGGAAGATCGTTATGATTTCATTAATTTGGATTACGTGGGTAATAAACTCCAGATTTCCAGTCCTGAAAAAGAGAAATTTTCCCAGCCCCACTTCACTGAGGTTTCCGGGGGCCAGGGTTGTGGCCTGCAATGCCACTTGCACCACGAGCTTCCTACACTGGAGCACTGGTTCAAGTCCCAGCTACTCCATGTCCAATCCAGCTCCCTGCTCATGTGCCTGGGAGGGTAGTGCTTGGGCTCCTGCACCCAAGTAGGAGACCCGCTTTGGGGTCTGGGCTCCTGGCTTTGGCCTGGACCAGCCTTGGCCACTGCATCCACCTGGGGAGGGAACCAACAGATGTAAGATCATGCTCTCTCTCTCCCCCTCTGCTGATGCTCTGCCTTTCAAATAAATAGATCTTCACACACACACACACACACACACACACACGAAATCTCTGAACAGCACTGATGTTTCAGTCCCAAAGATCTGGAGGAATCCTGAGGTCAGCTCTTGCTGCTTTTATGGAATGAAAGACAGGAGAAAAGGCATTAAATGGGCTCATTTCTGACTGAAACTCATTTACCAGAGGAAAGATGAAGAAGATGATGACAGCTGCCCTTGGTCCTGAGCCTAGGCCACTGCAGGACGTGTGCCACCACCCCCACTGCACACATAGGCACACAGGACCGTGAAATCCCTGCCTTCCCAGGGCGCCAACAGCAGTCAGTGTCCACGAGCACAGAGGCGACGTGGAGGCAGGTAAGGATCTGTTACATGAAGTGATGGTAAAGGGGCTGGGACTTCAGACTTAAGCAGCACAGGTCTGTGATGTCTGAATCCCAAACTCCTGAGCAGACTGACTTTAGGTGAGGAAGGAAAGAAACGTAAACCATCAGAATCTTAATCCTTGCACTTGGTCCTTGCAGCCACTCTCCAACCGCACAGGAAGTGGAAGGCTCTAAATTTAGCTAGCATTGATTTTTAAGGGACTTCACTCCCTTCCAAAATCTTTTTAGGCTCAATATTTCTTTGGTCCAACCCCACGAGGAAGGACTCAGCATTTCCATTTTACAGCAAGGCGAATCGCTCAAGGGTGAGCGAGGGAGGAGGCTGTGCCTTGCTCTGCTGCCACCTGGTTCTAGGAAAAGCTGAAGAAGAGCGGGCGCTCCAGGGGAATCCCGGCCCTCCAGCTCTGTAGGTGGCCAGCAATGGACACCCAGCTGCATGGGCGTGTGCTGACCCGGACTGAGAGCACGGACAGCGCCCACACTGCCACTTTGACCTTGGCAGTCCCCTCCTACAGCCAACACAGACTGCACTGAGAAATGTCAGTTCACCTTAAGGGAAGAGGGCATGAAACTCAGAGAAGTCAAATTTATTACAGACACCTACTTAAAGCTAAGACTGGAAAGCCATTTTCTCTAAAGGCTGCAGGAAAATAGGAAAACTAATCTTAATACCTTTGCATATCAACTTCTGTTTTATTTATTTACATTTCATTTCAAAGGCAGAGAGACAAGAGGTATACTATCTACTAGTTCACTCCCCAAATGCCCGCAGTGGCCAGGGCCAAGCCAGGCTGAAGCCGGGAGCAGGGAACGCAGTCCAGGTCCCAGATGTCGGCAGCAGGCACCCCAGCAACAGCTGCTGCAGCCCAGGTGTGCATTAGCAGGCAGCTGGACTGGAACACAAGCTCTCTGCCTCCCAGCTTTACGTTCTGAACAGAGAATGAGAACTTATTTCCAAACCACTTTAAAATAGAATGTATTTACTAGAGCGGAAAACTTCCAACCAGACAGCACACAGAGCTTGGTTTCTGACAGTATTCTCGTTAGAGGAACCAGGGCTCCTTACAGAAATGGCTGATTCTGGGACTAAGGCAAGAAATGCATAAGCTAAGCTCTGAGGGGCTGGTGCTGCGGCACAGTGGGTTAAGCTGCCAGCGGGGGCACTGGCATCCCTTATGGGTGCCGGTTCAAGTCCTGGCTGCTCTACTTTCAATCAAGCTCCCTGCTAATGCGCCTGGGAAGCAGAGGAAGATGATCCAAGTGCTTGGCCCCTGCACCCACGTGGGAGACCCAGAAGAAGCTGCTGGCTCCTGGCTCTGGCTGTTACAGCCTCTGGGGAGTGAACCAGTGGATGGAAGATCTCTCTCTCTCTAACTCTGCTTTCCAAATAAAAATATCTCCGAGCCAGAAAGTAAGGAAGTGCTCAAAAATAAATCAATATATAAATAATAAAAAAAAGGGGCTGGAGCCGTGGCTCATTTGGTTAATCCTCTGCCTGCGGGCGCCAGCAGCCCATATGGGCGCCAGGTTCTAGTCCTGGTTGCTCCTCTTCCAGTCCAGCTCTCTGCTGTGGCCCGGGAGGGCAGTGGAGGATGGCCCAGATGCTTGGGCCCCTGCACCCACATGGGAGACTGGGAGGCAGCACCTGGCTCCTGGCTTTGGATCGGCGCAGTGCTGGCTGTGGTGGCCATTTGGGGAGTGAACCAACGGAAGGAAGACCTTTCTCTCTGTCTCTCACTATCTAACTCTGCCAAATAAATAAATAAAACAAAAACAAAACCAGAAACCAAACTCAGATCAGAACTTCACAATGAGGAGGACGGAGTCAGCCCTCCAACATCCTCAGGTTTCGTATCTGGATCAAAAGCATTCGGGGGCGGTCACTGCAGCACAGGGGGTCAAGAGGGGGCGGTCACTGCAGCACAGGGGGTCAAGAGGGGGTGGTCACTGCATCACAGGGGGTCAAGAGGGGGTGGTCACTGCATCACAGGGGGTCAAGAGGGGGCGGTCACTGCAGCACAGGGGGTCAAGAGGGGGCGGTCACTGCAGCACAGGGGGTCAAGAGGGGGCGGTCACTGCAGCACAGGGGGTCAAGAGGGGGTGGTCACTGCATCACAGGGGGTCAAGAGGGGGCGGTCACTGCAGCACAGGGGGTCAAGAGGGGGCGGTCACTGCATCACAGGGGGTCAAGAGGGGGCGGTCACTGCATCACAGGGGGTCAAGAGGGGGCGGTCACTGCAGCACAGGGGGTCAAGAGGGGGCGGTCACTGCATCACAGGGGGTCAAGAGGGGGTGGTCACTGCATCACAGGGGGTCAAGAGGGGGCGGTCACTGCAGCACAGGGGGTCAAGAGGGGGCGGTCACTGCGGCACAGGGGTCAAGAGGGGGTGGTCACTGCGGCACAGGGGGTCAAGAGGGGGCGGTCACTGCGGCACAGGGGTCAAGCTGCAGCACGAGATGCCTGCACGTCTTCCCACAGTGCCTGGTTCAAGTCCCAGCTCTTCTGCTTCCTGTCCAGTTCCCTGCTGTTGCATCCAGGGAGGCAGCAGGCGACGGCTCAAGTACTCAGACTCCTGTGGCCCACAAAAGCCTGGATGGAGCTCCTGGCTCCTGGCTCTGGCCTGGCCCAGCCCAGCTGTTATGGCCATTAGTGGAGTGAATTAGGAGTGCTCTCTCTGTTCTCTGGCTTTCAAGAAGATGAAGATAAATAAACATTAAAAGAATTCAGAAAATAAAGCAGTATTGAACAGGCAGAAGATAATGTGACAAGCACTTACCCAGGATTTACACTGTTATTAGACACTGAGTCATCTAGAGATGATGTGGAGCTAGCGGGGGGATGTGCACAGGTCCTGTGCCAATACTACGCCATGTTACCCATGAGGTAAACAGTTAGACAGTGAGAGACAGAGAGCATCGTTGGACTTGGTCTCTAAGGGGATCCTGGAACCTTTCCCCATGGGTTCCCAGGATGCCAGCACATCAAATGGACGTCGGAGCCAACAGAACAGGAGCAATCTGACCAACCACATGAAGCAGGGTTGGATCACAACCCCAGTATAAAATAAACATCCTGAGTCCAGTAGAAATCAATGGTCAAAAAATTAGCGAATGAGGGAGAAGTGACAAACTGTGTAGAGTTCCAAACAGTTTTTGCAGCTACTCCACACTGGAGGTAGCTGAGGCCTGTCCGCTCCAGGCATGGGCTGTGCACAGCGGCTTTCAGAGTGGGGAAGGGTCACTTCACGTGCAGGGATCCAGCACACGCTTAGACAGCGTCACGGGAAGCATCAGGATTTGGAAGGCAGGTAGGCTGAAGAAAAGTCACTTCACTTTGTTATAATAAATCCTAGAGAACGCAATACCCACATAATCATGTCAAATATTTTACATAAGCACTGCTGCTTATCATTACAAATGTTATTGTTTACATGTATTCTTACAATGAATATATCCACTGGTCACTCAATTTTTCACTGAATCTGTCAATTAAATCTATCCACGCCAGATGCTATCAATGGCCAAACACCAGATGTGTCCTCTGGACTCAGTGACAATGACCAGCGTCTTTGCGCTTACCAAACCATCCAGGGTGGCCTGCAGCTCCTCACACAGCACCTCCAGCTCCTTATGATATTCCACATTCTCCTTTTCTCCATTCTCACTAGAAGCTGGGCTGCTGCCCTCTAACTCTATTTTGTCTTTATTCCTAGACAAAACAAAAGAGCACAAAATATAGTCTTCACGTATTCTCCTTTTATTGGAAAGGCAGTGACAGAGACAGAGACATTCCACTTGATTCACTCCCAAATGCCTGTAACAGCTACGGCTGGGCCAGGATGCCGCTGGGAGCTGGAACTCAATCCAGGTCTCTCACATGGGGTAAGAGGACCCAAGTGCTTGTGCCAGCGCCTGCTGCCGCCCAGGATGAGCACTGCAGGGAGCTGGAATTGCAAGCAGAGCCAGAACTCGAACACAGACCCTCTGCTACGGAATGTGGGCATCTTAACCACTGTGCCGAACACCCACCCCCGAAAGATACTTTTTAAAAAATTTTTTTTATTTGTTTGAAAGGCAGAGTTACGGGGGGGGGGGGGGGGGGAGGCAAGACACAGAGAGAGAGAACTTCCATCCACTGGTCTACCCCCCACATGGCCACAACAGCCACGTGGATCAGGCTGAAGCCAGGAGCCAGAGGCCTCCCACGCGGGTGCAGGGGCCCAAGCACTCGGGCCATCTTCCACCGCTTTCCCAGGCCACAGCAGGGGCCTGGATCGGAAGAGGAGCAGCCGGGACTCAGTGCTCATATGGGAAGCCAGCACTGCAGGCCGAGGCTGAACTACTACGCCACAGCGCCGGCCCCTCCCTGAGCCTTCTTAAGCACCACTGTGTATGTGTGTTCACTTAATTATAAATGCTGAGAAGCAGTAACGCAAAGCGTCCAATCAGAACTGGTGCTGCCGCTAACAGTTTTTTGTAATTGGTTTGCCTGTTTTGAATAAATGCAACTGTAGGAAATCCCATGTACTTCCCACCCTAACACCATTCTTCCTAGAATATTCCAGGATCATGGATGGCACCTGCATGTTTAATTTTATATACAGACATAATCATGAATGATGTATTGCATGACCCTGTATGTAAAATGCACATATACAGTTCATCCTCGAATGAATCATTTTACCACTTGCTTTTTTCTGCCTAACATTTTAATTTTAGATTTATTCATATTGGTCAATTCCCACCCTAAAAGATTCCCACAAAAGTTCTGCCCAATAATTAACAACAAATAGCTCTGAGCATGTACTTACAGTAAACTGATTTTCAGGTTGGCGATATTATTTGCAGTGGTAAAACCTGCGTCGTTGAGGGTTTCCCATTTCAGGATTAAATTGTGCCAATCGGCCGCATTGTCCTTAAGTTTTCTCGCGCTGACCGATAAAACAGGTTTTCTGGGTGTTGTAATTCCGAGAGTCTTTGCTGACAATGGAAGAAATGTAATTATTTGGGATAGCTGATCACAGTTGGAGGTTCAAATGTCCTTATCACTTCCAACAGTAAAACCATCTGAAATGCCCCGTCCACTGGTCAAACACAGTGGAAATGTGGGTGAATGGAAAAGTTCCTGGAACAAGACAGTTTTAAAATTTATTTATTTTTTACATTTAAACTCACGAGATACAGCTGAGTTGTTTCACAGTGCGATGGCACCACAGAGGTTTTTAAACTGAGCACTGCGGGCACTTTCAAAGGTTGCAGATCAAGTTGGGGCTTTATTGTGACGTCTTTTTTTTTTTTGACAGGCCAGGCAGAGTTAGACAGTGAGAGAGAGACAGAGAAAGGTCTTCCTTCTGTTGGTTCACCCCCAAAATGGCTGCTACTGCCGGCGTGCTGCGCTGATCCAAAGCCAGGAGCCAGGTGCTTCCTCCTGCGTCTCCCATGGGGTGCAGGGCCCAAGCACTTGGGCCATCCTCCACTGCCTTCCTGGGCCACAGCAGAGAGCTGGACTGGAAGAGGGGCAACTGGGACAGAATCCGGCGCCCCGACCGGGACTAGAACCCGGAGTATTGGCGCCCCAGGCAGAGGATTAGCCAAGGGAGCGTGGCGCTGGCCTCACTCTGCCTTTTGTTTTTTTGTTTTGTTTTGTTTTGTTTTTTTGACAGGCAGAGTGGACAGAGAGAGAGAGACAGAGAGAAAGGTCTTCCTTTTGCCGTTGGTTCACCCTCCAATGGCCGCCGCGACCAGCGCACCGCGCTGATCCGAAGGCAGGAGCCAGGTACTTCTCCTGGTCTCCCATGGGGTGCAGGGCCCAAGCACTTGGGCCATCCTCCACTGCACTCCCGGCCACAGCAGAGAGCTGGCCTGGAAGAGGGGCAACCGGGACAGAATCCAGCGCCCCGACTGGGACTAGAACCCGGAGTATTGGCGCCCCAGACGGAGGATTAGCCAAGCGAGCTGCGGCACTGGCCTCACTCTGCCTTTCAAAGCAAATAAATCTTTAGACTCTGAAGGCCACAGTGCCTGCGTCTGAATCCCAGTTTGGTCAGCTGTGAGGCCTTGGGCAAGTCAGTTACCCTCTTGCAGCCTGAGTGTTCTCATCTGTGAAACGGAGATTTAAAAGGACCTGCCACACAGAGTTGTGAGATTAGTGAGTACAAGCCAAGTTCTAAGGGCCTGGCACACAGCAAGCGTCTGCTGTCACCCGTTATCACAGGGCCCTGGGACCTAAGCCCTGCCCATCACTCGCTCTCCTATGCCTCCGCAGTGGCTCAGCTGCTGTCCCCCACCCACTTGCCTAACTCCTGGTGTCCTGGACAGCTCCACTTTTCGACTTTACATTGATTTTTTTTTCATTCACTCTGCTTTAAAAAAACTGCTTGCTGACGGCCTACAACATGCCACTAAGACGATAAAGCTCAGTTCTCTGGAACTCACTCTGCAAGGCGAGGCAGGCAGTACTACGTAAACGGCCCTCATGGCAACCGTCACAGATAGTGGAGTCTTGTGTCAGTGTAAGCCCTAAGAAGGCGGCGGCGGAGACCGCAAGCCGGAACAAGGCTGCTGGAGCTGGAAAACCACATGGCGAGAGGAAACAGCGCGAGGCGGCTTCAGACAGCCAGAACCAGAGAGGCCAGAACAGGTCTGGACCGGCCTGCCTACAGTGGAGTGCAGGCGAGGGGCCTGGAGTGCGGCAGAGACACGGCCGGATGCGGGGTTTCACGAGTCACTCCCGCATCTCCCTGGATGCCCCAGGCTGGGCCGGAGCCCGCAGCGTCTCCTGTGCTTCTGCACACGGTGTGTGCCGGCTAACGCCTGCATTCCCTGCAGTCGTTCTGTGCCACCGGGTCCCGCTCAGGTCCTGCACAAACCGTGCCCACTGGAGGGGAGGTTCTGCTGCCTGGGCTACGCCCACCCGAGGCGTTCTCTGCCCCGGCAGGAGCCCCGCGCCTCCGCCCCGCAAAACAATGCGGTCTCACGGGGTCCCGGAGGGTTCAAGGGAGCTGAGCCGCGTAAGCGCCTGGGCCGCCACCGGGCTACGCGCCGGGCCCGGGTACTCTGGAGGAGCTGGCGTACGTGGCCTGGCACCGCGTGCGCTCCAAAACCGGCTCCGCAAGACGGACGGGCGCCCGGGCAGACGGCGAGGGCCGCGCGGGGCAAGGACCCCACCTAATCCGGGGCCCCGGCCCAGCCCGCAGCACTCGCACGCTTCCAGCCCCGGGACACCGCCCCCGCTCACGCACCTTCCATGCGGTCCGCAGGTATCCCGGGAAGGAGCCGCGAAGCCCCGCCCACGCCCGCCGGAAGCGCGCACGTCACTTCCGGCTGCGCCGCTCTAGCCCTCCCGGCGGAGCCGGCCGCCCCTCGCCGGTGTCGAACCTGTTGCCCAGGGAACGGGCTCCCGGCAGCCCCCGCGGCCGGGCGTCCATCCCCGCCTCCCGGCCCGGCGGGGCTGACCAGTCCGGAGGGGCCGCCGCGGGAGGTGAGTCCGGCGACGCCGCGGGCGGCTGGACGCGGGGCCCCCACCCCCTCCTCGGCCTCCCGCGCGCAGGCCTGCCTCCGCCTCGGCTCGTCAGCGTCTCCCCTCTTGGCCGCCCCGCCCCGGCGCCGAGACTCCGGGGGCGCTGGGCGGCTGCCGGCACCCGTCTCCGCGCGGCCTGGCCGGGGGTCCGACGCCCCCTCAGACGCTTGGCCCCGCGCTCCGCCCCTGCGCGGCCCCGCCGCGGCCTCGGCGCCCGGGTCCGGGGACGGCGCTTGGTCTGGCCGCGTCCCTCAGCCCAGCCCGCGGGATGGTGGAGTGTGGGTGGTTACAGGGCTGCGAGTGACCCCTGTCAGCCCCGTCTGTAAGGCCTGGGCGGCAGGGTAGGTAGTGAGGGTGAAAGGGGCTGCCCGGGGTGCGGGCGCAGCGTCGCCCGTTCTCAGCTGCGGGCTGGGGGCGCGAGAGCCTTCGCCTCGCCAGGCGGCGGCGGCGGCGGCGGCGGCGGCAGGGACAGGGTCCTGGTTTCCTCTGTGGCCCGGGACCCCTGCGTCTGCTGTCTTCCCTGGGCTTCTGCGTGGCCTCTGCTCCCGTGCCCCTTCCCTGCCCTTTGTTCTCGGCGGCCCCGACGGGAGTCAGGCGGCTTCTGTCTGCAGGGTGCGGCCGTCCTGGTGCGAGCTGGGTGCAGCCAGGGGGTCTGGGGACCTCTCTTCCCAGCCATGGGACCCCAGACCCGCTGGCGTGGGCCCGGTGTGGGAACGAAGTCACGCGAGTGCGTCTGGGCTGTCGGTGCCTGCTGGCCTTTGAAAGACTGCTTTGTGCTTTCTCACCGTGTCCCGTGCGCTTTGATGAACCTCTGACTTTGCCTCTTGGAGAAATGTTTATTTTCATCCTGAAAAGCAGAGAGAGAGAGTGACCGTCCACCTGCTGGGTCACTCCCAGATGCCTGCGACAGCCAGGGCTGGGCTGGGTCCAAGCCGGGTGTGGACGCCCCAGGCTGGGCCTTGGCCGTTGTGTAACCTGAGGGGCTTCCCACGTTTGTTTACGGAGGTCCTCGCTTGGATCAGGAAGCAGCCGTCCACGTAGAGCCCGGCGTGGAGAGCGCCACACACCGCTTGTCGAAGCAGGAGGGCGTGGTTGACGGCTTTGAGGACTGCCGGGGTACAGTCGAGCTGTTCGGGGTGTGTGCTGTCTGGGGGGACGCGTTCTTTGGATCTGGATGGAGTTTTTGCCGCCGTCTCACAGGCAGGGTGATCGGGTGCTTGAAGAGAGATCCGTTCAGCACTGATTGCGTCCTGCTTGTCGTTTGAAGCCACAAGCGTGTTGACCAGTGGACACAGACAGTCCACTGACCAGACCAAAGCAGACAGCGGTGCTGGTGCTGTGTGGAAGCAGCGGGGGACCAGGCGGCTTCCTGGGGGAGAGCCCCTCCCTACAGACTGGTGGGGAGCAGGGAGGGCCGAAAGGGTCTGTGCTCTTCAGAGACACGCAGCCCGCCTGTGTTCAGGGAGTGGTGGCTACAGCAGAGCGTGTGGGTGGGAGAGTGGCCCCGGGCGGAGTTAGAAATGCCCTGTTTCCATGCTAGTGTTGGGGCTAGCCTGTGAGCCCCGGCTGGCCATTGGCGGGGGGGGGGGGGAGAAGTGACACAATTCCATCTGGAAGGTAAACATCCCCTCAGTTCTTGTATTCCGCTGTAAGAATTTGCCACTTAATTAGTAGATGCTGTAGCCAGACTTTAAACCTAGACTGCACAGCCAGGATACCAGTGGTGGCTTCCCAGAGGTTGTGGAGAGAACCCGTAATCCATTAGTGTTGTCAGTTAGGAGCATTGGGCTGAAATTGGATGACTTACGTGCCGCGGCTCACTAGGCTAATCCTCCGCCTGCGGCGCCGGCACCCCGGATTCTAGTCCCGGTCGGGGCGCCGGATTCTGTCCTGGTCGCTCCTCTTCCAGTCCAGCTCTCTGCTGTGGCCCGGGAAGGCAGTGGAGGATGGCCCAAGTGCTTGGGCCCTGCACCCCATGGGAGACCAGGAGGAAGCGCCTGACTCCTGGCTTCGGATCCGCGCAGCGCTCCAGCCATAGTGGCCATTTGGGGGGGGGGTGTGTGCCAACGGAAGGAAGACCTTTCTCTGTCTCTCTCTCACTAACTCTGCCTGTCAAAAAAAAAAAAAAAAGTGGATGACTTAGACTGTGCGTTAGTCCTGGCCCCAGTGTTCCTGGCCCGGGAAAGTTGCCTGTGAAGGTGGCTGTAGGCATTGCCAGTCAGCAGTGGAGGCTGCCACCTCCTAGGTTTGGAGTATTGATGGGACCAGTGCGGGGAGAAAGCCTCATGACTTATAGAAGTCACAGCGGTGTTCTGTAGCTTTTTTATTTATTTATTTATTTTTTAATTTTTGACAGGCAGAGTGGACAGTGAGAGAGAGAGAAAGGTCTTCCTTTGCCGTTGGTTCACCCTCCAATGGCCGCCACAGCCGGCCACTGGCACACTGTGCTAATCCAAAGGCAGGAGCCAGGTGCTTCTCCTGGTCTCCCATGGGGTGCAGGGCCCAAGCACTTGGGCCATCCTCCACTGCACTCCCAGGCCACAGCAGAGAGCTGGCCTGGAAGAGGAGCAACCGGGACAGAATCCGGCGCCCTGACTGGGACTAGAACCTAGTGTGCCACCACCACAAGGCAGAGGATTAGCCTATTGAGCCGCGGCGCTGGCCGGTGTTCTGTAGCTTTAAACGTTTATTTATTTTCATCTACTTGAAAGGCAGGGGATAAATGTGGAGGGAGGAGGTTAGAAATGGATTTTCTGTCTGCTGGTTCACTCCCCAAATGACTGCAGCAGTTGGTGCCAGACTGAAGCATCTGGGCTCCCATGTGGGTGACAGGGGCTCAAGCACTTGAGCCTACCTGCTGCCTTGCAGCATGCATTAACAGGAAGCTGGGTCAGAAGTGGAGCGGCCAGGTAGAACCAGCACCTGTATGGGTATTGGCCTTACAGAATGCATTAGCAGGAAGCTGGGTCAGAAGTGGAGCGGCCAGGTAGAACCAACACCTGTATGGGTATTGGCCTTGCAGCATGCATTAGCAGGAAGCTGGGTCAGAAGTGGAGCGGCCAGGTAGAACCAGCACCTGTATGGGTATTGGCCTTACAGAATGCATTAGCAGGAAGCTGGATCAGAAGTGGAGCGGCCAGGTAGAACCAGCACCTGTATGGGTATTGGCCTTACAGGCAGAAGCTTCACCTGCCATACCACAACAGCGGCTCTTTTTGCCTATTTTGTTTTATTTTTATTTATTTAGTTTTAAGATTTATTCACTTATTTGAAAGACAGAGTTGCAGAGAAAGAAGGAGAGACAGAAAGGGAGAGAGAGAGAGAGCGAGAGAGGGAGAGAAAGAGAAAGATTCCATCTGCTGGATCAATTCCCAAATGGCCACAACAGCCAGAGCTGGGCCGATCAGGAGTCAGGAGCTTCTTCCAGGCCTCCCACGTGGGTGCAGGGGCCCAAGCACTTGGGTCACCTTCCACTGCCCTCTCAGGTGCTTTAGCAGGAAGTGGATCAGAAGTGGGACAGACAGAACTTGAACCAGTGTTCATATGGGATGCTGGCATCACCCATTATGCCGCAGCACTGGCCTCCATTTGCCTATTTTAAAATCTTTTTATTATTGGATTTTATTTTGTTTGAAGATTTATTTATTTGTTTGAAAGTCAGAGTTACAGAGAGAGAGAGAGAGATATCTTCCATCTACTGGTTCACTCCCTAGATGACTACAGTGGCAGGACTGGGCCCTGCCCAAGCCAGGAGCTTCTTCAGGTCCTCCATGTTGGTAGCAGAGGCTCAAGCACTTAGGCCATCTTCTGCTGCTTTTTCCAAGCCATTAGCAGGGAGCTGGGTAGGTAGTGGAGCAACCAGTTCACAAACCAGCACCTATTTAGGATGCCAGCATTGCAGGTGGAGGCTTTACCTGCTATACTACATGCTGGCTCCTTATTATTAGATTGTAAGATAGTCCTTTATATGTTCTGGGTACAGTTTTCTCAGATATAGGATGAGCAAATATTTTCTCCCATTTGTGGGTTATCTTTTGACTTTTTAAAGATTTGTTTTTATTTATTTATATTTATTTTTATTTGACAGGTAGAGTTATAGACAGTGAGAGAGAGAGACAGAAAGGTCTTCCTTCCGTTGGTTCACTCCCCAAATGGCCGCTACGGCCGGCGCTGCGCCAATCTGAAGCCAGGAGCCAGGTGCTTCCTCCCAGTCTCCCATGTGGATGCAGGGACCCAAGCACTTGGGCCATCCTCCACTGCCCTCTCGGGCCACAGCAGAGAGCTGGACTGGAAGAGGAGCAACCGGGACTAGAACCCGGCACCCATATGGGATGCTGGCGCTGCAGGCAGAGGATTAACCAAGTGAGCCACGGCACTGGCCCCTTGTTTTTATTTATTTAAAAAGCACAGTTACAGAGAGAGAGAGAGAGAGAGAGAGAGAGCGAGTGAGCAGGAGAGACAGAGATCTTCCATCTACTGTTTCACTCTCCAAATAGTCCCAATGGCTAGGGCTGGGTCAGCCTGAAGCTAGCAGCTTTTTCTGGATCTCTCATGTAGGTGTAGGGGCCCAGACACTTGGGCCGTCTGCTGCTTTCCCAGGCCATTAGCAAGGAGCTAGATTGGAAGTGGAGCAGCCAGGACTTGAACCTGCACCCATATGGGATGCCAGTGTCTCAGGTGGCGGCTTTTTCCACTCTACCACTATGCCGGCCCTATCATGTGACGACAGTGTTTGCTTTTCATGAAATCAGAGAGCTCATCCTGACTCCATGTATAGGCGTGAGTCTCAGGGCCACTATGGAAACGCAGGACAGTGCTGCAGATGAGAGAGGATGGCTTCCACGCAGGCGTTGATTGGATTGGTGAGGAGGTCCCGGAAGGTGTGAGGTGGGTCTGGACACAGTTGAAGGAACGAGGTGAAGGAGACGGGGGTGAAGGATGGCTGCTGGGATGCCAGCTTGAACACTTTTGGTTGAAGTTTGGTTTTACTGTCACCTGATAAAGAATTGTGACAGTTTTTAATTCCTCCTGGAGCCTGGCCAGGTGTTCCCTGTGCTTCCTTCTAAGACATTTAGAAGTTTTGGGGGCAGTATTATTGCTGATTGTGCCAAGGACATGGTTCTAGGGTTTCTGAGCCTCCATAATGCCCGTTAAAGCTTCTTAAATCACCAGAAATGAACACACACAGCCCGAATAGGGTGCCTGCTGTGCAGATGCAGTTTTGAGCAGATCCTGGCTCCCTTCTGCTGACTGCAGTCTCAAAGCCCTGCTGTACAGAGATTATAGAGCTGTCAGTGAATAGTATTGTATCAAGCAAATGAATTTCTGAAAGCCAAATGTGATAATTTGACAGGGCTATATTGAAGAAAAAGACTTTTAAAGGAACAAATAACACTGGCTGACATTGGAGAAGTGCTTGGTACTTCTACTTGCTTGCTGGGAGACCCCACCGGCTAAAGCAGATGAGAAGGTACTGCCGGGGTTCAGGTGTGTCCCCAGGATTCCCCAGTGCTATGTTAGTGCCAGTTGGAGGCGGGGCCCCGGGAGGTAATTAGGATTAGATGAGGCTGTGAGGGTGCAGCCCCCATGGTTGCATTAGTGACTTTATAAAAAAAATTAAAAGACCCAAGCTAGCAAGCCATCTCTCTCCCCACCTTGGAACTCTGCGGAGTCCCCACAGCAACGAGAAGGTCACCAGATGCAGCCTCTGAACTATGAGCCAAATAACCCTTCATTCAGTCTGTGGTATCGTTAGAGCAAGAGGAAACATAGATGTATGCCTTCCAGAGGCAAGGAGTAGAGTGTGGAGACCAGGAGGTGAGAGGCCGGAAGTGCAGTTAGAAGCTGTTCATCAGAGCTAGAGACTCTGGGGCTGCAAGGACGGGCGGAGGCCAGATCCCCGAGGCTCTTATGAGACGCTCTTGGGCTTGGTCCCGAGGAAGATGGAGACCATTGAGGAGTGTGAGGCAGGGGAGGGATGAGGCCTGTTTTGCCCGTGCCTAAGAGGGGACTGAGGGACAGGTGGGGAGCTGGGCACCAGGGAGAGCTCCAGGTGAGAGTGTGAGTGGCTTGAGCTGGGGGAAGGCAACAGGGTGCAAGGAAGATGTCCTGGGGAGTAAAGAGGACAGACAGTGATTGAGTGGAGAGGGCAGAAAAAATTGGGGAAAATGCTCCTTTCCTGGCTTGGACAGCATGGCCAGGGGTGACACCTGTATAGGTGATAAAAATATATAAAGTGACGTGTTCGTTTACTCTATGTGCTACATCTGTGATTAAAATTTCACTAATCCCATTTTCAGATGGGAAATACAGATGCAGAAAGGTTAAGTGGTTTTTCCGTAGGGAGTTCTGGGCACCATCGGTTACTCCAGCATCATCAGCTGTTCCACTGCCTACTTCTCCACGGTGGAAAGAGGATCAGTGTTAGGATAGTCGGTCTGAGACCCAATCCAGGGCATTGTGGAGCACATGGGCTGGGAGGAGGACGTCTTAGCAGGAACCTAGCACAGGGCAGTGAGCCAGTGGCTGCCCGCCTCTGCCTCTGCCCACCCTGCATACGTTTGCTCCCAGTGAGCAGGAGGGCCTGGTGCTCCAGCCTAGGGGCAGCGTGGATTCTCCCCGTCCACTTGGGCCTCCTGGGCACCTGGCTCCCAGACTGGGCTTTCCTGTCTCCTCTGTTGCTGGGACTTTCCGGCTTGTCAGTGTCCTTTGAAAAACCACATTTGAGGCATACATCAGTGTAACCATTCTGGAAGGAAATTTGGCAATACTTTAAAAAATTTCAACATTTTCACCTCTTGAAATATGTACCAAGATTACCCATAGAGATGTGGTGATGTTGTTTGTGATGGTGAAATTTTAAACATTTTGATTAAGAAAATTTTGGTTTATCCATACAGCATGTTTTCTGCAGTTTTTCTTTTTTTCTTTAAAGATTTATTTATTTGAAAATCAGAGTTACAGGAGAGAGGAGAGGCAGAGAGAGAGAGAGAGGGAGAGAGAGAGGTCTTCCATCCACTGGTTCACTTCCCAAGTGGCTGCAACAGCTGGAGCTGCGCTGATCCCAAGCCAGGAGCCAGGAGCTTCTTCCAGGTCTCCCAAGTGGGTGCAGGGTCCCAAGGACTTGGGCCATTCTCCACTGCCTTCCCAGGCCATAGCAGAGAGCTGGATCGGAAGTGGAGCATCTGGGTCTTGAACTGGTGCCCATATGGGAGACCCGCGCTTCATGTCAGAGCATTAACCCGCTGCGCCACAGTGCTACCCACCCCCCTTTTATAAGATTTATTTTATTTATTTGAAAGAGTTGCAGAGAGAGATAGAACCAGAGAGAGAGGTCTTCCATCCACTGGTTCACTCCCTAAATGGCTGCAACGGCCAGAGCTGAGCTGATGCAAAGCCAGGAGCAGAAGCAGCCATAACAGAACTGGATTGAAAGAACAGCAGCTGGGACTCAAACCGGCGCCCATATGGGATGCTGGCACTGCAGGCGGCGGCTTTACCCGCTGTGCCACAGCACCAGCCCCAGCAAGCATATTTCTGCACCTGGGGTGGAGCCACACTTCTAGTTAGAGGTCTTCCCTGTTCTGGTTTTCTATTCCTGTCAAACCTGGTGGACCTCATAGTTCAGCTTCTCTATTCTCACTTTAACCTGTGCTGATCTCTCCCTCTTCTCTGTGGGACCCCTGGACTAGTACCTAATTACTTGTGGTTTTGTGTTTCTTCATGGTTTCATCTGCCTCCCTGGCTAGGTCATAAGCTACCTGTAAGCAATAACTTTTTTATACTTTTCACCCCTCTGTTGTATTGCCCACAGTAGAAAGTATAGGCTTAGTACATATTGAAGTGCATTTTGAATTAAGATTTCAGGTGATCTTAATGACACCTGGTTTACTTTCTGTTTAATTAAATTGTGGCTGTAATTTTTAAAGACATTTATTATTTACTTGAGAGGCAGAGTTAGGGAGAGAGAAGGAAAGAGGAGAAATAAGATTTTTTTTTTTTCTCTTTTAAGGATCCATTTATTTACTTGAAAGGCAGAGTGAGAGAGAGGGGAGACAGAGAGAGGGATCTTCCATCCATTAGTGCATTCCCCAAATGGCCTCAATAGCCAGGGCTGGACCAGGTTGAAGCTAAGAGCCAGGTCTCCCACGTGAGTGCAGGGGCCCAAAGACTTGAGCCATCTTCTGCTGCTTTCCCAGGCATACTGGCAGGGAGCTGGATAGGAAGTGGAGCAGCCAGGACCCAAACCATTGCCGATGTTGGATGTCGGCACTACAGGCAATGGCTCAGCCTCTGGAAATGGTTGCAACAGCCAGGTCTGAGCCAAGCTGAAGCCAAGTGGTGTCTTCAACATGGATGGCAAAGATCCCAGTATGTGGGTCATCTGCTGCCTTCCCAGTTGCATTACCTGGAAGTTGGATCCGAAGTGGAGTAGCTGGAACTCAAACTGGCCTTCAGATTTGAGATGTCAGTATTGTAAGTAGTGACTTAACTGGCTATGTCATGGTGCCATTCCCTGTGGCTCCAATTTTTAGCCCCCTAAAATTTACATGTTTTCACTATTTTAAAATTTAATTTATTTGAGAGCGCTCCCATCTGCTAGTTCACTCTCCAGATGCCCACCAAGGCCAGAGCCAGGAGCTAGGTAACAGAAACCCACTCACTTGAGCCATCCCCACTGCCTACCAGGGTCTGCGGCGTTAGCAGGAAGCTGGAGTCAGGAGCCAGAGCTGGAACTCAAGCCCAGGTACTCTTGACACCGACGTGGGCGACTTAACCAGTGCCTTGGCTACTAGGCCACGTGCTTGCCCCCTTTTTCCATTATTAAACACCATTTTCTGGGGTGACTGGTGTGTTAGAAGAATTACGATGCTTTGTTCTGTAGCCCCCAGGTTTCCTTAGATGACAAACATCCATTTCCGGCCTGAAGCTCGCCTGTGGAAACCTTGGCCATGGCATCGGTATCAGAACCTGTTATATTCCGAGAATTCTGCCCGCTGTACTCTCTCCTCAACGCCATTCCCACCAAGATCCAGAAGGGCTTCCGGTCAGTTGTGGTCTACCTCACAGCCCTCGACACCAACGGGGACTACATCGCGGTGGGCAGCAGCATCGGCATGCTGTATCTGTACTGCCGGCACTTCAACCAGATGAGAAAGTACAACTTCGAGGTGAGCCTTGCATTCTTTGCACCTCCATGTGCTGGAGCCATGCTGATGTTAACATGCTTATGTTCCAGAGTGGGTGATTTGCTTCCAGGTTCCTAGAATATGGTCTGAATACCTCACCCAAACAGCACGTTAAAGTCATTCTTAATTGTGGTGGAAGATAATTAAAACATTCACATTTGGACTTTTTCTCCCCCCCAAAAAATCTAGCATCATTTTAAAAGAGAAGTGTTTTGTTTCTCAAAGTGCTTTTACTGACTGGCTTGAATAATCTCTAGTTATTCTTTTGGAAGTGTTGTGGAAAGAGGACTTCTGTCCGTACTTGCATTGATGAGGTGTAGTGAGATCTCTTCCGTCTCTGTTCTGCACTCCTGCTGACCCAGGTATAGATGTGTTCTAGGTCCTGGTGGGGACGGTGTTTGCTGTGGTGTGCCTGGCACCAAGCATGGAGTTGTAATCTAATTCACCAATTTAATCAGTATTTGTAGCTTACGGCTTTTCTTCTTTTTTTAAGTTTTCTTTTTTTAAAGATTTATTTTTCATTTGGAAGTCAGTTACACAGAGAAAAAAGGAGAGGCAGAGAAAGAGAGGTCTTCCATCTGCTGGTTCACTCCCCAGTTGGCTGCAACAGCCAGAGCTGTGCTGATCTGAAGCCAGGAGCCAGGAGCTTTTTCCAGGTCTCCCAGTGGGTGCAGGGGCCCGAGGACTTGGGCCATCTTCTACTGCTTTCCCAGGCCATAGCAGAGAGCTGGATCGGAAGTGGAACAGCTGGGACGTGAACCAGTGCCCATATGGGATGCCAGCACTGCAGGTGGCGGCTTTACCCTCTATGCCACAGCACCAGCTCCTTAAGGTTTACTTGTTTATTTGAAAGAGCCACAGAAAGAGAAGGAGAGACAGAGAGATCTTCCATCCGCTGGTTCATTCCCCAAATGGCTGTAATGACCAGGTCTGGGCCAGGCTGAAAACAGGAGCTTCCTAGGGGTCTCCCATGTGGGTGGCAGTGGGCCCAGTGCCTGCCCCAGTCTGGGGCTTTTTTGGCAGATTCAGAGGTAACTGAATTGTGATGATGTTGATGACCCCTCTACTAACTGCATAGTTGTATTTTTTTTTTTTTAATTATTTACTTGAAGAGTTAGAGATCTTCATCCACTAGTTGACTCCCCAAATGCCCACAATGGCCAGGGTTGGGCCAGGCTGAAGCCAAGAACTGGGAACTCCATACGGTTCTCCCACATGGGTGGCTGGGACCCATACACTTGGGACATCTTCTGTTGTTTTCTCAGGAGCATTAGCAGGGAGCTGGATCGGAAGTGAAGCAGCCAAGACTGGAACTGGTTAAGTGGTGGCTTAACCCATTGCACCACAACATTGGCCCCCAGTTCTCTTTTAGCACATGTATCTCACTGATCACTGTTTTATTGTCTTTTTTTTTTTTTTTTTGACAGGCAGAGTGAACAGTGAGAGAGAGAGACAGAGAGAAAGGTCTTCCTTTGCCATTGGTTCACCCTCTAATGGCTGCTGCGGCCAGCGCACTGCGCTGATCCGAAGGCAGGAGCCAGGTGCTTCTCCTGGTCTCCCATGGGGTGCAGGGCCCAAGCACTTGGGCCATCCTCCACTGCACTCCCTGGCCACAGCAGAGAGCTGGCCTGGAAGAGGGGCAACCGGGACAGAATCCGGCGCCCCGACCGGGACTAGAACCCGGTGTGCCAGCGCCGCAAGGTGGAAGATTAGCCTATTGAGCCGTGGTGCTGGCCTGTTTTATTATCTTTTAAGAACCTTGTAACTGGGTCACCAGTTTATGTCTTAGCTGCTGCTCTTCTGATCTGGAGATCTGGAAAAATCTGGAAGAATGTCCTGGCTACTGGCTTCAGATGGGCTCAGCTCCTGCCATTGCAGCCATTTGGGGAGTGAGCCAGTAGATGGAGGATCTCTCTATCTCTCCCTCTCTCTCTGTAACTCTGTCTTTCAAATAAATAAATAAAATTCTTTCAAAGAAAATGTATTTACTGGACCAAAGTCCACAATTGGGAACTCATTTTTTAAGCACCCATTATGTACAGAGTGCAAGACTTAGGTTCGTGGAGAAACACAAGGAAAGTATAAAATAAAATTTCTGTTTCAGAGAGAACACTAAGTTTACAGTTAGAGTGTTAGAGTTTGGAAACAAATCGATATATCTGTGTGAGTAGGAAATACGAGAAGAACTCTCATCACAGTCACCTAACTCTGTAGGTTGGGGTAGTGAAATGCAGGCAAGGGAGAGAATATGAAGGAGAGGGATGTCTTTAAAACTGTGGACGCTCTGGATTTCTTGGCATTCTTGGCAATACGAATGCTTATACAAAGATTTGTTTTGTACTTTGCCAGTGAATAGCTGTGTGATCCCAGAGATGCATATTTATGTTGTCATTTTTGTCATCAGAGCTGGCTGATGGCATGACCTCAAATGGTCTTTTTTGTGTTTTGTTTCTAGCATGGTAGAAGTTTATTGGTTAGACAAGTGGTCCTAGAAACGTTTGGTATGGCTCCCATGATTTACAGATAACTGTAAGAGTGCTGCTCCAGGCCACGTATTTGGTTGTGTAACCATTGTGTTCACTTCTGTGAAGAGGCAGGTGTGCACGCATGGTCCTGGACTTAGAGGACATCAGAAGACGGGTTCATGGTCTCTTTGGAACGTGTTAGTGAAAACTGAAGGATGTATTAGCTAGTAAAGTTTAGGGAAACTCTGAAGTTTTTATGGGAAAGTAAATAAAAATTAGTTTATCCTGTGATAAATCTGATTATACATGGATAAAAGATCCTGCTTTAAAATGAAGTTAAATTCCTAAAAGAGGAAAGCAGACCTTTCACATGGCAAATATAGCCTGGCTTGTGTTTTCAAGAGTGGTGTTTTTGGAAACCCTTTTTTGCTACAGAAGTTAGTGGGAGAGAACAGATGGAAACAGTACATTTTTCCTACTTAGTGCCAGAAGCACTAAGAAAACATTGCAGGGAGCTAATAACAAGTACAAAAATGTTATAAACTTGTGAAATAAATGGGTGGGACTTGTAAAGCATAGAGCAAAAAGATAAGTTGACCTGGGTTTCTAATATTATGTTTTGAAATAAAATACATGATGGCGGCCGGCACTGCGGCTCACTAGGCTAATCCTCCGCCTTGCGGCGCCGGCACACCGGGTTTTAGTCCCGGTCGGGGCGCCGGATTCTGTCCCGGTTGCCCCTCTTCCAGGCCAGCTCTCTGCTGTGGCCAGGGAGTGCAGTGGAGGATGGCCCAGGTGCTTGGGCCCTGCACCCGCATGGGAGACCAGGAGAGGCACCTGGCTCCTGCCTTCGGATCAGCGCGGTGCACCGGCCGCGGCGGCCATTGGAGGGTGAACCCACGGCAAAAGGAAGACCTTTCTCTGTCTCTCTCTCTCTCTCACTGTCCACTCTGCCTGTAAAAAAAAAAAAAAAAAAAAAAAAAACCATGATGGCTCTCTTAGCAATCGGTAAGTTGTTGGAATTTCATGGATTTGTGTCTAGGACTGTGCAGGGGGGCGCTATCAGCATAATAGCTGATGTGGAACACAAGTTCTCATTTCTGCAGTTTCCTTGTGCTTGTTCTGCCAGGAAGTTCATTCAGCAGTTATTGATGGAGTGCTTAGTTAGATGCCGGGCCCATTTGGCACTGGCGATGCAGTAGAGAGCCTCGCAGGCGGTCTCTGCCCTCCTGGAGCATAGCATGTCATGGGGGTAATGAGGAAAATAGCTAAGGGGTGGGCATTGTGGTGCAGCAGGTGAAGCTGCTGCCCGGGCTGCTCACATGCCTTATCGGAGTGCTGGTGAGAGTCCCGTCTCCTCTGCTTCCAGTTCAGCTTCAGCTCCTACATCCTGGGAGGCAGCAGATGAGAGCTCACGTGCTTGGACCCTGCCTGCACGTGGGAGACCCGGACGGAGGCCTGGCTCCTGGCTCTGCCTGGCCGAACCCCAGCTGTTGTAAGCATTTGGAGAGTCAATCAGTGGATGGGATATCTTTCTTTTCTCCATCTTGCACTCTCTCTCTGTCCCTTTGCCTTTCAAAATAAATAAATAAAACTATTTTAAAATAAAGACTCAAAAAAATAAAAACAAAAATAACTAAGAGAAGTCAGACAGAAAAATAACAAACAAACTAGATGGTAGGAAGTGCTAAAAGGAAAATAAGCCAGAAAAGAAGGGGATAGAGACTGCCAAGCGGAGTGGTTGAGAAGTTGGGAAGAGAACGTCTTCCCAAAGTGACACCTGGACAGAGACCAGAGAGAGAGAGGCCAGGACACCATGCTGATGTGGCTGAGGTTGAGTATTTCAGGAGGAGGGGAGGAAAGGCACTGAGTCTGAAAATATGTCTGACATATTCTCTCTCTCTTTTTTTTTTTTTTTTTCGTTTGAAAAGCATAGTTAGAGAGGAGGAGGAGAGACAGAGAGATCTTCAATCCCTTAGTTTATTCCCCAAATGTCTGCAACAGCTGGGACTGGGCCAGGCTGAAGCCAGGAGCCCAGAGCTGCTTCTGGGTCTCCTGTGTGTTTGGAGAGGACCAAGTGTTTGGGCTGTCTTCCGCTACTTTCTTGGGTGCGCTAACGAGGAGCGGCCAAGTCTTGAATCAGTGCCTGTATGGATGCTGGCGCTGTGGGCAGAGGCCTAACCTCCTGTGCCACAACACCGGCACCTTGAGATATTCTCTACTCAGAAAAGTCGTGCTTCAGAAGTTTCATTGACTTACATCTGGCGTGAATGTAAGTGTATATACGTAGATGTAAAGACATCTTGAGAGACAGCTTACTTCCTCAGTGCCTGCAAAAGCTGGAGTTGGGCGAGCCTGGAGCTGGAGCTGGAAATTCAGTACAGGTCTCGCGTGAGAGTGGCAGGAACACTATCACTTGAGCTGTCTTCACTACTTCCCACAGTCCACATTAGCAGGAAGCTGGAGTCGGGAGTGAGAACCAGGTATGCATCCTAAGTACTCTTTTTTTTTTTTTTTTTTTTTTTTAAGATTTATTTATTTATTTGCAAGTCAGAGTTACAGAGAGAGAGAGAGAGAGAGAGAGAGAGAGGTCTTCCATCCTCTGGTTCATTCCCCAATTGAACGCAATGGCTGGAGCTGCGCCAATCCGAAGCCAAGAGCCAGGAGCCTCCTCTCGTTCTTCATGCGGGTATGAAATGCCCGTATGAAATGCCGGCGCTGCAGGTGGAGGATTAACCTACTGCGCCACAGCACTGGCCATTCTGCAACACTTTAAAAAATACACTGAGGCTGGTGCTGTGGTGTAGTGGGTAAAGCTGCCTCCTGCAGTGCCAGCATCCCACACAGGCACCAGTTCAAGTCCCAGCTGCTCCTCTTCAGATCCAGCTCTCTGCTATGGCCTGGGAAAGCAGAAGATGGCCCAAGCGCTTGGGCCCCTGCACCCACATGGGAGACCCACAAGAAGCTCCTGGCTTCGGATCCACTCAGCTCTGGCCATTGCGGCCAACTGGGGAATGAACCAGTGGATGGCAGACCTTTGTCTCTGTCTCTCCATTTCACAGTAACTCTACCTGTCAAGTAAATAAAGTCTTTAAAAAAATAAAGTGATGCAGAAATGAGAATTTTGGTCTCAACATCAGCAAAAGGTACATTTTTTTAATGCCTTTCTTTGTCTTTTCCTAGAGAAGTCACCTTCAATTTAGCGATTAGGAGCCAGTGTGGGCTGCCTTCTGTGTTGATAGCACTACAATATGGGTTTTATCAATGTCTTCCTTAGCATGTGTTGCTTCAGTTTATTGCTTGCTGAGAATTTAACTTCCATCCATTTTTTACAGTGACTCAGTAAAAAATGCATTTTATTAGATGTCCATTTTCTCTAAATTGACTTAAGTTCAGTTTAATTCTGCCAGTTTTTTATTCTGCGGTTGTTAAGCTCTTTTTAAAATACATGTGAAATGTAATGGGTGAGATAGTGAAGACACTAGTACAACAGGATGGGAGAAAATGCTCTGTTGCATAATAAGACTGACAGTTTTATAATAAAGCAGTGTGGAATCAACAAGAGAAAAGATAAACAGATCTTAGGAACAAAATAGAGGAGACAGGAGTTACGGAATCTTTCCCTGTGGGACAACTGGATGTGAGTATGGGAGGGAAAAAATGAGACTGAATCCTCACCTCACTTCAAAGATTCTTTTGTCTTAGCTCTTCAGCAGAGTTATACCACTGCCTCATGACTGCTGAGACTTCTGTTGAAAGTCTGTTTTCCTTTATATATAATTTGCATTATCTTTTTTTTTTTTTTTTTTGGACAGGCAGAGTGGACAGTGAGAGAGAGAGACAGAGAGAAAGGTCTTCCTTTGCCCTTGGTTCACCCTCCAATGGCCGCCTCGGCCGGCGCGCTGCGGCCGGTGCACCGTGCTGATCCGATGGCAGGAGCCAGGAGCCAGGTGCTTTTCCTGGTCTCCCATGGGGTGCAGGGCCCAAACACCTGGGCCATCCTCCACTGCACTCCCTGGCCACAGCAGAGAGCTGGCCTGGAAGAGGGGCAACCGGGACAGAATCCGGCGCCCCGACCGGGACTAAAACCCGGTGTGCCGGCGCCGCTAGGCGGAGGATTAGCCTAGTGAGCTGCGGCGCCGGCCATCTTTTTCCTTTTTTGAAGGTATTGTATGTATTATATGAAAGGCAGACAGGTAGAGATCGCCCCTCTGCTGGTCAATTCTGCAAAGGTTCACAGTAGTCAGTGCTAGACCAAGTCAAAGTCAAGAGCCTGACACTCGGTCCTGGTCTCCCACATGGGTGACATACACCCAAGTACTTGAGCCATCACCTGCTGCTGCCCAAGGTGTGTATTAGCAAGAAACTGGAATTGAGAGCAGAGCTAGGAATCAGCACAGACGCATGAAAATGGGAGGTGGGTGTGCTGAGCATTGCACCAGATGCCCTCCCCCACTTGTTCTTTTAAAGATCTCTAGTGATAGATGATAGAGGCCCAGACCCTCCACTTCTCCTTTCCTCCCTCTCCCCCGCCCCCACTTTTTAAAGATATATTTATTGTATTTGAAAGGCAGAGTTACAGAGAGAGAAGGGAGAGACAGAGATCTTCCATCCACTAGTTCACTCTGCAGATGGCCACCAGTGGCTGGGGCTGGGCCAGGCTAAAGTCAGGAGCTTCTTCTGAGTCTCTCATGTAGGCGGCAGGGGACCAAACACTTGGGCCATCTTCTGCTGCTTTCTCAGGCACATTAGCAGGGAACTGGATTAGAAGTGGACAGCCAGGACTCAAAGGAGTGGCCATATGGGATGCCAGCATCACAGGCAGCAGCTTTAACTAGCTAGGCCACAACCCATGTCTGTCTCCGCCTCCCTCCTTCCCTCCTTCCCTCCTTCCCTCCTTCCCTCCTTCCCTCCTTCCCTTCCTTCCCTTCCTCCCTCCTCCCCTCCCTGCCACCTTCGGCTGCTTTCCTAGGCCATTAGCAGGGAGCTATATCAGAAGAGGAGCAGCTGGGACTTGAACTGGTGCCCATATGGGATGCTGGCACCGCAGACGAAGGCTTAACCTATACCACAGCGCTGGTCCCCGCCTCCTCTCTTTACCTCCGGTGGGCATTCCCTCCTCCCCTTGCTCTGTGGAAGTAAGACAATTATTCCAAAAAAGCAATGCCTTTGTGTAGCTTTCAGATCATTAAAAAGTTGTATGAATAGTCACACTTTGAGCAGTTGTTCTTTGTTAGTAAAGAAGGAAATTAATGAAACAATGCTTATAAAGTGGGTGAATTCGTATCTTACCTGGTTTTAAATATTTCAGAATGTTTCCGACCTATTAGTTACGAGTATGTTAGCAGTTTCTGCTAAATGGTTGAACTTTGCCCTGCCAAAGAAACGCCTAAGAAGCTTTGTCAGATTTCGCAGTCTCGTGAGTCTGTGCACAAAGAACACTCTTCCAGTGTCGCTTTGTTCCGTGTGTGACGGGGAAACTTCCTGCTAAGAAGCCTGAGAGAGTTAGCGACGCCAGTCTTCATGGTGAGGTGTTTCCCAGAAAAATACTCCAGTCACGTTCCCAATCAGAAGTCTTTTTTCCTTAAATTTGTTGATTGCTGGATTTCTGTTTGGCCATCTTTCTGTAATGAGGGCAACAGTGAGTGGCCCTGGAAGCTGCGATGAGGGAAACAGAGGAATTCAACACAACGATGAGATCAGGGCTGAGCAGAGGCGCTCCAAAGAGAAAGCGAAATGGGTCTCAGCCGGATTAGCACTGGACTGTCCTCATTCTGAGAAGGGAAGAGATGGGCAGGCATTTAGCGCACAGTTAGGAGGTCTGCATCCAACATCACCTGTCTGCGTTCCCGCCTTCAGTCTTCCACTCCAGCTCCTGGCTCCAGCTTCTTGCTCATGCAGACCCTATGGGACACCTGCGTTGCACGCCCAGCTCTCAACTTCTGTCCAGTCCCGGTCATTGCAGGCATTTGGGGAGTGAGCCCACAATTGGGAGACCTGTCTGTTTTCCATTCTCCTTCCTTCTCCATTTTCTGTCTCAGTAAATCAATAAATAATTTAAAAAAGAGAATCCTCCATATAAATGTACAGTTATGTGTCAATTAAAAATAAAACGTGGCACAGTGGGTTAAGATGCAACCTGCAACCTGGCGTCCCATATAAGTTCCAGTTTGAGTCCCTGCTGCTCCATTTCTGATCCAGCTCCCTGCTCATGCACCTGGGAAAGCAGTGGAAAATGGCCCAAGTCCTTGGGGCCCTGCACCCATGTGGCAGACCTGGGTGGAGTTCCAGGCTTTTGGCTTCAGCCTGTCCCAGCCCTGGCTGTTGGGGCTATTTAGGGAGTGAACCAGTGGTTGGAAGATCTCCTCCCCTCCCCCTCCCCCCTCCCTCCTCCATCTCTTGCTCTCCCTTTCAGATAAATAAAAAATCTTTACAAAAATAACAATTTGGGGTAGGCATTTGACACAGTGGTTAAAATGCCTCTGTCCTACATCAGAGTGCCTGTGTTCAACTCCAGCTCTAGTTTCTGACTCCATCCTCCTGCCAGGGCAGACCTTGTGAGACAACAGGGGATGGCTCGGGTACTTGGGCTCACATGGGAGACCTGGATTGAGTTCTCAGTTCCTGGCTCTGGCCCTCACCCAGTCCCTGTTGTTGCAGGCACTTGGAGATCAGTAAAGCAGTGAGTGGGAGCTCTCGCTCACTCTCTCTTTCTTTCTCTTTGCCTCTCAAATAAAATAACTTAAAAAAACATTGAATATTTTATTTCTTTCAATAAAAATATTTTTATAAAGATGTATTTGTTTGAAAGGTAGAGTTAGAGAGGGAGAGATATCTTCCATCCGCTGGTTCACTCCCCAGCGTGGGCTGGGCCAGGCCAGAGCCAGGAGTCAGGAACTCACCCTTGCCCAGTGGTGGCAGGGACCCAAGTACGTGGACCATCTTTTGCTGCCTTCCCAGGCACATTAGTAGGAAGCTGGATCAGAAGCAGAGTAGCCAGGACTCAAAATGGCACTGAAGTATGGCATGTGGACATTGCAAGTGGTGGCTTGACCTGCTGTTCTGCAGCGTCAGCCCCAGCTAAAATTTTTATCAATGTCAGGGCCGGTGTTGTGGTGTAGTGGGTAAAGCCGCCGCCTGTGATGCCAGCATCCCATATAAGCAAAGGTTCAAGTCCTGGCTGTTTTGCTTCCAGTCCAGCTCCTTGCTAACACACTTGCAAAAACAGCTGAGATGGCCCAAGTATTTGGGCCCCTGCCACTCACATGGGAGATGTGGATGGAATTCCCAGGGGGGAGTGAACCAGTGGGTAGAAGATCTTTCTTCTTCTTTTTTTTTGACAGGCAGAGTGGACAGTGAAAGAGACAGAGAGAAAGGTCTTCCTTTTCCGTTGGTTCACCCCCCAATGGCTGCTGCAGCCGGCACACCGTGCTGATCCGAAGCCAGGAAGCCAGGTACCTCTCCTGGTCTCCCATGCAGGTGCGGGGCCCAAGGACCTGAGCCATCCTCCACTGCACTCCTGGGCCACAGCAGAGAGCTGGACTGGAAGAGGGGCAACCGACACAGAATCCAGTGCCCCAACCAGGACTAGAACCCGGTGTACCGGTGCCGCAGGCAGAGGATTAGCCTATTGAGCCGCAATGCCGGCCAATAAATAAGTAAACCTTTAAAAAATGACATTAATCATCTAAAATCATATTCAAGCCTAGCACATTGATTTATTACAAAGCCTGTGTATCAGCACTGTGTGTAGATATTGAGGCTTCTATTCCACTTAGATAATTCTTATTTTGAAACCACTCATTCAGAAAAATTTACAGTCATTTTGAACTTGTGCTATGACATGGCAAGATCTCTAGTAAATCACTTTGATTCCTATTGTAGTGGTTTTATTTATAAAAATAAATTCCTGCAAATTCCTGGGAAAATGCTTTTTTATTTTTTAACATCCTGCTGTCATGTGAGACTACATATCCTAAGCGTATCATGTCACCTTCCACCTTCAAAGCAGTGCTAAGATTCTGCTAATGGTACTATAAATCTGTGTTCCCAGCTGCAGATTGTAAAACTCCTTTTGTTCTCCTCCTTCTCCAGAAGCATACCAAACCGCCAGCATGCCTTTTGTGTTCACTCAGAGAAAGCAGAGAGGCAGGGTCAAGCGTGTGTGTGAATCCTTGCTCGATTCTCACTAGCTATGTAGCCTTAGAAAAATCACTTAGGGCTGGTGCTGTGGTGTAGTGGGCTAAGCCTCTGCCTGCAGCGCCAGCATCCCATGTGGGCACCAGTTCATGTGCCGGCTGCTCCTCTTCCAATTCAGCTCCCTGCTATGGCCTGGGAAAGCAGCAGCAGATGGCCCAAGTGCATGGACCCTTGCACCCACGTGGGAGACCCGGAATAAGCTCCAGCCTCCTGGCTTTGGATTGGCCCACCTCCAACCATTGTGGCCATCTAGGGAGTGAACCAGTAGATGGAAGACCTTTCTCTCTGTCTCACCCTCTCTGTAACTCTACCTCTCAAATAAATCTTGAAAAAGATCACTTTGACCTCTCTGGAACTTAGCTCCTAATTTATGCAGTGAGGATGACTACAGTACCTGCTCTGGAAGGTGGTTTGACAGTTCGGTGTATATCATAAAATGTCTGACCCAGCGCTGCTTTTGTCTGCTGCTGTCTTAGCAAGGTGTTAATGGAGTCTCTCTTCATTTGGTTTAATTTATTCACACCCATTCTATTTACCACTTCGCAACACTAGGCCCCTGCTGACTCCTGGCCCTGCTCTCTCCTGCCTCCATCTGGATTTGATTTGGGGTATCAGAAGCACTTCTGATCAGTTTTCTGCCAAATTCAGGGATCTTCAAAGGATCCCCTTTTTCCTTCCTGAGGTTTAAGATCCTGGTCTCTTTAGCCTCTGTCACCATCTGGCACTAGATGTATTTACTGCTCATGAAAATACCCTGGGGGTTATAAAGTACCAGATGAAAGTGAGCTAGTCATTCCCAGCTCTACCCACTGCAGGTGGCTTTTCATGTGCATGTGTCATTGCTACAGTTAGGCTGTAATGGGGCTGAACCATGACCTACTTTAGTTTATATTGCTGTAGCAGCTTACTTGGTACCAACATGTCGAGGGTGTTCTTACATATATGGCAGATTGATTGCTATATAAATTGCTACATCAAAGAAAAAACTGCATCAGAGATTTAAATGGCTTACTGGATATATTGTTATGTGTCTTAGCAAGGTCAAAAATAGTTGTAATATTTCTAAATGAATGGTTTCAAAATAAAAAATGTTCACTTGGATAGGCTGGGAGTTTGAAAATTATGTGCAGTCCTATGCATGGGCTTTTTTTTTTTTTTTTTTTTTTTTTTTTTTTTTTGACAGGCAGAGTGGACAGTGAGAGAGAGAGACAGAGAGAGAAAGGTCTTCCTTTTGCCGTTGGTTCACCCTCCAATGGCCGCCACTGCAGCCGGCGCACCGCGCTGATCCTGGCAGGAGCCAGGAGCCAGGTGCTTTTCCTGGTCTCCCATGGGGTGCAGGGCCCAAGCACCTGGGCCATCCTCCACTGCACTCCCTGGCCATAGCAGAGAGCTGGCCTGGAAGAGGGGCAACCGGGACAGAATCCGGTGCCCCAACCGGGACTAGAACCCGGTGTGCCGGCGCCGCAAGGTGGAGGATTAGCCTATTGAGCCACGGCGCCGGCTTATGCATGGGCTTTTTAATAAACCAGCATTTTAAACTTGAATCAGTGTTATTTAATATGATTATGGATCTAAGAACCAAAGTATGCCGGGGTCAGCCTGTAGTTCACATTCAGGTGCGTCGTCTCATGGGTCCTCTCAGCACACCTGGGAGGCAGGTAGATTATGGAAAGCTCTCACGCGTCTGTTCACTTCACAAAGGAAGTGACTTGGCCGTGATGTGACAGGCAGAGTAAAGTAAAACGTGGTTCTGAGACAGCTCTTCTTACTTGAAACTTTTGATTTTTTGGGGGAAACACATCTCTCTCTCTCTCTTTTTTTTTTTTTTTTTTTTTGACAGGCAGAGTGGACAGTGAGAGAGAGGGACAGGGAGAAAGGTCTTCCTTTTTTCGTTGGTTCACCCTCCAATGGCCGCCGCGGCCAGCGCGCTGCGGCCGGCGCACCGCGCTGATCCGAAGCCAGGAGCCAGGTACTTTTCCTGGTCTCCCATGGGGTGCAGGGCCCAAGCACTTGGGCCATCCTCCACTGCACTCCCAGGCCATAGCAGAGAGCTGGCCTGGAAGAGGGGCAACCGGGACAGAATCCGGCGCCCCGACTGGGACTAGAACCCGGTGTGCTGGCGCTGCAGGCAGAGGATTAGCCTATTGAGCTGCAGTGCCGGCCGGAAATACATCTCTTAATAAAAAAGCTCAAACTATTCTAATTTGTTAGTTAACATTTCCTTTATTAGAAATGAAAGGATTTAAAATTTAGTCATTTCAAAGATTAAAAACCTGGAAGGGAAGAAGAGGATTCTGGGAGTAGGAAGCACCCTGATCTGTTGTTCTGTTTAGACAACAGTTATTTTGGCGGAGTCTTTCTGGTATAACTGTGGAAGCCAGGGTGGGCGAAAAAGCACCCCGTCCTCCAGGTATTTTCCATCTGTGCGCTGATTGTTGATTTCTACTTCTGAGAACAGAGGTGCGAAGAGGAAGGTGGCATTATTGTTACACCTGCCCTGTTGCTGCAAGCTGCTTCCTCCAGCTGAAGTAACTCACAGGGAATTTCAAGAGCTCACGCTCCCTTTTGCCCCTTCTCCCTTCACCTTTCTCTGTTTCCCTCTTTGAAAGCCAGACATTGAATTTTAGAACAGAACCCTGAGAAGCAACTGCATATAAAGGGGAAAATTAGAAAATGACTGTGCCTGCCTAAGGAAAGGTGCAGGTATTAAAAAAGTCTTTAAGAGGGGTAGGGGTCTGGCACTGTGGGTTAATCCCCGACCTACATCACCAGCATCCCATTTAGTGCCGGTTCTAGTCCTAGCTGCTCCTCTTCCGGTCTAACTCTCTGCTATGGCCTGGGAGGGCAGTGGAGGATGGCCCAAGTCCTTGGGCCCCTGCACCCACGTGGGAGACTGGGAGGAAGCTCCTCGCTCCTGGTTTCAGATTGACATAGCTCTGTGAACGTTGTGGCCATGTGTGGCGTGAACCAACGGAAGAAAGACCTTTCTCTCTGTTTCTTCCTCTCACTGTCTGTAACTCTACCTCTCAAATAAATAAATAAAATCTTTAAAATTTTTAATTAATTTTAAAAAATGAACAGTCTTAAAAAAACCTTATGGGGTTAGTGTTAAGCCACTGCCTGCAATGTCAGCATCCCATATGAGCACCAGTACAAGTCCTGGCTGCTCCATTTCTGATCCAGCTCCCTGCCAATGTACCTTGTAAAGAAGTGGAAGATGGCCCAAGCCCTTTGGCCCTTGCACTCAAGTGGGTACCCAGATGGAGTTCCAGGCTCCTGGCTTCAGCTTGGCCCAGTCCCAGCCCCAGCCATTGTGGCCATATGGGGAGTGAACCAGTGGATGCAAGATTTTTTCCATCTCTCTCTCTCTTCCCTCTTCCCTCTTCCCTGTTCTCCCTCTCTCTGTAACACTGCCTTTCAAATAAATAAATAAATTGGAAAGGAAAGGAAAAGAGAAAAACCTTATGTTTATACCTGTGATCTTTGGTATAGAGTATCATGTACAATAACCAAAAAGCAACAATAGCAGCCAAAACATAGAAACCTGGGGAGAATCAGACTCTCTGAGTCATATAATTAGATTTAGCTGTCCAGTTATTAACAAGAACTTTACAGAGCATATAGTTAGGCTTTGGGATCATGTTCCACAGTGTGGTGGTACTGGAAGGTGGTGTGCAGTCATTAAGAGATAGGCGCTAGTGGGAGGTGCAGGGTCAGTTGAGGGCATGCCCTCTGACATGAAAAGGTTATTTCTTGTGGAACCCTAGTTGGATCTCACAAAAGGATGTTTGTATATATATGACTTATTTTATTTGAAAGGCAGACTTACACAGAGAGGGACAGAGAGAGAGGGAGAGGTCTCCCATCTGCTGGTTCACTCCCCAAACAGCCACAGTTGCCAGGGCTGGCCAGGCTGAAGGAAGGAGCCTGGAACTCCATCCAGGTTTCCCATGTCTGGCAGGGGCCAAGCATTTGGACCATTTTCCTCTGCATTCCCAGCGGAATTATCAGGGAGCTGGATCGGAAGTGGAGCAGCCAGCTCTTGAACTGGTGCCCATATGGGATTCCAGCATTGCAGTTGGCAGCTTAACCCACTGTACCACAATGCCAGACTCAAAGATTGTTATAAAAGCCTCCATCTGGCTCTTCCCAGTCTCTCTGGCTTCCTGTGTTTGAGATGTAGTCTTTCTTTCCTACATGTGCACCTGTTACCCGCTATGGGGCCTTTGGACTTTGAGCCTCCAAAACTGTGAACTGAGTAAACCTCTTTTTTTTCATAAGTAGTTTGCCTGGATTATTTCATTATCACCTGAAAATTATACAGCAAACAGTAATACAGAAGAGTACGGCCTCTCCAAAGGAAGAAAATAACCCAGCAGAAACTATCCCTATGAAAGACACTTAAATAATGCAGAGAAAGAGTCTTCCATGTGCTGGTTCACTCCCCACATGGATGCAACTGCCAGGGCTGGGCCAGGCTGAATCCAGGAGCCAGGAACTCCATCTGGGTCTCCCACATGGGTGGCAGGGGCCCAAGTACTTGGGGCATCATCTGCTACTTTCCCACGTGCGTTAGCAGGGGACTGGATCAGAGCAGAGCAGCCAGAACTTGAACTGGCTCTCTGATATTAGATGCACATGTTAAAGTGGCTGCGACTTAACCTGCTGCACAACAGCATTGGCCCCTAAAACAATTGTTTTAAAGATGTTTAAAGAATCGAAAGAGGCTGGCACCACAGCTCGCTTGGCTAATCTCCGCCTGCGGTGGCAGCACCCCAGGTTCTAGTCCCTGTTGGGGCGCCAGAGTCTGTCCCGGTTGTTGCTCTTCCAGTCCAGCTCTCTGCTGTGGCCCGAGAAGGCAGTGGAGGATGGCCCAAGTGCTTGGGCACCCGCATGGGAGACCAGGAGGAAGCACCTGGCTGCTGGCTTCAGATTGGTGTGCTGCGCTGGCCACTGCGCGCCGGCTGTGGCGGCCATTTGGGGGGTGAACCAACAGAAAAGGAAGACACCTCTCTCTCTCTCTCTCTCTCTCTCTCTCTCTCAAAAAAAAAAAAAAATCAAAAGAATATATGGAAAAAGGCATGAAAATGAACAAAGTTAAAATATTCATAACAAGATAGAAACCTAAAAAGAAATTCTAGAGCTGCAAACTGTATTAACTGAAATGAAAAAGTCACTAGAGGGATTCATCAGCAAATTTAAGCAGAGACAGTCGGTGCGCATGAAGATAGGACAGCTGAAGTGAAGAAGTCTGAAGAACAGGAAGAAAATGAAACGTGAACAGAGCCCAAGGGACCCGTGGAGCATCACAAAGAAATTCTAACGAGTATCATGGGAGTTATAGGAGGGCAAGAAAGAATATTTGAAGAAATAATCTCTGAAAATTTCCAAAATTTGATTTTAAGTAATAATATAAACCTCCAAGAAATTCAGCAAACTCCAAGTAAGATGAACGCAAAGAGATCCACAGCAAGAACTATTATAATCCAACTTTTGAAAGCCAAAGTCAGAGAATTTTCAAAATACCAAAAGAAATACATAGATCATCACATATAACAGTCCTCAATGACATAGTAAGCAAATTTCTATCATAAGCTTTGGCAGCTAGAGAGTAGTAGGGGGCCGGCGCTGTGGCGTAGGGCGTAAAGCCACGGTCTGTAGTGTCGGTATCCCGTATGGGCACTGGTTTGAGTCCCAGCTGCTCCACTTCCGATCCAGCTCTCTATGGCCTGGAAAGCAGTAGAAGATGGCCCAAGTCCTTGGGCCCCAGCCCCCATGTGGGAGACCCAGAAGAAGCTCCTGGCTTTGAATCATCCCAGCTGCAGCTGTTGTGGCCATTTGGGGAGTGAACCAATGGATGGAAGATTCATTCTCTCTCGCGCGCTCTCTCTCTGCCTCTCCCTCTCTGTAACTCTGCCTTTCAAATAAATAAATCTTTAAAAAAGAAAGGAAGAAAGTAGTGGGCTGGTATCAGAGTGCTAAAAAAAAAAAAAAAAATACAATATCCAGCAAGATTGTCCTTGAGGGAGGAATGAAGGCATTTCCAGATACACGAAGATTGAGGGAGCTCACTCCCACTAGACTTGGACTGTGAGAAACGCTCGGGGAGAAAAGAGAGGTTAGAGGTCACTGGAGAGTAATTCAAAGCCTAGGAGGAAGTGCAGATCTCAGTAAAGGCAAGCACACAGGCAGTTACAGAAGCTAGTGTCTTTCTAACAGTGGTTCATTTTCTGCAAGATTAAAGATACTCAAATGTTAAGTATAGTTTATAATTCCGTGTTTTATTTTCTATATAATTTAAAAGAAGTCTTGCTTTATGTTTTGGGGCTTATAGTTTGTAAAGATGAAATTCTGTGACGTTAGTAATGAACAACAGTGGGGACCAAGCTGTGTGGGAGCAAACTTTTAATATGTGATTGAAGCTATGCTGGTATGAATTTGAAATAATCCCCATGATAATGACAAAGAAAATCACCATAGAAGTTTAGCTGGGGCGGCGCCGCGGCTCACTAGGCTAATCCTCCGCCTTGCGGCGCCAGCACACCGGGTTCTAGTCCCGGTCAGAGCACCGGGTTCTGTCCCGGTTGCCCCTCTTCCAAGCCAGCTCTCTGCTGTGGCCAGGGAGTACAGTGGAGGATGGCCCAAGTGCTTGGGTCCTGCACCCCATGGGAGACCAGGATAAGTACCTGGCTCCTGCCATCGGATCAGCGCGGTGCGGCGGCCATTGGAGGGTGAACCAACGGCAAAGGAAGACCTTTCTCTCTGTCTCTCTCTCTCACTGTCCACTCTGCCTGTCAAAAAATTTAAAAAAATTTAGCTACATTCGGTGAAGACAATGCTGCAGAACACAAGGCACAGACAAGCTGCAAGGTGTGCACAAATAATGGGACGACAGGGGCATCACTGATAGCCTTCTCATGAGCAAGTACTTTAGAAGAGGTTATTAGAAAGGATTTTTTTAAAATTTATTTGAAAGAGTCAGGGGTGGGGAAGAGTGTAATCTTCCATCTGCTTGTTTACTCCAAATGGTTGCAATGGCTGGGGCTGGGCCAGGCCAAAGCCAGGAGCCAGACACTTCATCTGAGTCTCCCACGTAAGTGTAGGGGCCCAAGCACTTGAGTCATCTGCTGCTGCTTTCCCAGGTGTATTAGCAGGAAGCTGGGTTGGCAATGAAGCATCAGGGCTAGAATCGGCACTCAGATGGTATGCCAGCATCCCAGACTGCAGTTTAGCTTGTTATTCCACAACACCAGCCCCAAAGAATCGATTTTTTTTTTTTAAAAACATGATCTAACTGTATGCTGAGTATAAGAGACTCACCCTTCATAAGTAGCTTGACTCAGATATTTCATTGTGGTAATACACATAATACAGGAGAATATGGTCTTTCCAAAGGAAAAAATAAACTATTCTCATGAAAGACCTACCAGGCAAAGATTTTAAAACAATTGTCTTAAATATGCTTAGAGAACTGGGCCGGTGCTGTGGCGTAGCAAGTAAAGCTGTCACTGGCAGTGCTGGCATCAAATATGGGTGCTGATTCAAGACCTGTCTGCCCCACTTCCAATCCAGCTCTCTGCTATGGCCTGGGAAAGCAGTGGAAGATGGCTCAAGTGTTTGGGCCCCTGCACCCTCATGGGAGACCCAGAAGAAGCTCCTGGCTCCTGACTTCAGATCAGCCCAGCTCTACTGTTGTGGCCATTTGGGGAGTGAACCAGCAGATGGAAGACCTCTCTCTCTATCTCCTTTTCACTGTCTAACTCTGCCTCTCAAACATATAATAAGTAAAATCTTTTAAAAAAGAAATGGAAAAGAGGGGCCAGCATTGTGGCATAGTAGGTTAAGCTGCCACCTGTGGTGCCAGCATCCCATAGGAGCACTGGTTCGAGTCCTGGCTGCTCCACTTCCAATCCATCTCCCTACTGATGCACCTTGGAAAGCAGCAGCTGATGCAAGTACTTGGGCCCCTGTACCCACATTAGAGACCCAGATGAGGCACCTGGCTCTTGGCTTTGACCTAACCTAGCCCTGGGCATTGCTGCCACCTGGGGAGTGAACCAGCAGTTAGAAGAGATAGCTCGCTCACTCTCTCTCCCCCTCTCTCATCTTCCCCTAGCACCTCCAATCCTGCCTTTCAAATAAATAAATAAATTTTTTTTTTATTTGACAGGTAGAGTTAGAGACAGAGAGAAAGGTCTTCCTTCTGTTGGTTCACTCCCCAAATGGCCGTCACAGACGATGCTGCACCAGTCTGAAGCCAGGAGCCAGGTGCTTCCTCCTGGTCTCCCATGCGGGTGCAGGAGCCCAAGCACTTGGGCCATCCTCCACTGCCCTCCCAGGCCACAACAGAGAGCTGGGCTTGAAGAGGAGCAACCGGGACTGGAACCCAGAGAAATAAATAAATCTTAAGAAAAAAACAAAAAGAGCTGACAAGTGGACTCTGGCAGTTACCAGTGTCGATGTCACTGTGGAGTGGAAACTGGTTGCTTTCCAGGTCTGGAAGAAAAAGAAGGAAATGGGGCTGGTGCTGTGGAGTAGTAGGTTAAGCCTCTGCCTGTGGCACCAGCATCCCATATGGATGCTGGTTCGAGTGCCAGCTGCTCCACTTCCAATCCAGCTCTCTGCTATGGTCTAGGAAAGCAGCAGAAGATGGCCCAAGTCCTTGGGCCCCTGCACTCACATGGGAGACCTGGAAGAAGGTCTTGGCTCCTGGCTCCTGGCTTCAGATCTGGGCCAGCTTGGGCAATTGCAGCCATTTAGGAAAATGGATGGAAGCCCTCTCCCTGTTTCTCCTTCCCTTTCTCTCTGTAACTCTGCCTTTCGAATAAATTAATTAATCTTAAAAAAAAAAAAAAATGGGAGGGAAACGTGAAGCTCAGCACCAGGCCACTCTGAGTGACTTTCCACAGCGAGAAGGGGGACTCTGGGATCGGAGGGTCCCGATAACGGGTGTAAAGGAAGCTCCTCTTGTGAAAATGGGAGAACTGTTCAGAGGGAGACACCGTGTGATCTGAGAGCTGAGCTGGGATGGCTTCCACAGTGTGGTTATTGTGGGATTTGCAGGGGATGAGGTTTGTGGCAGTGCAGGTAGAAAGCACTGAACATTATACTGAAACCACACTAGATGAAATCCTGCTGCTGAAATTGGTTCACAGTTCAGACCCTAATGATCCCAGCAGACAAATGGTGGTTCAGCTGCTTGCTGGCCCTGAGAAAACTTTTTAAAAAGATTTATTTATTTCAAAGCCAGAGTTACAGAGAGGCAGAGGCAGAGAGAGAGAAAGAGAGAGGGAGAGAATAAATGGTCTTCTAGCTGCTGGTTTACTTCTCAGATGGCCACAATGGCCAGAGCTGTGCCTGTCCAAAGCCAGGAGCTTTTTTCCGGGTCTCCCACGTGGGTCATCTTCGGCTGCTTTCCCAGGCCATAAGCAGAGAGCTGGATTGGAAGTAGAGCAGCCGAGACTCAAACCAGCACCCATATGGGATGCCGGCAGTGCAGGCGGTGGCTTTACCTGCTGAGCCACACCACTGGCCCCAGAGAAAACCTTTTGATCCACCTTCTGCATCAGCAGTCAATACTCCCAACGTAAACCAGCTGACAAAATGTCAAAGAATAAGAAGAAAAAGAAGTGGCCAGCATTGTGGCACAGTAGGTTAAGCTGTGGCCTGCAACGCTGGCATCCCATAAAGGCACTAGTTCGTGTCCTGGCTGCTTCACTTCAATCCAACTCCCTGCTGATGGCCTGGGAAAGCAGCAGAAGATGGCCCATGTGTTTGGGCCCTTACACTCATGAGTGAAAACTGTATGAAGCTCCTGGCTCCTGGCTTTTGGAGCCATCAATCTTCACATCTCAGATACAACAGAAAGAAGTTAAAAATTAATAACAGAAGGAAAATTGGAAAATCTGTGCCAGCATCATGGAATAGTGGGTAAAGTTGCCACCTGTGACACTGGCATATCATATGGGCACTGGTTTATGTCCTGGCTGCTTCACTTCCCATCCAGATCCCTGCTGATAGCCTGGGAAAAGCAACAGAGGATGGCCTAAGTATTTGGGGCCCTGCTAACCATGAAGGAGACCTGGAAGAAGCTCCTGGCTCCTGGCTTTGGCTTGGCCCAGCTTCTAGTCATTGGATCATTTGCAGAGTGAACCAGCAATGGAAGATCTCTCTCTCTCTGTCCAACTCTCCCTCTCTCTGTAACTCTTTCAAATAAGTAAATCTTTTTTTAAAAAAATTGGAAAATTCATAAATTTTTAGAAGTTAAAGCAATACACTATTAAAGTTACAACAATATACTTATATACCCAGAGCAATGAAGAAATTGTAAGGGAAATTGGAAAATAGTTAGAGATGAGTAACATTGAAAACACACCTTAACAAATGTTTGGGATGCACTGAAAGTGGTCTGAAAGGGAAATTTGTAGATTTAAATGCCTAATGTTAAAAAGCAAGAATATTCTCGGGGCCGGCGCTGTGATGCAGTGGGTTAATGCTCTGGCCTGAAGCACCGGCATCCCATATGGGCGCCGGTTCTAATCTCAGCTGCTCCACTTCTGATCCAGCTCTCTGCTGTGGCCTGGGAAAGCAGTAGAAGATGGCCCAAGTGCTTGGGCCCCTGCACTCTCCTGGGAGACCCAGAAGAAGCTCCTGGCTCCTGGCTTCGGATTGGTGCAGCTCTGGCCATTGTGGCCAACTGGGGAGTGAACCAGTAGATGGAAGACCTCCCTCCCTCTCTCTCTCTCTCTCTCTCTCTTTCTGTATAACTCTGACTTTCAAATAAATAAATAAATCTCTTTAAAAAAAAAACAACGAATATTCTCAAATCAGTTACCTAACTTTACAACTTAGGAACTAGACAAGGAAAAACTAAACCCAAAGCTAATAGAAAGAAGGAAATAGCAAATGTTAGAACACTTACTTGTAAATGAAATGGAGATGAAAAAAACAGTAGAGAAAGTCAGTGAAACTGCAAGTTGGATCTTTTAAAATAGCAACAAAATTGACAAATTTTAGCTAGATAGACTAAGAAAAAATGAGAGAAGTCTCAAATTATTAAAATCAAAAAGGAAAACAGGGTTATTACTACCAATTCTATAGAAATAGAGTTACGCCTGTCAGGATCTCCCCCTTCGGGAACTGGCCGGGTTACCGCGAAGGAAGAGTCAAGGAGACTAAGGAAGGTCAAGCTAAATACACTTCATTGATACTCTAGGCGACTAGGAGGAGAGATCGCTCAAGCCTGCTCCAGTGGGCACTAGGCACTAGACCAGGAGCTTCTCCCCACAGGCAGTAGGCACTACGGACCAGGAGCTTCTCCCTGCGGGCACTAGGCACTACAGACCAGGAGCTTCTCCCCACGGGCACTAGGCACTAGACCAGGAGCTTCTCACCACGGGCACTAGGCACTATGGACCAGGAGCTTCTCCCCGCGGGCACTAGGCACTGCGGACCAGGGAGAGAGGCTGAGCAACCTCTGGTTTACAGCATCTGAGGGTCCCCTTATATACAGTTTCTAGAGACTAACCCCGCCCACATTCCCACCTCCCAGGGTCCCGTAGTCATGGCAACGACAGTTTGTGGTTAGGCCGTCCCTTTTCAAATCTTACCAGCTAGGGTGGTTACCTTTCTACTTTTCTTTCAAGCTGAGCTACTGCACAGTTACTTTCTTTCAAAGGGCGCTACAATTACTTTCTCCATGAATGGTTCCCTGACAAGGCCAGTCCTGTGATCTGTTGTATACCAGTACATTGCACAACCTACAGACAAAACCTACCAAGTCAAGATCATGAAAAAATAGGAAATTGAGTAGTCCTGTAACTTGTAATTCTATAGAATCAGTAATAAAAAAAAAATCTGGCAAAGGACTGGACATGAGATCTTTACCAGTGAATTCCATCAAAAATAAAGAACTAACATATTTGTTATCAACATTGTCTGGAAAACTGAAAAGAACACATCCTAACTACTTCTATGAGGCTAACATATCCTGATACCAAAGTCAGACAAAGATACCAGAAGAAAACGACACACCGATAACCCCTGTGAACATCGATGCAAAAATCCTCTCCAAAACACCAGAAGCTGAAGTCGGCAGCATATTAAAAGGATTATCCACCATGACGAAGGTGCGGTTTATTTTGGACTGCAAGGATGGTTCAGTATATGAAAATCAAGCAGTGTATTACATCACCATAAGAGAAGGAAGCGGCAAACCACATGACTAACTGCAAGACCTAAACCTATACAACTCAGAAAAAAGTAGTGGGGCCATTGATGTGGCATTGCTGGTTAAGCCACCACCTGCAACACCGGCATCCCATATGGGCACTGGATAGAGCCCCAGTTGCTCCACTTCCAATCCAGCTCCTTGCTAATGAGCCTGGGAAAGTAGTGGAAGATGGTCCAAAAGCTTCTCTCAGTCTCCCGTTATGCCGCAGCTCAGGCCAAGGCCAGAGTTTTGAGTAGATATTTCTTCAGAGGAGCCAGACAGGTGATGAGTAAGCACATGAAGAGGTGCTCAGCACGCTGATCCTGAGGGATAATGCACACCAGAACTGCAGTGAGATGCCCTCACACCCGTTAGGGTGGCTGCTGTCAAACCCAGGAAATAGTGTGGAAGATGTGAGAAACTGGGATTCTGCGCTGGGAACTGTCAACATGCTGGAATACCATGGGGAGTTCCCCAGAGAATTAAATGTGGGATCACCATGTAACCCAGCAGTCCCTGAGTATACACCCGAAAGAATCAAGAGCAGGGTCTCAGAGGTTACTTGTATGCTCATGTTCATAGCGGCCTTATTCATAACTAAAATGAGGAAGTAGGGCTGGCATTGTGCAGCCGGGTAAGTCACTGCTTGCTACACCAGCATCCCAAACGGGAGTATTGTCTTGAGTTCCAGTTGCTGCACTTCCAATAAAGCTCCCTACTAATGTACCTGGGAAAGTAGTGGAAGATGGCCCGAGTGCATGGGCCCCTGCCATCCTTGTGGGAGATAACGCATGGAGTTCCAGGCTCTTGGCTTCAGCCTTGCCCAGCCCTGGCTATTTGAAAAGTGAGCCAGCAGATGGAAGACCTCTTGCTCTTTTTCCCTCTCTGTAACTCTACCTTTCAAATAAATAAATATTTTTAAAAACATATAATGAGGAAGTAACCCAAGTGAACACTGACAGATGAGTGGATAAGCATAATGCGTGTGTGTAGTGTGTGTTATGTGTAAAACAACATATAGGAATATTGTTTAGCCTTAAAGTAAAGGAAAACTCTCATATATGCCAGAAGGTGGATGAACCTTGAGGACATTGTATTAAGTGAAATAAGCCAGTGGGAAAACATGAAATACCACACCATTCCACTTACATGAGGGCTGGGTGTTGGTGCAGCAGTAAAGATGCTACTTAGGATTCTTGCATCCCATAACGGAATTCCCAGGTTTGAGTCCTTGCTCCATTGGTGGTCCAGCTCCCTGCTAATGTCCACACAGGGAGGCAGCTGGTGATGGCCCAAGTACCTAGGTCTCTGCCACCCATTGGAGGGAGTCTCAGATTGCATTCCTACTCCTGGGCTTTGGCATAGCCCAGCCATGGTATCGTGGTCTTTTGGAGAGTGAACAAGTGGATGGAAAATGTCTGTTTTTCTCTCTCTTTCTGTTTCTCGGCCTTTCAAATGAATATAAATAAGTTTTTGTTTGTTTGTTTGACAGGTAGAGTTATAGACAGAGAAAAGTCTTCCTTCTGTTGGTTCACTCCCCAAATGGCCGCTATGGCCAGCACTGCGCTGATCCAAAGCCAGGAGCCAGGTGCTTCCTCCTGGTCTCCCACGAGGGTGCAGGGGCCCAAGCACTTGGGCCATCCTCCACTGCCCTCCCGGGCCACAGCAGAAAGCTGGACTGGAAAAGGAGCAACCGGGACAGAACCCGGCGCCCATATGGGATGCCGGTGCCTCAGGCGGAGGATTAACCAAGTGAGCCACGGCGCCAGCCCCTATAAATCAGTTTTTAAATAGTCTCTTGGTTGCAGGTTCAATAGTTGTAACGTGTCCTCCTTTAGGGGAAAACAGAAGCCATCACTGTGGTGAAGCTGCTGAGCTGCTTCGATGACCTTGTGGCAGCAGGCACCGCTTCTGGGAGGGTTGCGGTTTTTCAGCTCGTCTCTGCACTGCCAGGGAGAAACAGACAGGTAGGTGCTCACCGTCTTAGCATGGCTTAGCTTCTCCACGGACTCCTCAGGGACTTTAAATGAGAAGTCCTTACCTGCCTGGAGATTATATAGTCAAAAAAGCTTAACGCTATGCTACGTATAATTGGGCAGCACTTTTGTCCCTGCTTGGACACTTAGCACAAAGCACATGTGGGTCATTCCATGCTTGCTTGCTAGTCCCTTGAAGGTGGGTGGGCAGATAGAATGCTGTACATTTTCTGTGTGGAAAACAAGGTTGGGAAAGCCGGCTCCTACATACATTCAAGAAAATAAACATTACCCTGTCCACATAGCAGCTCATTTTTCTTTCCTTTCCTTTGCATGCATTTATCATTTATTCATAGCTTCGAAGATTTGATGTCAGTGGTATTCACAAAAATAGCATTACAGCCCTGGCTTGGAGCCCCAATGGAATGAAACTGTTCTCTGGAGATGACAAAGGGAAAATTGTCTATTCTTCTCTGGATCTAGACCAGGTAAAATTATTTTCAGAAATATCATTAATGCTTATGTTCCTATTTTTAGAAAAATATTCATAATTACATCTTTAGTTAGCTTATATCCTAGATCATAGTTGTAATCTCAGTTGTTATTTGTACATTTTCAATCTGTTGCAACACATTTTTTTTTTAAGATTTATTTATTTATTTGGAAAAGTTACATGGAGAAGGAGAGGCAGAGAGAGAGAGGTCTTCCATCAGCTGGTTCACTCCCCCAATTGGCCACAATGGCCGGAGCTGAGCCAATCCGAAGCTAGGAGCCAAGAGTTTCTTCCAGGTCTCCCATGTAGGTGCAAGGGCCCAAGAACTTGGACCATCTTCTACTGCTTTCCCAGGCCATAGCAGAGAGCTGGATCGGAAGTAGAGCAGGCAGGACTTGAACTGGGACCCATATGGGATGCTACCACTGCAGGCGGCGGTTTTTACCCGCTATGCCACAACGCTGGCCCTGCAATACATTCTTTTGGTTAAAGTAAATAAAGACAATCTGGCCTTAATACAGGCATGCATTTGGGAATGGGAGGAGTATTTTGATAGACTTTTCAGATAATTTTGAATAATATTCTTTTTGAATAATATCCCCAGATTGACAAATGGTAGTTTCTTTAAAGGTTGCAGTTAAAAATGACAAATGGTAGTTTCTTTAAAGATCTGAAACCATATGATTGAATGTTTTGTACTCTGGTCTGTTTTGTGCCTTGAATGGATTTTTTTTTTTTTTTTTTTTTTGACAGAGTGGACAGTGAGAGAGAGACAGAAAGGTCTTTCTTTGCCGTTGGTTCACCCTCCAATGGCCGCCGCAGCCAGCGTGCTGCGGCCGGCGCACCACACTGATCTGATGGCAGGAGCCAGGTGCTTCTCCTGTTCTGCCATGGGGTGCAGGGCCCAAGCACTTGGGCCATCCTCCACTGCACTCCTGGGCCACAGCAGAGAGCTGGCCTGGAAGAGGGGCAACCGGGACAGAATCCGGCACCCCGACCGGGACTAGAACCTGGTGTGCTGGCACCGCAAGGCAGAGGATTAGCCTAGTGAGCCACCGCGCCAGCCTTGAATGGATCTTTTTTTTTTTTTTTTTTGACAGGCAGAGTGGACAGTGAGAGAAAGGTCTTCCTTTGCCATTGGTTCACCCTCCAATGGCCACCGCGGCCGGCGCGCTGCGGCCGCCGCACCGCGCTGATCCGATGGCAGGAGCCAGGAGCCAGGTGCTTTTCCTGGTCTCCCATGGGGTGCAGGGCCCAAGCACATGGGCCATCCTCCACTGCACTCCCTGGCCACAGCAGAGGGCTGGCCTGGAAGAGGGGCAACCGGGACAGAATCCGGCGCCCCGACCGGGACTAGAACCTGGTGTGCCGGCGCCGCTAGGCGGAGGATTAGCCTAGTGAGCCGCGGCGCCGGCCTTGAATGGATCTTTTACCCATGCATTGCGCATCATGTGTTGGTCTCTTGGAAAATTCAGTTATGCAGATCTTCCAGCTGTTGACACATTTATTGTACAATATCAGAAAAGCACCTTTGTTAATATTACCAAAATTCTGATCAGAAAATTAACTATCTGTTGTGAATTTTCAGTTAGAACTGGCATTCTGTGAAAAGGCAGCTGGATAAGCTCATGGTTCCAACAAGTGCACAGGTGTTTTTCCTTGAGCCATCAAGGGTGCTTCACGTGTAGGAGGAGGGCTGTGTGTGCATCCCCTTATGTCACGTGGAATGCAAAACACCTGTACTCTAGGGGTGTCAGTGACACTCGGTTTCCCTCACATGGTGGTGAGGGACAAGATGTCTGCTGGTAGAATTTGGTGCCATCACCTTGACTTGGGCCGAGGTTTCAGGTTGCTCTACCTGCTGTGGCTCCCGCATCAGGGGTGAAAGCTCAGTGCAGTGCAAAGGTAGAGAACATCTTAGTACTGTATGCAGATGGTTTTGAGCGAGCAGACCTCTTGAAAGAATCTTATGGACCTTCAGGGAGTGTAGACCCCACTTTGAGAACTGCTGCTATACATAAAAATGGTTTAAGATTTTTCCCAATTCAGTGAACTTGTGCTTCAGGCTGCCTAAGCCATAGTTATTAGAAAGAAGGCTACTCATGTAGCACTACTCAGAAAATAGAAAATCTGATTTGGAAAAGGTTGTGGTTAGTCAGAAATTTTTAAAATTACAGACTGGAGATCTTCAAAAAAGGCACGGGAGGTTGCATGTTTCTGAAAAATACAGTCTAATAAATGTAATCCCATCGTAAGCTAAGTGGAAAACTGCGTTCAGAGTAACTTCCAGTGAGGGGATCTGCCTTCAGAGTCCGTGCTGTTTTGGTGATGGAGTTCCCCTTCCTGCTGGTGGTGTCGGGACTCTGGAAGTCTGTGCAGATTCAGAGTTTTTACCAGTAAATCCGGTCATGCTTCCTCTTTTATCCCACAAATGCATGTGATGCTAATTCATTTAGTGGAGATGAGGGTGGGGACCTTCCATATGCTGATAGACTTCATAAATGACTGCAACCTTTGGGACTGGATCAAGGCCAAAGCTGGGAGCTAGAAATTCAATCTATATCTCCCACATGGGTTAAAAACCATTTGAGCCATCATTGCTGCCTCCAGGGTCTGTATCAGCAGGAAGCTGGAGTGAGGTTCCAGAGGTAGGTCTCAAGCACAGGTACGCTGATACTGGGACACAGGTGTCCTAACCTGCATCTTAACTTCCAGGCCAAACATCTCATGAAACTGCTTTTGGAGAAGAGTGACTAATTTTTGTTTATTTTTTAAAGATTATTTTATGTAAAAGAGTTACAGAGAGAGAGGGAGAGACACAGAGATAGATCCTTCATCCACTGTTTCACTCCCCAAATGATTGCAACAGCAGGGGCTGGGCTGGGCTGGGCCAAAGCAAGGAGCCAGGAGCTTCTCCCACATGGGTGCAGGGACCCAAGCACTTGGGCTGTCCTCCACTGCTCTCCCAGGCACACTATCAGGGAGCTGGATTAGAAGTGGAGCAGCTGGAACTTGAACCAGCCAGCACCCATGGGATGTACTGGTATTGCAGGTGACAGCTTAACCCACTACGCCACAATGCGGACCCGAAGAGTGACTTGTAGAAGCAGGTTTTTTACACTTTATTCTGTAAAATGCATTTGAGAATTTTACTTTGTGCTTGTAGATACTAGGGTTCATCAGAAAATTCCTGGAAATATTTGAAATATTTGAAATATTATGAAAAAACTATATGGATTTCAAAAGTTTTCTGCACCAAAAGAAGCCTGTACAAACTTGTCATGGTGCATCTAAGCAGGCTCTAATGTGAGACACTGAGGCGGGATCAGTGTGAAAAGAGCTCTAGCAGGGCAGCGTGCATTCTGCAGAACTGAAACAGGAACAAACAGCAGGTTGATGGTGAAGCTTGGGTGGAAGAATGGTATAGTCAGTGAGGCTTTATGAAGAGTTTATGGGAACAGTAACTAAAAAATCAGCAGTTTACAGATGGGATGGGTAAGTCATTTTAAGAAGGGATAGATGATGGTGAAAATAAAGCCCACAGTGGCAAATCATACACATCAATTTTTTTAAGGTTTATTTTTAATTTATTTGAAAGGCAGAATTAGAGAGTCAGAGACAGAGACAGAGACCCTCCATCTGCAGTTTTACTCCCTAAATGGCTGCAATGGCCTGGGCTAGGCCAGGCTGAAACCTGGAAGCTAGGAGCTTCATTCAGTCTCCCACATGAGTGCAAGGCTCAAGGACTTGGGCCATCTTCCACTGTTTCTTAGGTGCATTAGCAGGGAGCTGGATGGGAAGCGGAGCAGCTAGGACTCAAACTGGAGCTTCTATGGGATGCTGTCGCTGAAGGCAGTGACTTAACCTTTTAGACCACACACCAGCCCCCACATCAGCTTTTGAGAAAAAAATTAACCTGTTTTTGTCCCCTAATTGAAGATGATCAGTGATTAATGGCACAAAGAATTGCCAACATCATAAACATCACAGTTGGTTCAGCTTTCACAATTCTGGCTGAAAAATTTGAGCAAACTTTTTGCTCAGTAGTGCCAAAACTGTTGCACCCAGATCAACTGCATACGAACAGAACTTTCAAAGGAAATTTTAAACAGATGGGATTAAGATCCTGCAGCATTTCTTGGAAGAATTGTAACAGGAGATGAAACATGGCTTTACCAGTATAATCCTGAAAACAATGCACAACCAAAGCAGTGGTTACCGAGAGGGGCTGAGAGGTCCAGTCAGAGGAAAGGGCCATGGCAATGGCTTTTTTGGATGCTCAGAGGCATTTTTGCTTGTGACTTTCCAGACAGGCAAAAAGTAGGAACAGCTGCCTCTTAAGAGTTTTAAGAAAGCCAAAGCTTTAGCAGAAAAATGCCTGGAAAACTTCACCAGAGAGACCTACCACACCATGCAGTGCTCCTGCTCATTTCTGCCATCAACCTAAGGTGACTTTTGCCTTTCAAAGAAACCTTGAAAAAAAAAAAAAAAAAAGTTTCATGGAAAATCATTAGTCCTCCAGTTTATAGCCCTGATTTCACACCTTCTAACTTCTTGTTTCCTAACCTAAAAAATTTCTTTAAAGGGCACAAGTTTTTCTTCTTACTGCTTTCCCAGGCCACAACAGAGAGCTGGATTGGAAGTGGAACAGCCGGGTCTCAAACCTGTGCCCATATGGGATGCCGGCACTTTAGACCAGGGCGTTAACTCACTGCACCACAGTGCCGGCCCTATTTTTCTTTAGTTAATATAAAAAACAAAATTGGGGGCTGTGTTATGGTGCAGCTAGCTAGGTCACTGCCTGCAACACTTGCATCCTTGAATGCTGGTCTAGTCCCACCTGTTGTGCTTCCTGTCCAGCACCTGGGAAAGCAGGGAAGCTTGCTCAGGAGCTGCAGCCCTCGCACCCACATGGGACACCCAGGTGAGTTTCCAGGTTCCTGGCTTTGGCTTGACCCAGCTGCAGCCATTACAGTCTTTTATGGAGTGAGCCAGAGGATGGAAGATCCATCTCTCTCTCCTCTTCTCTCTCTGTAGCTCTTTATTTCAAATAAATAAATGAATACATGCATTTTTTTAAAAGATTTTATTTATTTATTTGAGAAGTAGAGTTACAGTCAGTGAGAGGGAGAAACAGAGAGAAAGGTCTTCCATCCGATGGTTCACTCCCCAAATGACCACAACGGCTGGAGCTGCACCTATCCGAAGCCAGGAGCCAGGTGCTTCCTCCTGGTCTCCCATGCGAGTGCAGGGGCCCAAGCACTTGGGCTATTCTCCGCTGCTTTCTCAGGCCACAACAGAGAGCAGATCGGAAGAGGAGCAGCCGGGACTAGAACTGGCACCTACATGGGATGCCGGCACCGCAGGCAGAGGATTAACCTACTGCGCCGTGGCGCCAGCCCCTGAATACATTCTTTAAAACAAAACAGGCTGGCGCCACGGCTCAATAGGCTAATCCTCCACCTAGCGGCGCCGGCACATCGGGTTCTAGTCCCGGTCGGGGCACCGGATTCTGTCCCGGTTGCCCCTCTTCCAGGCCAGCTCTCTGCTGTGGCCCGGGAGTGCAGTGGAGGATGGCCCAAGTGCTTGGGCCCTGCACCCCATGGGAGACCAGGAGAAGCACCTGGCTCCTGGCTTCGGATCAGCACGGTGCGCCGGCCGCAGCGCGCCAGCCGTGGCGGCCATTGGAGGGAGAACCAACGGCAAAGGAAGACCTTTCTCTCTGTCTCTCTCTCTCACTATCCACTCTGCCTGTCAAAAAACAAAAACAAAAACAAAACAAAACAAACAAACAAAAAAAAACACTGAGGCCAGCGTTGTTTTACATCAAGTTAAACTGCTGCCTGAATCCCATATGGCCACTAGTTCAAGTCCTGGCTGCTCCACTTCCTATCCAGCTCCCTGCTAGTGGGCCTGGAAAGGCAATGGCACACGGCCCACGTGCTTGAAACCCTGCCATGCATGTGGGAGAGCTGGATGAAATTCCTGGGGTCTGGCTTCCTCCTTGCCAAGCCCTGGCCATTGTGGCCGTCTAGGGAATAAACCAGTAGATTGAAGATCTTTTCTCTCTACGTAACTCTGGCTTTCAAATAAATTTTTTTTTTTTTTAAGATTTCTTTATTTATTTGAAAGCCAGAGTTACACAGAGAGAGAGAAGGAGAGGCAGAGAGAGAGAGAAAAGTCTTCCATCCACTGGTTTGCTCTCCAAATGGCCGCAGTGGCCAGAGCTGCGCTGATCCGAAGCCAGGAGCTTCTTCAGGGTCTCCCATGCAGGTGCAGGAGCCCAAGGACTTGGGCCATCTTCTGTTGCTTTTCTAGACCATAGCAGAGAGCTGGATCGGAAGTGGAGCAGCCGGGACTTGACTGGTGCTCATATAAGATGTGTGCACTGCAAACTGCAGCTTTACCTGTTGTGCCCCAAGGACCCTCGGATTTTTTTTTTTTTTAGATCTTATTTTTTTTTTTTTTAATTATTTGAGAGGTAGATTTATAGAAAGAGAGGAAGAGGCAGGCAGAAAGTCTTCCATCCACTAGTTCACTCCTCAAAAGCCAAAATCCAGGAGCTTCTTCTGAGTCTTCCACATAGGTCAGAGGCCCAAGCAGTTGGGCATCTTCCACTGCTACTCCAGCTTCATTAGCAGGGAGCTGGATCAGAAGTGGAGCAACCAGGATTCAAACTGGTGCCCATACAGGGTGCCAGCCCTGCAGGTTGCGGCTTAACCCACTGTGTTACAGTACCTAGTCCTAGCTGCTCCACTTCTGATCCAGCTTTCTGTTATGGCCTGGTAAAGCAGTAGGTGGTCTAAGTCCTTGGGCCCCTGTATCCATCTGGGAGACCATTAGGAAGCTCTGGCTCCTGGCTTCAGATTGGCCCATCTCCTACTACCGCAGCCAGTTGAGGGAGTGAACCAGAGAATGGAAGACCTCTCTGTCTCTGCCTCTGCCTCTCTCTAACTCTACCTTTCAAGTAAATAAAGAAATAAGTCTTTTTTTAAGTGTCTTAAACTTGATGGAACTTATGATGAGAAATGAGGTTTCTGTTTTCTATTTTAATTTATCTTGCTGAAAGGCAGAACTATAGAGCAAGAGTGAGAGCAGGAGAGATTAAGGAATACTCCATTCACTGATTGACACCTGAAATGTCTGCAACAGCCCACACCAGGCCAGGCGACATCCAGGAGCCTAGAACCCCTTCCTGCTCTGCCACGTGCGTGACAGAGACTCAGCTGCTTGAGTTGTCATCTGTTCCCTCCCAGAATATGCATTAGCAGGAAGCTGGATCAGAAGCAGAGTAGCTGGGACTCAAACCTAATGCTGCAGCGTGGGATATGGGTGTCCCAGGAGGCAGCCTGACATGCTGTGCCACAGTGCCTGCCCTGTTTATATCTTCCTGAAGCAATGCTTATTTATTTATTTTTACTTCCTTGAAAGAACAACCGAAAAAGAGAAAGAAAGGTGTTCCATTCGCTAGTTAATGCCCCAAATGCTTACAACAGCCCGGGCTGGGCCCTTTGGAGCCGAGAATCTGAACCTCCACCCATGTCTTTCTTGTGGGTGGTAGGGACCCGAGGACGTCAGCCATCAGCTGCTTCCTCCCTGGGTGCATTCGCAGGAAGCTTCGCTGGAAGTGGCATAGCCAGGGCTCAAACTGGCATTCCCAAATGGATGCAGGTGTTGCAAGCAGCAGCTTAAATTGCTGCACCACAGCACCCACTGTTTCTCTTAATTCCATTTTTCCACAGACACGTTAAAGTCCCCATGTATATTGGTGCATATGTGTGTTTGTGTTGTGTGTGTATAATTTCATTTCATGTTGATATAGCTTGTGTATTTCATGCCATTTTTTTATCTGTTTCCGAGTCCCCAGCTCTGGCTCCTGATTGCAGCTTCCTGGTAGTGCAGACCCTTGGCAGCAGAGATGTCAAGTGATTGGGTCCCCGTCAGCTGCTTGGGAGACCTGGCCCCCAGCCTCGGCATTCTGGCTGCTGTGGGCATTTAGGGCCTGAACCAGTGGATGGGAGCTCGTGCTCTCTCTCTCAAATAAAAATGTATTTGAACTCTTTGTGGAAGGAAAGTATAACATACACTTGTAGAGCTGATCCTGCTCACAATAACTTTATAGCAAGTCTCAGTCTATTATATTTTATGATAGAATACATTAGAAAGTGTGCCATAATTCTGTTTAGGTTTTTATGGATTCTTTGAGCTCTCTACTGAATATATTTTAAAAGGAGTTATGTGGATTTGCAAGTGGTTTTTGTTAAGCTTGATATAGCATGTGTGTTAGTTAGGACTTTCCCAATCAGTTGCACATAGTGGGCTGACAGACTGAAGGGTACTGAAGTCTACGTCTTAAGAGTCCAGTTAACCTAACTATGACACACAGAAGGGTGCTACTTATCCTAAGGGAGGTCGGGTGATTGTGCCTCAACACTGATGCCAGGTTTAACTGGGCTCTCTCACAGGGAGTCTGTAACTCCCACTTGGTGTTAGAAGAGCCGTCTTCCATTGTGCAGCTGGATTATAGCCAGAAAGTGCTGCTCGTCTCTACCTTGCAAAGAAGTCTGCTTTTTTATACCGAGGAAAAGTCTGTCAAGCAGATTGGAACACAACCAAGGAAAAGGTAAGCTCCACAAGTATTCAGTTTGCTCTGAAAGTTGGTCTTAAGTTCTGTTAGATTTCTTGTTTGCCAGATGCAAGTCGCTAGTGTCTGTAAACCTGGGGTTCCTGGTGTGGCCCTGTGCTTGCTGACCTAGGACACCTCTTCCTGGGGCAGACAGGAGGTGTGAGTTCCTCTTGTTTCAGAGCTGCAGGAACCTGCAGGTGCAGCCACTCTACCCCTGGAGGTGGTATGGTCTGGAGAAACCTTGACCGAGGTCTGGTCTGTGTCCATTCCTTGTGTAGGCCCCTCCCTGCAGCCCTGGTGAGCAGTCAGGCAGGTGGTGCTCACTCGTCATTCAGCAGGTATTCACAGAGCACCTCTATGCTCTGTAGCAGACTTGGAGGGCATGTGATCAGCGGGCAGGATGGGAGCCTTCCATCCTAAAGGTACAGACAGAACCCTCGTTGACAATGATCTTAACTGTTGTGGGCAATATACAGGGTGTTGTGAGAGCTGAAACAGGCTCTAGCCAGCCTGAGGGTCAGGGAAGATTTCCTGTAGGCATGGGGCCTGTGTGATGGATGCTTTAGCCCAAGAGCCAGAGGAGTCAAGTTGAGAGATTGTCCACCTGTGGCTGCCTGGAGGAAGGCTGGTGAAGATCGGGTCATTTCCAGGTCCCCTGTCATACCAATTGTGTGGAGAAGACCAACTGGAGCACAAGGGTGACCTGCATTTCACAGTGCCCGCCTCAACCTCAAACTCTGCCACCAGTTGACACAAGATTTAGGGGGGATAGGGGCTTGTAGAGTGGTGGACTTGACCGCTTTTTATCCTGGGGAGGGGATAAACCAGTAGAGATTCAAGATGGCACTGGAGGTGCAGAGGACAACATGAGCATATTGTAGGCTGACCAGGGAACTACAGGAGTTTCTGTTTTGTGTCTCTCTTCCTCCAGTAAAACGATATTTCTGCTTTCAGAGAATCAGGGGGCAGGTTTCAGGCAAGCCCTGTGGAGGGTGGAGAGCAGACAAGGTGAGACTGGTAGGCGTTGGTTGGACTCGGGCTGGTGGAGCTGTCAGTGCCAGGCCGTCGGGAGGGTGGCAGGCGTCAGACAGATGCGGCAGCTCTGGGCTGTGGTTGCTGCCCATTCCTGTGTCCTGGACTTCATAGTGATTCAGTGGATGTTTATCCTCTTCTCGTGGCAGCCCTTCTGCCACAGGCACTCCCCCCCCCCCCACCGGCCTCCTCCTTCCTGCTGAATACCTGATGCTGACCAACAGCCTGTCCTCAACGCAGCAGTAATCTTTCTGTGGGCCCCTGGAAACCGTGGGACTTGCAGGTTGGGCTTTGTGGTTCCACAAAACTTAGTTCTGACTTCCTCTGCCGGTATCCCACTCTTGGGTCTGGCATTTTGTCCTGTTCTTCTGTCAGTGACCTATTGTGTTGTGTCTTTTAGAAGGAAGCTTTAGTGTAAAGAGAGATTTAAACCTGATAACCTTTCGTGTGGGTCTTGCCAGCCTTTTGTGTGGAACCCTGAGCAATTTCTGTGGCCTCCTGGTACTCAGGACTTCTGACAGCTTTGTGTGTGCCAGACGTTGTTCCAGGAAGCAGAAGCAAACTAACAGTGTCCACTTTTGCAGGAAAATGGATATTTTATGGAACCTTAGAGAAGTGAGGGATAACAGAATGCATGGAATGCTTTTAACCCACTGTATGTTTTTTAAAATGTCTGTCTGTTTACCTAGGTGTTTATCCATCTATTTATGAATGTATGCATTTGAAAGGTAGGGCTACAGAGAGATATTCATCCTCTGTTTCATTCCCCAAATGGCTGCAACAGCCAGATCTGGGTTAGGCCGAAGCCAGGATCCAAGAACTCCACCTGGGTCTCCCCCATGGGTTGCATGGGCCTAAACAGTTGGGCCATGTGCTGCTGCCCTCCCAGGTGCATTAGCAGGGAGCTGCCTCAGAAGCAGACAGCTGGAACTGGATCCAGCACTCTGATACAGAAGGCCGGCATTAACCTGTGCCACAACCTTGGCCCTAACCTACTGTATCTTAACAACTTGTCTGTTTTCTGCTGTGGGGGAATCTTCAGAAAGATCATGGAAAACGTGTACTATGAAGAGACTGTGCATAGGCTGTGGAATTCTTTGGCTCCAAAATATATTTATATCTTTAAATTTCATTTTATATAGACTTTTTGAAGTATGCTTGTTTTTAGGTATTAGTAATAAAAGGCCATCAGAAGTGTATCAGCTACAATGAATGGTATAAAGGAACAGAGTAAACTGTTAGGGACTTGCTGGGGTTGGGGAAAGATGCCTCTTTTATTTTATTTTATTTCATTTAAGATTTATTTATTTGAATGAGAGAGAGATCTTCCATCTGCTGGTTCACTCCTCAAATGACCACACTAGCCAGGTTTATCCCAGGTTGAAGCCAGGACCTGAAGCCAGGTCTCCCATGTGGGTAGCGGAGGCCCAAGTATTTGAGCCATCTTCCATTGCTTTCCCAGGCACTTTAGCAGGGAGCTGGATCAGAGGTGCAGTAATTGGGACTCAAACCAGCATGCATGGGATGCCTGTGCCATGGGTGGCGGCTTAACCCACTACACCACAGTGCCAGCCCCCACGATGTCTCTTAGGTAGAATGGACAGGAAAGGCCTCCGTGGGCCAGTGGTGTTTGAACTGAAGCCTGCAGCATGGAGAGAGCTGGTAGAAGAGCATTCCATCCTCCGGGAAGAGCAAATGTCAAGGCCCAGCCGGGCCACAGTTTGGACATTGAAAGAACAGAGGGATGGCCCTGGAGAGGTAGGTAGGTTTGAGGCTCGAATGTGAAATGAGGCTGCCAAGGAAGGATGAAGAAGAATGAGCCAGTGTGTCAGGGGAATGCTGTCACAGACTCAGTGTAGGTGTGGGCAACCACCAGAAGCTTTGAGGCAGAAGAACAAGCGAGCTTTGCTTTAGAGTTCAGCTGGAGCTGTGTGCAGCATCGCTAGGAGAGCAGTGAGTGGAGCCGTGCGGAGTGGCCAGGAACCAGGCCTGCAGGCTTTCTCTGAGGAAGGGCAGGGTCGCAGAGCTCAGATACAGGTGCAGCGGGTGGGGACACTGGCCAGGACGATGAAGCTGTCCTCTTCTCAAGTCTGGGGGGCCCCTCGCACTGCACGGTGGATGTGTTACTCCCAGAACACCATAGAGAACCTAGCCGTCCCAACCACAGTCTGTGGCACCAAAATTAGGCATAAGATTAACAAAAACTGCCTTATGGCAGAATTTGTTAACCAGAAAACACTTGATTTATGATTTTTGTTTTTATTTTTTCATTTACTTGAAAGGCAGAGCAACACAGAAACATACACACACAGAGATCTTCTGTCTGCTTGTTTACTCCCCAAATTCCTGCAACAGCCAGGGCTTGGCCAGGTTGGAGCCAGAGCCCAGAACTCCTTCCAGATCTCCCATGTGGGTGGCCGGAACCCAGGCGCTTGAGCCCTTATCTACTGACTCCCAGAATGTGCTAACAGGAAGCTTGTTCAGAAGCAGAATAATGAAGACTAAACGTGGCACTCTGATATGGAATGTGGGCATTTAAGTCGCAGCTTAACCTGCTGCCACCATGCCTGTCTCACTCACTTCAGGGTAATGTGGCCCTTAAACAGAATTTAGTACCATTGTAAAGTCATAAAGTCATCAGTGATTTTTCTGGAGGTCATCTCCACCAAAATAAGAAACTATATTAAATTTCTTAAGATCTTAGAACCCTGCAGTGCTTAACCTTATAAGAAAGCATTTTAAAAAGTGTCCGGTTCAGACAACATCAGCAAGAACAGAATCACTTTGCAGTTGGACAGCTTCTGGGTCAGTTTCGGGCAAGCTGCAGTTGGCTCTAGCTGGTTCTTCCCAGCTTAACTGCCTCCTACCAATCCTCTCACCAGAGATTTCAGCAGGTTTTTTTTTTTTTTTTAAAGGATTTATTTTATTTATTTGAAAGACAGAGTTACAGAGAGAGGTAGAGCCAGAGAGAGAGAGAGAGAGAGAGGTCTTCCGGTCGTTGGTTCACTCCCCAAATGGCTGCAACAGCCAGAACTGAGCTGCTCTGAAGCCAGGAGCCAGGAGCTTCCTCTGGGTCCCCCACATGGGTGCAGGGGCCCAAGCACCAGGGCCATCCTCTACTGCTTTCTCAGGCCATAGCAGAGAGCTGGATTGGAACTGGAGCAGCTAGGACTTGAACCAGCACCAATATGGGATGCCAACACTGCAGACCGAGGTGTTAACCCACTGCACCAGAGCTCTGGCCCCTTGACAGTTCTTAGAGCTCTGCTTGTGCGGCTCCCGTCTCCGCACTGCCTGTGCCCTCCTCGCCACCGGGCAGCATTCTTCTCACTGTCAGGTTTCCCTGCCTTGTGCCAGTCAGACGTGTCTGCGGCTCTGCACTCCATGAGCAGCTTTCAGACCTCAGACACCTTGCTTTCTGGAGCCTGTTGTGGTCCGTTGTGTGCTGGGAGACAGGACGGGACCCTGTCTTTCCTTTTTTTAAGGATTTGTTTACTTTTTTGAAAGGCAGAGTTAGAGAGATCTTCCATCTACTGGTTCACTCCCCAAATGGCCCCAGTGGCCAAAATCAAGAGCCAGGAAATCTACCTGGGTTTCCCACATGGGTGGCAGGGGTCCAAGCACTTGGACCATCTTCCACTGCTTTCCCAGAATCATTCACAGGGAGCTGGGATCCTGTCTTTACTCTATTTCATGTTCCCACATCCCCAAAAACTGCAGAACACAGAAACTCATTAAACAGTGTGTTGAAATGAATGCTGTGGTTATATCAGTGATGACAGTTTTAATAAGTACTATAAATATTGGGAAAAACATGTAAAAATTGGATCACCATTGGGGCCAACATCGTGGCACAGCGAGATAGGTTGCTGCCTGCAATGCTGCTATCCCATATGAATGCTAGTTTGAGCCCTGGCTATTCCATTTCCAATCCAGCTCCCTGCTAATGCACCATGGAAAGCAGTAGAAGATGGCCCAAGTACTTGGACCCTTACTGCCCATTTGGGAGACCTGGATGAAGCTCCTGGTTTTGGCCTGGCCTGGCCTGGCCCTGGCTGTTGTGGCCATCTGGGGAGTGAGCAAGCAGATGGAAGATCTCTCTTTTTGTCTCTTCCCCCACACTCTTTCTCTAACTCCTTCAGCTCCTAGCTGCAGGCTGCCTGCCACCTCATGCAGAGCTGTGGAGCTGCAGGGCACAGACATTGCTGTTTTGTATTTTAAGTAGATTGTTGTCTTATTCAGTTGGTGCTTTTAGCCATCAGATGGGAGTTATGGGTGGTTCACAGCTTAGGAACCTGCGTGCAGAAAAGTTTAGTCACTACATATACCACACGGCTCTTAATCTGCAGGGTTGGTTATGGAGGCCAGATCTCCATGTCTAAAGCCAGTGCACTTTCTACCATCAGCAAGGCTTTGGGATGAGCGAAACTCTTTGAATTCTACCGCAAGTCTGAGAGTTGGCAAAGATGTGAAACAGAATTGACATTGCTATAATCACATTGAAGAAAGTTTGAAATCAGCTTTTTAAAAATATATATGTTTTTAAAGATTTATTTATTTCATTTTTTTTTATTTTTTTATTTTTATTTATTTTTTTTTTTTTTGACGGGCAGAGTGGACAGTGAGAGAGAGAGAGACAGAGAGAAAGGTCTTCCTTTGCCGTTGGTTCACCCTCCAATGGCCGCCGTGGCCGGCGCGCTGCGGCCGGCACACCGCGCTGATCCGATGGCAGGAGCCAGGAGCCAGGTGCTTTTCCTGGTCTCCCATGGGGTGCAGGGCCCAAGCACCTGGGCAATCCTCCACTGCACTCCCTGGCCACAGCAGAGGGCTGGCCAGGAAGAGGGGCAACCGGGACAGAATCCGGCGCCCCGACCGGGACTAGAAGCCGGTGTGCCGGCGCTGCAAGGCGGAGGATTAGCCTAGTGAGCCGCGGCGCCGGCCTAGATTTATTTATTTCAAAAGCAGAATAACAGAGAGGGAGATTCAGAAAGATCTTCCATCCGCTGGCTCACTCCCCACATGGCTGCAACAGCCAGGTCTGGGCCAGGCCCAACCCAGGACCAGGCATGGGTGATGGCATGGACTCACCATCTGCTGCCTTCCCAGGCACGTCAGTTAGCAGCTGGGTCAGAATCAGAGTCGCTTGTATTCAAACCTGCAGAATGATGTGGGATGCTGTCCTTGTAAATCATTGCACCCAAACACTGGCCCCTTAATATGTGATTTTTTAAAAATGTTTGTGTACTTTCATTTCCTTGAAAGGGAGGGAGGGAGGAAGGGAGAGAGAGAGAGAGAGAGAGACTCCTTCTATACATTGGTTCATTCTCCAAACACCTGCAATAGCCAGTGCTGGGCTAAGCTGAAGCCAGGAGCCTGGAACTCCTTCCAGGTTTCTCATTTGGGTGGCTGGCACCAAGCAGTTGAGCCCTTATCTGCTTGCTTCCCAGAATGCATTAGCAGGAAGGTGGATTGGAAGCAGAGCAAATGGGACTTGAGTGAGTACTCCTGATACAGGATGTGGACATCCAAGGGGTTACTTATAAACCATCATGTCACAGTGCTAACCCTGAAATTACTTTTTTCCCTAAGATTTTATTTATGTTATTTATTTGAGAGGTAGAGTTACAGAGAGAGGGAGAGGCAGAGAGAAGGTCTTCCATCCATTGATTCCTTCCCTAGATGACTGCAACAGCTAGAGCTGGGCTGATCCTAAGCTAGGAGTTTCTTCTGGGTCTCCCACACAGGTACAGGGGCCCAAGCACTTGGGCCATCTTCTACTCCTTTCTGAGACTATAGCAGAAAGTTGGATTGGAAGAGGAGCAGCTAGGACTAGAACTGGTACCCATATGGGATGCTGGCACTGCAAGCAGAGGCTTAGCCCCTATGCCACAGTGCTAGCCCCAAAATTACCTTTTAAATTTGAATATGGTTTCAAAACCCAACAATTCCACTGAAAAATATCCTTGACAAACTCTTAGCACCTGTGTAAGAGATATGTATAAAAATGCCCGTTGTACCATTTTTTAAAACATTAAAAGAGAAAAAATAATAAATACTCATAAATAAGAAAGCAAATAAATAATGGAATATATGCAGCAGTGAAAATGAGTGCTAAAGTTTTTTATCAATGAGTATATATTTTAGAAACAAAATGTTAAATGAAAAGAAACAAATGGCGAAAGAATACAAATAGCATCTTACTATTTTTGAATAAAAATGAAAGATGCTACTAAGTGCCAGGGACTATAGATAGATATGAGACTATCCCATTGCTGAGAGCCAGGGAGTGACAAGCACAGCGTCCAGTCCGGTGGCCGTGGCTGGGTACACAGGCCAGAACCACGAGCACGCGAGAGAGCTGCAGCACTGTAAGTCGTGCGGGTTTGGTTCCTGCATCCAGGGTGGAGCCTGGGAACACACTGGTTCTTGTTCTTTCACAACTCATACTACTCTGCCAGCCATTTCATTATTTATTAAAGGAACACAGGGGTCAGGCCTGGGGACACCTGGAAGGGAAACGGCCCACCCGGTGAGCTCACAGGGCTCGCGGGGCAGCGACAGGAGTGGAGAGGAGTTGCCTGCTTGGCAGTGTGCCCCGGTGGTGCAGGGTGGTGAGATGGAGCGGAGTTTCAGAGCAGCAGGAGGGCGGCAGTCCGCTGTCTCCTAGTCGTAACACTTGTCTCTCCGGCTCGTGGTGGGAAGTAAACAGCAGAGTGGAGCTCAAGCCACAGGAGGCAGCAAGAGCCCAGTGGCCTCCGTGAAGCCAGAGGCTGTGCCTAGCAGGTGTCCACTTAGGAGGCCGCGGTAGCGCCTCTGTGGATACAGGAGTGACAGTGTGGTCAAGCAGTAGGTAAAGTGGGGGGAGGCTCATTTAGCTTTCAGACAAAAGTTCTTGTCATAGTTAGCATCAGGGGTTGACAACTGTATCACTTCAAATCAGCCCATGTCTGGCATTTTCTTTTTCTTTCTTTCCTCTAATTTTAGTACTGGGAAATTTGGTGCTTGTTTTATACCAGGACTCTGTAAGCAAAGCGATCTAACCTTGTACGCCTCGAGACCTGGGCTTCGGCTGTGGAAGGCTGACGTCCATGGAACCGTTCAAGCCACATTTATCCTAAAAGATGTTTTTGCTGGAGGTGTGAAGCCTTTTGAACTGTACCCTCGCCTGGAGCCCTCCCACAGGGGAAGTTGCAGCTTGTCTGAGAAACACCTGGGCCTCGTTTCCTGTTTCTTTCAGGAAGGCTGGGTGTTGAGTTGGAATGAATACAGCATCTATCTCCTGGACACCATCAACCAGGTACGTGGAGTCTGCAGGCAGGGGAAGATTGATCCTGGCTGTTCTGCCTCAGAGCTCACAGTGCCAAAGAAGGCACTATGTTGATTTTTAAAAAAATTTATTTGTTTGTGAAAAAGAGTTACAGACAGACAGAGGGAGAGACAGAGAAAGAGGTCTTACATCTGCTGGTTCACTCCCTAAATGGCCGCATCGGCTGGGGCTGGGCTGGTCTGAAGCCAGGAGCTTCTTCCAGGTCTCCCACATGAGTACGGGGGCCCAAGCACATGGGCCATCTTCTACTGCTTTCCCAGGCCATTAGCAAGGAGCTGGATCAGAAGTGGAATAGCTGGGACTCGAACTGGTGCCATATGGGATGCCAGCACTACAGGCAGAGGCTTAACCTTCTATACCACAGCACTGGCCCCACTGTGTTGATTTTAATGCTCCATTTTTTTCCTTTGGGCCAGTCTGGTAGACAAAGTCAGGGCTTGGGACTTTTTGTAAGTTTGAAAAAATGATTTGGTTTTTATATTCACAGTCCTATCTCTTGCCAGGAAATTATGGTTTTTTGTACTTAAGCATAAAATTAAACTTGTTCTTTATTATCTAGTTGGCTCACATTTTTTCTGACTTCCAAATTTGGAAGAGCAGATTTGCTGAGGACTGCAACCTGAGAGCTGCAGTAACAGAGCAGAGGCGTCCCCACGCCCTCACAGGGCAGTGCCGGGTCTCGTCGCTGCCTTTAGCTTGTTTTCCATCTCATGTTTTTCCTTGTTCTTGCTGAACTGGAGCCATATTATTTTGGCTTTTTTTTTAACTTAATGGAATGTCTCAGTGTTTATGTTTGTTTTTGTTTGAAAGGCACAGAGAGAGAATGTCCATCTTCTGGTTCACTCCCAGAATGCCTACAACAGCCAGGGCTGGGCCAGGCTGAAGCCAGGAGCCTGGACTCCATTCAGGTCTCTCTGTGGGTTGCAGGGACCCAGATATTTGAGCCATTGCTGGATGCCTCCCGTGTTGTGTAGTAGGAAGAAGTTAAGAACGTAGCTATAATGGAACCCAGGCACTTCATTATGGAGTACAGGTGTCCCAAGGGATCATTTCAACACTGCAGAAACATCTAGCCCTTAGTGACATGCCTTGTAGGAAACAGTTCTGCTTACATCGGGATGATGCAAGATTGTCACAGGACACAAACTTACACGCTTTCACAGCACTGTTTAGGGGCCAGTGTTGTGGCACAGTGTGGTAAGCCACTGCATGCAACACCTGCATCCCATATCAGAGCACTGGTTCAGGTCCTGGCTGCTCCACTTCTGATCCAGCTTCCTGCTAATGTGCCTGGGAAAGCAGCAGCAGATGGCCCAAGGGCTTGGGGCCCTGCTACCATGTAGGAGACCTGGATGGAGCTCCTGACACCTGGCTTTAGCCTGGCCCAGCTGTTCCAACCTTTTTAGGAGTAAACCAGAAGATGGAAGGTCTCTTCGACTCTTTTTATCTTCCCATCTCTCTGTCACTGTCTTTCAAATAAATAAATCTTTTAAGCTGTTTGGCTTAGTTTCTCTTGGTCTTAGGAGTACAGCTTTTGCCCTTTCTCAAGATGACCCCTTACCTCGTCATCTTCACTCCTCACTCCCAGACTCCAGACCATTCCAGCCTGCCCATTCCTGCCACACTGCCTCTTTTCAGAAAGTAAACCTGGTGACACTGGTTTAGTATAAAGAGAATGACTCAAGAATGCAGATCCAGACTAGAACCTTCTAGGATTTTGTTGTCTGAATGAGCCTGGGTTCCTTCTCTATGCAGTGGGGCAGAAGCCCAGGAAGTATTAGATAAGGGAGATCACCAGTGTGCCTTTTATACCTGCTTTTGTTTCTTTTCTTAGCAGTCTTTTGAAAGACTTTTTTTTTTTTTTTTGGACAGGCAGAGTGGACAGTGAGAGAGAGAGAGACAGAGAGAAAGGTCTTCCTTTGCCGTTGGTTCACCCTCCAATGGCCGCTGCGGCTGGCGCACCGCGCTGATCCGATGGCAGGAGCCAGGAGCCAGGTGCTTTTCCTGGTCTCCCATGGGGTGCAGGGCCCAAGCACCTGGGCCATCCTCCACTGCCCTCCCTGGCCACAGCAGAGAGCTGGCTTGGAAGAGGGGCAACCGGGACAGAATCCGGCGCCCCGACCGGGACTAGAACCTGGTGTGCCGGTGCCGCTAGGCGGAGGATTAGCCTAGTGAGCCGCGGCGCCGGCCTGAAAGACATTTTTGTATTCTTCCCCGGGATATAGAGAACTCAGCTCTATGCCTTTTGAACATAAATGTACTTATTAATTAATGACATCAAGATACTTTGTAATTTTGCACCAGTTCTTTCCATCTAAATACTTACCCAGTGCTTCATGTAGTAGGAATAATTAACTTCATTTTATAGGCAGGAAGTGAAGACAGGGCATCCGTGATGAGGCGCTTGCTGGCCACCACTGCAGTCTGAACTCCGGCAGCAGCAGGATTGGCAGCTTTCAGAAAGTAACATCATGTTTCTGGCCTCTCATCAGGGGTTTTTGAAAAGTTAACAAAGAACTTAGACATTCTGTGTTGTACAGTGAACTTTTACCTGCGTCATTCACTGAAAAGCAGCACCTGTGGTCGCTGTGGGCTCAGGACACCTTGTGTTTGTTGTCGTCTGTTTTCAGATGATGCTGGGGAATCCTCTCTTCACTATTCATTCCAAAGCTGTGAACTGCAGGGAACACTAGGCTCTTACAGGTGTGCACAGAGTGGGGGAGTCTCGCCTGTTGTGACCCGTGAATGACATGCCACACAGGCTCGCTTAGAGCTGCGAGCGGCTGGGCAGCGCCCGTGGAGGGCAGACTTGTCAAGGAGGCTTCTTTGGGGGAGGGGTGAATGAAAGGCATCGGAACTCCCCAGTGAACAGGGACAGGAAAAGAATCCATGCAGACAGTAGCACAGGCTGAACACATGAGCGTGGAGCACCCGGCTGGGGTGTAGACAACACTTTGCACGTGAGAAGCATGGCCAAGGCAGGCCGCAGGTTGCAAAGGCCCCCGCTTGCCAGGAGGGTGTGTTCACTCCGTAGGGGTTGGGAGAGGCCAGGCTCTTAGTCTGTTTTGTTCTCTTTGTGTTTTACCATTTTACTGCTGAGGTCACACATAAGACAGAGACTATAACTTTAGGTTGAATTACTCAGAGAGTGTTCCTGAAATTCTAAGCAAGTACAAGTATGATTTAACTTCTTTGGACTTTTGCATGTTTTCTTACATGTTTTGAACTGTTAAAATAACCTTGTTTTGTGTTTTTGTTTTTGACAGGCTACAATTGCTGGTTTGGAAGGATCAGGTGATATTGTGTCTGTTTCCTGCACAGAAAATGAAATATTTTTCTTAAAGGGAGATAGGAACATTATAAGGATTTCAAGCAAGCCTGAAGGACTAGCATCAATAGGTTTGTATTCAATATAGAAAGTACCATGTATTTGATGAGAAATGCTGCACTCTGTGGTATGCAGTTGCAGTTTGCAAAATATAAAACTTACCACTGTTTGGCTAGTTCAGTGATTGCATGCTTATTTAAGCAAGAAGGTATTTGGAAGTTTTCCTTTGATTCTTAAAATAATGTTGACAGTATTTGTCTTGAAAGTTACTTTAAGGCCCAGGTCACCATTTCAGATTTGGTAGAGTTGGATTGTGAGTGTGGGAAGTATGAGGTTGGATGAGTAGAAAGAACGAGAAACAATGAATGGTCCCTGACACTCAGCAGGAGGCAGTGGGAGGGACTAGTTTGCATCAGGTTTCAGAGCATTTAGATCTGTCACGGGGCATGTGTTTTATTCCTCACATGGTTCCTCCTTGCAAGATTGATTTTTCTCTGCTTTTGACTTTTCTTGGACACTTTTTGCAGACCCATGCTTGAATGAACAGAGTATAACATGTATTCTCATGGACACATGCACACCGGCCACAGCGCTTTATGTGCCTGGGGCTCCTTGGTACACTTGTCCTGCCAGTGGCAGCGGCAGCTCTGCAGGTCCCTTTGTCCTCTTCCTCCTTGTTACCACACACCCCTTATGTCATGAGACAAGTTGGGATGAGCATTACAGTGTGATAGTTTTTTTTTTTTTTTTTTTTTTTTTTTGACAGGCAGAGTGGACAGTGAGAGAGAGAGACAGAGAAAAAGGTCTTCCTTTTGCCGTTGGTTCTCCCTCCAATGGCCTCCGCAGCCGGCACACTGCGGCCAGCGCACCGCGCTGATCCGATGGCAGGAGCCAGGTGCTTCTCCTGGTCTCCCATGGGGTGCAGGGCCCAAGGACTTGGGCCATCCTCCACTGCACTCCCTGGCCACAGCAGAGAGCTGGCCTGGAAGAGGGGCAACCGGGACAGAATCCGGCGCCCCGACCGGGACTAGAACCCGGCGTGCCGGCGCCACAAGGCAGAGGATTAGCCTAGTGAGCCGCGGCGCCGGCCACAGTGTGATAGTTTTTATAAGAAATGAACAAGTGCTGATTTTACGTCTGAGCACGGTCACTTTTTAAAACTGTGATCAAAAGGCAATATAGGTTACGGTGCATGTAGTGGCGGGTTCTAGCATTTCATTGGTGAAAATGCTCCAAGTCTGTTAAGCTTTCTTTTCCACATGAAATGTGGAGAACTGAATTTTAAATTTTGTTTAATTTTAATTGACTAGGATTTAAACTGGTAGCTGTGACTAGTGGCTGTTTAGATAGTGCAGCTCTAGCCTGAGATCTACCACTAACTTAACTTGTATGATCTCTGATGTGCCGTGTCAGAGTGGAGTCCTGCCCCTCCAGTGCATACTCCATGGCCTACAGCCTGCCCCAGTGAGGGCTCCCCCTAGTGAAATGTTGACAGCAGAAGGGCAGGGGTTCCCATGGTACGTTGACTGCCAGCTCCCAGCCCCTAGACAGTGTCAGGCACACAGTGGCTACTTGCTAACAAAAAGGTGGTCTGAAGGCTTGTGTTGAGGATCCTGCCCCTGGACCCGTCGTGGCTCTGGGGCCCTCTGGTGTCGGGTGGAGAGGCGGATGCGCTCTGCAGTGGGAAGCTCACTGCACACAGCAGAGGGACTCTCACTCTGCCTCCTGATCCTCCCTCCACTTGTTGCTTCTAAGGACACTGACCTCCGTGGCGTCCTCTGCCTTGAGTTTGTTGTCATGGCAGTTACCTTTTATTCTTGATTTCAACTAATTTAATTACAGGTACACATATGTTTTTTAAATATCCATTGAGTAATACTAAAGTATATTCAAGGCATAGTCTAGGTATGAAGTGTAATTAAATACATTTTTATACACAGTCATTTCTCCTATATAAAGAATTTGTGAATTAAAGTAGAAAATGTTGCATACTTGGTTGTACCCCCTTCCTGTTGAGTTATTTGCAAGAGATGATTATGGTGAATTATTTTACCATTTTTTTAGCATTTATTTATATATTTGACAGAGAGAGAAGTCTTCCGTTCACTGGTTCACTCCCCAAATGGCTACAATGGCTAGGGCTATGCCAGGCTGACGCCAGGAACCAGGAGCTTCTTCAGGTCTCCCATGTGGTTGCATGGGCCCAAGCACTTGGGCCATCTGCTTTTGCCTTCCCAGGCACATTGGTAGGGAGCTGGATCAGAAGTAGAGCAGCTGGGACTCTAACAGATACCCATATGGGATACCAGCATCACAGGTGGCGGCTACACCACAACGCTGGCTCCCGTTTTACTGGTTTTTGTAAGAGCTTCCTGAAGAAGCAAAATCGTTTCTTGGATCTTCTTTGCCATTCCTTTAGTTTTGCTGGTGTCTGTGAGTCTAGAATTGTTCAGTTCCTCAGCAGGCTGGAGCCTCAAGTTCTCTGCAATAGCCAGTTTTTAGAGCTAGCAAACCTGAGTCAGTGCAGAGCGACTTACTCTTAGGTAAGAGGAGTAAATCCAGACTGTTCTTTCTCAGTGAGAGATGGCCTGGACGCATCCGGATGCTCAGAGCGAGCCCAAGCGCAGCGAGTGGAGAAGCCAGCAGGGGCCACCACGTCTGAGACAAGGCTCAGGGGCTCTTCTGTGGCCAGCTCGGCAGCCAGCGAGCCCCGGAGCAGGAGCAGTTCTCTCAACTCCACCGACAGTGGCTCCGGGCTCCACACAGCTGAGCCAAGAAAGGGCAGCCAGCCCTCCTCACAGAGGTTCAGTGTCATCAGCTCGGAAGACTTTGACCAGGAGCTTGTTGTGAAACCTATCAGGGTGAAAAAGAAGAGGAGGAGGAAGAAGACAGGTACCACTGGTGGTGTAGCACGCACTGACGCACGCGCTCACGTGGGGGCGTTTTCCCACACTGTGGACGTTGCATATCTGCCCATGATAGAAACGCTGCTTCTCACTGAGTGAGCCTTGCCTGCTCATTGAAAAGCAGAGGGCCTTCCAGAAATAATTGCACTCTCTCCCCAGAGGAGTTTTACTGTGAGATATTCCACACATTAGCAAACAGTGCACACATGCACATGTGCACCCATGCACACAGATGTCCATGACCTCTGCAGTCTCACATCTGCACACTCGCGTAAAGTTAAGCTCTGAGATTTTTTTTTTTTTTAAGATTTGTTTATTTATTTGAAAGGCAGAGTTACAGAGAGGCAGAGGCAGAGAGAGAGAATCTTCCATCTGCTGGTTTACTCCCCAAATGGCTGCAACGGCCAGAGCTGAGCCTGTCCGAAGCCAGGAGCCAGAAGCTTCTTCTGGATCTCCCATGAGGGTGCAGGGGCCCAAGGACTTGGGCCATTTTCCACTGCTTTCCTAGGCCATAGCAGAGATCTAGATGGGGATTGGAGCAGCCTGGACTTGAACCAGTGCCACATGGGATGCTGGCGCTGCAGACTGCGGCTTTACCCACGACGCCACAGCACTGCCTCCTGGGATTTCTACTCTTCAGTATTTTTATTTATTTTATAATGGAAATATGAAAATAATATTTTTAGCTTACTTGAGAGGCAGAGAGAGCTCCCATCTGCTTGTTCACTCATCAAGCTAGGGCTGGGCCAGGCGGTGCTGAGAGCTGGAACCTCAATCTGAGTCGCCCATGTGGGTTGCAGGGACTGATTACTTGAGGCATCATCTGCTGCCTTCCAGGGTGCACGTTAGCAGGAGGCTGGAATTGGTAGTGGAGCCTAAATTCAAACCCAGGTACTCCATATGGGATGTTGGCCTGGTAGGCCAAATGCCTGTCTAGGCTTTCAGTAATTAAATGAAAGTGTTGATTTGTCCATGTATATCATTTGTTAGACCAGAGAATCAATGAAGATGGGTAGAAAGGCACTGAAATAGGAAGAGTTTTGCTGGGTATCTAGGTGGGGTATTGTACATCTAGTATTGGATATGTTGCTAAATATGAGATGTGATGTTGATTTTTAAAGATGTATTTATTTGTTTGAAAGGCAAAGCAACAGAAGGAGAGACAGAGAGATAATACATCTGCTTGTTCACTCCTCAAATAGCCACAATGGCCAGGGCTGGTCCAAGCCAAAGCTGGGAGCCCAAAACTCCACTAGGTCTCCCACACAGATGGCAGGGCTCAAGCACTGGAGCCGTCCTCCGCGGCTTTTCCAGGTGCATTAGCAGGGAGGTGGATCAGACGTGGAGCCGCTGGGACTTGAACTAGGGATGGCCTGCTGCTACAATTCCAACCCTGACATTGAATTTTTTCAAACATTTTAATACTTGTTACCTGTTAAGCCTCATTAGCTAAGGACCACTGCCATGTTGCCGGGAACTGTTACCAAATTCCTGAGCATCTTCCTGATTTTCAAAAATCAGTCTGATCTGTTTGAACATCCACTTTCTCCCCTTGTTATTCTTTTGTTTTAAGATTTATTTATTTGAAAGAGCTACAGAGTTAGAGGAAGAGACAAGAAAGCTCTTCCATCTACTGGTTCACTCCCCAAATGGCCACAGTGGCCATGCCTGTAAGCCAGGAGCGTGGAACTTGATCCGAGTCTCCCACCATTAGCACGGAGCTGGATTGGAAGTGGAGCAGCTGGGATGTGGGATGCTGGCACCACGGCTGGGGGCTTAACCTGATGATGTCCTCTCCCCTTGTTCCTTCTGATGCCATCAGTGTGTGAATTCTTTGCATCCATGTAAAACATCACTGCTCTAGGGTAATTTGTACATAAAAGTTTTATTCTTCATCAAGTAAATATCCTTCAGTTAAAATACATTTCTTTCTTGAGCCAAAAATTTATTTTTAATTAATGTCTTATTGTTTATGTTTATGTAGAGTCATAACTTCTTTTGGATGTTATTATTTTAAATTAGAAGGTGGAACCAGAAGTACCCATCACAGTTCGCTGGAATCAACTCCCTGCTCTGAGTTTCCTGGTGACAGCCCGCAGTCCTTGAACACAGACCTGCTGTCCATGAGCCCCAGTGTCCTGGGCAGCAGTGTGGAGCCATTGAGCACAGAATCTCCTGACCAGGAAAGCAGCCTCAGTGGTGAGATGAACGGGGTCTTACGGGAGCATAATGACCCTGAAGCATTTAGCATCCTGGAGGTACCTGCGTCTGCCCCTGATTTCCTGGCTGAACAAAATGATGTTAGAACCAACATTCCACAGTGTGACCGCATACATGAGGTGGAGGCGCTCAGTGGAGGGTTGGATTTGCCTCTGCTCTCAAGGGAAGATGTGGGAGGTAGTGACATCACGGGGCTCGGAGAGGAGCCTCTTCCCGTGGATGATGGACTGAACATTGAGCACTTATCTTTCCAAGAACAAAATGGCCCTGCTGAGGCACTTGTGATCCTAGAACCCCATGCATCCCAAGGCACTTTCTCTGAAGCCCCACTCCCAGGACCACTCATGGAGCCGTCTAGCCTCTTTTGGAGCCCAGGTGCTGAGCAGGGGCTGCCCGCAACAAGGGTTGATGAAGGCAACACCAAGGAGCCTGGCACAGAGCAGGACACCCTGAGCAACCCTGGGGCCCCTTGCCATCTCGGCTCAAGTCCCTGGCATGCTGTCGTGGAGGACGACACAGGTCAGAAAGAAACATCCACGTCAGGGTGTGACGTAGGGAGCACGCATGGACAGCTGCCTCCTGTGGTCTCTGCCTTGGTGGCCAGTACCGACGAGCCTTGGCTTGAGCAACCTCCACAGGATCAAGCGCTGATGTCCAGTGATGAGGAGGACATCTACGCCCACGGGCTCCCCTCCTCCTCCTCAGAGACGAGTGTGACCGAGCTTGGAGCTAGTCGCTCCTTGCAAGACCTGAGCCAGCCAGGAGTGGATGCCACTGGACTGCTCAAGTCAGATCAGGTTCGTGGGCTCAGACGGGGCACTTGGTTGCCTGTGGCTTTTTTCTTGCTTAAGGATAATCACTGGTGAGACTGGTTATATTATATTCCTACTAAAAACTGTGTAGGCCATGCATGTTTTGAAGTCTGGGTTTCGGGATTCCAGCACTGGAGCCCTTACACGGCTTGAGCTGCTGCTGGCCATCCTCAGTAGTGACCCTTCTTACTGATGAAAGCAGCGTCTTTCTGTTCCTTGTGACCCAGCAAGGCCAGGCGGGTGTGGGTGTGAGTGTGAGCTGTCTCAGGGGAGGACTGCTGATCAAGGTAGGAGAGGCCTTGGAGCGGGTTGGAGGCGTGGGTTCCCGACGCGTCCTCAGGCAGCAGGGCCTGCAGCCACTTAGAGAACTGCTGTCTGATCTCCAGACAGCAGCCCTGAGGTCCTCTGCACCCCAGTCCACCTCCCGTACCCCGTGCAGGTTGTGCGTGTCCAGTCTCCCGGAGGTCATCCAGCCATGTAATTAGGAGATGCTTATTAACTGTTCTTGGGCATTTTTATATTGCAAAGTTATTTTCAAAGTACTTTTCCCTTGGAAAATACTTATTACTAAATGTATTTGGTTTAAAAACTAACTTGAATTGTAAGTTGAATATCCCTTATCTGAAGTGCCTGAACCAAAAATGTTTTGGGCTTCAGACTCAATATCTGCATATATACAATGCAGTTTTTTTTTTTTGGGGGGGGGGGGTGACCCAACTCTAAACATAAAATTTGTTTATGTTTTATGTATACTTTATCCGCATTGCCTCAAGGTAATTTTATACAAGAGTTTTAGCGTACCTGTATTTTTTTTAAAAGATTTATTTATTTATAAGACAGAGTTACAGAGAGAAGTAGAGACAGAGAGAAAGGCCTTCCTTCTGTTGGTTCACTCCCCTAATGGCCACAACGGCTGGAGGTATGCTGATCCGAAGCCAATAGCCAGGTGCTTCTTATGGTCTCCCATGCAGGTACAGGGGCCCAAGCACTTGGGCCATCTTCTACTGCTTTCCCAGGCCACAGCAGAGAGCTGGATTAGAAGTAAAGCAGCCAGGACTCAAACTGGTACCCAATTGGGATGCCGGCACCACAGGTAGAGGATTAACCTGCTGCACCACAGCGCTGGCCCCAAGTGTACCTGTATTTTGACTTTAACCCATCACAGGAGGTCATTCAGGTGTAGTTTTCCACTTGTGGCATCATGTTGGTACTCAGAAAGCTTGGGGTTTTGGTGTATTTATTGTTTGATGTTTTGGATTGGGGTACTCAACCTGTATACCGTTCCTGCTAGCTATGGAAGTGAGATGTGGATTCTGACTGCACGCACAGCCCTGTGTGCTTTGCCTGAGTCTCTCAGTACCAGTAGTGAGTTAAGTAGTTGAAGTAGTGACGTACTCATTTACCTCTCAGTACAAAAACTGGGAACAGGGGCTTTTGTTGCCATTTTACAGCAGAGGCTCAGAGCACTTGCTGGCCTGCTCAAGGCACATAGCCAGTGAAGGGCAGAGGGCTCCTCGGCCGGCTGCCCGCATCCTCTGTGCCATCATGCCTCGCAAGTGAAGCGCCCTGCTAATGGTTGGGACGGAATGCCAGAGGTCAGGCCTCCCTCGAGCATCTGCATTCTTTCTGGCCCTGCCTGCTGGCCCTGCATCTGTGCTAGGGATCCTACGGTGCAGAGGTAGCAGCGTGGGCCCAGAGTCCCCGGGGAGCCAGATACACACTGAGATCATCACGGTTGAGGGGGAGTCTGGTGGGGGTGCTGAGCTAAGTACAAGGCTGTGAGAAGCCACCGCAGGGCTGCCACCCAGTGGCTGGGTCTTAGCCAAGCAGATGCTGTCTGGGCTGTGAGTACTGGAATTCTAGCCAGGGATCTAGAAAAGCCCTTTCTCAGGTGAGTGGGAACCTGTCCCTTTCATCCCGTCCCTGTTCCAGGTAGCTGGAAGGCCAAACAGTGCTGTGGGTTTTCTTTTGGGATTGGGGGTCAGGGAGCAGATTAGGTTTGCCATGGTGAGAAGGGGTAGGCATTTGTGCAGAAATGTTGATTTCCTTTACAACCTGTTAAAGTGCAAGGACTTTATTTAGCTTTGATTTTTTAAAAAGGATCCTAGCAATGAAATTAATGTACAAAATTAAGTCAGACAGTACTACCAATCTTTCCTGCAAGACATGTCGTGTGGACAGTGCTTGAAAGAATATGATGAGGAAAAGACAGCGGTCCTGCTGCTTCCCCTAACACTCCATAACACAGCAAACTGATTTGCATGCGTGTTTTGAAGATAACAGCTCTGTGTAAATCGAGATGCAGCTTTTAATGTAATGTGATGCTGTCTTCATCGAGCTAGGAAGGATGGTCTCTGTGGCCCAGGACCACCCAGGGCCATCATGGGGTCTTCACATGGGAGCAACGGCTCTCATTCCAGAATGTTTCTATAGAAACATAGAGGTGCCACAGTTAGCATGGGTGGCCTGGGCCTGGCTTCTCAAAGGCCTGTCAGCTGTATCTGTTGAATGACATTCTCCTCACTTTGTTTTGAAAATAGCGCAACAAATGCCACCGGGTCGTCTGCCATGGAACTCACGGCTCTGTGTTGTTAGTTTGCAGAGAGCTGGATGGGCTACTCTGGGCCTGGCTACGGCATCCTCAGCTTGGCGGTCTCCGAGAAGTATATTTGGTGCCTGGACTACAAAGGCGGCCTGTTCTGCAGCGCATTGCCGAGTGCCGGGTTGCGCTGGCAGAAGTTTGAAGATGCTGTCCAGCAGGTGGCGGTCTCCCCTTCAGGTTCGCCTGTGCACTCCCTGCTCCCCAGCCCGGAAGTGGGCCCTCTACACTCAGCTTTCAGCTCCAGCATCCCGCCAGGCTTCCGGGCTGTGTGCTCAGCAGGCTGCCCTTTTTCCAGAGCTTTGAGGAGTGTCTTCTGCAGATGTTCGTTGCATCCTTTGACATCAGTTAATAGTATAACTGTTCAGTTTGAGTTTGTGGTTTGTATTCATTGCATTAGTAACACACGAACATATATGTATTTTTTCATATATATGTTCACACACACACACATATATAATTTCAAAGGCAGAGTGACAGAGAGGGAGAAGCGGAGAGAGAGAGAGATCTTCCATCCATTGGTTCACTCCCCAAATGGCCATAATGGCCAGGACTGGGCCAGGCTAAAACCAAGAGCCAGGAAGTCCATCCTGATCTCCCCTGTGGGTGCCTGGGGCCCAAATAATGTGGGCCCTCTTCCACTGCTTTCTCAGGCACATTAGTAGAGAGCTAGATTGGAAGTGGAGCACCCAGGGCTCAAAACTGGCATTCTGGCCGGCGCCGCGGCTCACTAGGCTAATCCTCCACCTAGCAGCGCCGGCACACTGGGTTCTAGTCCCGGTCAGGGCGCCGGATTCTTTCCCGGTTGCCCCTCTTCCAGGCCAGCTCTCTGCTGTGGCCAGGGAGTGCAGTGGAGGATGGCCCACGTCCTTGGGCCCTGCACCCCACGGGAGACCAGGATAAGCACCTGGCTCCTGCCATCGGATCAGCGCGGTGCGCCAGCCGTGGTGGCCATTGGAGGGTGAACCAACGGCAAAGGAAGACCTTTCTGTCTGTCTCTCTCTCTCACTGTCCACTCTGCCTGTCAAAAAAAAAAAAAAACAACAACAAAAACTGGCATTCTGATGTGGGATACCAGCGTTATGGGCTACAGCTTCACCCACCCACTACACTACGATGCTGACTCCTACACATGAGCCTGTTATTATAAGTTACAAGATAGTTTGAATTTTGAGGGGATTTTTAGATAAGTTAGTAATATGCTAGCTCCTTACAAAGGTACTGTGTCGTTCTCCAGTGTTGCTGTAAAGCAGCTGAACTAATGAAGAGGGACCCGTAGGTAGGTTCAGTGTGTTCCAGTTATTTGGCTTCCTTTTGAGAAATTGTGCTTTAATTCACTGTATACCTTGAGTGAGTAATCTCCCTGATTGAAAGGCACAGACATCCATCTTCCCTGGCATGCTTAGGCCATTTTTAGTAAATTGGAGCACTGTCTGAATGAGGTTCTGCTGGACTCCCTCCCTTATCTGGGTTGGGCACGAGTATTTGCTGCCTGTTTTTTCTCGATGTTGGTCCTTCTCTGTGTGTTCCAGTGGAAGGGGGGCAGGGAGGTGGCATACAGTGTTTATGTTACTCGGTTCGTAGAGAGCTCTGACCCTGTCCTCTAACTTCAGTATGCTTCAGGTTAAATTTCTCTTCCTATTTCTGGTTTTTGTTGCTACTTTTTTTTTTTAAGATTGATTGTATTTATTTGAAAGGCAGAGTGACACAGGGAGAGATCTTCCATCTGCTGGTTCACTCCCCAACTACCCACAACAGCTGGGGCTGGGCCAAGCTAAAGCCAGGAGTCTGGAACTCCATTCAGTTCTCCAACATGGGTGGCAGGGGCCCAAGCACTTGGGCCATCTGCTGCTACTTTCCCAGGCGCATTAGCCCAGCGCTGGATCAGAAGTGGAACAACCAGGACCTGAACTGGCATCTGTGTGGGATGCTGATATTGCAGGTGGTAGCTTAACTTGCTGTGCCATGACACCTGCCCCCTCTTTGTCATTATTTAACTTATTGGCTTTTCTTTTTTTAAAAAAATGATTTTTATTTATTTGAAAGTCAGAGTTACAGAGAGGGGAGGGAGAGAGAGAGAGAGGTTTTCCATCCGCTAATTCACTCCCCAGTTGGCTGCAACAGCTGGAGCTGCGCCAGTCCAAAACCAGGAGCCAGGGGCTTCCTCCGGGTCTCCCACGTGGGTGCAGGGGCCCAAGCACTTGGGCCATCTTCCACTGCTTTCCCAGGCCATAGCAGAGAGCTGGACAGGTAGTGGAGCAGCCAGAACTCGAACTGGAGCCCACATGGGATACTGACACTACAGGCAGTGCTTTACCCGCTATGCCACAACACTGGTCCCAAATTATTGGCTTTTTCAGCATTTCATTGCTTTCTTTCACTGCTTGTTTGGAAACTGTTTTCCTTGGAGGCTGAGATAATAGGCTGCTCCACTAGCTGATTGCATGAGACTGTGCGTTTGAGTTTTTCCCCGTTTGGATTCCTTCACCTTTGGCCCCATCTCCCTAGCCATTTAGAGACTTTGGTTCTTCCCAGGTTATAGTAATCACTGGTGTTTCTAAACCATTCAGTCCTTTGTGACTTGAGTTAGAACTTTATACCTCCATGAGATTAACAGTCTCAGTAAAGACAGCCTCCAGGGCCCTTCTTGGGAGGGTACCAGAGTTCTCATGCTGTGCCACGTTCAGGCTGTGCCATAGGCGTGGCCACCCAGTAGGCCTTCTGGCCAGCAGAGCTGCACTAATGGCCATCGCCTGGTGGCTCCTCACCTTCGCCCTCCTCGGCCTGTGCCACACCCCATCTGCCGTGCTCTCTTACCTTCCTTCTTCCTCCCTGTTCTTCCTTCATCTGTGTTCCTCGGAATCCCTCTCCTGGTGGAAGTGGATGCACTCAGCTTACATTCAGCTTTTTGTGTATCTTTTTTTTTTAAAAAAAGATTTATTTATTTATTTGAAAGAGTTACACAGAGATAGAAGAGGCAGAGAAAGAGAGAGAGGTCTTCTATGTGCTGATTCACTCCCCAGTTGGCCATAACAGCCAGAGCTGCACTGATCTGAAGCCAGGAGCCAGGAGCTTCTTCCCAGTCTCCAACGTGGGTGCAGGGGCCCAAGCACTTGGGCCATCTTCTACTGCTTTCCTAGGCCATAGCAGAGAGCTGGATCAGAAGTAGAGCAGCCAGGACTCGAACTGGTGCCCACATGGGATGCCAGCACTGTAGGTGGCAGCTTTACCCACTGTGCCACAGCACTGGCCCTTGTGTATCTTTTCCATTTAGCTAATCAAAGTGACCCTTTTTTTTTTTTTAAGGTTTGTTTATTTGAAGGAGACAGTGAAAAAGAGAAAGTGAGAGTGAGTGAATACAAAGGCTAGATCTCCCGTTTGCTGGCTCACTTGCCAAATGGCCACTACAGCTGGGGTTGGTTCAGGCCGAAACCAGGAGCCTCTTCCGAATCTCCCACGTGGATGCAGAGGCCCAAGCACTTGGGCCACCTTCTGTTGCTTTCCCAGGCACACCAGCAGAAACCTGGATTGGCAATGAAGCAGCCGAGACTTGAACTGGCACCCATATGGGATGCAGGTGTCACAGGTGGCTGCTTAGCTGGCTCTGCCTCGATGCCAACCCTAGTGCCTCCTTTTGAACCCACAGAGGAAAAGACAGTGGTGATCCTCATTTCACAGATAGGGAGTGAGGCCTGCAGACATCAACAATATGATACCCAAAGCTGTGCAGCTGGTGGGTAGTGGCTAGGTAGGGTTCAGCCACAGCTGGGTGGGCTCTGACCCATTGGACTGGAAGCAAAAGGATATATTTTAGAAATCTCTCTCCCACAATGCCCAGAGTAAAGTTTGTAGGTAATTCCAGTATTTATTTACAGTGAATAGCACTTCTATTTCCGCAGGAGCCCTTCTCTGGAAGATTGAACAGAAATCTAATCGAGCTTTTGCGTGTGGAAAAGTGACCATCAAGGGGAAGCGGCACTGGTATGAAGCCCTGCCCCAGGCAGTGTTTGTGGCCCTGAGTGATGACACAGCGTGGATCATCAGGACGAATGGAGATCTGTACCTGCAGACAGGTAGCCAAGGCCCCTGCTGACTGCCCCTGGAGCTGGTGCCATGGCCCCCTGTCTGCACCCAGCTTGCTAGTAACACTCCTAAAATCACGGTGATTCGGAGGCTAAAATCACTTACAATGAAAACGCTTGTGGAGAGAGAGCACTTGCCTTTGGGAATGTATTAGCAGTTTCCTGCAAGTGGCACACATTCCGCCTGGGACAGACCGAGGCTCAGAATGGATAGGACCATGCAGTGAGCTGAGAAGCAGAATCTGATTCCTGTGGCTGACCACCACTTGTCACTTACTCTGCAATATCCAAGCTTAAGAGGAAATGGCATTAGAATTGTTTCCCCTTGAAGCTTGAGAGGCTGGATCTCTTTCAGGTCAAAGCCCAGCTCCTGTACCTGTGTTTACATGCAGGTTGTGGAAAGAACACAAGAAATAATTTGCTCTAAAAACAATTCAGCGTGTCCAAGGAAACTTTCCTTAGAGGAACTTCCAGCTGCTGAAAGTGGCACAGTGGGACTTGTTTATTAAAAATAAACTATAATGAGAGTCAGTATTTATGGACTGTCAACAAAATGGGAAATGCTTTTCCAGAAACAGTGTGATTTGTCAGTATCTGGGAAGGGTAGTGGATTTATGGAACCATCGACTGTCTAGTCATTTAATACTGCTGGTTAGTCTGTTGTGAGCCATCAGCCAAGGATGTTTCTTGAGAGTGAAAGCCCTTGCTGACGGGACTGTCGGGCAGATGAGGAAGAGCCCGAGCCCTGGTGGGCGTCCTTGCCAGCCTCCTAGGCTGCATGCTGGCCCTGTCTCTCCAGACCCGGTGCTGGCACATCCAGCTTCCAGCACATTTGAGTTTTGTTCATGATGGAGAAGGCTTGTGTTTCTGATCTGGGGTGAGGGGTGGGTGACCTCTAACCAGCACTGTGGGAGAAAGCAGCAAGGCAGTGGTTTCAGACGAGCCAGACCCCACCCTGGCCTCCTAGCAGAGTCTGCAGTGTGGCTCAGGAATATCTGCGTCAGATTCCTACAGGTGATTGCACGCCAGCAGAGGGACCGCACTGCCAAGTGTGCAGTTCAGACTAGCTGGGGCACAGATTTGTGTGCTGAGACCTAATTTCATGCAGGACTGTGGGTGACTGCTATTCTGCCTGCTCCTGTGGGTTGGTCACTGAGCTCATTTAAATATGCTTTACTGGCAGTAGTGCTGGGAGGAAGGACTCCTGGACAGGAAGAGGCCCTGAGCCCTGGCGCCGCCCCAGCCTTACAGTGTGACAGGCCTGATTTCATCTGGGAATTGAGGGTTTGTCTCAGCAGTGGAACCCAAAACTGGTGGGCGTGGCAGAAGGGGAGCCGTTCTGCAGGGGATGCCTGGGTGTCCCGCAGCAGCTGAGGTCCCACTGTCCCCCAGGCTCTGAGGTGCACAGCCGTGTAGCGCAAGGGTGGCCATGCATCCAGGCGGCCCTACATCCTCCTGGCTGGGACTAGCCACTGTCTGGCCCTTGGGTCTCATATTCTTCCTTCTGAACTTTTCAAGCCACTGTATTACACCAGAGTGCTCTACTTCCTTCCAAACATTCTAGAATGTCCAAACCTGCTTCAGCTAGATGGGACACTTAAGCAGAATGAGCCATGCTGTGTCAAGTAAGCCTTAAAAAGAAAAAGCACCCATTATGAAGAAAGAAAAAATAGCAGTCAAATGAGGAGCCAAGTGTTGATTATGACTGCCAGGGGCTTCGCTCCTTGTTCCTGCCAGGTCTCAGCGTGGATCGACCCTGTGCCCGCGCTGTCAGGGTCGACTGTCCATACCCGCTGGCCCAGGTCACAGCTCGCAACAGCGTGGTGTGGGCGCTGACGGAACAGCGGGCCCTCTTGTACCGGGAAGGTGTGAGCAGCTTCTGTCCAGAAGGGGAGCAGTGGACGTGTGACATCATCAGGTAACCAACTGCAGGGGGTAAGGGGACAAATTCATACCCCCTTCCTTCTGGTCAGCCAGACTGCAGGGCACCTGTGCTAGCCTTTCTGGGCAGAGCCCAGCCCCAAAGAGACCCTGGTCCCATTCGTGGTATGCCTTTGTCGGAGCCCACAGCAGCAGCCCCACTGTGGAGTTGCTCTGCCCAGCTCTGCCCACCTCTGCCCACAGTGCTCACTTTACAATCCCTGCCATTCTCTGTAACCTTGCGTGTGGGGTCGCGAGCTTCGTGGAGTTCCCTTCAGGTCATTTGTGTGGGAGTGTTGCAGATCTAAGTATTTTTTCCTTCCTTTCTTCCTTAACTTTGTTAACTTCCTTTCTTTCCTTCCAATCTGAGAGACAGTGAGAGACACAGGGACACGAAGAGCGCTCCCATCCACTGGTTCATTCCCAAGATGGCCAGTAACAGCCTGGCCTGGGACTGAAATGGGAGCCAGGAGTTCACTGCCTTCATTGCCGGTCTTCCCTGGGTGGCAGGAACCCTACCACTAGCGCTGTCAGTGCTGCCTCCCAGGGTCTACATTAGCAGGAAGCTGGAGTCAGGAGCCAGGGCTAGGTATTGAACCCAGGAACTCTGAGGTGGGATGCTGGCATCTTAAATAGTGTCTTAACTGCTGGTCCAAATGCCTGCCCCCAAATATATTTTATTTTCACTATATTCAGTTGGAATTTATCACTGAACTGTAACTTGTTAATTTACTTTTCACCATTAAAGATTTAGTCTTTAGGGGCCAGTGTTGTGGAGCATTGGGTTAAGCCACTGCTTGTAACGTTGGCGTCCCATATCAGAGTGCTGGCTGCTCTGCTTCTAATCCAACTTCCCGCCAATGCACCTGTGAAGGCAGCAAAACGATAACCCAAGTGCTTGGGCCCCTGCCAGCCACGTGGGAAACCAGGATGGAGCGAGGCTCCTGGCTCCTGGCTTCAGCCTTGCTCAGGTCTGGCTGTTGTGGACATTTGGGGAGTGAACCAGCAGATGGAAGCTAGCTTTCTCTCTCTCTCTCTCTCTCTCTCTCTCTCTCTCTCTCTCTCTCTCTCTCCTTCCCCCTCCCGCTCCCCTCTCACCCCCTTCTCTCTCCTTCTCTCTACCTATCTCCATCTCTCCTTCTCCTCCCATTGCACTCTGCCTTTCAAATAAGTAAATGAATAAGTCTTTTTAAAAAACAAAAGATCTAGTCCTTAGAGAATTAGATTAAGTTAATCTTGGTTTGAGTTTGACAGTCTTCGGTGAGTGCTTGTTGTGAGCCAGAACTATGCTGGGGGCTGGGTGAGCTGAGGTGGCTGGGACTCAGCCCTGCCCTCACCACCCCCAGTCTAGTGGGAGCCGTGTGGACAGTCTGGGTGAGGGTGTGGAGCACAGCCCTGTGTAGACCATCAAGTCTGCTCCCTGCCACACTGCGCAGGCTGGGGCAGCTGCTCCCCTATTGTGTTCATTTTCAGTGAAAGGCAAGCGTTGGAACCTGTGTGTATAACTCTGGGGGATCAGCAGACCCTCTGGGCCCTGGACACCCACGGAAAGCTGTGGTTCAGAACCGGCATCACAGCCAAGAGGCCCCAAGGAGATGATGACCACTGGTGGCAGGTGGGTATCCCTTTTCCATAGAGAGAGCACTGAATTAGTAGTATTTCCTTTCAATATTTGATGCAGTGAACTTTCCTGTGTTTGAGTACATTAAAAACATGAAGAACTTTTTATCACAGGAAATAACTTCTCTTGCTTCAATAATTCATATTTACTTACCTTAGTGTTGGTTATAAATTGTTTTAGGTTGAATAAATCCAGTGATTTCCATTTGAAGACCTCGGTAATGATGATGTTGAATTCTGAGCTGACATGCTAAGAAGGGAAATAGTAGGTTTGAAAACCCAACCCACAATTAAAACTCATACGTCTCTCCTTGTTTGAAAAATCTAGAAGTAAATGGTATTTCAACAAAGGAAGAGAATTCCCCACCCACTCCCAGAAAAGGAAATGATGCGGGGTGGGGTGGGGGGAGGATATACCAGGCTGCTTTTGGTGTGATGTCCCAGCCAGAGTAGCCTCAGGATTCTCGGAGAAGTAGGTGGCTGCTCTCCGTTAGTGTCACTGCAGCTCCCGGGACAGGGGCGGCAGCTGGGAAGGGCGCACGTCTCTGAAACGCCACTCCTCCATTGGCTCACTTTTTCAGACTCCTCAGACTTGCCTGTTGAAGGCTGCTCTTAGGTCTTGCAGATGGGGATGAAGGAGAATGAGTTGTGTTTACTCCTTGATGAATCTGCAGTATACACATGTGTCTCTAGTTTGCTACACTAGCTAATATTTATTAAATTACACAGTTTAAAAGGACTTTCTGTGTACTTAGAGCCATATACCTATGCACACAAATACGTGTAATACTAAATTCTATTTTTAAATTGCACAAAGAAAACTAGATAGCACTTTATGACAATATTCAGAACATTACATTAGAGAAATTTAATTTGAAAGAACCATCTTGGAGGTGCTTGGAAGCAGAGCTGTAGTAAACCCTGTAAGACTTACTTCTCTGTACTGCTAGAGCCAGTGTTATGTGTGGCTGCTAAACTTTCCTTTCTCGTAATTTGCATTTTGCTCATCTGCACATTTTTGGTGCTGGAAGTGAGTCTGTCATCGACTTTGTGTGTAGCCTTCACAGGACCACTGCTCCCAGCTGAGGGGAGTGCTGGACTCAGCTCACCCCCCAGGAAGCACGGTTCCCTGAGCTGGCTGTCACATAGCAGTGCATGCTTTGAGTCCTGGAGGAGGACTGCAGACGCCCATGTCCCCATAGCTCATTCTAGAACACAGTGCAGGGGACTGCTGGCCGGCCTGCCAGCGAGCTTTCCTGAGCATGTTGACCAAGGCCACAGGCTCTGCAGAGGCCATGGGCAACTTGAAACCCTTCGCCCTCGCCTCGGTCGGGGCTTGTCCTTTCACTGACGGCCACGGGAAGCACTTGTCCACATAACACAGCGCAGGTGGCCTTCTGTATCTACACAGTCTACCTCCTCAGAGGCAACCCGACACGGACCACTGATGTTTTTAAACTTTCTTTCTTGTTATTTTTACTAAACAATACAGTGCAACAGCTGTTTACATTGCCTTGGGTGTTATAAGAAATGATTCAAAGCACACAGGAGGCTGTGTATTGGTTATGTACAAATTCTACACCACTTTCGCAAAGAGATTTGAGCATCCATCAGGTTGGGGATCCGTAGGGACTGAACTCTTATCCCGTAGGTACCAAGGGGCGGCTGTACTGACTTACACTTATTTTCTTTTTCTGCTTGTTATAAATCAGTTTTCCCACAATAAGCATCTTAACGTGTGATCTGGGAACATGGCCTGCACGAGGCTGTCCTCGGAGCGGGGCCTTGGTGCTCATGCTGTTCTCTGCAGCCAGCGACACAGGGCAGGAGGAGGAGTGACAGTTGCAGAGAGTCAGATTCCGACTCATCCCTGAAGACCTGACTTAGGATCACTGCCAGACAGGGAGAAGTTTCCCTCGGAGAGAGGCCCTGGGCTGTGTCTGCAGATGCTGCTCAGGAACGCCGCAGAGGCCATGCACTCCACAGCCTGGTCTGTGCTGGGCCTGGCACCTTTATGATCATCATCATCACATCTCTACTTACTTTTAAAAACCTAAGTTTTATATACTGTCCATTGGAAATTAGTCTTTCTCACTCTTAGAATAAAAGACTTTTGAAAAGATGTGAGGGGGTGATTTTAAACACGAGAATAAATGTGCCTGTTGTAACAGACCACAGAATATAAAAGTGTGTAAAAATGTGACCATCTTCTTCCATCCCTCTTATCCAGACCTTGGAAGTGGTTGCAGTCAGTGCAGGGTATCCTGCTACACTTGGGGGCCTTTACGAGCACCTGTATGCAAGTGTGGGGGAAGGTTTTGGTGCTCTTGTATCGGGAAACTCAGAAGTAAAGACGTGGGCGAGCAGTGTGCTGTGGTGCAGGCAGAGTGGGCCCTGAGAGCTGCACTGACTACAGGGCTTTTCTCGCCTCCTCCCTCCAGGTGAGCATCACAGACTACGTTGTGTTCGACCAGTGCAGCTTATTCCAGACCATCATCCACGCCACACACTCGGTGGCTACGGTGGCCCAAGCACCTGTAGAGAAGGTGGCAGATAAACTGCGCATGGCATTTTGGTCTCAGCAGCTTCAGTGCCAGCCAAGCCTGCTGGGGGTCAACAACAGTGGTGTGTGGATCTCCTCAGGCAAGAATGAATTCCACGTCGCCAAAGGTAGTCTCGTAGGTAATGAGAACTACTTTACTTTCATGATTTCATTGTCTCATAGGCAGCTTCACTTGTAAGTCAGCATTTAAAGAGCTAAAGATCCCAACCTGAGAAGATAATATGGTGCCACTGGAACTTTTTTATGCTTCGTGATCAGTTTCTCTTCTTTTTTAAAAAAAATCCGTCATTCCTAAAACTTGAATCGCTTGGGCCGGTGTTGTGGTGTACCGGGTGGAGCTGCCGCCTGTGACGCCAGCATCCCATGTAGGCATGGACTTGAGTCCTGGCTGCTTCACTTCCAATCCAGCTCTCTGCTAATGTGCCTGAGAAAGCAGCAGCAGATGGCCCAGTGCTTGGGCCCCTGCACCCACGGGAAGCCCAGAAGAAGCTCCTGGCTCCTGGCTTTGGATCAGCTCCGCTCTGGCTGTTGTGGCCATTTGGGGAATGAACCAGTGGATGGAAGACCTCTTTCTCTGTCTTGCCCTCTCACTGTCTGGAGTTCTACCTCTCAAATAAATAAATAAAAAAATTTATTTATTTATTTATTTATTTATTTTGACAGGCAGAGTAGACAGTGAGAGAGACAGAAAGAAAGGTCTTCCTTTTGCCGTTGGTTCACCGCGCTGATCCGATGGCAGGAGCCAGGTACTTATCCTGGTTTCCCATGGGGTGCAGGGCCCAAGCACTTGGGCCATCCTCCACTGCACTCCCGGGCCACAGCAGCGGGTTGGCCTGGAAGAGGGGCAACTGGGACAGAATCCGGCGCCCCGACCGGGACTAGAAGCCGGTGTGCCGGCGCCGCTAGGCGGAGGATTAGCCTAGTGAGCCGCGGCGCTGGCCAATCTTTTTTTTTTTTTTTTTTTAAAGCAACTGGAGGAGTGGGTACTTGTTAGTTGGGCTGATGCTGGTTGGGACGCTGAGACCCAGCTGGAGTACCTGGGTTGGTAACTGGCCCTAGCTCCGAACTCCAGCTGCTTGCCAGTGCAGATGCTAGGGGCAGTGGTAGTGGCTCAGATATTGGCCTCCATCACCCCAGGAGAGACCTGGATTGCGTTCCTGGTTCCCAGCTCCAACCCACCCTGTCCCAGACCCAGCCATTGCCAGCATTTGGGGAATGAACCTGTGGATGAGATAACGCTTGCCGTCTCTCACTCGCTCTCAGATTAAAGAAAAAATTAAGAAAAGTAAATGGCTCTCATTTTGTGTTAATAATTTCATATTTTAAGAGAAAAGGTCCAGGGCTGGCACTGGCGTAGCAGGTAAAGCTCCTGCCTACAATGCCAGCATCCAGTATGGAAGCCTGTGCATGTCTCTGTGGCTCCACTTCCCATCCAGCTCCCTGCTAGTGGTTTGGGAAATGCAGTGGAAAATGGCCTGTGGACTTTGGTCCCTGCTGCCCACGTGGGAGACTGGGTCCTGGCTTCGACCCAGCTCCACCCTGGCCATTGGTGGTCATCTGGGGAGTGAACCAGTGGATGGAAGATCTCTCTGTCCCTCTCTCTCTAATTCTGACTTTCAAACAATAAATGAATCTTAGAGAAGAAAGAAAGTGAAGAGAAGAAGAAGAAAAGAAAAGATCTACCCAAACCTTATAGTCTATTTCCTAGATGAAACCATTGCCACTGTTGCAAATGCACGATTGCAGCCAGGCCTGTGAGTGTGCGTGAGAGCCCACACAGGGCTTCGCTTCTGCAGTGACGCCTGCTCTGTGAATGTCCCCAGCCCCTCCTTTCCGCACACGGCCTCCCGAGCCCGCCCTGAACTTTGCTCAGAGGAGGTGAAGCAGCGCTTCTGGCCAGGACTTTAGGATGAAGCAGAATTAGCTCTAAGAGGCTCTGAAGCCCGCCTGTCACCTGGAAGTAAAGCTCCTGTCGCTTGCTCACCTTGACCTGCTCTCCCGTTCTGTTCCGCGCAGGCACTTACTGGAAGAATGTCGTTCCCCGTGGGACAGCCTCTGCAGCAAAGTGGGCCTTCGTGCTGGCCTCTGCTGCTCCCGCCAAGGAAGGTGGGTCTCAGCCTGGTTGAGAAACCTGTTGGATGAACTGGCACTGTGACCACGGCCTGAGGGATGACGGGGACTCAGCTGTGGCGAAACCAGCGCAGAAATGTGCTAGGGTCATGGCTAGCAGCCCTGTCCGTTGAAGGAAAGCCCGTAGCCAGATGGGCCTGCCCAGGAGAGCCACCGGGAGGGGAGGGACTGCATGTGGAGAAGCAGACAGAGTCTAAGCAGAGTGGCTTGAAGGAGGGGACCATGCGGTGGGCCAGTGGGCCTGTGGCAGACACACGTTGCAGAGGCTACAACTTCCTTGGGCATCTTCCCATTTTCCCCTGTGAATTCCTCTCTCACCTCCTAGCAGTTTCTTTGTGTCTTGTTTATTACAGCCTCTGGCTAACTCGTGTCCCCCATTTGTATCCCTGGTTGGCCAGGCCTTCCCTGTAGGGGCATAGTTTCTGGTGACTTGCAACTGGACAGAACTCAGAGCAGGCGGTGTGGAGCCCCGCTGCCCGCTTAGCCCAGGCAGTTAGGTGACTTCTGGGAAGGAAGTGGGAGCATCCTCTCATGACTGCACTGGTGATTAGAGGAGATGCCTCCAAGTCTTCAGTTACAAGGAAGCAGTCTGGTTTCCTCAAGCCCTTGGTCCTGCTGACACATGAGCAGTGTGGGCAGTAAACGGTCGCTTCCTCACTCACCAGGGTGTTCTGACCACAGTTCTGAAGTCCAGAAACCTGTGAGGACAGACAGTTACTTCCTGAGTTTAGTACAGATTCTCACGGCAGCAAAACCTGCCCTGCACTGAGGGGAGACCGCCTGCGGTGTGCACTGGTGCTGCACGCCGGTGCTGCAGGTGTGCTGGTGTGCGTTGCTGGGGGCCGCCTGCCCACCTGCCCGTGGCTGCTGGTTGAATACACGGCATACCCACGCCCTTAGGTTTCCACAATCCAAAGAATTTGAATTCCAAACAGATCTGGCACAGGCTTCAGCTAATATTCTATCACCGAGGTTTTAATTCCCCCAAAGATTACTGGGAAGGGCTCCGCAGCGGGTGAGGGGAATGAAAGGATGTCATCTTTGAGGGGAGAATGGGAAGAGCAGGATTCCCAGCTCCTAACCCTGCTGCAGCACCAGCCTCCCCGTCACTGGAAGAGCAGGGACAGCACCAGGGCACTCTGTGCGGTGAGGCTGCACCCTCCGGGGTCCTGAGCACGCTGTCCTTTGCTCGTGGGGAGATATAGCATTTTTATTTAAAAAACTCTGCTGCCTTTGTTCAAGTTAAACACTCCCAGCTCATTGTGAACGAGAGGCCAGAGCTGCCAAGCCGCGTTATAACCTTAAAGTCTCATAGGCCTGGTTTTCCTTCTGTTTATTTGAAGTATCCAGGGCTTGTCTCTTGTAACCAGCTGGTATTCCCTCTGCCTGCGTTGGTGACAGAGTGAGCAGCATCTGCGTCTGGGTGAAGGCAGAGGTTGCCAGGGCCAGTGTCACACCGTAGCAGGGTAAAGCCAGTGCCTGCAATGCCGGCATTCCATATGGCTGCCAGTTACAGTCCTGGCTGCTCCACTTCCTGATGCAACCCCTGCTAATGCACTTGAGAAAGCACCAGAGGGTGGTCTACACGGAAGGCCTGGATGCAGCTCCTGGTGTCAGGCTATCCTGGCTATCTGGGGAATGAAGAACCAGAGAATGGAAGATCAGTCTCTCTCTGTCTCTCCCTCTCTCTGTCACTCTACCTTTCAAATAAGTAAAATCTTAAAAATTGTAGGGCGAAGGCTGCCTTGTGTGTTTTGGGGTGGGGGCTTGGTGAAGATGGTGGGTGATCAGCGTGAACCTTTCCTGCAGGAAGCTCCCTGTGGCTGTGCCAGAGCAGCAAGGACCTGTGCAGCATCAGCACCCAGAGCGCACAGTGCCGCCCTTCCACCGTGCAGCTGCCCCCTGACGCCGAGATGAGAGCCTACGCCGCCTGCCAGGATGCACTGTGGGCCTTGGACAGCCTTGGCCAGGTCTTTATCAGGACTCTCTCCAAGAGCTGCCCCACAGGCATGCACTGGACAAGGCTGGACCTTTCCCAATTAGGTATGTGTGTGTTCACCTGTGCCCTGCCTGCTCCAGGATGGTGTTGGTGAGGTACTGGATTTCAGGAGTGTGATTAGCTACTCTTCAGGTTAAATGGGCTTCTTACTCGTGTTTAATATGCTTCATGCTGCCCCCCCTTAAGAGTTGTGGATGGGAGGTGGTGGTGGGCAGTATGGTTCAGCAGGTTAAGCAGCTGCCTGTGATGCCAGCATCCCATATGAGCTCAAATTTGAGTCTTGGCTGCCCCACGTGTGATCCAGCTCCCTACTAAGGCACCTAGGCAAGCAGTAAAAGATGGCCCAAGAATTTGGACCCCTGTCAGCCACATAGGTGGCTGTGGCTTGGCCCAGCCTTAGCTTTGTGGCTATCTGGGGGGAATGAACCAGCAGCTGGAAGCTCTCTGTCTCTCTTACTCTCTGTAACTCTGCCTTTCAAATATATAGTCTTTATTTTTTAAGGAATATGATTGTCTTATTAACATGCAAGATTTTTTTTTAAAGATTTATTTGAAAGGCAGATTACAGAGGGGCAGAGAGCAAGAGAAGTCTTCCATCCACTGGTTCACTCCCTAGATGGCCGCAGCAGCTGGAGCTGGGCAGATCCAAAACCAGGAGCCAGGAGCCTCTTCCAGGTCTCCCACATGGGTGCAGGGGCCCAAGGACTTGGGCCATCTTCCACTGCTTTCCCAGGCCATAGCAGAGAGCTAGATCGGAAGTGGAGCAGCCAGGACTCAAACCAGCGCCCATATGGGATGCCAGCACTGCAGGCATCAGCTTTACCCGCTATGCCACAGCACTGGCCCCTCAAATACATCATCTTTTAAAAAAAATGTTGGGGGAGTAATGTCATGGTACAGTAGGTTAAGTCTGCATGTAATGCTGGCATCCCATATGGGTGCTGGTTTGATTCCATTCCAGCTCCCTGCTAATTTTCCCCAGGAAGGCAACAGAAGATGACCCAAGTGCTTGGATCCCTGCAACCATATGAGAGATCTCGATGGAGTTCCAGTTTCCTGGCTTCAGCCTGTCCCGGCCCTGCCCTGGCTGTTATATGGTCATTTGAGGAGTAAACCAGCAGATAGAAGATCTCTCTCTTTGTCTCTCCCTTTCTCTCTGTAACCCACTGCCTTTCAAATAAATTGATTTTTTTTTTTTTAGTAATGTAATTTGTTTAGATTGATTTGTTTATTTGAAAGGCAGAACTACAGAGAGACAGAGGCACAGATCTTGCATCTACTGGCTCACTCCCCAAATAGCTGCTGCGGCTGGAGCTGGACTGGTCTGAAGCCAGGAGCCAGGAGCTTCTTCTGGGTCTCCCACATGGATACAGGGGTCCAAGCACTTGAGCTGTCCTCCGCTGCTTTCCCAAGCGAGAACTGGATCAGAAGTGGAGCAGCCAGGTCTCAAACTGGTGCCCATATGGGATGCCAGCATTGCATACAGTGGATTTACATACTATGCCACAGTGCTGATCCCAAATAAGTAAGTATTTAAAAAAAAATAGAGTGTTCAGGGCTCATATATTTTCAGATAAGGTTGCCACTAAGAACTGCCTGAAATAGTACTGTTGGTACAGCTGCCTCTGTCACTTGGTCTAAATGTGGGACATAGGTTTGTGACCTTTAAATCTGAAAAAAAAAAAAAAAAAAAAGTGGGTGTGCCCTGCACTAGGCTGCAGGCCACGCTTATGTGTCTCCTCAGCATGTGGAGCTGTGCCCAGCACAGGACAGCTGCTCCGCACACGCAGGCCAGTGCTCGGTCAGCAGGTTGGAGAGGTGATGTGCTGCGGGTGCTGCTTTCCCCGCGGCTCCCTTGAAAGTGACAGAGGCTATTGCAGTGTGCACCATCTGGACAGCCTTCATTCCAAGAAAAAGTGAACCTCAGTAGTAGACTGTTCTCCAAGTAAATTCTTTTCCTCTATGGGTAAGAGACTGATGTTTTGGTTTTGGTTTTGGTGCTGAAATCTGGGAGAGACTTTTATTTATTTTCTCTACTTGAGAGGCAGAGTGACAGAGAGCTCTCCAAATGCCCTGCAGCAGTTTCCTACCTGGATGGCGGGGACTCGAGTACGTGGGCTGTCACCTGCTGCCAGTGTCTCGTGGGCCTCAACTGAACAAGTGTTTAGTGCCTGAGAACTCAACCGTGTGTACTTGCTTACTTTAAAAAGAAGAGGAGAAAACAGAAGGGAGGGCGAACCGGCCGTCTGCCTCCTCCCCCAGCCCAGCTGCATCCTGACGTGGGGAGCTGCCGGCAAGAGCCTCTCACCACCTGTGGGTAGGCGTTGCCCACAGCAGCCTGGGCTGGGCTGGGGTGCCCCGCTGCTCTAGCTCAGCCCTCAAGGCCCCTGCAGGCTGCTGGGCGGCGATAAGGCCTCTGGAGCATGACCAGCTGTGTTGAAGAAGCGAGCCCTGTCCCACGGCTCGGGATGTTCCAGCGTAATGGGGTAATGGTGATTACTCCTTGGGCCTCCTCTGGCTTTTAGACCTAATGGTCACCTTCTAGCTTTCTGAGGTCATTTGCCAGCCCTGTTACTGACCCTGAGGGACCAGACAAGGCTGCAGCTGGTAGTGGCCTGGATGCTGATGCCGGCTGCCCCTACTGCTGGCCCTGAGAAGCCTTTGTTCTGCCTACAGACCCACTGGCTCTGCACCTTTCTCTGCCAGCCCCCTCCCAGACCAACTGGGAGATGCTGTGAGTTCCTCCGGGCGTGTGTATGTTCTTTCCACTATTCAGTCTTGAGAACTGGGGGCAGCCGTGCTCTTTGGGCTGGATGAGAAACAACTGTTTCCCCAGTGCCACCCCATCTCGGCCACTTGAGGGACTGGTGCACTATTATGGGGTGCACAGTCCATGGACGTTGTGCCAGGCTCCATACTGCTGGAACAGCACTGCGGGGCCTCCCGCCTCCCTCCTATTTCAGTATAGTCTCCTCAGCACTGCTAGTGGCTGGTGTGGTCTCTGGCTTGGGGGTGAGTTTAGATGGAGCCATCTTCCCAGAACAAAGCTCAGGTGGTGGTGCCCTCCATGTACTGCTGCACGTTGCCAATAGACTTAGGCTGGGGTGGCACCTAGGGCCCCACAGTCTGGCCCCACCTGCTGTGCCCGTTCTTGTGCAGGGCGAGCCCCTGCCACCCAGCTGTGGCTCCAGCCGGGTTCTTCAGTGGGCCCTGCACCTGTGGCCCCCCCTCGTTCTGGGAGCTTTCCTGTCTTCAGCTCTTCTTCCCGTAGGACGAAGCTGGGAGTGCTTCTCCAGCTTCCTTCCATCCATGTCCCTGTCATGTCTTCCGCCGTGCCCCTGGGCACTCTGCCTGTTCTCTGTCTCTACAGTCATTCCGTGCTGACTCATGATCTTTTTTTTTTTTTTTTTTAAGATTTATTGGCCGGTGCCACGGCTCACTAGGCTAATCCTCCGCCTTGCAGCGCCGGCACACCGGGTTCTAGTCCTGGTCGGGGCGCCGGATTCTGTCCCGGTTGCCCCTTTTCCAGGCCAGCTCTCTGCTGTGGCCAGGGAGTGCAGTGGAGGATGGCCCAGGTGCTTGGGCCCTGCACCCGCATGGAAGACCAGGATAAGTACCTGGCTCCTGCCATCGAATCAGCGTGGTGGGCTGGCTGCGGCGGCTGTTGGAGGGTGAACCAATGGCAAAGGAAGACCTTTCTCTCTGTCTCTCTCTCTCACTGTCCACTCTGCCTGTCAAAAAAAAAAAAAAAAGATTTTTTTTTTCCCCAGAAACCTTTTATTTAAGGAATACAAACTTAATTGCATTTCATAAATACAACTTTAGGAACATAGTGATTCTTCCCACCATACCCGCCCTCCCACCCACCTTCCTACCCCTTTTCCTCCTCCCTCTCCTAGTCCCTTTCTTCTTTTGTACTAAGATCTATTTTCAATTAACTTTATACACATACAGTTAACTCTATACTAAGAAAGGAGTTCAACAAATAGTATGGGAAAAATCTTGTTCCTCAGCAGTTGGACAAGGGCTGTTCAAAGTCGTTGCATCTCAAAGTGTTAATTTCATGTGATCCATGTTTTGGTGATCTATTAGTTATCACAGATCAGGGAGAACATATGGTATTTGTTCTTTCGGGACTGGCTTATCTCACTAAGTATGATGGTGTCCAGTTTCATCTATTTTGTTGCAAATGACAGAATTTCTTTTTTTTTTTACATATCCCATAATTTTGTTATTAGGTCTTCATTTGAGGGAGATTTGGGTTGATTCTATATCTTAGCTGTTGTGAATTGAGCTGCAATAAACATGGAGGTGCAGATAACTCTTTCATGTGCTGGTTTCATTTCCCTTGGGTAAATTTGCAGGAGTGGACAGCTGGGTCATATTCTAGGTCTACATTCAGATTTCTGAGGTATCTCCATACTGTCTTCTACAGTGGCTGTACCAGTTTACATTCCCACCAACAGTGGATTAGGATACCTTTGTCCTCACATCCTCGCCAGCATTTGTTGTTTGTTGATTTCTGTATGAGAGCCATTCTGACCCGGGTGAGGTGAAATCTCATTTTGGTTCTGATTTGTATTTCCCTGACGACTAGTGATCCTGAGCATTTTTTCATGTGTCTTGTGGCCATTTGGATTTCCTCTTTTGAAAAATGCCTTGGAGCCAGCGCTGTGGCGTAGCAGATGAAGCTGCCACCTGCAGTGCTGGCATCCCATATAGGCGCCAGTTTGAGTCCCAGCTGCTCTACTTCTGATCCAGCTCTCTGCTATGGCCTGGGAAGGCAGTAGAGGTCCAAGTCCTTGGTCCCCTGCACCCGTGTGGGAGACCTGGATGAGGCTTCTGGCTCCTGGCTTCGGATTGGTACAGCTCCGGCCATTGTGGCTAATTGGGGAGTGAACCAGCAGATGGATGACACCTCTCTCTCTCTCTCTCTCTCTCTCTGCCTCTCCTTCTCTCTCTGTTTAACTCTGACTTTCAAATAAATAAAGCTTTGAAAAAAAAATAAAAATGCCTTTTTAAGTCCTTTGCCATTTCTTAACTGGGTTGTTTGTTTTGTTGTTATTGAGTTCTATTTTTGTTTTTTAAATAAACCCTGTCAGAGGGAAACATCCTTTTGTTTTTTTTTAAGATGTATTTATTTATTTGAAAGAGTTAGAGAGAGAGAGAGAGAGAGAGAGGTCTTCCATCCAGTGGAAGCATTCCATCCAATGGATTGGGCCATCTTCTATTGCTTTCCCAGGCCATAGCAGAGAGCTAGATTGGAAGTGGAGCAGCAAGGTCTCAAACAGGATGCCGGCGCTTTAGGCCAGGGTGCTAACCTGCTGTGCCCCAGTGCTGGCCCCAGAGTTTATTGATCTATTTGTAGATTCTAGTTATTAATCCTTTATCAGTTGCATAGTTTGCAAATAATTTCTCCCATTCTGTCCATTGCCTCTTCACTTTGTTGAGTGTTTCTTTTGCAGGGCAGAAGCTTATCAATTTGTTGTAATCCCACTTGTTTTGGCTTTGACTACCTGTGCCTCTGGTTTCTTTTCCAAGAACTCTTTGCCTATGTCAATGTCTTGCAGGGTTTCCCCAGTGTTCTCTAATATTTTGGTGGTATCGGGTTGTAGATTTAGGTGTTTAATTCATTTTGAGTGGATTTTTGTGTAAGGTGTAAGGCATGGGCCCTGCCTCATACTTCTGCGTTTGGAAATCCAATTTTCCCAGCACCATTTGCCATATTGGAAACCTCCTTTGTCAAAAATAAGTTGGTTGTAGATGCATGGGTTGATTCCTGGTGTATCCATTCTGTTCCATTGGTCTAGCCATCTGTTTTTGTACCAGTACCAGGTTGATTCGATTATAACTGCCCCATGGTGTATCTTCAAATCTGGTATTGTGATGTCTTCAGCTTTGTTTTTGTTATGTAGGATTGTTTTAGCTATTCAGGGTCTCCTGTGTTTCTGTATGAATTTCAGCATCATTTTTTCTGTCTCTGAGTAGAATGTCCTTGGTATTTTGATTGATATTGCATTGAATCTGTAAATTACTTTTGGAAGTATGGACATTTTGATGATATCAGTTCTTCCAATTCATGAACGTGGAAGATTTTTCCATTTTTTGTGTCTGAGTGGTGGGTGCCCACGCCCTCCACATAGACCCAGTGTCCCTCTAATTTGCGTGGAGTTTCCTCTGCTGTTTTCTTCTTAACTCTTCCCTGAGATCCACTCTCCACACTTTTGTTAAAACTATCTTCCTCTAGATGAGAGCAGTACGCTTCTTCCCATTCTGCCATATTGGAAACCTCAAAGATTTATTTATTTATTTGAAAGACAGAGATACAGAGAGAGAGGGAGAGACAGAGAGAATGGTTTTCCACTTCCACCCACTGGTTCACTCCCCAAATGGTCACCATGGCCAGAACTGAGCCGGTCTGGAGCCAGGAGCCAGGAGCTTCTTCGGGTCTCCCACATGGGTGCGGGTACCCAAGCACTTGGACCATCTTCCGCTGTGTTCCCAGGCCATAAAAAGAAAGCTAGATCGGAAGTGGAGCTGCCGGGACTTGAACTGGCGCCCACATGAGATGCCAGCACTGCAGGTGGAGGCTTAACCTACTACAGCACAGTTCCGGCTCTGCACACACATTGTTTTCACTGGTGTTCACCCACAGAGGACGCAGGGGCTGTGCAGGCAGGGATCAGACGCTTGGCTGCAGTCCATGCCCAGTAGGATTTTCGGATGTCAGGGAAGGTTGCTGTTACTTGGAACTGTGGGCTGTGCAGTTCGACTCTATTTGGTCATCTTACTTGTAATCGGAGATGAAGCTGCCTGACAGGTAAATACAAGATGGCCTCTCAGGACCCCTCCCGCCCCCAGTTGCCGTTCACCTGAGGGGGTGTGAGGCAGAAGGTGGTGGTGTACAGAAGCTGCTGCCGGCTGTGGCTTCCGTGGAGTCCTCTCTGCGGCCCTCTGCTCTGCTGGCAGAGTTCTGAGCTGAAAACACACACCAGAAGAGTCTTCTGGTGGTGGCCGCGGTGCTCCGAGGCCCTCCCCGAGAGCCAGACGTGTGCTGCCGCGGGGAGAGGGCAGGGCACGGCCATCGTGGCTTCTGGAATGCCGTCAGTCCTCCAGATCGCAGACAGAAATTTCAGTTTCAAGAACGACTTTAGTAAAGTAACAAGTGATAAATATGATTTTTATCTTTAAGAAAAAATTGCCAAGTCAGTTGTTGCTTTGATATTAAATTAAGGGCTGGGCATTTGGTGCAGCTTTTAGGGCCCCAAGTCTCGGCTCTGCTTCCCATTCCACACCCAGGAGGCAGCAAGTGGCAGCTCAGACACTTGGTCCCTGCCATCGTCGGGGAGACCCAGACTGAATTCCTGCTCCCCACTTCTGCCTCACCCGGCCCAGCTATTGCGGGCATTTATGGAGTGAATGAATGGATGAGAGGTCTCTCTCTACCCCTCTCTCTCTGCCATTCAAATAAAAGTAAAATTTAAAGTGTTAAAATAATTTTAATAATTATCTAGTGAGCCCGGTTGTAGAGGCTGACTGTAGAACTCTGCAGGGTGTATTATGATCCTCATTCTGGGGAGAAGATTTGCGTCACTAGCAGATACCTAAGATGCTCATGACACTCCATTTCCCAGAGACATAAATATGCTTTATGTCAGACGTTGGGGTGTTTAGCACACTAATGCAATTTTAATATAATTCATCTGGTCACAGCATTTAATGAAGAAATACTCAGTGTCAGTTTCTGTTTTTAAATAATGAATGGGATTATGCACTAAGTTATGTAGGAAAGTGTTTTACAAATAGTAAAACACCACATAAATGCCACTATTTTTTCTAAAATATGTTTTAAAAGTAATCCCAAATGGAAAATATTGCTTTTTTGAATGAACTAGTAAAAACTAGTAAACTACTTTTTTTTTAATTGGGAGAAGAAAATGTCAGTGTCTGGTGGTCAGGCTGGGTGATGCTTTGGTAACAAGCCCGACGTCAGTGACTCCACACGGTGAGCAGTGACTTCTTGCTCCCACGAAGGCGGCAGGCGGCTGTCCGTGTGTCCATCTGGTGTCCTCGGGGCCAGAGATCCTCCAGATGGTAGCTTGCTGATCCTGCCTGCTCCACTCTGCGGCTCCCTTCCTGGTCTCTGCAGCATAGGAGGAGCTGAAGGCCCCACAGTGGCTCGTGCTTCAGTTCAGTTCAGAACTGACAGGAGTTCCATGGCCAGAGCTCGTCGCTGGTCTCTGCCCAGCGCCCAGGGAGCATGAGGGAGCCGTGGAGTGTTTGAGCAGGCAGTAGCCATTCCGTGCATCCTGACCATCCTCCTGTGGCGCAGAATCCATGCAGCCTGGATGAGGGAAGTCCTAGATGAGATGTGTTCATTCTGATTTGTGCTTTCACACTGAGATGTGTGTCCCACCAGCCTTTTCTGTTTGTCTAAAAGAACGCTCACCTTGTCTTGGAAACTCCATGTCCTACTGGCAGTATTGTTAGCCACTTCCAACTCTGACGCACCAGCCCCTGGTTTGTTTTGTTTTTTTGTTTGTTTGTTTGTTTTTTTGTTTTGTTTTGTTTTGTTTTGTTTTTTAAGATTTATTTTAGGGGAACAGGCTCTGTGGCACAAGAGATTAATCCTCCGCCTGTGGTGCTGGCATCCCATATGAGAGTCGATTCTGGTCCCTGCTGCTCCTCTTCCAATCCAGCTCTCTGCTATGGCCTGGGAAAGCAGTAGAAGATGGCCCAAGTCCTTGGGCCCCTGCACCTGCGTGGGAGACCTGGAAGAAGCTCCTGGCTTCTGGCTTCAGATTGGCACAGCTGCAGCCGTTGTGGCCATCTAGGGAGTGAACCAGAGGATGGAAGATCTCTGTCTCTGTCTTTGCCTCTGCCTCTCTGTAACTCTGCCTTTCAAATAAATATTTATTTGAAAGATCTACAGAGAGAGGTAGAGATAGAGAGAGGTCTTCCACCTACTGGTTCACTCCCCAATGGCTGCAACAGCCAGAGCTGAGCTGATCTGAAGACAGGAGCCTGGAGCTTCCTGTGTGTGTTCCACTTGGGACATCTTCCACTCCTTTCCCAGGCCGTTAACTGGAAGTACAGCAGCAGGAACTCAAACTGGCTTCCATGTGGGGTGCTGTTGCTGCAGGCTGGGGCTTTAACCTGCTGCGCCACAGTGCAGGCCCCTGGCTCCTGTTTTTGTCACCATGTGACAGCATCACTACCTGCTGCTTGTAGATCCTCATCGGGCAGGATGAAGACTCCAGCATAAAACTGGTTTTTAATTAGCATGTCTTTACTGTTGAACATAATGTAATTTGTAATTTTTTTCTATATATTTATTTATTTGAGAGGTAGAATTACAGATGGTGTGAGGGAGAGACAGAGAAAAAGGTCTGCTGTCCATCGGCTCACTCCCTAGTGGCCGCAACAGCCGGAGCTTCTTCCCGGTCTCCCATGCAGGTACAGGGGCCCAAGGACTTAGGCCGTCCTCTACTGCTTTCCTAGGCCATATCAGAGAACTGGATTGGAAGACGAACAGCCGGGACTAGAACCACCGCCCATATGGGATGCTGGCACTGCAGGTGGAGGATTAACCTGTGCCATGGTGCCGGCTCCAATTTTTTCTTTTAAGATTTTTATTTATTTACTTGAAAGACAGAGTTACAAAGAGAGAGGGAGACACAGAGAGATCCTCCATCCAGGGTTCACTCACCAAATGACTACAACGGCCAGGACTGGGCCAGGCCAAAGTGAGAAGCTTCAGTCTGGGTCTCCCATGTGGGTGGCGGGAGCCTAAGCATTCAGGCCATCTTCCGCTGCTTTCCTAGACACATTAGCAGGAGCTGGAAGAGAAATGAAACCAGTACCCTTGTAGGATACTGGCTTTGTAGGCAGTGGCTTAACCCACTATATGCTAGTGCCAACCCTGCAAATCTTTTTTTTTTTTTTTTTTTTTTTTTTTTTTTTTTTTTTTTTGACAGGCAGAGTTAGACAGTGAGAGACTGAGAGAAAAGTCTTCCTTTTTCTGTTGGTTCACTCCCCAAGTGGCTGCTACGGCCAGTGTGTTGTGACCGATGCATTGCGCTGATCCAAAGCCAGGAGCCAGGTGCTTCCTCCTGGTCTCCCATGCGGGTGCAGGGCCCAAGGACCTGGGCCACTATCCGCTGCACTCCCAGGCCATGGCAGAGAGCTGGACTGCAAGAGGAGCAACCGGGACAGAATCGGCGCCCCAACCGGGACTAGATCCCAGGGTGCCAGCACTGCAGGCGGAGGATTAGCCTAGTGAGCCATGGCGCTGGCCTTTCCAAATCTTGTTATAAGTAAGGTTGGGGCTGGCACTGCGGCACAACAGGTTAAACCACAGCCTGCAGTGCTGGCATCCTGTTTGGGTGCTGGTTCAAGTACTTGCTGCTCCACTTCTGATCCAACTCCCTGCTCACGGGCCTGGGAAAGTAGCAGAAAATGGCCCAAGCCCCTGGGCTTCTGCACCCACGTAGGAGACCGGAAGGAACTTCCTGGCTCCTGGCTCTGGCCTGGCCCAGCCCTAGTTGTTGCAGCCATTTGGGGAGTGAACCAATGGATGGAAGATCTCTCTCTTTCTGTCTCTCCTTCTCTCTCTCTGTAATTCTGCCTCTCAAATAAATAAATCTTGAAAAACAAATTAAGTTTAGCATTCCAAGGAATCTACTTGAATCCCATAGTAAGACATTGTATACAAGAACAAGACGGGGCCAGTACCGCGGCTCACATGGCTAATCCTCCACCTGCGGTGCAGGCACCCCGGGTTCCAGTCCCGGTCGGGGTGCCGGATTCTGTCCTGGTTGCTCCTCTTCTAGTCCAGCTCTCTGCTGTGGCCCGGGAAGGCAGTGGAGGATGGCCCAAGTGCTTGGGCCCTGCACCCACATGAGAGACCAGGAGGAAGCACCTGACTCCTGGCTTCAGATCGGCGCAGCGCTGGCCATGGCAGCCATTTGGGGGGTAAACCAACGGCAAAAGGAAGACCTTTCTCTCTGTCTCTCTCACTAACTCTGTCAAAAAAAATTTATTTATTTGAGAGGCAGAGTTAGAGAGGGAGAGACAAAAAAAGGTCTTCCATCTGCTGATTTACTCCCCAAATGGCCACAATGGCTGGAGCTTAGCCAATCCGAAGCCAGGAACCCGGAGCTTCTTCTGGGTCTCCCACATGGGTTCAGGGGCCCAATGCTTGTACCGTCCCCCTTGTCTTTCCCAGGAGCATTAGCAGGGAGCTGGAAGTAGAGCAGCCAGGACTTGAACCGGTGCCCATATGGGATGCCGGCTTGCGCAAGCAGAAGCTTAACCCATTACATTAACCACAGCACTGGTCCTAAATGAATTCTTTAAAATGGGCAAAATACTTGAATGGGCACTCCACAACATAAGATACACAAATGGCTCAGTAAAATATTCTCAGCATCATTCATCAGCAGGGAAATCCAAGTGAAAACCAAGACAAGCGCAGACTTCACACGTGAAGAAGGTGCACAGGTGAGCAGGGAGGGTTTGCATCCGCTGCTGTGAGCAGGTGCAGTGGGACAGCACTGAGGAGACCGGCAGTTTCCTGAACTGTGAGATGTTTATCTACTTTATGGCCCAGCAATTCCACCGCTACACGTTTATTTAAGGAAAAGTGGACATGGCCCCGATGCCCATCAGCAGGTGAATGGACATGCTAGCTGTGGTATTTACATGCAGTGGAGTAATACAGAAGTAAAAGGAGTGGCACCACGGCTAAATGTCACATTGTTCTGGGCGAAGGAAGCAGAGGGAAATGTGTATTGTGGTTCTCGTTATGTGGCCCTGCAAATAGACTGAACTGACCTGTGGTGATAGAAATCAGTGCAGTGGGGCTGGCAGTTAGTCTAGCAGGTACATTAGAGGACCTGGGTTTGATTCCCAGCTCCAGTTGCTGTCTTCAGCTTCCTTCTAGTAAGATCCTGAGTGGCAGTAGGATCCACACTGTTGTCAGTGCTGGGTGCTTTGGGGCACAGGCTGATGGAACTTGGGCTGTTCTGCCCACGGCCTGGAACAGGTGGTGCCTTGACAGGTGAAGAGGTGTCCAGAGGCCTTTGTCACTCCTGTGTCACGGTGTTCCCAAGCCCAGTCAGGTACGCTCATGGGTCAGTTGACTCTGCATCAGAGTTCCTCTGGGAGTGCAGCCTCATTCCTCCCTTTGAAGTAGAAAATCAAAGTTCACAGATTAAATGAAAGATGAGTCATTCTACAGAAGTTATTACAGTATGTACTGCTCCTTTATTTGTCTTCAGGGGCTGTAAAACTGACGAGCCTGGCGTGTGGAAATCAGCACATCTGGGCGTGCGATTCCAGGGGCGGGGTCTACTTCCGCGTAGGAACCCAGCCTCTCAATCCCAGTCTGATGCTTCCGGCCTGGATCATGATCGAGCCACCTGTCCAGGTAAGCCAGGTTCAGTGGTGGGAACTTGCTTCGAGGTGAGGTGAGAGGTGTTAGGATGCTGTTCCTGGGGACGGGGACCACAGCCTCTCTGGAGTGGGCCCCAGAGTCAGTGTCGGCCCATGCGGGAAGTTGATCGTTGTGATGTTCAGAGCTGAGCACATTAAAGATTATTTGAGCCACCACTAGGATTTTTTTTCTCCTTAAAAATATTTTATTTCTGATGTTTTACAAAATGAACATCATTTTTTAGAAATGTCAAGCAATACCCAAAAGCATAAAGAAATTGATAGTCACTTAAGATTCTTGCCATGAAGTTAGTGTTCGTTCCATCTGCATTTTTCTGAGTGCCTCTTTTGCTTTGGGGAGAAACTCTCAGCTTCCTGACCACCCCATCCCTCCCCAACTCCTGCCTTATTTCTCTTTACCGTGTATTCTACATGGTTTATTATTTTTTTAAATATTAATTTATTTATTTGAAAGAGTTACTCAGAGAGAGGAGAGGCAGAGAGAAAGAGGTCCTCCATCTGCTGATTCACTCCCCAACTGGCCGCAACAGCCAGAGCTGCACTAATCCAAAGCAAGGAACCAGCAGGCTCTTCTGGGTCTCCCATGTGTGTGCAGAGGCCCAAGGACTTGGGCCATCTTTCAATGCTTTCCCAGGCAGTAGCAGAGAGCTGGATCAGAAGTGAAGCAGCCGGGACCCGAACCTGTGCCCACATGGTATGTCGGCACTGGAGGTGGCAGCTTTACCCACTACGCCACAGCGCCGGCCCATTCTTATTGTCTTGAAATCACAAGCAGATCAGATTTCAGGGCATTATTAGCTACCCTTGAATATCTACTAGGCTTGGTTCCAGGGCTAAGTATATTTGCATTGAAATTTATAATTAGGGGCTGTGATTTAATAGGAGTTATTTACTCAGACTCCTGCTAGTCTCTGTTTTGTGACTTTATTGGCAGACATGGGGCAGGAGAGATTAGTCATTGAACAAAGAACCCTGAAATGGAGACAGGAAAGAAAGAAGAGTTTGGGTAAATGCCTTTGTGTGAATCTCATATGTTGGCCACCAGGAGCCCTCAGGGATGTGGCCACAGAGGCAGAGGCAGAGGCAGGAGTGCAGGGCAGGGCATGGGGACACCAGTCCCGTGGACACTGGCGTGATGTGATGGGAGACCTTACCTGGAAGTCAGGATGCTTGGTGCCATGCCACAGGGAGCCGCGCGTCCTCACTGGTAGCTCTTCCTTCTCCACGTTATGCAGGGAGCAGGTTGGATTTGGGATGGCACCACCTTGTGAATGGTGTAGCAGACATGCAGTGGCGTGTAATGAATTGTGGTACCCCCGTGCTTTTCCTCTGCACGCGGGGAGAACAGACGGTGGCACCAGGGCAGCCACCGCCCCACAGAGGGGGACAGCACCGCTGGTGTGCAGTGATGATGGAAAGCAAGCTGACCTGCACTTAGTGTCGTGGTTCTCAGACTCTCTGGTCACCTTCACCCAAGGGGGCTCATTGTCCATCTGGTCACCTTCACCCAAGGGGGCTCATTGTCCATCTGGTCACCTTCACCCAAGGGGGCTCATTGTCCATTTGGTCACCTTCACCCAAGGGGGCTCATTGTCCATCTGGTCACCTTCACCCAAGGGGGCTCATTGTCCATTGTCAACATGCTTCTTTATGTTCTCTTACGATAGTTTTACATTGCTTCTTCAAAAGTTGTAATTCAAGGGTGGACGTTGTGGCACAGCAGGCTGTGCTGCCACTGGGGACACTCACATCGCATATCAGCGTGCCTGGTTCGAGTCCCACCTCCGCTTCAATCCAGCTTCCTGCTAAACTGCACCCTGGGGTGTAACACATGATGGCTCAAGTGGTTGTTAGTGGAGTTACAGTTGTGCAACCATCACCATCACCCCATTCCAGACATTGTCGTCACTCCCCCAAGAAGCACCTAACCCATCAGCAGCTGCTCCCTTTGCTCCTGGAGCCTCCAGCCCTCAGCCATGGCAGACACTGACCTGTTTTCTCTTACTATGGATTTGCTGCTCTGGGCATTGCATGTAAGTGGGGTCCCATGGGGCCTTTTCTGTCCACTTAGTATCGTGTCGTAGCCTGATCAGTTCTTCATGATTGAATGACGTTCTGATGGAAGACCAGACCATGTTTTCTTTATCTGTTTGTTGCGCTGAAGGACCTTTGGGTTGTTCTACTTCCAGCTACTGTGAATAATGCTACTGTGAACATTTGAGTACAGATTGTAAACATGGTTTCATTCCAATTGGTATATGCCTGTAAATGGAATTGCGGGAGCATGGGGATTCTGTTTAACTTTTGAAAAAAATATTTATTAGAAAGGTAGAGTGACAGAGAAGGAGAGACTGTCCATCTGCTCTTTCACTCTTCACGTGTCTGCAATAGCCAGCGCTAGACCAGACTGAAGCCGGGAGTCCTTGGGCCGTCACCTGTTGCCACCCAGGCACATTAGCAAGAAGCTGGATCAGAAGCAGAGTAGCTGGGACTCAGACTGGTCTGTGATCGTACATGGGATGAAGGCATCCCAGGTGACAGCTTAACCCTCTGCCCCACAGCTCCTGTCCCCTGTTTAACTTTTCAAGAAACTGCCAGATTGGTTTCTACTCATTTTACATTCCACCAGAAGCATGTGAGGATCCAAATTTTTCTATACTCTCATTCCCCCAATTTTTTTTTTAACTCTAGTCATCCTAGTAGGTATGAAGTGATATCTCATTATGGTTTTGATTTGCATTTACCTAATGATTAATGATATTCTACACCTTTTTGTGTGGCTTGTTGGTCATTTTTATATATTCTTTTTTTAAAAATTTATTTGTTGGGGCCCAGCCCTGTGGCATAGTGGGTAAAGCCAACGCCTGCAGTGCTGGCATCCCATATGGGCACTGGTTCAAGTCCCAGTTGCTCCACTTCCAATCCAGCTCTCTGCTGTGGCCTGGGAAAGCAGTAGAAGATAGCCCAGGTCCTTGGGCCCCTGCACCCTCGTGGGAGACCCAGAAGAGGCTCCAGGCTCCTGGCTTTGGATCAGCACAGCTCCTGCCGTTGCAGCCATCTGGGGAGTGAACCAGTGGATGGAAGACCTCTCTCTTTCTTTCTCTCTCTCTACCTCTCTCTCTCTGCCTCTGCCTCTCTGTAACTCTGCCTTTCAAATGAACAAATTAAAAAAATATTTATTTTTTTGAAAGAGTTACAAGAGTGAGAGAGAGATAGGTATCTTCCATCTGCTGGTTCACTCCCCAAATGGCCATGATGATCAGGGCTTAGGAACCAGAAGCTTCATCTAGTCTCCCATGTCAGCAGGGGCCCAAGCAATTAGCCATCTTCTGCTTGGCCAGGTGCTTCAGCTGGGAGCTAAATAGAAAGTGGAGCAAACAGGACTCCACCTAGCATCCTTATGGAATGCCAGCATTGCAGGCAGCAGCTTTACCCACTATGCCACAACACCGGCCCCAGTATATATTCTTTTTTTTATTATTTAAGGTTTACTTTATTTATTTGAAAGACAGAGTTAGAGAGAGAGATAGAGACAGAGACATCCACTGGTTCACTCCCAAGATGGCCACAAGGGCCGGAGCTAAGCTGATCTGAAGCCAGGAGCCTCCTCCAGGTCTCCCACGTGGGTGTAGGGGCCCAAGCACCTGGGCCATCCTCCACTGCCCTCCCGGGCCACAGCAAAGAGCTGGACTGGAAGAGGAGCAACTGGGACTAGAACCTGGCGCCCATGTGGGATGCCAGCACCACAGGCGGAGGATTAACCAAGTGAGCCACGGCGCTGGCCCCAAGGGTGTATTTTTGTGTTTTTTTTTTGTTTTGGTTTGGTTTTTTTTGTTTTTTTTTTTTAATAACATTCGGTTTACTTATTTTTCTTTGCACTCTTGGTGTCCTATGTAAGAACTGTTGCTTGATTTAAAGTCACAGATTTATATTTTCCTTTAGGAGTTTTATAGTTGTAGGAGTTTTATAGTTGTAGGTGTTTATCCATTTTCAGTTAATTTTTTTTTTTTGACAAGCAGAGTTGGACAGTGAGAGAGAGAGAGAAAGGTCTTCCTTCCGTTGGTTCACCCCCCAAATGGCCTCTATGGCCAGCACGCTGTGGCGATCCAAAGCCAGGAGCCAGGTGCTTCCTTTTGGTTTCCCATTCAGGTGCAGGACCCAAGGACCTGGGCCATCCTCCACTGCCCTCTGAGGCCACAGCAGAGAGCTGGCCTGGAAGAGGGGCAACCGGGACAGAATCTGACACTCCAACCGGTACTAGAACCCTAGGTGCCAGCAAGTGAGCTGTGGTGCCGGCCTTTTTTTTTTTTTTTTTTTTTTTTGGGGGGGGGGGGAACAAGTTAATTTTTGTATCTGGTGTAAGATAAGTGTTAAAAATCATTCTTTCCCATGTGGCTCTCCAATCTGTACCAGCACCATTTACTAAGAAGAGTGTTTTTCTTCATTAAATTGTTTATACACTCTTGTCAAAACCAATTGATCATAAATATGAAGGTTTATTAGTGGACTCCTAGTTCTGTTCAGTGATCTGTATGTCTCTCCCTATGCTGTGCTGTCCTGATTTCCTAACTGTGTCATATACTTTGAAATCAGAAAGTATGAGTTTGCCAGCTTTTTCAAGATTATTTTGGCTACCCAGAGCACCTGCTATAGCCATGTGAATTTCAGGATGTGTTTGTCAGTTCCTGCTCCCTCCTGCAAAAAAAAAAAAAAAAAAAAAAAAAAAAAACCAGTTGAGAGTTTGAAAAGAATTGCAGTTAATCTGTGGCTGCTTCTGGCAAGTGGTACCAGCTCCCTGCCGCTAAGTCTTCCCGTCTAGGAACATGGGATGTCTTTCTGCTTGTTTAGGTCTTTAGTTCCCTTCAACAGTGCTCTGTAGTTCTTGGAGTATGTGTGTTGTACGTCGTTTGCTAAATGTGCTCCTAAGTCCTGTATTGTTGGTGCTAGTGTAAAGAGAATTGTTTCTACATTTTGCTCTTAGATCGCGTATTGCTACTGTAGATTTCTGTGTATTGTTTCGTCACTGACAACCTTGTTCACCTTGTTTGCTACATCTATCTAATAACATTTTGTAGATTTCTTAGAATTTCGTATGTATTAATACAAGATCATGTCTACCAATAGAAACAATTTTGCTCTTCCTTCCCTGTCTGGATGGCTTTTATTTCATTGTTGTTCTGACTGTAACTTCCAGAAGGAAGTAGCAGGAGTGAGCATTCTCTCCTTGTTGCTGATCTTAGGGGAGAGCATCTACTCTTCTACCGTGAGGTGTGATGTTAGCTGTGTGTTTTAGAGGTTTACTTTATTTACTTGAAAGGTAGAGTTAGAGAGAGAGATCATCTGTCTACTGGTTCATTCCCCAAATGGCCACCAAGAGCCAGGAGCTTTATCCTGGTCTCCCACAACCCATATGGAACCCGCAGAGGTCCAAGCACTTGGGTCATCCTCCCCTGCTTTCCCAGGCACATTAGCAGGGAACTGGATTAGAAGTAGAGCAGGGGCCAACGCTGTGGCTCAGCGGGTTAACGCCCTGGCCTGAAACACCGGCATCCCATATGGGTGCTGGTTCAAGACCCAGCTGCTCCACTTCCAATCCAGCTCTCCGCTATGGCCTGGGAAAGCAGTAGAAGATGGCCCAACTCCTTGGGCCCCTGCACCCGCGAGGGAGACCTGGAAGAAGCTCCTGGCTTCTTGCTTTGGATTGGCACAGCTCTGGCAGTTGCAACCATCTAGGGAGTGAACCAGCAGGTGGAAGACCTCACTCTCTCTCTGCCTTTCCTCTCTCTGTGTAATGCTAACTTTCAAATAAATAAATAAACCTAAAAAAAAAAAAAAAAAAAAAAAAAGTGGAGCAGCCAGAGCTTGAATCAGCGTCCATATGGGATGCTGGCAACACAGGCAGCAGCTTAACCCATTATGCCACAGTGCAGGCCCCAGCTGTGTGGTCTTTAAAGATACTCTTTAGGGGGCCCGTTGGCTATGGTGCAGCAAGCTAAAGGCCCTGGGCTGCAGCACCAGCATCCCATATGGGCTCCGGTTCAGGTCGTGGCTGCTCCACTTCCTATCCAGCTCCCTGCTAATGTGCCTGGGAAAGCAGCGGAGGATGCCCCAAGTCCTTCAGCCCCTGAACCCACGTGGGAGACCCAGATTGGCCCAGCTCTGGCCATTGTGGCCATTTGGAGAGTGAACCAGTGGATGGAAAACCTCTCTCTCTGTGTGTCTCTAACTCTCTTTGTAACTCTGTCTTTCAAATAAATAAAATCTTTAAAAAAAAAAAAAGAATACTCTTTATTTGGTTAGGTTTCCTTCTATTCTTGTTTGTTAAATGTTTAGTTGTGAGAAAGTGTTGGGTTTTGTCATGCTTTTTCTGCTTCTAGTAAGATAATCATGTGGGCTCTTTATAAATACATTACAAATGGCCGGCGCCGTGGCTCACTAGGCTAATCCTCTGCCTGCGGCACCAGCACACCGGGTTCTAGTCCCGGTCGGGGCGCCGGATTCTGTCCTGGTTGCCCCTCTTCCAGGCCAGCTCTCTGCTGTGGCCAGGGAGTGCAGTGGAGGATGGCCCAAGTGCTTGGGCCCTGCACCTGCGTGGGAGACTGGGAGAGGCACCTGGCTCTTGGCTTCAGATCCAGCCACAGCAGCCATTGTGGGGTGAACCAACAGAAAAAGAAGACCTTTCTCTCTGTTTCTCTCACTGTCCACTCTGCCTGTCAAAAAATAAATAAATAAACAAATACAATATAATACAATACATTGACTGAGTTACATGTGCTTAACCGCATTTTCATTCCTGGGACAAATCTTACTTAGTAGTAGTGTAAAAATCCTTGTAAATGTTGCAAGATTTGGTTTGCTGGTGTTTTTGGTTTTTTTTTGTTTTTGTTTTTGTTTTGACAGGCAGAGTGGACAGTGAGAAAGAGAGACAGAGAGAAAGGTCTTCCTTTGCTGTTGGTTCACCCTCCAGTCAGCACCGCGCTGATCCGATGGCAGGAGCCAGGTACTTACCCTGGTCTCCCATGGGGTGCAGGGCCCAAGCACTTTGGCCATCCTCCACTGCACTCCCAGGCCACAGCAGAGAGCTGGCCTGGAAGAGAGCCAACCGGGACAGAATCCGGCACCCCAACTGGGACTAGAACCCGGTGTGCCGGTGCCGCAAGGCGGAGGATTAGCCTAGTGAGCCGCGGCGCCGGCTGGTTTGCTGGTATTTTATTGAGAATTTTTGTGTCTGTATTCAGGAGGGATATCAGCCTTTGGTTTTCTGGTCATGTGTTTGATTTTGGTATCTGGCATGATAGAGCATATTGGGAATTATGCTCTATTTTTTGGAGAAGTTTGTGAAGGATTGGTGTTGATTTTTTTTTAAGCCTTTGTGAGAATTCATCAACATACCCATGTCAACACAAGCTTTTCTTTGAGGGAAGCTTTTGTGTTTTTTGTTTTGTTTAGTTTTTAAAGATTTATTTATTTATTTGAAAGAGTTACAGAGAGAGAGAGATCTTCCATCTGCTGGTTCCCTCTCTAATGGCTATAATTGCTAGGGCTAGACCAGGCCAAAACCAGGTCTCCCACATAGTAGCAGGGGTCCAAGGACTTGGGCTGTCTTCCATTACTTTCCAGGCATCTTAGCAGGGAGCTGGATCAGAAATGGAGCAGCCAAGGACATGAGCTGGTGCTCATATGGGATGCCAGCATCACACATGGTGGCGTAATCCACTGCCACAACACCAGCCCTGAAGGAAGTTTTTTGACTACTGATTTAATTTCTTTCCTTGTTACGGTTCTATACAAAACGGTTTTTATTTCCTCTTGATTCAATTTCAAAAATTTATGACTCTCCAGGAATTTATTCGTTTCATCTCTTATCTGATTTTTGGCACCCACTTGTTTGTAATATTTTCTTTAAAAAAAAAAAGATTTTATTTATTTGAGAAGGTAGAGTTATAAACAGAGAGGGAGAGGCAGAGAGAAAGGTCTTCCATCTGCTGATTCACTCCCCAAATGGCCAGAACGCCAGAGCTGGGCGGATCCGAAGCCAAGAGCCAAGAGCTTCTGCCGGGTCTCCCACACGGGTGCAGGGGCCCAAGCACCTGAGCCATCTTCTGCTTTCCCAGGCTGTAGCAGAGAGCTGGATCAGAAGAGGAGCAGCTGAGACATGAACCAACGCCCATATGGGATGCCCCCGCCACAGGTGGTAGCTTAGCCTACTATGCCACAGCGCCGGCCCCCTATAGTATTTGAAATTATACAGAGAGAGAAGGAGAGGCAGAGAGAAAAAGGCGTCCACATGGGATGCCAGCACTGCAAGCAGTGGCTTTACCCAGTACACCACAGCGCCAGCCCATAGTATTCTCTTATCTTTTTTATTTCTGTCCAGTTGATAGTAATATCCCCTGTTTCATTCCTGATTTTAATAAATTAAGTCAACTCCTTTTTTCTTAGCCAGTCTACCTAAGGTTTCTCACCTGTTTCTTTTTTTTTTTTTTTTTTTTTAGTTTTAAAAAAACTGTTGGAGCTGGTGCCGTGGCTTAATAGGCTAATCCTCCACCTGCGGTGCCGGCACACCGGGTTCTAGTCCCGGTCGGGGCGCCGAATTCTGTCCCGGTTGCCCCTCTTCCAGGCCAGCTCTCTGCTGTGGCCCGGGAGTGCAGTGGAGGATGGCCCAAGTGCTTGGGCCCTGCACCCCATGGGAGACCAGGAGAAGCACCTGGCTCCTGCCTTCGGATCAGCGTGGTGCGCCGGCCACAGCGTGCCATCCGCAGTGGTCATTGGAGGGTGAACCAACGGCAAAGGAAGACCTTTCTCTCTGTCTCTCTCTCTCACTGTCCACTTTGCCTGTCAAAAACAAAACAAAACAAAAACCTGTCGGTATTGCATCTGTGTTCTTTATTCTTCCATGCATTCTTGTGCACGTTGCTTTGCTTAATAGTGATGGTCCTCCGATAGCTCCAGGCAGTATTTGTCAGGACTCCCGTGTGCCTGTGTAGGAGCTGCAGAGCTGCTGGGTTACTAAGTGTGCGGTCCCAGGGCAGAGCTGTGCCAGGCTCCGCAAAGGGCTGGTCTGCAGGACGGGCTGTGGCAAAGAATGTGGTTGTGTGGATTTGAGCTCACGTGTGCTTTGCCACTGTGGGGAGCAACCCGGACTAGACTAAGTTACTGGAATTAAGACTTATTCTATGCATCTGCTCTCCCACAATATGGCGCTGAGAAGGGAGAAGCAGCTTCTACACAGCTGCCTCCAGTTCAACCAATAAACAGCAGGACCTGCTCCTGATTGGAGGAGAGCAGCGTACTCGGCGTGTGGGTAGCAGAGTTGGGATTGGTGGAAGAGGACTATAAAGGAGGAGAGAGACAACATGCACCAGGAACATCTAAGGGGAACACCTGTGCAGCCCCCGAGAGAGCCGGCCGGCCGGCGGTGTGCCGCTCCCCCGCGGAAGTGGGGAATGTGGCAGGGGGAACCGCCCTTCCACGGAGGTGGAAGGGACGGCAGCCAACCCGGGAAGAACCAGCAGCAAACCCGGGGAGGGCCGAGCAGACGAAAGAACAACGCAGAATCCTGTGTCGTTCCTCCACGAAGACGGGGAGCGACATAATGGTGCCGTGACTCGGATATGAAGCCTAGGCAGGGCTTAGTGTCGTTCCTCCACGAAGACTGGGAGCGACAGCCACCCCTGTCCCGGCAAGTCAAGTCTGATGCAGGAAACTGGCCAGACAGTAAGCCCAGGGCAGCCAAGGGCGGGAGCCATGCTTGCTCCACAGTGTTCGCCTCTGTCCAGCCGCCAGGCCATACGGGCACCAAGCAGTGCAGTTACACTGAGGATTGTGTGAACCCACAAACTCCTGTTCATGTCTCCCCCAGATTAAAATACCCTCGAGAAAGCTTCCCTTGGAATGCTCTGTACTCTGATCGAGGGCTTTCCCAGGAAAGTAACCAAAATAGAATGCATTCACACAAAAGGACCTCGCAGCTCTGCCCTGAATGAAGCAGGGACTGCCAGGCGGACTGCGGAGCATCGGCCGCTGGGGCACTTGTGCTGAGTCGAGCCCCCTCCGCCCCTTCGGCTGGCCTCTTAGTTCTGCGGAATTCACGGAAGTTTTTTCACATTGGCTTGGGGTGGGGATGGGGGTCAGGTTTTCCATCTGCGCAGGCCACTCTTCACACTGCAGTGTTGCAGCCACTTCCCAGTCCTCGGCCCCGTGTTCACCCCACGGAGGAGAAATGCCAGGAGCAGTTCCCTCGCTTGGGGGAAACGCCTCCCTCAGATCAGCTGAGCGCCTTGTCCAGCATCTCCACCCTGTGAGTAGGGACTCCGTGGGCCCAGGCTGGCCCCTCCTAGGGCTGCCCTGCCCTGGGACCAGCTGCTTAGTTTATGAGGTCAGAAATCACAGTGGACTCTGAGGGACTTCACCTTGTGCTAAGCCTTTTTTTTAATGATTTATTTTTGTTTCTTTGAAAGGGAGTGACAGAGAGATCATCATCCTCTGGTTCATTCCCCAAATGGCCACAGCAGCCTGCAAAGCCGAGAGCCAAGAACTCCATCCTGGTCTCCCACATGGGTGACAGGGCCCTAAGTGCTTGGGCCATCATCCACTGCCTTCACGGGCACATTAGCAGGGAGCTGGATGGGAAGTGGAGCAGTCGGGATTCAAACCAGCACTCTGACATGGGATGCCGGTGTCTCAGGTGGTGGCTTAACCCGCTCTACCACAACGCTAGCCCCTGGCTAAGGCTCTCCAATCCTCAACTCGAGTCCCCACCTGACAGAGAAGAGAACCCCAGCTCTAGGAGGTTTAGAAAGTTGCTTGAGGCCTCACAGTTACCAGGGGCAGCTGAGATGCAGACCCAGGTATGTGACGCCGCAAGCTGACTTCCCTCCGAGGCCTGGGCCAGGATGCTGGCTGCAGGAGCCGTAGGGGACCACGGTGTCATGGCAGCATGTCACAGGCTGGGACCACACACTGGGTGTTAAGGGTGAAGCTTGTGTGCATCTTTGTGCAGAGGAGCCTGGGGAAGCAAGTCCAGGTGCCAGCAGCAAGGAGCACGAAAAAGATTTGCAGTCAGGAGAGTTGGAGAGGAAGTGGAACCCACCGACCTGACTGTCATCGACCCCTTTCTGTTTGGTTCGTTTCTGCCAAGGCTGGAGCTGCTTCACTTCACCTGCCTGCAGGGAGTTCGCAGCCGGACAGCATGGAAGCAGGTGATCCAGGCCAGAGGGCACCTGCGGTGCAGCAGCAGGAATCCCGCGATGAGCTGCGGCTTCTCTATTTTTGTCTCCTGTTCTCTCTGGTAGAACCTCCTCCTGTGCTAGTTTTGGGGGGAGTTTTAACAAAGTACTGAAAACAAATGACTCAGTTTTCAGACTTGCTACCATTTGGAACGATTTGGAGAAAATATTTATAGTTGTGTTTAGCATCTTGCAAGTTTGCAGTGTGCTGTTTCAGTCAAAGGATTTTCTGCACGTTTTGAGGCTCCTCTGAACCAGCAGAGTTGATGAAATGACCCTCTCAGTGCTGGGGCCCTGAGGGAGGAAGAGGGTCTTCAGGCTGCCTGCCCCCGAGCTGCCCCTCCCCCTTTGCCCCCTGAGCAGACCCTGCTTCTTCGGAAGCCTCATGTGGCAACAGCGCCGGCTTCCAGCTTCCTCTTCCCAGCTTACGCCTGGCAAAGAGAGGAGCTTGGAAAGCAAGCTGGATATAATCGGCAAATAGCCAAACCAGCATTGAAAAATTAATGTAAATCCAGCTACTTGGGGTATTTTTAGTTGTATGGACAAGAAAAAGCAAACTTCAGAATGTGATGGGGACAGTGCTGTGAGAGGGATTGCCGTGTGAAGGCACGCTGCACAGCCCAAGGGCCAAGCTGCCAGCTGCAGCGGGCGCCAGTGCAAGTCCTGGCTGCTCCACTTCCTACCCAGCTCCCTGTTAATGTGCCTGGGAAAGTGGTGGAAGGCGGCCCAAGTGCTTGAGCCCCTGCACCCACGTGGGAGACCAGGATGAAGTTCCTGGTTCTCAGCCTCCCCGCCTCCCCTCTCCCCCTCTCCCCCTCCCTCTCTCCCTCTCCCCCTCTCCTTCTCTCCCTCTCCCTCTCCTCCCTCCTCCTCCCCCACTTTCCCTCCTTCCCCCTCTAACTCTGCCTTTGAAATAAATTAATTAATCTCAAAAAGACACCAAAACAGACCCATTGGAGACGTTTTACTCCCTTGACTCCCATCTCAGGGAGTGCTAGGCAAGGCCCCTTGTTACTCTTCCTCTTCTCACCCAGCAGAAATAGGTCCCTCTGAGCAGAGTCAGAGACAGCTGGGAGCAGGGGATACACACACAAAAAGCCAAGCTCTGGATGCAGCCGAGCACCTGCTCCGGAGAGTCTGGGGGTGTCCTGGAGTAGAATTGCTGAGCCATGGGGCTGCTTCAGCCAGACCCCTCTTATACCTCGTCGGGGCCACTGTGGGCTAAATCCCTCTCTGTGTCCCAAGGAAAGCAGGCTTGTCTCTGGACCCAGCTGTTTTCTTGTTGGAGCGTCCCCGGGGCTAACAGAACACAATGTCACATGCCAGAGCAGCGGACACAAGGGCTTGGGGAGTCCTTGTTCCCAACAGGAGAAAGAAGTTAGTGACTGCACAGGGGCTTCAGAAAGTCTCCTGGGCCCCACAGCATTTGCTGTGAGGAGCGTGGGTTTGATGAAAAAGTCTATGAAAACAGGACACACACAGAGAGTGGCCAAGTGGCGCTTCGTGGCTGATGTCTTTGAAGTTGCCTTTATTTTCTAACGTCATATGATAAACGTATTCTTTGTGGAATATGCACTCCATGACTGTAATACTCTACTAAGGAACAGTCTGGGGAAACAGTAAGAAATGTTCCCAATGCTGTTCGTGCTTTGAGAGTGAAAAGGTGACCGTGCCCTGCTCACAGTGAGATTGTGTGCTGAGGAGAGGGGTGGCAGCTGTGTTGTGGAGTGTCTGCCGACAGGCTGTCACACCCACAGATGTCGTGAGTGAGCGCAGTGCACTCTGAGCAGCCACTTGAAGTCACGCCGGGATTGTTCTGGGCTGAGAAGCTCAGAGGGGGCCTTGCCACTCAGCAGAGCCACCACACAGCCTTGCTGGGCTCAGCTCCTCCCCTGGGGACTGGAGGAGCCGGAGGGAAGCCTCTGGAAGGGGGTCAGCTCCTGCTGAGCCTGCAGGATGCTCGGTGTGCTGTCCGGGGTTGCATCCAACCTGTGAAACAACTGCAAACCCCCTGGCAGTGGGAGGGACCGAGAGCAGGGCCGAGGCTGCGTGGCTGCTCACTCGTCTCCCGGCGTGGACAGGAGGCCGACGTGCGTCTTCCACAAGGACTCATCTGTTGTGGTCTGTGTGTCTCGCTCCTGCTCTAGAACACCCCTCTGACCTCCCAGTCCACAGAAACCTGAGTCCCCCCAGCCTTCCCAGCCCTTCCACTAAGCCACTGTTTCCTTTTATTTATTTTTTTAGGATTCATTTATTTATTTGAAAGAGTTACACAGAGAGAAGGAGAGGCAGGGGGCGGGGAAGTCTTCCATCCGCTGGTTCAGTTGGCCACAATGGCTGGAGCTATGCCAGTCTGGAGCTTCCTCCAGGTCTCCCACGTGGGTGCAGGGGCCCAAGGACTTGGGCCATCTTCTTCTGCTTTCCCAGGCCACAGCAGAGAGCTGGATAGGAAGTGGAGCAGCCAGGACTCGAACTAGCACCCATATGGATGCCGGCACTGCAGGCGGCGGTTTTACCCACTACACCACAGCACTGGCCCTTTCCTTTTATTTTTTTAACTTTTTAATTTTATTTGCTTGGAAGACAGAGAAATTTCCTGTCCCCTGGCTCTTTCCCCAGATGTCTGCAACAGCCAGGAGTGGAACAGGCGAAAGTCAGGAGACTGGAACCTAAGCAGGGTCTCCCACGTGGGTGGCAGGAACCCAGCTTCTGGAGCCATCACCACTACGTTGGGTTGGGTGTTGCAGAGGAAGCAGAGATAAACAAGGCCATGTCTGGGGTTAAGATAAATGTCCTGGGGCCAGCACTGTGGTGTAGCAGGTCAAGCCGCCGTCTACAATGCTGACATCCCTTATAGATGGTAGTTTGCGATCTGGGTGCTCCACTTCTGATCCAACTCCCTGGTAATGCACCTGGGAAAACAGAAGAAGATGGCTCAAGTGCTTGGGCCCCTATACCTGCATGGGAGACCCAGATGAAGCTCCTGGCTCCTGGCTTCAGCCTGGACCATCCTTGGCTGTTGAGGCCATGAGCCAGTGGATGGAAGTTGTCTTTCCCTCTTCTCTTTCTGTAACTTTACCTTTCAAGTAAATAAAATAAATATTTTTTAGAAAAAAAGAAAAAGGTAACTGTCCTAAAGAAGAGAGGGCAGAGGATTACGGAAATAGCCCTGAAGGAGGCTGATCGCGTGGTCCAGCCCTTGTGTTCCTGGACGCTGCAGCGTTTGAGTTGGACTTTGCTGGCTCCCTGGATTTTCCGTGACCAGCATGGAGCTCGGCCCCGTGTTCCTGAGTAGGGAAAGGTGCCGCCTGTGGTGCTGCAGACAAGACGGGGCCTGTGGAAGACCATTCAAGCGCTGCAAGACCTTAGCCTCTCGGGCCTCTAGGCACTAAATAGCAGCCCCAAATGAGAACCTCTGCGAGTGCAGGGCACAGAAGGGACATTGTGTGAAGCAGAAGATTCCATATGTCCTTTCGGTCTGGATTTGGAGGACCCGTTTATTGGCAGGAAGTAGGGTTTGTTGATGAGCATGAATTAGAAGGGCAGCACAAGGGAAGGCCTAGGAGTGCCCACAAGGGCCCACCACTTGTCAGAGGACCCGGATGGGCAGGGTGTTTGACTCCTGCAGACATCCAGAAGGAGCTGCCTCAGGTCACGGGATTTTCAGGTACACCCGCATTAAGCCAAATGAAGCCTCAGGTCTTTGAGATGTGGATTTGCTGGGAGACAAGGTATTTGAACTTGGCCTCAGTCATATGCTCCTTGCTGTCATTGTTACTGTCTTTAATCTTTTTTCATTTCATTTGAAAGTCAGAGATAGACATGGAGATCTAGTCACTGGTTCACTCCTCAGTGCCCACGACAGCTAGGGCCAGGCCAACCCAAATCCAGGAGCCAAAAACTCTGTCTCCCACATGAGTGGCAGGGATTCAAGTGCTTGGACCATCACCTGCTGCCTTACAAGGTGCACGTGACCGGGAAACTGGATCAGAAGCAGAGGAGCTGGGTCTTGACCCAGGCACTCCCATACGGGATGCCGGTGCCTCAGGCCAGGGCTTTAACCCGCTGCACCACAGCGCCGGCCCCTCAAGCAGCATCTCAACTGTGCTGAAGGCCTTCCCGTGTGCTCCTTGTTCTGCAGCTCATCACACATGGACGATGACTTACGTGTAAACCCTGGACACCTTGCCTTGGGGTCTTCGAAGGCACCCACATGCCTGTCTGGAGCCTGGGTTACAGTCACACAGGGCCACACACATGGAGATCCATCAGAGAGGCTGTCTCCAGGGTCCTGAAGGGCAACGCATTCCATAGCAGACAGAGTGCACCGCTGAGGGGGCTGCTGTTGGGAGTCTGCGGCTGACTCCACAGCCAGGCCTCTCTGAAGGCTCAGAGCAGGGCCTGGCAGGATCCAGGTGGGGGTGATCTGCAAGGAGCCATGCGGATCCTTCAGCCGGGTTCCTGAGGTCGTTGCTACACATCTGTGAGATACGTGCTGGGGTGGAATCCAAGTGGGGGCCTGGCACGAGATGTTACTGCACAACAAAAGCCCATCCATCCGGGATGCAGGCCTGGGCCTGTCGTGTCGTCACCCATTCCGGGGACTGGCCTGCCACCTCGACGTGGCCTCTGAGCACTGCTCCCCGGCAAGACCTCCCTGAGCCAGCACTGCTCAGGTGCGCGGCTGCTCTGCCTGGAGGTGCCTTGTGCACAGGCAGCTGGAAGGTGGCACTGGGCCTTCCCAAAGGTCTACAAGGGCCTCTGCCCTGTGGCAGCTGAACTAAATTCCTTTCTTCATATGAGAATAAGCGACCTTGGGAATGTGTCTCTGTCATAAAGTACAGGGGCAGAACCACATCAGGGCCATCCGAGGGGCCTGGTCACACTGCCACGCCTCCCCTCACCCCCCAGATGGGCATCCAGAGGGTCTAGTGCGGGGCTCCAGCACCTTTCTTGGTTTTTATTTTAAGTCAGAGTCACCCATCAGAATCTGTCGGTTAACGTGGCTTCCAGTTCTGCAGGGCGTCCTGCAGTAAGCAACCCCCACCCCCGCCAGCACACACACGTTTCCCCTCTCGAGAGAATGGCTTACAGTTCGTATCTTGAATAGGTGCTTCGGGAGGCATTCTGTATACTTTTTTTAAGACTTATTTATTTTATTTGAAAGGAAAAGTTACAGAGAGGGATCTCCCATCCAGTGGTTCACTCCCCAAATGGCTGCAATGGCTGGGGCTGGGCCGGGCTGAAGCCAGCAGCCAGGAGCTTCTTCGAGGTCTCCTAATGGGTGCGTCTGCACCACAGCGCCAGGCCCCTGGGAGCTGTTCTCCATCCTACCAGTGGTCAGCGTTTGGGCGGAGTCCCCTGGAAGGGAAGGACACAGAGCTCTTACCTTTGTCCCCTAGCCACACGCCCTCCTGTGGCTACCCCACTGCCCAGTGTGTGCCATGCTATGTAGAGGCCGGCGTGTGGCGTAGAAGGTTAAGCCTCCACCTGTGGTGCCAGCATCCCATATGGGCGCTGGTTCATGTCCCGGCTGCTCCATTCCCGATCCAGCTCCCTGCTAATGTGCCTGGGAAAGCAGGGAAGGGTGGCCCAAGTGCTTGGGCTCCTGCGCCCACGTGGGACACCCAGAAGTTCCTGGCTTCGACCTGGGTCAGCCCTGGCCATTACAGCTATTTGAGGAGTGAACCAGTGGTTTGAAGATCCCTCTCTTTCTCTCTATTTTTTACTTTCAAATAGAAAAGATCTTAAAAAGTAATAATTAAAAAAAAAAAGAAAAAAGGAAGGAGCTCTTCACAGCCAAGCAGGGGTGAACTGCACGTTTGCTTGCCTGTGCCACTCAGGCTGTTCATCCAGTTTTCTGGGTGCAGTTTGACGTCCAGCCCCACACTCTGTTGGTGCCTCTCCACGCACGTGGACGCCAGAGACATCCTCTCCACTTCTTTCTGCAGAGGCCATCTGGACCCCGGGGGTCAGCTCCACTCTCTTGTTGCCCCCTCTGGCTGGGTGGCTCTCCTGGACCCTGTGTCCTCCCTGTGCTCACTTTGGGAAATTGACCTCCGGTCAGTGCCTGGAAAGGGGTTATTTGAGGTGACTTCTGGCAATACTGCATGTTGTAAGTCTCATCTGTGTTCACCCTTGACCTTGGCTGGGTGTGGCAGCGAGGGTAGAAATCGTTTTCCTTTGTAGCGTTGAAGGTCTCTACCAGCTCCTGGCCTCCAACATTGCTCTTGAGAAGTCTAGGGCTGTTGCACACCTGGTCCTGGATATTTGACCTGCTTTTTGTCTCTAGAGAGGTTTGGTTTTTTTTGTTTTTTTTTTTTTGTTTTTTTAAGATTTATTTATTTATTTGAAAGGCAGAGTTGCAGAGAGAAAGAGAAAGAGGCCGGCACCACGGCTCACTAGGCTAATCCTCCGCCTGCGGCACCGGCACCCCGGGTTCTAGTCCCGGTTGCTCCTCTTCCAGGCCAGCTCTCTGCTGTGGCCCGGGAAGGCAGTGGAGGATGGCCCAAGTGCTTGGGCCCTGCACCGCATGGGAGACCAGGAGAAGCACCTGGCAGCACGCTGGCCGTAGCAGCCATTTGGGGGGTGAACCAACAGAAGGAAGACCTTTCTCATTGTCTCTCTCTTCACTAACTCTGTCAAAAAAAATAAAAATTAAAAAAAGAAAGAAATCTTCCATCCGCTCGTTCACTCCCCAAATGGCCGCAACAGCCGGAGCTGCTCCAATCCAAAGCCAAGAGCCAGGAGCTTCTTCTGGATCTCCCACGTGGGTGCAGGGGCCCAAGTACTATGGCCATCTTCCACTGCTTTCCCAGGCTGTAGCAGAGAGCTGGGTCAGAAGTAGAGCAGCCAGGACTGGAACCGGCGCCCATATGGGATGCCAGCACTGTAGGCGGCAGCTTTACCAACTATGCCACAAAGCCGACCCCCTCTCTGGATGTGTTATGATCTCTTTTTCCCGGTGTTCTAAGAATAGGTACCTGTGGTGTACCTTGCTGAGGGCCCACGTTCGGCCTACGTGCTGGTGAGCGCCGTGAGCCTGACTTGCGCTCCCGTTGCTCTGCAGTGCCCGCTGCCCTGCCCTCCTTTCTTTCTCACTCTCCTGCTGCGGTTCTTCCTGATTGTGGACTCTTCAGCCTCTGCTTTCTCTTCTTTGCTCTATTTTCTGTCTCCTTATGCTGTTAACCTGCTTCCTAGATGTTCTCAACGTTACTCCTCCATCCTTTCTATCAGATTATTTCTGATCATGGGTTTTTAAAAGATTTATTTATTTGAAAGGTAGAGTGACAGAGAGGAAGGGAGAGGGAGGGAGAGATGTATGGATCTATATCTCATCCCCTAGCTTATTCCCCAAATGGCCGTAATAACCAGGGCTGGTCTAGGCCAAAGCCTGGAGCCAGGAGCTCATTTGCGTCTCACACGTGGGTACAGGGGCCCAAGCACTTGGGGTGTCTTCCACTGCTTTCCCAGGCACATTAGAGAGCTGGATCGGAAGTGAAGCATCCAGGACTCAAACTGGTGCCCATGTGAGATGGTGGCTTAACTCTACACCAGAACACCAGCCCCTGTGATCACTTTCGTTATTTCTGAAAGTTCCTGTTTCTGTTTCATGGTTGTAAAATCTTCTCTTATGGGGCCAGTCCCAAAGCCCACCTACAGTAGCAGTTACAAGCCTGGCCCTCCCTTAAGTGGCTTCCTGGGATAAGCTATGGAGAGTCCCTAGGGGTGAGTGCCATTGGGATGAGGCTGGTCTCTGGGCCACAGAGCCTCGATGCTGAGCACTGCATGGTCACCCCACCAGCTTGAGAGACAGGAACTGCAGGGGTGGAGAGCAGGAGCGGTCGTGGTCAGCGTCTCCAGCCACTGCTGAGCACGGGGAGCCTGAGGGCGCCCAGGAGACGCATCTCTGAGTGTTCCCCTTCGCTGAGCCCCGTGCAGCTGGCAGACGTTGCTTTGCGCTGGATGAAGTCATGCTGTGGCCGGTTGCAGCAGCCTCCGCAGAGATTTTAATAGACCTTAAGTGTGGGTCTGCTAACGGCGCTGTCTGTCCCGAGCTTGTTTGAAGCTAGAGAGGACCGGGTCTACCGCAGGGAAAACACTGAGCAGACTGACAGAAAGTTACAAGTGCAGCCCCCAGAAAGGGCTGCAGCCTCGGGGATGCTCAGCGACCTGGCCCCTCGCGGGAAGAGCGTTCAGGATGCGACCAGTGCGAAACGCGGAGGGGCCGCGGGACCGGAAGCCCCAGTCTGGAGAGCGTAGTTGCTGACGCCGCGTTAGAGTTGTTCCCGGGAACGTGGCTGCTGCTTTGGAGCCTGTCCCACCAGCCTGCCGCTGGTCCCCGATGTCCACAGTGTGGTCTGCCCAGATGCCCTGTGGCTGAGGAACTGTCCCTGTGTTTCCCCTCTAGCCTGGTCCACCACATCCTGGCTGAGAGAAGTGTATGGCTGTGTGTGTACGTGAGCACCCACCTCAGCCTGGGCTCACATGTTCTGGCTGAGACGTGCGTGATAGTGTGTGTGTGTGTGTGTGTGTGTGTACAGCCAGCTCCTTATTTTGGCTGGAGATTATTTATTTCCTTGAAAGGCAAAGTGACAGAGAGAAGGGAAGACAGTAGACCTTCCATCCACTGGTTCACCCTCCAAATGTCTGCAAAAGCCAGATCTGCGCCAGGCTGAAGGAAAGAGCAAGGAACTCCATCCTGGTCTCCCACGTGGGTGCAGGGGCCCAAGCACTCGGGCCATCTTCCACTGCCTTCAGCGCTAGCAGGGAGCTGGATCGGAAGTGGAGCAGCCAGCACTCAGACGGGCACCGTATGGGGTGCCAGTGTCACAAGCAGCAAGGCTTGAAGAACTCTGGGCTGAGCTCAGTAACCAAGTTCTAGAGTCAGCGCTAGCCTGGGCTGTTGTCAGTTTTCTCATGCAGAGGAAGCAGGAGCTGGGCTTAGCCAGTGTCCTGGGTCCATTTCAGCCCTAGTAATCACCATGAACCCTTGAGACACTGAGAAGCCGGAGTTTCCTGTTGGTGGTGTTCGTGACGGGCAGCGTTCTCTCCGAGCCTGGAGCTGGTGGTTTGCGTGCCTTGCGGCTGGCCTTGCTGTGGGACAACACTCAGTGCTGCTTGAGCAGTGACTGGAACCCCACGGCACCTGCAGCTCTGAAGGGCGTGGCATGCTCCCTGAGTTACCCAGGCTGCAGCGTGCGGGTGCAGAGACAGGAGCGGGGCCTGAGTCGGAGGCTATTTTGGCCTGGTGGTTGGGCACTCAGGCAGCAGCAGATGGTTCTGGTGGCCCTGGGAGGGTAGTTGGGCTGGGGCAGCAGCTAGGGGCTGGCAGAAGCGGTGTAGAGAGCATGCCCTCGCTGAATGAGCAGACACAAAGAAGCCCCTGTGCACCAGGGCACGGGAGGCACAGTCCTGCACTGGGGGCTTGTTCTTGGTCAAAAAAGGTGGGACAAGGACAGTGAGAATAGTCCGGTGAGTGAGGCCAGCAGAGGTGCCCAGGAGGCAGCCACGGTGGTCTTTACAGGGTCCGTGTTAGCAGAACGTGGCTCCAAGGAAGGGTGGAACACCACTCTAATCTGGTGGCTGTGCCCAGAAGGAATTCTTCCTGGAATGTTCTAGAGGAGAATATTGGAGTCAGAGTTAACAAGCACTGTGTATTAACTCAAAAACAAGCTTGCCTTGGTCCCAGGGGACACCCTGTCCTGTTCAGCTCCTGCATCAGAAGGAAGCCGTGTTTCCACTGTATCTGACCATTCAGATGACCCCTAGCCTGAGCCTGGGGCAGGAGCAGGGGCGGCACTCTGCCGCACGGTCTGCTCTGCAATTTGGCGGTAACCCACCCCTGGAAGCCGGCACTTTATGTCCAGTCAGGATCTCAGTACCTCGCCTAGAGTCTTTTTATACATTTTAGAAAGATTATTTATTTATTTGAAAAGCAGACAGAAAGAGGGACGGAAAGGGCAGTAGGACTGTCCACCCCCTGGTTCTCTCCCAAGATGCTGGGCTGGGCCGGGCCAAAGCCAGGAGTTGGGAACTCCGTCCAGGTCTCCCTTGTGGTGGCAGGGACCCGAATACTCGGGGCATCACTTACCCCTCCCAGGTGCACCGCAGACGCCGTGTGAGCATCCCAGCAAGCGGCAGTCGGCACCACAGCACTGAGCCCTGGTGTCTGTCTGCTTCTTAAAAATAGTTACAGAGAGTGACGGGAGACAGAGAGACCTTCCACCCAGTGGCTCATTCCCCAGATGGCCACAACAGCTGGAGTTAGGCCAGACCAACGCCAGGAGCCGGGAGCTTCCTGAGTCTCCAGTGTGGGTGCGGGGGCCCAAGCACTTGGCCCGTCTTCCAGTGCTTTCCCAGGTGCATCAGCAGGGAGCTGGATCAGAAGTGGAGCAGCCGGGACTCACACCAGCGCCCACATGGGATGCCAGCACCTCAGGTAGCAGCCTAGCATGCTACACCACAGCACTGGCCCCCTTTATGTTTCTCTTATTTTTTCTTTTTATTTATTTATTTTTTTTGACAGGCAGAGTTAGACAGTGAGAGAGAGAGACAGAGAGAAAGGTCTTCCTTTGCCGTTGGTTCACCCCCCAAATGGCCACTGCAGCCGGCGCTGCGCCATTCCAAAGCCAGGAGCCAGGTGCTTCTCCTGGACTCCCATGGGGTGCAGGGCCCAAGCACCTGGGCCATCCTCCACTGCCTTCCCGGGCCACAGCAGAGAGCTGGCCTGGAAGAGGGGCAACCGGGACAGAATCCGGCACCCCAACCGGGACTAGAACCCGCGACGCCGGCCTGTGTCTCTTGATAATGGAAAAGAGTGATAGTTTACTCTGCAGTACTGGAAGCTTGGAATAAAGAAAGTGCAGTCTTTCTTGTTCAATTTAAAGATCTATTTATTTGAAAGGCAGAGTTACAGAGAGGCAGAGAGAGAGAGAGAGGTAGAGAGGTCTTCCACCCACTGGTTCACTCCCCAGATGGTTGCAACAGCCAGAGCTGCAGCAATCCGAAGCCAAGAGCCAGGAGCTTCCGGGTCTCCCACGTGGGTGCAGGGCCCAGGGAATTGGTCCATCTTCTACTGCTTTCCCAGGCCACAGCAGAGAGCTGGATTGGAAGTGGGACAAGCACATGGGATGCCGGCACTGCGGGCAGCGGCTTGATCCACTGCCCCACAGCGCACCCCTCCTGGAGGCTCTTGACAGCACAGAGTTAGAGCCGGTTGCCACCCCAGGAGGTCTGTGGAAGCAGCCCCGTTACTCTCCAGGAATCTAGGCAGCTGATGGGTTCCCTCCCCAGCACCCACACTGCAGCCTGTCCCCTCCTGTGTGTGGCTGTCGCTCTCAGCTCACCAGTGCTAACTGTTTAGCATTTCCTTTAAAGAAAATTAGGTTTATCTTTAAATTTTAAATTCCTTACTTACTGCATTTTACAAGTTGTGTCCTTCATTCCCTTTTTTCATTATTACAGAGTTTTGAATACCAGTAAGTCCAAACTTTATATTGGCAATGTTTTTCTTACTGAGTTTTTACTGAGATCACTGTGGCTTTGTGTGCATGTCTAAGGTGGTGGAGAGGCCCTGGGTGCCTTTCCCCAGGCCTCTCCCCAGACAGCTCCTGTGCAGCTGTGGTGCAGTCGTCGTCACAACAGAGGCATTTCTGTTCTCTTTCAGTTGTGGTAAAATACACAGAACTAAAGTTTGCCATCGGTGACACTGAGCGGCGGACTCACGAGGTAGTGGGACCACCCTCACTGGACCCAGAGCAGGAGAGCCCTGCCCAGGGTCACTCACTAGGCCGCCTCCCCCCCCTGTGGAATGCCTCTCTTCTGAGGGACGGCTCCTATGAGTGGGGGAGCCGCCTGGCCCTGAGGGTGCCTGCCCTGCCCAGAAGCTCCGGTGTCTGGGGTCTGTGCTTAGGTGAGGGTTTGTTTAGCTCCTGGCTTTCTGGTCTGAACCAGAAGTCAGAGCGGCCCCGTACGTTCAGCCCAGCTAATAGACAAGAGGGCCCCAGGCTCGCTTCCCTTCAGAACAAGACCAAGAAGAATGAATGCTAATTGTGTGCTATAGCGCTGCCATCGATGCTTTTTGAGAAAGCAAACCGTGGCCGCCAAACGAGAGAGCCAATCCAGAGACAGTGACAAGCAATCTTGAGTTCCTGGCACAGTAGCCAGGGTACACTGGGGCTGCGGGTCACTCAAGCCACGGTGACGAGGGCTGCGCGGCCCCGCCGCTGCTCAGTCTCTGACCCCAGGGAAGAATTCCCAGCCCGCAGCAGCCTGCACTGTCTCCCACTGGAACTGCGGACCCCTCAGAATCAGCTTGCCTTCCACAGAGCAAGTACAGGAAGTCATTTGCTCCAAGGCCCAGTGGATTTTTTCATTTCTGACCCAGTCAGAGAAGAGCCCTGACCGATGCCAGGCCACCCTGCACTGGAAGCCCCAGCAGACATTATCCCAGGGCAGTCCTGGGCAAGGGGCAGGCTGTCCACCCCACTGCCAGCCAGAGAACAGTGCGGGAGAGCCCCAGTCTGCCACCTTTTCAAGTGTGTGGTTTTGCCTCTTGAACACCAGCTTGTCTCGTCCAAGGCCTGGCCCAGTCTTGGCCTGCCCTGGTTCAGCTGCTGTGTGTGCTCATGGGAGCCATCAGCCAGGCTGTACAGGCCATAACCTGCTCCTGGCACCCGCTCTGAAAGGACCCACAGCCGCCCAGAGCAGCCCCACCCCAGGGTCCTTCCCCGGGCCCTTGACATCTGTCCCATCAGCCTCCACAGAGGACTCGACACCCACCCCTAGGTTACTGCCTCACCTTCGGGAGTGGTGCTCTGTGCCCCCCACCTGCCACAGCCTGCCGTCACTGCAACCAGGGCTGGGCTGACGACAGCTCTCGTTCCCAAGCCGCCTCCCCGCTCGCTCAGAGTGACATCACCCCTCCTCACATAGCCCGCGGCCCCACTGCCCCTCTGACCCACCGGCCCTGCTTCCTGGAGCCAGCCCGCGCCTCCGGGCCTTGCTCCAGGCCTGTCAGCCCATCCTCTGCACTTCCTCGCTGTCCGCAGGCCCTCTGCCCCCTGCATCCGGGGTCAGGGTCAGGGGCCCAGCAGACCACCCATCCCTCACACCCTCCGCTGGTTTGTCAGGCCACGCCCCACCCTCCCCGTAGAACTACAGCTCCCTGAGGGCAGGGACAAGTATCTGCACAGCCGAGGTGTCCCCAGCGCCCAGCGCGGGGCCCATGGAAGGTGCTGTGTTTGCTGAGTGAATGACCCTGTGGCTCCAGGCACGGGGTCCCCGAGCAGCCCTGCAGTGGACAGGTCTGGGGGCGGGGGCCCGTCTGTTCAAGGTGAGCCGCATGGCAGGGGTAAGATGAAGGCAGCGTCAGCGCCGAGGGGCCACTCGGACACCTGGGCCTCGGTCCCCGGCGTCTGCTCAGGCCCAGGCAGCTCCAGGGGCTCACAGGGGCCTCACTGGCTGAGGGCTGTTCAGTGCTGGGACAGCGGGAGCTGGCCATTGAAGGGACTTCTCGTCCTGTGCAGGGTGGCCGGGGGCCAGCAGACGCCGAGTGCAGCCAAGCTGCTAAGGAGCCTGGTGCGCTCACTGTAGGCCGGCCCCCTCCTGGTTCCCGCCACCTCCAGGCACGTCATCCTGCTGAGTGTCAGGGCCCGACTGAGCCTGGCCAGGCAGCCTCTCCAGAGGGGCTGGGGGGGCGGGGCTTGGGTGTCCAGGCAGCACCCTCCTGTGCTGTCCCACCTGGCCGAGGGTCCCGCCCCGCCTGCCTTCCCCCGCCTGTGTGGGGCGTGTCTCCATCGGGTTTCTGGTTGGACCGCCTTTCTCCCCTTGTGCTGTCTGTGGTTTCTGGCATGTCCACTGCTCTCCAAACCTCCCGTCCGTCCTCTCCCACCCCACACCGCCCTCTCCTAAGGAATGTCCTTTCCTGCCTCCAGCCTGCTGGGGTCACCCTGGTCAGCGTCCATTCCAGCCCCAACGACCAGATGCTGTGGGCACTCGACAGCCGATGGAACGTGCACGTCCGCGTGGGCATCACCGAGGAGATGCCTGTGGGCACCGACTGGGAGCACGTGCCAGGTAGGGGAGAGCCCGCGTGAACCAGCCAGCGTCCCCCTTTCTCTGCATGGCCTGGGTCTGGGGGAGCTGGTGGCGCTGCCATTCCATGTCCCAGGCCACGCAGACAAGCCTCTGAAGCGTGATCCTTGCGGGCTGAGTCCAGGCCATGTCACACGTGCTTCTGTGGGGTGAGACCCTCTGTCCCTGGGCCTCAGGCTCTCTTGGCTTGGCTGGCTCTGCGGGAGGGGGACTGCAGGGTCCTCAGAGGGCAGCCCGTGGGAAGGGGTGCTGCATCACCCACTCCCAAGAGCTGAGCAGGACCCCCGTGTGCCCACAGGGCTGCAGGCCTGTCAGCTGGCCCTGAGCACCAGGACCGTGTGGGCCCGCTGTCCAAACGGCGACCTTGCCCGGCGCTATGGCATCACAGACAAAAACCCCGCTGGAGACTACTGGAAGAAAATCCCCGGAAACATGGCGTGTGTCACAGGCAGGTGCCCTGGTGGGGTGGGCTCAGCAGGCCTGAGGCGGCCTCGGGGCTCCCGTGGGCCTTGGAGAGGGATCTCTAAAAGAGGGCGCACCCGGCCCTGCAGTCCCCTGAGAGAAGGACCGGCTGCCATGTCCCCGCGTTAACACTGAGGAAATGCAGCCAAGAGGGGGACGTGGCTCATCCAGGCTCCAGACACTGTGTGCCTTCCTCTGGCCCAGGCTGTGTGACTGACCAGTGTGCCGACTCTTGTCCCCACAGTGACCTCGTCAGATGAGCTCTGGGCAGTGGGGCCCCCCGGCTGCCTCCTGCAGCGGCTGACGAAGACATTCAGCCACTCGCACGGCGCCCAGAAGAGCGGGCAGGCGGCCGCCCCCCACCCCGAGGAGCTGGAGGAGGAGTGGGAGGTCATCTGAAAGCCCAGGCCACGGGCGCATGCTGTTGATGGACGTGACTCCTTGACTGCTGTCACGCGTCCGGCCGGGCTGGACAGCCCACACTTCCTTTCATCCACGTTTGTCTCCGTCTCCTTCCAGAGCCCACAGCCTTGGCCGAGCGCCCAGAGCTGCGGGTGACCTCTTGCAAGGTCGTCTCCGAGTAGGGCAGTGGCTGCCGCCCAGTTGCATGCACTCCAGCCTCTGTGTGCTGCACTCCTGTTCTCATCAGCACGGCTGGGTCCCCTCCGTGGGAGACAGAGTGAGTCAGCCCAGAGCGCGCACACATCCGTGAGCAGCCCCGGGTTAGAGCACTTGGGGACCAGGTCCCCCCTCGCCTCCTGGTCTGTGCGACACGCAGCAGGCAGGGCGGGTGCTGGGCATGGCAGGATGGGGAGCGCAGGTGTGCACATGCGCGCACACACATGCACACGCGATGCCACACCCTTGCTGCCCACCCCAGGCGGCGCTTCCCTCCAGCGAAGGCCAGTGGATGCTGATGGGACCCGGAAGTGTGCGTGTGTGTCCGCAGGGTCCACAGGAGCTCAGCCGACGGAGCTGACCAGTCTGGGATGTTTGCTGGGGGACCAGACGCATCCACTGATGACTGCCTTGTTTGTTGTTTTACAAACCTTCATGAGATACCTCATTTGAAATCGGAGCTTGCAGATTTAGAAGAGAAATGCATCTGCTGAAAGTTGTGGGGCCTCCTGCCCTCCACGTCTCGCCGGGATGGACAGTGAGCCCGTCCTGTCCTCTGCTGCAGCTTTGGAGCGTGGCTGTGCCCGTGCACCCCCGGCTCGCTGGGGCGTGCCGCCAGCTCCGAGGGCCGCCCACGCCTGCCGCGGGCTTTCAGGCGGCACCTGAGCAGCCTGCCCCCAGTGCCTGCCCCGGCTCCGCCCCTGAGCTGCAGGACTGGCCCGGCCCCGCCTGAGCCACTGCCCTTCCCACAGAGCCCTCCCTGGCAGGCCCCGGCTCAGTGCCTGTGTCCTGCTGACTGTCAGGGAGCCCTGGGCACAGGCGGAGGGCGGCGGCGTGTCCGGACGGGCTGCCCACTTCCCAGAGGGGACACGACGCCCCGCGCCCAGGTGGCACCACACTTCCCTTTTGTAGAATCCTTTTTTTTTTTTTTTTTTTTTTTAATTTTATTTTTATTTTTTTTTTTTGACAGGCAGAGTGGACAGTGAGAGAGAGAGACAGAGAGAAAGGTCTTCCTTTGCCGTTGGTTCACCCTCCAATGGCCGCCGCGGCCGGCGCGCTGCGGCCGGCGCACCGCGCTGATCCGATGGCAGGAGCCAGGAGCCAGGTGCTTTTCCTGGTCTCCCATGGGGTGCAGGGCCCAAGCACCTGGGCCATCCTCCACTGCACTCCCTGGCCACAGCAGAGGGCTGGCCTGGAAGAGGGGCAACCGGGACAGAATCCGGCGCCCCGACCGGGACTAGAACCCGGTGTGCCGGCGCCGCTAGGCGGAGGATTAGCCTAGTGAGCCGCGGCGCCGGCCCTGTAGAATCCTTTTTAAGTCTGGTGACGGCAGAGGCTGCCGCAGCACTGGCTGCGCCTCCTGCACGCGTGTGCCTTGCCCGGCTCCTCGAGATGGCAAAGCTCTCCTCCGCCCCGGGACCCCAGTGCAATTCTACCCAAGTGTAGTTGGTCTTTGGAACAGCTGTCAGCTTCAGTGCTTTGTACCATTTCTAACGTTTAGTTGTGCTTTGAGACAGTGCAATAAACTAGACTTTTTCCAATCCGGGTCCGTCTGATGCTTGAGCAGACAGCCAGGGCGGCGTCCCGCATGTGCTGGCCAGAGCTGCCCAGGGAGCGCCACGGCCTCTTCTCGTGGAGAGGGCTGGGTGGAACCGTGCCCGAGGCTGCCCAGCTGGCTGTACTAGGTGATGGCCACCCCAGGGCAAAGCCCCGAGCAGGGGGGGCTGGGGCAGGCCCGGTGGAAACCAGCACGTGACAGAGGCCTCTCACCCAGCCCTGGAGCGGGACACACGACGTCCTAGGAAGCAGCGTGGACAGGAAACAGACCCTGTGACGTGGCGGTGCTGTGGACGTCAAAGGCACACACAGGTTTAACTCCATTTCAGTCACACTCCCCGTGGGGATGTTTTTATTTGAGGGGAGACAGGGATTTACAAAGTAATGTCAAGCCCACACCGCCCAGAGCTCCCAGACATGCAGCCAGGGTGCCCCGTGAGGCTCAGGGGTCGGTCGAGGCCGGGGGGCAGGAGGGTCGCTGTGCTGGAGGCCTGGCCCGCGTCCATCCTGGGTAAAGCAGCAGCTGAGCACTGCCCGGAGGGATGAGGCGGGAGTACAGCCCCGCAGGCCAAGGCCCATCACCGACGAGGGAGGGGCGGCTGTGGGTGCAGCAATTGTAAACGCGATAAACCGGGGCGGCGCCGCGACGTAGTGGATAAGGCTGCCGCCTCCAGTGCCGGCATCCCATATGGGTGCCCTTTCAAGTCCCGCTGCTCCTCTGATCCAGCTCTCCGCTGTGGTCTGGGAAAACCATAGAAGATGGTCCAAGTCCTCGGGCCCTGCACCTGTGTGGGAGACCCAGCGGAAGCTCCTGGCTCCCGGCTTTGGATTGGCACAGCTTCCTACCATTGCGGCCAACTGGGGAGTGAACCAGCGGATAGAAGACCTCTCTCTCTCTCTGACTCTCCTTCTCTCTCTGTGTAATTCTGACTTTCAAATAAATAAATAAACCTTAAAAAAAAAAAAAAAAAAAAAAGAATCCTAGGACCTGGGGAAGTGACACGGATTTCTGATTTCCATCTCAGAAGCAGACCCATGGAGAAAACAAGCACATGGAGTGGGTTTCCTCAAAATGTAAAAATGCTGTCCAAAACTGATAAAAGGAAATTTCTGCCAGAAATGCGATAGAAGCCAGCAGGAGGACCCCAGTGTGGACAGCGAGACCCCGGGGGACGGGCCCCACTTACACAGAGCCCAAGGCGGGGCAGGGGCTGGCACCCACCCCTCTGCAGCTGTTACAAAGCAGGGGTGTGGGAGCAGAGCTCCGCCCACCCCCCCCCCCGCCCGGGGTCTGTGGGAGTCCGCCAGCCCTGCTGCTGCGGGTGTGTGTGGCGCGTCCCTGCTCTGCCCACGCGCTGGCTCCAGAATGTCCCCAAGTGCAGGGGGGTGGGGCAGGTTCGCTGCCTGCAGTTTGTACCTTTTTGTATCTTAGATTTTGTGCCATGTAGATGTATTATTTACTCCAAAAACAAAAGCTTACCTTTTAAAACTTCAGTTCTCTCTAACGTTAACTCTTTGTGGCATCCACACTTAACTACACAAACACCAAACACTTTTAAAAATCGTATTTACAAAGTACCTCACCGTATGGGCAAGTGCTTATCTAGAGTGAGGTTAGAATACCAAATCAGACAAGTGACCTGACTGTGTGTGTGCAAAAGTGAGCACTGGGTGTGCAGAGCACTGGAAAGAGAACCCATGGGGGACAGCAGCTAGCCAGCCCCTCCCCCCCCCCGAGCATTTGGGGCAGGACCACGTCTCCGCGGGGGCCCCACCACGCCCCACCCTGCACCTCTACACAATCCAAGCATTCTACCACGAGCTGGAATTTTATAAGCAGAAGTTAATTTTTTAAAAACCACCGAGGAGGTGCAGCAGGTGGAGCCACCACTTGGGACACCCGCGTCCCCTACGGGCGCCCCTGGTTCCAGTCCCAGCCACTCCACGCTGTCAATCCTGTTTCCTGCTGATGCACTCGGGAGGGAGGCGGGGATGCTGAGCCGAGCGTGGGAGACCCGGATGCAGCCCTGGCTCCTGCCTCAGCCTGGCGCTGCCCTGGCTGTTGGGGCCATTTGGGGCGTGACCAGCGGGTGGATGATGCCTGTCACTGTTTCTCAGATTTTTTTTTTCTTTTTTCAAAAATGAAGAGGGCTGGCGCTGTGGTGTAACGGTAAAGCCACCACCTGCAGTGCCAGCATCCCATATGGGCACTGGTTCAAGTCCTGGCTGCTCCACTTCCAATCCAGCTCTCCGCTGTGGCCTGGGAAAGCAGTGGAAGATGGCCCAAGTGCTTGGGCCCCTGCACCCATGTGGGAGACCAGGAAGAGGCTCCTGGCTCCTGGTTTCGGATCGGCACAGCTCCAGCCATTGCAGCCAATTGGGGAGTGAACCAGCGGATGGAAGGCCTCTCTCTCTGCCTCTCTGAGTGTAACTCAAGAAATAAATCTTTAAAAAAGAAATTGCTGAAGACACCACACTGCCTGCCTTTATTGGTCTGTAGGTGCCGACACTTGCCGTGACACGTCCGCCTTGCGGTTTGTAAACTGCAGAGGGAGGTGCAGTCTTCCCGAGACCTTGTGTTCCGGGGCTTCTGGGGAGTCTCCTTGTTCCAAACAGGATTTGAGGTAACTTGGGAAACCCTCCTCAATACACAGTGTTCTAGACTTGAAGAAACCAGGAGGGAAGGGAAATCAGTCGGAAGATCAAGGTCATCCCTGGATGACGCTAGCACACCCTGGAGGCCCAGTGACCCGGCGTGAGCCAGAGCCAGGCCAGCCCATGGAGTCACCAGGGCCCAGGGGAGCGGGCCTCGGTGCCTGTCTGCATGGCCACCTCCCGCTGCCACAGCACGCATGGGCTCACGTGAGGTCTCCAGATGCCTTGGGAACAGAGGCGGGGGGTGGCGAGCGGGTGCTGTGCCCCAAGGGCCCAGCCGTCACTGTCCTCCCTCGCAGGCATCTGGGGTCAGAGGTCGTGGCCCCTGATCTCAGCCAGGGTTGGGGTGAGCACGGGTAGAGACAGAACTGACCTCAGCCAAGCTCTCCTTAGAGCAATGAAATTCAGACTGAACAAGAGTGCCAACGTGTTCTGGCCGGAGGAGGTGGCTTGCTCAGGGCAGGGATGGACTTGGAGAAGCCACCAGCGCTGCCTGAGCCCCCCACGCGAGTTGCTTTCCGTGGGAGGACACCTGGGTCCATAAAGTGACTAGGCGCAGCTAGCCCCCACCGGGCTTCCGGGGGCAGAGGGCCCAGGGCCCGTAAACCAAACCCTGGTCTGGCCAGAAGCAGCCACAGATAAGGCCTTGCTCAGCTTATCTGCCCAGCACCATCCCCGGGCCCTCTGCACACACCAGCGCAGGAGGGGGCCCCGAGCCAGACGCGCCCTGAGACCCTGCAGGACCCACGCCAGCAATCGGGCCCCACTCTGCGGCTAGACGGGGGCGCTGGCCTGGGCTCTGCCCCTCTGGGCCTCAGCTTCCTCTCACCCCCCGCCCCGTCTGCATCTCACCACCCAAAGGGATGACTCAGGCTGACGCCCAGCTGCTCTCCCGCCCTCCCACCCACCTCTGCAAGGTCACAGGGGGATGATGGAGCACGCCCCACAGCTCCGACTCAGTCACCCGAGCTGCTTGCTGGCCACCCAACCAAGATACCCCCTAGATACCCGCTGGGCCACAGACCTCGCCCTGCACCTGCCCAGGCTGGGCCCGTGACCCGCCAGCGGCGCCCAGGTTGCTGTGGCGTCCCCTTCCAAGGGCCTGCCGGCCTGCGTTCCACTAAGGCGGCTGGCAGTCAAGGCTGTCACCAAGGGAGTATGGGTGACCCGCCCTAGGTGGGCTGACCAGAGAGGTAAGGGTCCGGCCTGGGTCCCCGGTACCTGCCTGGTTCGTAGACAGAACCTGCTGGAGCTTCCAGGCCCCACAAACTCCGCGTGGCTGGCCCGGCGAGCCCCCAGGAGCCACTGGTCTCGCCACCGCCTCCAAAGAGCCAAATGCCCACCCAAGGCAGCCCCCAGTGCCCCAGTCTGGGGCTCAGAATGATGTTGGTATCCCCTCCCCAAGTGCCAGCTAGGGGGGCGCACACGCGGGTGGAGGGAAGGGGGCTCCCCCACCTACAGTCGGGAGCTGCGCACCCACCACCACTCCCTGCACAAACTGCCCAAAACCCCTTGAAGAGATGGGGAAACCGAGGCCCAGGCAGGTCCAGAGCCCCCATCTTCCCGCTGCCACCCCGGGGCCGCGCGCGGCAGGACACCCAGCCCCCAGCCCTGTGCAGGCTGAGTGAGCTCCCCTCACATCAAGTCGCCACTGCCAGAACCTTCCGCAGAAGCCCACCGCGGCAGGCCAGGGAGCCCGGCCCAGGGCCCGACCGAGCTCCACCGAGGGGCCGGGCCTGGGGCCAGCGGGATCTGCCGCCGGCGGGTCAGGTGGGTAGAGCCAAGGCGGGCGAGAGGGACAGGTGCAGGCCTGGGTGGGGAGCCAAGGAGGCCCGGCCCCAGCCCCGGCCCCGGCAGGCCTGCTCAGCCCGCAGGACCCAGTCCAAGCCCCAGCTGGGCGCTTACAAGGCCCGAAGTGCTGACTGCGCGGGAGGCCCGTTCCCTTGGCCCCCAGGCCTCTGCACACGCTGTCCCCGCGCTGCACCTGCCCGGCTGCTGCTCAGCTGTCAGCCCTGGGCTCTCGGAGAACCGGGCGGCCGGCCCCCAGCTCTGAGGCCAGGACCCCCCCGCACCCGCACCACGCAAGACACGAGGCGGACTCTGCGAGATCAGTGTATGTCAAGTGCCGGGTACACGCTTCGAAAACCAGCTTCGGCCCCAGCTCGGCCGGCCGGGCCCCGCGGCTAGCCCTTGCCCGTGAGGTCCAGGGGCTGCAGGAAGGGCGGCAGCGGCAGCTCATCCAGCGCCTCGGGGAAGCGGCCCGGCGAGATGGCGGTGACCAGCACCTGCATGGCCCGCGCGAACAGGGACGGCGGCGCCAGCCCCGCCAGCCACTGGAACTTGTCCTCGCCCAGCAGCCGCTGCCAGCGCGGCCGGTCGCCCAGCAGCTCGCGGCGCGCAGGGCCGGCGGCGCCCGCGGGGGTGTAGAGCGCCAGCAGCTCGAGCAGCAGCAGGCGGCGCTGGCGCGGCTCCCCGGGCGCCGAGGCCGGAGCCCCGGCGGCGGGCGCGGGCCCCGCGTCGCGGCCCAGCTGGCGCAGCAGCAGCTCCAGGGGCGTGAGGCCGCCGCCGTCGCGCAGGCCGGGCGAGGCACCGTGGCCCAGCAGCAGGAAGAGGCACTCGGGCCGCGCCAGCTCGCAGGCCACGTGCAGCGACGTGCCGCCGCCTTCCACGCGGCTGCAGCCGCGCCGGTCCAGCACGCGGGCGCGCTCCTCGGCCGGGAAGTCGCGCACGGTGCGCAGGATGCGGCGCAGGATGCCCACGCGGTTGTAGCGCACGGCCAGCGCCACGTGCGGCCCGGGCGCCGCGCAGCAGCGGAAGCCGGCGCTGGGCGTCGCCAGCGCGCGCCGCGGGAACGTGGCCAGCAGGTAGTGCGCGTAGGCCTGGTGGTCGTGCACCAGCGCGTAGAGCAGCGCCTCGGACGGCGAGTAGGCGGCGGCGCGCCCGCGCTCGTCCCAGTGGAAGGCCTCGCTGGCTCGCATGTCCTCCAGCAGCCACACGGGCAGGAGGTCCCGCACCGCCTGGTAGAAGGCGAACGCCGACTTCCGGCACTGCTTCTGCGCCCGGGAGCGCGCCGCCCCCGCGCCCTCGGGCCCGCCGTCCGCGCCGCCCCCGGGCCGCCGCGTGTCCCACGGCATGCCGGTGGCCTCAAGGCATGGGCTTCCTGACGACGACAGCGCACAGACCTGCGGGATCAGGGGAGGGGGCGAGGTGAGCCTGGGACCCCCGCACCTGCACCCTCTGCGGGCTTCCTGGATCGAGCCGCACCTGATCTCCCGCGCTCGGGCCCTGCCCTGCCCAGCTCGGGGAGCCTGCGCCAGCGCCTGCCCCACCTGCGCCGGGCCTGTCCAGCCAAGGCCAGGCGGGGCCAGGAGAGCGGGCCAGGGCCACCTCACACCCCTCCCCACCCCGCCCTCTGGCCCCCGCGGGAGCCCCAGCGGGAGCCGCGCCCACACCCACCTGGCTCTCGGGCTGTGGCTGCAGGGGGTCACTTTCTCTCACCGACCCTCCACGTCTGCATCTGTAACGAGGCGGGGCGGTGGGCGACCGCTGGCCGTGCGCCCCGCCCGCACGGCCAGCTCCTGGGAGGGGGCGGCAGGGTGAGGCCACCCCGGAGGGCCGGCGCTGCCATCGCAATGCCCAGCCCGGGGCACGCTGGCCCAAGGTCAGTCCCTAGTCACGGGGGAGCCCGGCCCGCGCCCGCGGCTCTGACCCCTGGCCCCGGCCTTCTCCCAAGGGTGAGTCCCGGTCACGGAGGGGGGGGGCGGCGGCCGCACGCACACGGGGTGCCGTGCCTGGCGCCGAGCGACAGCCCCTCCCGGGGCCTGGGCCTCGCGCCCCGCAGGCTCGCGGTGTGGGCACGCGTGGGGCGCCGGGCGGGTTACGTAAAGTTCGGCCGCCCCACGTCACTGGGCAGAGTCACGGCCGCGCTCGCTCCGCGCGGGGGGCTGGGCCGCGGAGGCCAGCGCCGCGGGGTCCGCTCTTGGCCCGACCTCGGGCGGGAGGCCGGCGCGGCGAGGGCTGCACCTGCGCGTGCGTGTGCCGGGGGCCCGGGGCATGGGGGTGCTCACCGCGGGCCGAGCGTGCTCGTCCTCTCCCCCGCCGGAGCCGCGGCCGGGCACGCGGGGGTCCCAGGGCGCAGGGAGCCGGCGCCGCCCGCGCCCGCCGCAGCCGCGCTCTGAGCCGCCGCGGCCGGCTCGCTGGGCGGCGGTGCCGGCCCCCGCGGCGGGCGGCGGGCGGCGCAGTGCGGCCCGGGCCGGGTAGGACCGCGGGACCGTCCGCCGCCGCCATTGGTCCGCGCCGCCCGCCCCCGCCGCCGCCCATTGGCCGCCGCGCTGCACCATTGTTACGTCACCGGCCTGCGGGCGGGGCGCCCAGCGGGACCCGCGGAAAACTTCGGAGAAACTTGAAGGCGCGCAGGGGGCGGGGCCCGGGCGGGGGGCGGGGCGGGCGCCGGGGGCGGGGCGTCCGAGCCGCAGCCGAGAGAGGCTGGGTCCGCGGCTCCCTGGGCCTCCTGGGCGCGCGCACGGGCGCCCCCGCCAGCGCAGTTCCGGAGCCTCCGACCTTGGGCTGCTTTCCGCACCTGGAAGGTTGCGCTCCCGACGGCTCCTGCCCGGCGGCGGCCCGGCAGCTCCGCTCCCTGGGATTCGCCCGGGGCGGGTCGGCTACACACTCTTGATCCGGCTTTTCCGCAGCCACCGGCGTTACGACGACCCCCAGGTCTGCCGCCGGGGAATCAGGGCCTAGAGGGAGGTGGCTTGCAAGCGGGGAGAGCCGGGAAGGGAACAGGTGTCCCCCGGCTGCTCTCCAGACCTGGGCAGGCACCGGGCCTGGGGTCCCGACGTCGACCCCCAGAAGGGGGCACCGAGGGCTCAGCCGAAGCGCACCTCGTGGACCGGTCCTTCCACCCGGATCCCCCCCGCCGTGGGGCCGGGGGCCTCCGCGGGGTCTTTCTGGTTCCCGGAGGGCTGCAGTCCTGTCCAGATGGGCAGGCGGGCGCACCTCTGCCCATCTCAGTGTGACCCGGCTCCTCTCTGAGCCTCCCCCAGCCCATCAGGGCAGAGGCTGCGGGCGCACACGCACACGCACACGGGCTGGTCCTGCAGAGCTGCGCCCCGCGCGTCCCTACGGAGTGCACGGGGCTGTGAGGCAGGGCAGGCGGGCTCCCACGGGGACACTGGGAGCTCGCACCTGTGACTGCAGCGCCTCGGCCCGCGTGGCGACTGCCCGCGGTCGGGAGTGTGGAGGGCACTGCGCCTGGGGTCAAGGCCCGCCCTTGCCCAGCCCGGAGGTCTGAGCACGGAGGGCAAGGGCGCAAGTTGAGTGGCGGTCCCAGGCCGTCCTTTGCCCTTCTGAGGGACACCCAGCGAGGTGGTGCCCCTGGCCCCACCCTGTGTGCCACCCCCATGCTGCGCTCCAGGGCTACGGTGCCTCACAGCTCCAGTGCCACGCGGTGCGGTTCCCAGAGGCTGTGACGCCGGCTCGCTGGGGCTCCCGGAAGTCAAGCTGACCCTTGCCCCCTTGCCCCGTTGCTCGGGAGCCTGCGTGGACCACGTGGGCAGAGGAGAGGCAGCTCTGGCAGAGTGGGCCACTGGAGCAGAGGTCAGTGGCCGGGGCCGGCCAGGGTGGAATGCCAGGGCCAGGAGCTTGGGGTTTTGGGGTTTGGGTTTTGTTGCTTGGTTTGTTGGTTTCCCGAGGACCTGGAGGTAGACGTGGAGGGCACTGGGAGTGAGCTTTTTTCAGGAATACTCACACAAACACTGACGCCCGCCTGGGAGCTGAGAAGTAGCCCCTGTACGGATGGAGGCGTGGCGTGGTGGCCTGGCGGGTTAAGCCTGCGTCCCATACTGGAGCGTCTGGTCCAGTGCCAGCTGCTCCCCTTCCAACCCAGCTCCCTAATGCACCTGGGAAGCAGGATGATGGCCCAAGTGCCTGGGCCCCCGACACCCACGTGGGAGACCCAGAGGAAGCTCCTGGCTCCTGGCTTCAACCGGGCCCAGCTCTGCTGTGGCCATCTGGGGAGTGACCAGCAGATGGAAGACCTCTCCCTCTGCCTTTCAAATAAATAAATCTTAGAAAATAGATAAAATGTGGGCAGAAACAGTAACGAGAACACGGAGCAGCACCTGCGCGAAGGCCTGTGTCTGCGGGCTTCCCCGCGGCCGCAGTGGCAGCCGACACTGGCCGTCCATCGCGGCGCCACACGCCCTGCCCCTCGGTAGCTGGCCTTTTCGAGCCAAGGCCACTGCCAGGGTCTGAGTGTGCCCAGCGGGGTTCGTGTGCTGGTGCTGGGGCCTTCAAAGGTGAAAGGTCCCAGGGCTCACCCCCCTCCCCCACCCACAGATGGGGAACCCCCCATCCTCCCAGCCCCGGGTCTGCAGGGAGTGACCCGTCTCAGGTGTTCTGATCCCACACTTCCCCATGCTGGGCCACCTGCTGCTCTGGTCACCGCCGTTGTCCCTACTGAAGAGCCCCTGGCTGGAGGAAGCTGCCGTCTGTGCCTGGCACCAGGGTGGCCCCCAGCTCATGCCTCCTGGGGACCCTGTGCACAGGGGCGGTGCCAGGATGGCCATGGGGTGCCCAGGGGATGGTGTGTTGACCACAAAGGGCAGGGTCCTTGGGGAGGGAGGATGGACCTGGAGCCATGAAGGGCTGTGGGGCAGGGGCCGCGTGCCGACCGCCATCCCTGATCCCGGAGACGGGGGAGGGGGCGTGGCCAGGGGGCCTCACCGTCTCAGGATGGCGTTTGACTGCTGACCCTGCCGTGCGGCTCTGCTCTGGACCTCCCTCTGGAAGATCCTGTCCTCCCAGGAGCCGTGCGGCTGTAAGCACAGAGGGACCACAGGTCAGGGTGAGCAGTGGAGGGGCAGCACGGGGGTCTCCGGAGGAAGACCAGGGTAGGTTGTGAGAAGGAGAGCGTGGAGGAGGCCGCCAGGTGTCCGGCTGAGCACCTGGACAACAGGGAAGAGCCAAGTGTGAGGCGGTGACCATGGCAACCGCAGGCAGGAATAGAAGCTGGCTGGCAGGGGGCAGCCAGGTCCGAGCTAGAGACGCGGGAGCGAGCCCAGCAGTGTGCTCTCAGCCCCCATGGCAGCATGAGCGCAGGTGAGGGTGCCACTCTGATGGTTTGTGTCAGGGTTTGGGGCAGGGCTGGAGCAGGAGTGGACTTCCTGGGAGCACAGGTCGGGGGGCAGCACCCACGGGGAGCGGCCGGCTCCAGACACGCTGGGTCCCACTAGACCGGTCAGCATTGGGGCTGGGTGGTTGGGGCTGAGTATCTCCGCCTGTCTGTGCACCAGCTGTTTATCTGTGCAATGAGCCAGGTAGCAGGAGCGAGCAGAGGCCAGGACCAGGTGAGAGGCTGGGGTATCCCATCACTGCCCGCCTACCACCTGGCGTTTAAGGCCCTGCCCCGTGGACCACGGGACCCTCCTCTCCCTGTCTTCCCCTCCAGGGCCCTGGGCTCATCCCCACCTCCTCACTCTGGCTGAAGCCTCCCACGATCCCCCCCATCTAGCTGGTCTGCAAACACTCAGCTTGAGACAGGGAAACGAGGCAAAGCTACGGGACATCTGGGAGCCACAGAGGCCAGCTCGGGAGTGCTGGGGACACAGACCCAGGGGGGCTGAGGGCAAGGGGCATGGGCGGCCGAGTAGCCCTCCAGCCATCCGCACAGGAAGCTGTCAGCTTGGCCGCGCCTCCCCAACGCACAGCACCTTGTTTGCCGGTTGGCAGAACTGGTGCAGGACGGCAGCGCGGACTCGGCGTGCAGCTTCGCAGGCCCAGCAGGTCGGGTTGTGGGCATCAGACCCCTGATGACCACAGGGACCGTGGCCGCTCCTGCATTCCTGTTGGCTGTGCCGTTCCTGAGGCTCTCAGAGATGACTTTGGCCTGAACGTCACGTTTCGTCTCTATTTTGTGGCTAAACTTTTGAAGGAGGGTGAAGGGAGGGCGGTTCACCCTGCATTTCCTTCTTTTTTTTTTTAATTTTTTTTTTTTTTTTGACAGAGTAGACAGTGAGAGAGAGACAGAGACAGAGAAAGGTCTTCCTTTGCTGTTGGTTCACCCTCCAATGGCCGCCGCGGCCAGCGTGCTGTGGCCGGCGCACCGCGCTGATCCGATGGCAGGAGCCAGGTACTTATCCTGGTATCCCATGGGGTGCAGGGCCCAAGCACTTGGGCCATCCTCCACTGCACTGCCGGGCCACAGCAGAGAGCTGGCCTGGAAGAGGGGCAACCGGGACAGAATCCGGCGCCCCAACCGGGACTAGAACCCGGTGTGCCGGCGCCGCAGGCAGAGGATTAGCCTAGTGAGCCGCGGCACCGGCACCCTGCGTTTCTAATCATGAAAAACTGGAACCACTCAGATGACCGTCAGAAGGGCACGGTGGGGCGAGCACTTGGCGCGTTGGCTAGGATGCCACTTGGGACGCCCGCAGCATGCCTGAGTTCGAGTCCCAGTTCTGCTCCCGATTCCAGCCTCTTGCTAACACAAGCAGGTGACGGGTCAAGTCCTTGGGTCTCTGCCCACAAGGGAGAGAGGACTGAGTTTGCAGCTCCTGGCTTTGGCCTGGCTCTGCCCTGATAATCATGAGCATTTAGAGAGTGAACCAGCAGACGAAAGATTGATCTCTCGCTCTCCTTCTCAAGTAAAAACGAAGATTCAAGGAGTACTACAATCTGTGAGAGGCAGAAGCTACCTCGGCCAGGTTTTAGGAAAGAGCAAGCGGGGCAGGTGCAGCTGAGCCACGCTGAGTGCCCCCCCGACTGTCCCCTGCTTGCTGAGCTGGCCCCGCCCCAGCACCAGGCAGTCTCTACGGCATCTCTGTCCCTGCACCCTAGCAGGTCCCTGAATCTGTGTCTCTGGTTAAGTGAGTCAGTGAATTATCTTTTTTGGCTTCAGCCTTTTGGAGGTGGGTCCATTACTTGAAAAAGTCCTGAGTCATTGGCCCAGCGCTGTGGCACAGTGAGCCAAGCCCCCGCCTGCAGCGCCGGCATCCCATGTGGGCACAGGTTCGAGTCCCGGCTGCTCCACTTCCCATCCAGCTCCCTGCTGATGGCCCAGGAAAGGTAGCAGAAGATGAGCCAGGTACTTGGGCCCGTGCTACCCACATGGGAGACCTGCGTGGAGTTTTGGGCTCCTGGCTCAGCCTGGCATTATATGGAATGCAGTGTTCCAAGTGCCATTTTTAAGATTGTATTTATTTATATATTTGAAAGGCTGAATGACCCAGAGAGGGAGACAGAGATCTTCCATTGCTGCCTCCCTTCCCCAAATGCCCACCACACCCAGGCAGCCAGGCTGAAGCCAGGAGCCCAGGTGCGTCCGTCGGAAGCTGGATTGGAAGCCTGGAGCAGCCAGGACTCAAACCGCGCACTCACTCTGATGTGGGAAGCAGGTGTCTACGTGGCAGCTTAAGCCACTGTGCCACAGTACTCCCAGCCCCGCCTCACCCAGCACCAGCTTAGTTGCCGTTCCCAATGCTGGTCCCAACTAAAGGCGGAGTCACAGAGATAGAGAGGTCTTCCATCCTCTGGTTCACTCCCCAAATGGCCACAATGGCCAGAGCTGAGCCAGACAGGATCCAGAAGTTTCATCCCATTCTCCCATGTGGGTTCAGGGGCCCAAGCACTTGGGCCGTCTTCCTCTGCCTTCCCAGGCCACAGCAGGGAGCTGGATGGGAAGTGGAGCAGCCGGGACCTGAACTGGCGCCCATATGGGATGCCAACATCTGGTGTCTCAGGTGGCAGCTTTACCAGCCATGTCACAGTGTTGAATCCCAGGTAAGCTTTTTAAGGAGGCAGGTCCAGGGCCGGCGCTGTGGCATAGTGGGTAAAGCTGCCACCTGCAGGGCCGGCATCCCATATGGGCACTGGTTCGAGTCCCAGCTACTCTACTTCCCTCCCAGTTCTCTGCTGTGGCCTGGGAAAGCAGTGGGAGATGGCCCAAGTCCTTGGGCCCCTGCACCTGCGTGGGAGACCTGGAAGAAGCTCCCGGCTCCTGGATTCAGATGGGCTCAGCTCCAGCTGTTGTGGCCATTTTGGGAGTGAACTAACAGAGGGAGGACATCTCTCTCTCTCTCCCTCTCTCTGCCTCTGCCTCTCTGTAACTCTGCCTTTCAAATAAAATAAATTTTTAAAAAATAAAAAAAGAGGTCCCACTGGCAAAATGCTCAGAGCCATTGTCTCAAAGACTTTCCCAGTGAGCTGCCCGGCTGTCACCCCACTTTGCAGAAAGGTAAACTGAGGCTCGGGAAGAGAAGGTTTCAGCTTCCGACGGCCCCACTGGGGCTCCGGGCTCGGTGGAAGCTGCGGCACCGGAAGTCCCTGTACTGGCAGGCTGGACGCTGGCACTGTCAGCCTGCAAGTCTCTGAAAGCCTCACTGTGAATTCAACAGGCAGGTTCTGGGGCCTGTTCTGAGAGCGCTGAGTGGGCAGGGAGGGCTTCCAGGAGAAGGAGTCAAACCCCCTCACCCCGCCCCCAGGTCCAGCCCAGGTACCCCACCAAGAGCAAGGTCCCGGCAGCCCCCTCTTTCCCGCAGAGCCGCTCCGTCCCCTGCACTGGGAACCCTGGCCTCCATGCCCCCGGCCCATGCACCTGCTGTTCCCTGTCCCCGATGCTCTTCCCCAGAAATGAGCGAGGCCGAATTCCAGCTGTCACCTGTGCTCCCCCAGGGCCCGCCACAGGGTCAGCGGCGGGGAGGGCCGGCTGTCCCTGCCCCGTAAACCCCCGTGGCTGAGCGGGGGTCGCGCGGGGGGGGGCCTGGTAGGGGGGCAGCGGGCGGTGCTGGCGCCCAGGCGCCCTGCGGGGCCGCACTAGGATGCATAGAATCCGCCCCCGGGGCGCCCTGGGCACGAGGACAGACGCAGCGGGGGACAGACCCAGGGGCCCACGCTGGCCCAGGCCACACCGCCCCAGCGAGTTTCCTATGCCAGCGCGGCACCCCCGGCCGACGCGGCCTCGAGCGACACGAGGAGACACCAGGCCCGGGGAGGCGCAGCGGGGCGAGGGCTGGCGGGGCGCGGCGGCGGCCTCGGGCGTCCCCGCCTGGCACGGCGCGAGCCTGCCCCCTGGTGGCCCTGGACGCGGCCGCAGCTGCCCGCCTCGCGCCGGCGCCCCGCAGGCTCCGCCCGCGCTCCCGGGACCCGCGCGGCGCCCTCGGAGGGGTCGCGGAGGAGACGCTGAGGCCACAGCCCGGGGCGCCCGGCCGAGAGTGCGGAGTGCCGACGCCTGGCGTCACTGCGCCCGGGCCCGTCCTGTGCCCCAACCCTGGAGCCCAGTGCGGCCCCAGGGACCTCCCCTCACTCTGCCGCCCCTGCCCCACAGGGAGGCCCGGCCCGGGGCACTGGAGGCGTGAGTCCTCGGCGCCCACCGTGCGGGGACCAGTGACCCCGGGGCACAAGCGGCGTCCACAGCGCGCCCGTTCTCCCCGCCGGGCGATCGTCTGGGTGCGCGCAGGGCCGGCTGGGTTTTCTGCATTGATGGCGTCAGCTGGGGTCATCTGGGCGACCCGGCCCAGGCGGCTTCACCCCAAGGCCGCGGCCGCTGCACCTGGGATGGTGGCCCACGGAGGCGCCAGCTGACTTCATTGTAGTTCCATGTCTCCATGAACTTTCATTTCAAGAAAAGGCAAATCCAGCTGAAGAGAGCTGGGGGCAGGGCCAGGGACTGACAGCAAGTGTGCTCCAGGGTCTTGGGGGGGGGGGGGGGATTATCCCAAACCGGACCGTGGCTTTGGTTGCACAATTCTAGAAATCGACTGAAAGTCATGGGGTTGGACCCTCCAGCAGGGTGGATTTCGTGGTATATTATACACCAGTAAAACTTGTAAAGAAGAAAAAGCGGGCGAGGCCCTTGGGTCCACTTAACCCAGCCCTGGCACGGCCTTCCAGTCTCAGCCCCAAGCGCTGGGGCCCGCGTCAGCTGCCACTCGAGACGCCTAGGTCGGCCAGCCTTGTGGCACAGCAGGTTAAGCTGTGGGCCCCCCTCTGAGTCCCGGCTGCTCTGCTTCTGATCCAGCTCCCTGCTGATGCACCCGGGAGAACCGGAGGAGCTGGCCCAAGGGCCTGGGCCCCTGTACCCACGTGGGAGACCCAGATGGGGTTCCTAGCTCCTGGCTTTGGCCTGACCCAGACCTGGATGTTGTGGGAATTTGGGGAGTGAACCAGCAGGTGGAAGACAGAGCTCTCTCTCTCTCTTCCACTTCACTTTTCAAATAAACAAATATTAATCAAACAAACCAACCAACCTCTTGGGTCAGAATCCCAGCAGGGTGGGAGGGAGCCTAGGGGGTGGCGCTTGCTGGAGGCTCGGGGGAGAGGCCTGTTTGAGTGTGGAAGGCTCCAGATCAGCCCCCCCAGGTCTGGTATCTTCCAAAGGAGGGAACTCTGCTCACTTCCAACAACAAGGGCCAGGCCCCTGGGAGGCCCCAGCTGCACAGGTGAGGCAGCTAATTAGTGCGGGGCAATTAGGGACACTCCCTGGGGGGGGGGGGCAGAGCTTGCTGGGAAACCCAAGGAGGGTGTGTGCAGCCCTGGCCGCCCACACACAGCCAAGAGCGTCTCCCCACACTGGTGGAGTCAGGGTGCCTTCGATGAGCTTGGAACCAAGGGCAGGGGTACCTCCGAGACTGGCTGAAGAGTCGGCGCAGAGCGTCCCGAGTCCAGACACCCTAGGTCCCCCGGCAAGGGTAGAAGCAGCACTGGACCTGAAGTCCTCATGGGGGGCTCCCTGGGCACACCCTGCACCAACAAGCACCCCAAACGCCAGCCCCAGGTGCCTCCTTGGCTGGGTGCTGGGTCTCCCAGGCGGCCCCCCACCTCCCACCCTTGAGTACCACCAGTTTGGGGTTCAGAGATGGAGGTCAGCATCCTCAGATCCATTAACTTTTTTTTTTAAAGACTGATTTGAAAGAGTTAGAGAGAGAGACAGAGAGAGAGACAGAGGGAGAGGAGTCTCTCATCTGCTGGTTCACTCCCCAGATGGCCACAACGGTCAGAGCTGGGCCAATCCGAAGCCAGGAGCTTCTTCCGGGTCTCCCACATGGGTGCAGGGGCCCAAGGACTTGGGCCATCTTCTACTGCTTTCCCAGGCCACAGCAGAGAGCTGGATCAGAAGTACAGCAGCAGGGACTCGAACCGGTGGGGCTTTAACCCGCTGCGCCATAGTGTCAGTCCCTAATTTTTATGTTTTCTGTATTTGAGAGGCAGAGAAACAGAGCTCCCATCCACTGGGTCAGTCCCCGAATGGCCACCCGAGCCCAGGTCTGGGCCGGCTAAAAGCAGCACGCGGGAACTGAACCCAGGTCTCCCACTAGGGCGGCAGAGCCCAGTCACTTCCCAGGGCGCGCACCTGCAGGAAGCTGGAGTCAGGCGCTGGCATCGAGCCCACGTGTGCTTCCATCGGGGCTGTGGGCACCCAGACCCTGCCGCTCAGGCCTCCCCGCAGCCCCCATCAGGCCCCTAGGGGCTCTGGTCAAGCTGCAGACGCCCACACCCAGAGGCAGCCGGCCCAGCACCCTGTCTGCTCTTCCCGCCGCTGATTGGACCACACGTGACACCTGACCAAGGGGACCCCCACCCATAGGCTGGCGATTGACCTATCCGAGTAGGCCTATGTAAGGCCTAGCCAATCAGATGCCTCCTGGGGCCCGGAGCCAAAGGTCAAGGTGGGCTATGGGCGGTGCCTGGCCCCTGGGAGGCGGAGACTCTGGGCCCAGCCCTCGCTAACCCGGCTCCCAGGTCCTCAGGCGGAAGCCAGGACGCTGGCCCTGGGTGACCCGGGCTGGCCACCGTCAGCCGTTTCCGCCATGCCCCTGCCGCCGTGCGTGTGCGCTCACGTGTCACAGAATTCACCAGCATGAAGCTCCGCCAAGGCCCAGCGTCCGGACACTGGCGGCTCAGGAGAGCCCGGTGCATCCGCCGGCGGAATAGTAGGCAGCCCTGAAAAGGGCGTCGCGAGCGGGGCCAGCCCTCCTGAGACCTGACTTGTCCGTCCCGGCGGGGAGCGGAAGTGGGGTAGGGGCGGGCCGGGGGCCGGCGGGGAAGGTTCTGGGGCGGGGTGCCCACAGCTGCGCCACACGCGGAGGGGCCGCGGAATCTTGAGGCCGAAAAAGCGGCTGTCGTGGCCGTTTTGTCTCACGGGTATTTACCACACGGGGGTGTTAGGAAACTGGCGCAGTGTAGCCAGCTGGCCGCAGGGTCCAGCCAGCTGAGCCAGGCCCCACCCCATCCTGGTGGGATTGGCTGCCCCTGCTTCCCTGCCCGCCCTCGGGCGAAGCTGTAAAGGGCCAGCTCCTGACCACGTGCCCTCTCCGTCCCTCTCTCCTGCCCTCTCCGTCCTTCTGTCCTGCCCTCTCCGTCCCTCTCTCCTGCTCTCTCCGTCCTTCTGTCCTGCGGAGTGGGGTGCCGGCTCACCTGCGCGGAGACACCCCGGTGGCTGGTCGGGCGGAGTGGGGTGCCGGCTCACCTGCGCAGGGACACCCGGTGGCTGAGGGTTTTGCCGGCCGTGCTGCTGGCCCCGTCCGTGCTGAGCCTGGGCAGCCTGAGAGGCGGGGTGGGGTGGGGGGGTCTGCTCCCCACGTGCACCTGGGAGAGGATCCTCCAGGGGCAGCAGGCCCCTCCCGGGGGCGGGGGGCGGGGCTCTGCTTCTGCAGCCCCCGGTGTCTGGGGCAGTGGCTGGAGGTACAGCAAAGCCCTCCAGTGAGGCTCTGCCCGGGGAGAAGGCGCCGTCCTAGTCCTGTGCCGGCCCACTGGGGAGTGACAGCAGGAGGAGACGGGCTCGGGTCAGTGGCTTCCCCGGGCCCTGCGGCAGGTGGCGCCACTCACAGCTGGAACCCCGCCACTGCCCCACTCACCCTCCCTGAAATGTGCTGAGTGAGTGGGCCTGGGGGGTGAGGAGAAGCCACAGGCCACACGGGGACAACCCGGGCCCCCATAAGCACCACACACACACACGCACACACACCGGGGGGGGGGCTGAGCAGGACCCAGGACACGCTCACGGGTCTCACACACACACGCACACACACCGTGGGGGGGGGGCTGAGCAGGACCCAGGACACGCTCACGGGTCTCACACACACACACACACACACACGCGCGCGCGGGGGGGGGGCTGAGCAGGACCCAGGACACGCTCACGGGTCACACACACACACACACACACACACGGGTGGGGGCTGAGCAGGACCCAGGACACGCTCACGGGTCTCACACACACACACACACACACACACACATGGGGGGGCAGGGCTGAGCAGGACCCAGGACACGCTCACGGGTCTCACACACACACACACACACACACACGGGGTGGGGGCTGAGCAGGACCCAGGACACACTCACGGGTTTCCCAGAAAGCTTGGCGGTGCGGAGACTGCAGCTCGTCCCACCGTCCCCACCCATCAGCCTCCACCATTAAGGAACGTTGCTGGGAGCGTTCCGGAAGCTGGTGCTCCGTCTGCCAGTTGGGGAGAAAGTAGCCCCGGCTGTGACAGCCTTCGCCAGGACTCGGGGCGGGGGTTCCCCTGGAATGCAGCCAGTGAGGGCGAGGGGGGCAGCAGCCCCCCAGCCTCTAGCCTGGCAACCCCAACACGGGCCCCTCCCCCGAGGCCTGCGTCCCTCATCTCCCAGTGCCGTCCCTCATCTCCCAGTGCCGTCCCTCATCTCCCAGTGCCGTCCCTCATCTCCCAGTGCCGAGGCGGTGGGGCAGTGGGTGGGCAGGAGAAAGGTGGGACTGTGGAGCGGGGCCCTGGGAGGCTCCTGCTGACCGCGATGCCCCTGGCTCGGGGGAGAGGGGTGGCAGGGAGCTCTGAGGGCGCGCTTGGGAAATTGGGGCGTCCTGCGCGGGGTCCCAGGGAGACTTCACCAGTCTCCTTTCTGTTGTTGAGCTTTGAGTAAGGTTCCCCGTGGAGGGGGTTAGGCTACCAAAACCCCTCGGGCCCCTGCACCCCCCATAAGGTGTCCAGTGATCACCAGCGCCTTCCCTGCCACAGGACCTCTCGGCTCCTCCTGGGAGCCAGACAGACCCAACAGGAAACCTGGAATAGCGACCTAGACAGATGGAAGCTTATTCTCCTCTCATCATGACGATGCTTGGAGGGGGCCAGGGATCGCGTGGCAAGCAGTGTCGTCATGCCGGGAACCTGGCTGCTCCTGCATGGTGGCTCTGCCAAAGGTTACCTTGTGGTCAAGAAGGCTGTGGAAGCTCCTGCCATTATGTTTGCATTCCAGGCAACAGGAAGGGGAAAGGAGAATAGGGGTGCCTTGCCCTTTAAGGAACTTTACTGAAATAAAACACTCTACTCATAACAAGGCCAAAACTTAGTCACACGGCTACGCCTACGCTAAGGGAGCCCAGAAAAATGTCTTCATTCCAAACAGTAAATGCCCAGACCGGACACTCGAGGTTCCATTCCTGTGGACCACTGGGGGTGGCAGGGGATGGACAGGGACCTGGAGGAGAGCGCACAGGGGATGGACAGGGACCTGGAGGAGAGCGCACAGGCTCCGGCCAGCCCCTGAGATGGTTGTGGGGAGGCCCCTCTGTGGCAGGGAGGCCGGAACCATGGGCGGGAGCCACGCTCGCTAGGCCGCTGCCTGTTCCAAACGCGCAGACTTGCAGGAGCACAAACCCCAGCTTCAGACTTTCAGCTCAGGCTGGGGGTCCTCGGGAGCCGCCTGGAGGAAGGCGCAGCCCTGAAGGCAGGCAGAGGTGGGCTGGGGGCGTCCTCCTGAGTCGGGAGGGCCTGACAGGCGCCTGGAGCCGCCGCAGACACAGGGCTCTACCGGGTACGCCAGATAGTTACTGGACAATGGGGCCGGCCAGCGGCGCAGGGGCCAGCCGCTGCTCACAGCACTGGCGTCTCATGTCGGAGCCACAGTCCGAATGCGGCCCAGCTCCCTGCTGATGCGCCCGGCCCTGGCTGCTGCAGCCATCGGGGGAGTGAGCCAGTGGATGAGCTCGCTCTGTGCGTCTCCCTCTCCCCTCTGTCACTCTGCCTTTCAAATAACTTTAAAGCTGCCTGGCCTGTTGTACAGGGGCCGTGCGTGGCTGCAGGCGGTCTGGGCGCCGTGGGGCTAGGGTGACCTTGCACAAATGCTGAGGCGCACAGGTGGTGCCCCCGTGGAGCCCGAGGAAGCGCCCGGGGTGCCCGGGCTGACCGTGGGGTGGGTGAGGGCACCGAGATGTGTGGCTAAGAGCAGGGTCCTGGTGCGCTGGCGTGGGTGAGTCCCAGCTTCTGTGCACACCAGCTGTGTGGCCGCGGACAAGCACACCCTCTGTGCGCCCCACTGCCCTCAGCCACAAAGCTCGGAGCCTGCGCTGCGCGAGTGCCTGCCGCAGTGCCCGGCACTGCATGCGTGCGTGCCTGGTGACCGCGCTGGCACACTGCTGTGACCAGGCTGCTCCTGGTGAGGCACAGACGGCAGCGGGCAGAGGGCTGGCCCGGGGCAGACCCGGCCTTCCTGCTGCCCGCGCCCCAGCTGGGCACCGTACCAAGCTCCCGGCAGTTGCCACGTGGTACTCTGAGGGCTGCTGGCTGGCAGATGGCTTCTGGGGCCCCGCTCCCTGGAGCTGCACTGCTGTGGACGGGGAGCGCCTCGGGAGGCCGGTCAGACCCTCAGCTGCCCACCCTGTCCCCCCGCCCAGGCCCCAGGCCAAGGGCCATCGGGGCTGTGCAGCCTCCATGGCCTCAGGCCAAGGGCAAGCCTGCTGTCTGAGGACCTGAGCCCCTCTCTCAGGGGGTCCTGGGTGTGGAGGAAGCAGGAACGGCTCCCCCTGTCCTGGGGTCTCCACCTCGTCCATCTGGGCCTCAGGGCAGTGGGTGATGGGTGGGCAGTGCTAAAGGCCTCCTGGCTTCAGACCCCAGCTCTGCCACTCCAGGCTGTGTGGCTTCCGCCAGTCACTCAACCTCTCTGAGCCCACTTTGTTGGTAGGATGGGGCTAGCCCCTGCTGGTGTGTTTCCAACCATTCAGACTTTCCTCCTCCCCACAATGCTGCCTGGGCGTCCTTGCCGGTGAGGGGGCCATGCAGGGGCCTGCCCTCGGTAAGCAGCACCCTCGTGGGGCCAGCTGATGTGAACCCAGGAGCCACTGATGTGGGCGGGGGGAGCTGAGGGGAGCCAGCGGGTGCACCACACCCCTGCTCTGCCCAAGCCCCACCTGTCCCATGCAGACCACACTGCCGGGGTTGAACCGGTGCCAGCGGGAAATACCCGTGTGGCTGCAGACTGTCTCCGCGGTGACCTTCAGGTCTTACGATGAAGTAAGATCACCACAGCTGGCATGCACTCCCATCATGCACCTCACGCCACAGAAGTGGGCAGTCCTGAAGCCCCACCCCGAAGTCCTCCCTCCGGCTGTTCTATGAGGCTTCTCCGACAGGACCCCCTATGCCCACACGGTGTAAAAGGCTGGGGGAAGGTGCTTTCTCTGTAAACAAACCCTGCCCTCCTGTTGCCCTTGCTCTCTGGTGGAGAGGGACCCCGGACCAAGCCTAGCCAGTGCTGGGGGTGGGGGGGCAGAAGGCTGTGGTGCAGACACCTGGGAGGTAGGTGTGCAGGGAGCAGCCGGCAGGCCCTGCCCCCGGGACATCCCTGGGAGACTGAGGCCCCCGCTCTTGAACCCAGCCTCCCTGCCAGGTCTCCCGGCCCCACAGTCGCCTGGGATTTTGTAGACTTGAGTCAGGCGTTTGCACGCCCAACTCCTGCCCCTCCCAGCCCAAGGTGTTGGCACCACATTCCCAAAGCTGCCAGGCCAAGGCGGGCCCAGGGAGGCAGGACGCCCACGGGCACACGCCCCACTCCCCTCCCCCACAGCTGGGCCAGTGTGTGCGGGGGTGGGGGGGCGCTGCCCCTTTGGAGCCTTTCCCACAAGGGACCCTGCCCCAGGAGAGAGGAGGGGGTGACTGCCCTGGCCCCGGGCAAGGGAGGGCACTGGGTCCTGAGCACTTCCTGTTGGAAGGTGGTTGCCTTCCAGAGGCACCCGCCCCAGACCGCCAGGCCTGGGCAGCTGCTGGGGGCCCAGGATTCAGTTAGGTGGTCACTGGGCATCCAGGCAGGGCTGGCTCCTCCCTGGAGCTGCAGAGCACATCCAGGGCGCAGCCCCACTCCGGCATGGGGGCCCCGGGCGTGCCCCGTGTGCAGGCTGTGAAATAGGCAGACTGAGGCTGGGTGTGTGTGCACAGGCTGGGGGCAGGGGGTCCCGGGCCTGCGCCCCTCAGTCCTGTGGGGAGGAATGGGTGGGGCCATCTCAGGGCTGCAGAGGCCAGAGCCTTCCCCGGGGTGGACACTGGGTGGGGCCCACAGGGCTGCCAAGGCCACCAGCTTCCCTGGCTGAGGAGGGCGCCCTGGCGCCCCCATGGTTGGGCCGGACCCCTCGGGGCGTGACAGGGGCCGCCAGCATGGGGCGCAGCCCCCACAGGCAGTGGGACTTGCCCACCCCTAGCCAAGGCCCAGAGTGGGAGACTGGAGGGTTCCTGGGGGAGGGGGGGCCACTCCGCCCACCTCGCCTGCTGGGCCTGGAGCGCGAAGGGCTGGAAGGAGCCCCCCAACCCCCAGCAGCCGGGGCTCTGGGCCGTGTTCCAGGATTCCGCCTTTGAGGTCCTGTGCTCCAGGGCTTGGGGTCTGAGGCCCCCGAGGGACCCAAGGAGCCCTGCCAGAGCCTGGGGAGGCGGCTCCGCCCTGCCCCACCATCCACCCCAGAGGAGCATGGCCCGCTTGGCTCCCTCCCCTTCCCTGCAGCTCCTACCCATCCCCCGGCCCCCTGGCCACTGCCTCCAGCCCTGGGACAGCCGGCTCCGGCCTGCCCAGAACGCCGGCTCTGAGGCTGACCCACCCCATCCTTGCTTCGTCCTCCAGAGAACCCCCGAGGTCCTGAGGGATCCGGGATTCCCAGAGGCCGCGGGTTCCCAGGGACAGCTTGGAGGCTGTGCCCCCTTGGGGTGCCCCTCACCCCGTCTCAGCCCAGGGAGGGGGAGGGGAGGCTGCAGGCCTGGGCGGGGGCGGGGCCTGGCAGGAGGCCTGGCTGGGAGCTGGGCCAGGCTCCTCCAGGGCTCCTGGTGCCCCTCACCCACTCCTCAGGGCTCCCGACGGCGGCCTGCAGGCTGGGAGGGGTGCTGGGTGCCTGTGGGGCCCAGCTGGGGAAAGCTGGACCTCCAAGGAAAGGGCAGCCTTGTTCCCAGGGTGCTCAGCACTCCACAGTCAGAGCAAAGGGGGCCAGAAATGAGAAGCCTCCTGCCTGGGACCTGCCCGGGGCCCTGTGTGTCCCCCTGGTGTCCTGCACACCCCGGCCTCCTCCGGGATGTTTGTGTGCAGGTCCCTTGGGGGGAAGAATCCCTGTGCTGAAACGCACTCCCACCTGTCACTCACACACGCACTCACATACCCCTACCCTCTCCTCTCACCCTCACACCTGCTGGTGCACACACCTACATACACACTCAAACACTCCTGTATTTTTTTTAAGTTTTTGTTTTTTTGGTTTTTTGTTTTTGTTTCTTTGTTTGTTTTTGAGAGGGAGAGGGAGAGACAGAGACAAAGGCCGGCGCCGTGGCTCACTAGGCTAATCCTCTGCCTTGCGGCGCCAGCACACCAGGTTCTAGTCCCGGTCAGGGCACTGGATTCTGTCCCGGTTGCCCCTCTTCCAGGCCAGCTCTCTGCTGTGGCCCAGGAAAGCAGTGGAGGATGGCCCAAGTGCTTGGGCCCTGCACCCCATGGGAGACCAGGAAAAGCACCTGGCTCCTGCCATCGGATCGGCCGCAGCACACCGGCCGCGGCGGCCATTGGAGGGGGAAGACCTTTCTCTCTGTCTCTCACTGTCCACTCTGCCTGTCAAAAAAAAAAAAAAAAAAGAGAGAGAGACAGAGAGGTCTAGGAGCCAGGAGGTTCTTCCGGGTCTCCCACATGGGTGCAGGGGCCCAAGCATTTGGGCCATCTTCTCTGCTGTTTTCTCAGGCCGTAGCAGAGATCTAGATTGGAAGAGGAGCAGCCGGGACTTAAACTGGTGCCTATATAGGCTGCCAGCAACGCAGGCAGGGGTTAACCTACTACACCACAACACCAGCCCCAGTGTTTTGTGTTGTTTGTTTTCTTAATCAGCAAAACTGGGGGCAGGTGCTGTGGCACAGCAGGAGCCGGGAACTCCACCCGGGTCTCCCAGAAGAGTGGCAGGGCCCCAAGTGCTGGGCCATCCTCTGCCACCTCCCCAGGCACATTAGCAGGGAGCTGGATTGGAAGTGGAGTGTTCGGCTGGAACTGGCACTCCATTGTGCAATGAGGGTGTCCTGAGTGGCGGCCTACCCACCGGACCACTACGCTGGCCAGTTTTGCTGGTTCTGGGTATTTCTTAATAGCCATCCTGTGGCTCCGACCTCCTGTTTCTGAGTGGTTGTAACTGATGGTAGCCCAGTCTGATGGTTATCACCAAACCCCACTTTGCAGCCTTTCGTCTCTGAAATCTGATCCTCCCAACAATCTGGCCAGGGACAGGGACAGCCAACAGGAGTGGGTCACCCCAAGGACACATGAGTGCATCCAGCCCTTAGAACTGGAACCCTAGGGTCTTTGCACTTCCTGTCTGTGGGGAGGAGGTGAGCAAGTGAGACACAGCTGGAGGCGGGAAGCCCTGGGTGAGGGCAGGAGATTGGCGCTCCAAGGACAGGTGGGGAGGGGGAGAGGGAACTGGGAGCTGGTAGAGCGCACTGCCGCTTCCTGGCTGGACTGGGGGTGGTTGTCTGAAGGCACAAGCGGAGCCCTGGGTGGTGACCGTGGTGACCGTGGTGACCGTGGGATGGGGAGTAGATGGGGAGCAGTTTGACAGACATGTCCTCTAGATGGAAGCCCTCAGAGGCCCCGGAAACTGGAAACAGCACAGCACCTGCAGGTACTTTAGAATGATGACAACAAGGTGGCAGGAGTTTTCTTAACCCAGCTGCCCCTAGCCACGGCCCAGCCTCTGGAAACCACAGGAGGAAAAGGCCCGTGGGGGCTGCTGGCAGGGATACACGGCCGTGCCAGTAAAGGGGTGCGTTTGCTTTTCTTTTTTTAAATGATTAATTGAAAGGCACAGTTATGGAGAGAGATTCCATCCACTGGTTCACTCCCCAAATGGGCACAACGGCCAGGTCTGGGCCAGGCCAAAGCCAGGATCCAGGAGCTCCATCCGGGTTTCCCACATCGGTGTCAGGGGTGCGAGCACTTGGGCCATCCTCCACTGCTTTCACTGGAGCCGGTCAGAAGTGGAGCAGCTGGGACTCAAGTCAGCGTTTCAGTACGGGATGCGGAGTCGCAAGTAGCAGCTTGTCCCGCGCGGGATGCGGAGTCGCAAGTAGCAGCTTGTCCCGCGCGGGATGCGGTGTCGCAAGTAGCAGCTTCTCCCGCGCGGGATGCGGAGTCGCAAGTAGCAGCTTATCCCGCGCGGGATGCGGAGTCGCAAGTAGCAGCTTGTCCCGCGCGGGATGCGGAGTCGCAAGTAGCAGCTTGTCCCGCGCGGGATGCGGAGTCGCAAGTAGCAGCTTGTCCCGCGCGGGATGCGGTGTCGCAAGTAGCAGCTTGTCCCGCGCGGGATGCGGTGTCGCAAGTAGCAGCTTGTCCCGCGCGGGATGCGGTGTCGCAAGTAGCAGCTTCTCCCGCGCGGGATGCGGAGTCGCAAGTAGCAGCTTGTCCCGCGGCACCACAGGGTGGGCCCCACAAGAGTAACGGTTTTTAAAATCGCTTTTGAGGGGCCAGCATTGTAGCACAGTGGGCTAAGCCGCCACTTGCAACACTGGCATCCCGTATCAGCACACTGGTTTGAGTCCCAGATGCTGCACTTCTAATCTGGCTTCCCGCTGAGGTGCATGGGAAAGCTACAGAAGGTAGCCTGAGTACTTGGGTCCCCGCCTTCTGGGGAGTGATCCAGAGGATGAAGGTCTCTCTTTGTCTTATCAAATAAGGCCTTTAAAAACTTTCTAAAAAAAACTGCTATTGAATTGGGACTAGATGAGACAATTGTAAAAGCCAAGAGGAGCGGGAGGGGCATTAAAATCCTGAGCAAATGCGGTCTCTCTGCATCTCGGGGGAACGCTGGGAAAAGGCCTCCCCCCAGTCAGAGGTTGACCAGTTGACGTGTGTAAAATCGCGCTCTTCAGGTGTGCTGAGCCCGGCCTTCACTGTTCAGTCCACCTGAGGTACCTGCTGCTGCATCATCAGCCACCCCGAAACCAAAGCTAAAGTCTAGACCTTTATTGCCTCACGTGGCAGACCAGGAATCCAGAAGCAGCTCTGGCCCGGGGTCTCCCACAGGGTGGGCTGGAGACAGCAGCTCCACCCAGCTCCGGCTTCCAGGCCCACCCATTCCCCCACGGACTCCACCCGGGGCCCGGCAGCCAGCTCCCCAGACCCAGCGAGAGGGGGAATGGGCGCCCGAGACCAAAGCCAGCCTTCTTAGAACCTAAGTCAGAAGTGACGTCCTACCCCGGCCACCCTTCCGAGGATTTCAGTCCACTGTGGTCCAGAATCGAGCGACATGTGAGTCTTTAATAACTATTATTGGGGCTTCTATTTTATTAGTAATATTAGTAATTGTTCATCTTTCAACGTGCCTGTTTATGAATTAAAATGCATGATGGGGCAGCACAGTTTATAAATGACTTGGTAGGAGCCGTAGTGGTGTCCATCAACTGGGGGTCCTCCCACAGGGCTGGAGGCTAAGGGGATGGGCCCAGGCCTTCTCCCAGAGGCCAGGCCAGATGGAGCTGGTCTAGGGCCTCCCCTGAAGCAAACACAGTCCCGGCTGGACATTCAGGCTGGCACTGTTCCAGGAACCTATGCTGAGTCGTCGCTGCCACCTCAGGTCTGCACTGTGTCACCCGCCAGGGGGCACAGAGAGGGCAGGCAGCTGTTCTTGGACCCACAGCCCGGAAAGCTGGGGCTGGCTGGGAACCTGGACCACAGGGGTGCTGGCCTGAGGGGCCTCCAGGGCAGGGCGGAATCCCCTGGGAGCCTGAAGCTTGGGAACAGGCGGCACCAGAACTGTCTCTGGGGTGCCCTAAGCCAGGGTGGGGGTCGGTGACCCCTGGCAGAGGAGCGCCCCCCAGGAGGGTGGGCGTGGAGGGGACAGGGAGAGCTGAGGCCCACGTCCATCAGAACTGTCTCTGGTGCCCTACCCAGGGTGGGGGTCGGTAACCCCTGGCAGAGGAGCGCCCCCCAGGAGGGTGGGCGTGGAGGGGACAGGGAGAGCTGAGGCCACGTCCAAGGCCTCTGGGTCTAAGGAAGGCTGTGAGTGGGTGAGTCCAGAAAGAGAGGCCGCAGTGGGCACCTGGGAGCAGCTTGGCCATGGAACAGCACAGGCTGAGGTCGAGTGGAGGTCAAGGATCCTCCGTGGCTGGGTGTGGTCCTGGCGGCGGCCACACCCTCAGTCCCAGACCCCACCCAGGTCCACACCCCAGATAGAGCCTCCCAGGACACTGGCCTGAGGCAGCATTGAGTCCTGTGCCCCCTCCCCAGCTGGTCCAACCTGTTTGCCCAGCACCCAACCTCCGCACAGCCCCTGTGGTCCCTGCAGCCCAGGAGCCGCTGCCCTTTTTTTTTTTTTTTTTTTTTTTTTTTTTTTTTTGACAGGCAGAGTGGACAGTGAGAGAGAGAGACAGAGAGAAAGGTCTTCCTTTTGCCGTTGGTTCACCCTCCAATGGCCGCCGCGGCCGGCGCGCTGCGGCCGGTGCACCGCGCTGATCCGATGGCAGGAGCCAGGTACTTCTCCTGGTCTCCCATGGGGTGCAGGGCCCAAGCACTTGGGCCATCCTCCACTGCACTCCCGGGCCACAGCAGAGAGCTGGCCTGGAAGAGGGGCAACCAGGACAGAATCCGGTGCCCCGACCGGGACTAGAACCCGGGGTGCCGGCGCCGCAAGGCGGAGGACTAGCCTAGTGAGTCGCGGCGCCGGTCGGAGCCGCTGCCCTTGATGAGCAAGCTGCCCCTGCGCAGCCTCCTCCAGGGAGCCCACCGGAGGCCCTCTTCCCATTCCCAGACCCCTGAGAGTGCGGATGAGGAATCTGCGGGAATCCGGCCCACGGCCCAGGAGTGCAGGTGTCTCCACACCCCGTGTCCGGGGCCCTGGTCCCGCCCACCCTGCTCCCGGTGGCCTCTCGCCCCTCCCGCCCAGTCTGAGTTTCAGAGCTCTGCACGTGAGCACAGCGGCTCAGCCCGCAGGGTGGTGCAGTGTCCAGCTCCGGCCGGACACCCACCCCCCCCCTAAGCCGCAGCCCTTCCTGCTTCCCTCTCCAGTGCCCGGGTCTCTCCCACCCCTCTGGGCTCTGCCCAAGCCCTCCTGCCGGGTCGAGGCGGTGATTTAATGGGCCTGTGCCGCAGGTTCCCCGTCTCTAAGGCGGTCAATCCTTGTCCCTGCCCCTGGGAGGAGAGAAGGCACTCGGCGGCGCCCAGCCGCGCTGCCCGGGTGCTCTCCACCCCGCCAGGCGGGGACGGTGCCTCCCGCCCTCCGGAGGCCCCACGGGAGAACATGTGCCGGAGCAGGGCCGGACAGCCCAACCGCGCCTCTTCCGGCTCGGGCCCCAGCAACCCAGGCCCGGCGCCCCGACCCCAGACGCTCGCGGCCCCAGCTGGGCTCGGCCTCTGCCTCCCAGACTTCAAATGGGCCAGCAGCGCCCTCCCCAACCGGAGCGCCTGGCACTGCCGGTTCTCAGCGGCTACGAAATACACCCAAAAGACGCCTCGGGGCCCAGCCCAGGTGGCTGCTGCGCTCCGCCCTGGTTGCCCTCCAGGTGCAGCCCCGAGGACCCAGGGCCTGCCTCGGCGCGCACAAGGGCGCGGGGGCGGGGGACTCGAACCCGGGCACTGCCTGGCCTCTCGGCCCGGCCCCGCCGAGACGTACCGTATTTCTCCGAGAGGACGCGCACACGCAGCGCAGCCTCCACCGCCGGCCGGGAGAGTAAGCGCGCACTTTGCGCTCTGCCACAGCGCGGACGGCGGGGTCAGTTCCGCTGCTCTCCAACCCCAGTGTTGCCTGGGAGACTCCCTGCAGCCGGCCGCCGTCCCTCCCCCGCCTTCCCCCTCCACAGTGCTTGTCTCCTTTTCCCTCCAAGCCCCTGGCCTTGCGAGGAAGGGGCTGCTGACCCCTCTTACGGCCGGGGCACTGCTTTAACACTGCATGGGGGCCGCACAAGCCACAGCCCGACCTCGGGCTGGGAGCCCGGCAGGCCCACCCCTCCACCTCGTGACTCACCGGGAACCAGAGCAGGGGTGGGTCCTTTGTTTAGTGCCCCGGGGCACTGGGACACGTGACTGCTCCTTGCTCTAACTCCAGGCCCTGCCTGCCCAGGGCCACCTGTGTGTTTGGAGCAGGGCCCATTCCTGCAGCCTCAGTTTCCCCACTTGAACACAGACCCTGGACTTGGGTAGGAGAAGCCTCTGGAAAGGAGCAGGAGGGTTGTCCCCCCGAGGGTCCCGGGCCCGGCCTGCACAGCTTCCCCCTGTCGGGGCCCTACCTGTGCCTCCCGCAGGCTGTGAGGGTGGGACCCCAGCCTCCTATGCCTGGCCTGGCGGTCAGCACGTGCCCACTACCTTAGAGAAGGCGCAAGGTCTCCCCCCCCCCCCAGTGGGGCTGGCACCAGCCAGGTCCCAGCAGGGATCTCACCCAAGGGAGCTGGGAAGTAGGGCGAGGGGCCCAGGGTCTCTGAGCTCTCAGAATTCTGAGTTCTGCCTCCCCCCACCCCGCCCCCCGCCCCGCCCCACCACACACAGCCAGGAGACCCCGGTGCTTTCCTTTCCGCCTTCTGCTGTGGACGACCTTGGATGTGGCAACAGTGACCCATGTCCTAGCGTGCGGGTTTGGGCTTTCCAGCTGCAGGCCGTGAAGAGTCTCTGGCTGCACCTGAGTCAGGGTGCCCAAGGAGCTTGCTTCCTCTAGCCTGCCCGAGCGCGGAGGGGTCTCAGGGTCCGGTTGCCACATTTCTCTCTCATTTGTTCCCTGAGAGCCTGGGGCGTGTCCTGAGTGATCCGGAGGCAGGCTCCTGTGTCTGCCCCACAGTGTGTGTGTGTGTGTGTGTGTGTGTGTGTGTGTGTGGTGCTTACAGCGTGGACCCACACCCAGTCACACCCAGTTAGGTACAAGGGTGCCGCAGAACTGTGGGCGGGGGCATGACTCCCTGGAGGGAAGACGGCACTGCAAGCCCTCGGCCCCCACGAGGAGCCCTTGAAAGATGGAGGCGCAGGGGGCGGGAGCAGGGCCAGGAGCACTGTGGGCCACATGCGGCCTTGGCCGCCTGCCAGCAGCACGGAGGAGCCCCCCCCCCGGGGCTGTGGTGCGGCCGGCCCGGCAGCCTGGGAAGAAAGCACGCGTCGTTTCCTCCTGCACTCCACGGGCGCCGCCACAGCCTGGTGCGGCTTTGTGCACAGGATGAGGGAGACGGGCGCCATGCCCGTTTCGCAGATGTTTGTAGAAAACAGCAAGATCCTGGCTGTGATGGGCCGGGCAGGACAAAGAGTGCGAGTGTTCGCGGGGCTCGGCTGCTCCGGCAGGAAAGCGTGCAGACGTGGGGCCGAGAGGAGCAGGAAGCTCGCGCGCCAAGTTGAAGGCAGGGAAGTAACAAAGGCCGGGCCGGCGCTCGGCACAGAACTGCCGGCCCAGTCGGCATTCAGTCGGCAGTTCTCGGGAGCGTGGGTGTGGGGCCTGCGTTTCTCTCCCCCACGCCCTGCCTGGGATGGTGCCGGCTTCCTAACAGCCCCCTTTGGTGAAGGGCCCCGTGTTGAACAGACAGGACTTCTGGCCTGCAGATGCCGGGCCAGCTCAAGGCTTGCTTCCTCCAACCCGTCTCCCTCTGTGGCCTGCATGCACACCTGGGCTCAGGTCTGCCCAGCTACCCCAACGCCAGTCCCGCCTGCAGCAGTCCTGAGGGAGACGGCTCAGGAGGTGCCCCACCAGGCAGAGGCGCTGGGTGCCGAGTGGGGTTGGCTCAGGGAAGGTCCGGGCACAGTGGGCCTGGGAGGGAGGCCCCTCCTCAGAATCCCAGTGACAGCAATGTGGAGTCTTCCAGGCGGCGTCTCTGCTTGCGGGCAGGTGGGGGGCAGCCAAGGCCCCCGAGTGTGGGTGGGCCTGGGGGTTGGAGGAGGTGAGTGGTGGGGGATGGGCATCCAGGCCAGGCTGAAGCCAAAGGAAGACCTGTGGGAGGGGGCAGGCTAGCCAGAAGACAGAGGAGGTGGGTTGACTTGGGGAATAAGCCTTGTGCTTCTGTCTTCAGCCTCTGCAAGCTCTGGAAGGCGCCCTGGCTGGGGCACCTACAGGCGGGGGCCTGGGCTGTCAGGGAGTGAGGGCGGGGCCAGATGACGGGCAGCTGATGATGGGTCAGAAGGGCGGCGGCCCCCACGGCAGACAGCGCGGTGCCCCCAGTGATTTCCGTCCTGCCTTCTGCTGTTTGTTACCTCGGCTAATCCTGCCCCTCCATGTCCTGGGAGCGGCTCCCAACGAGGAGGCTGTCGGTTGTGTGAATATGTTGTGTGACTCTCGAGCCCATCCAAACAGGCTGGGGCCAAGCTTCCTGGGAGACAGTGCAGGAGGCAGCTGCTGTGGAGTAGAGACTCGTATGCGTGTCTCCAAATCCCATTTACAGGCTCGAGTGCCTGAGTTTTTTGAATGACTAATAGGGTAATGTTGAGGGTTAACAGATTGAAAATAAAGACCAGATCCAACCACTGTGAGGTGGGCCCCGTGGAAGGGCCTTGGGTCCCTGGGCAGCCCCGGCAGGTGGTTCTCGAGAGAGGGGGGTCGGCCGAGCTGTTCTCCGTGCTCCCCCATCGTGTGGTCCCTCCTCTGCCATCCGCTGCCCTCATCCGGCTCCAGGTCAGTGGGCCTGCTCCATCGCGGGCTGTGAACCTCCAACACCAGCAGCCAAAATAATGCTCCTCCCCCGTAAGCAGCTCATCTTGGGTATTTAGTTATGGTGACGAGAAAGCTGACTCCTACGGAAGCCGTGTAGAGGAAGCGTGTGTCGGGAAGAGCCAGGGGTTGCTCCAACAGAAAGCCAGCAGGAGGCCAAGTCTGCAGGCACATTAGCAGGGAGCTGGACCAGAAGCAGAGCAGCCAGGAACTGAACCTGTGCTGATGTGGGCTGGTGGTGTCACGGGTGGCAGGGTAACCCCCTGTGCCACAGCACTGCCCACCACGTTTGTTTTAACAGAACAAAGAGCTTGTGGGAGTTTAATTGACGGCAGTTGGGGCAGGAGCTTGGCCTAGCAGTTAGGATGCCCGTGTACCATATGACAGTGCCCAGGTCATGTCCTGGCTCCACTTCTGATTCCAGCCTCCTGCTAATACAGACCCTCGGAGGCAGACGGTGGTGGCTCAAGTCCTTGGGCCCCTGCCACCCATGGGGGAGATCAGGATGGAGTTCCTGGCTCCTGGCCTCAGTCTGGCCCAGCCCCGTTCCTTGCTGCTGAGTGACTGAGGGCTTCGGTTTCTTGCTGACCACTGACTGGAGGCTGTCCTGACCTCCCGGAGGTCACCCACTGTCCTTGCCATGGGATCCCTCAGCATACACAGCCTCCTTCTCCCCAGTCAGTGGGGGAGCGAGAGAGTAGCAGGACAGGTGCTGTCATCTCATGCCGCACAATGCCATCTTTTCCATTGTGTTGGTTACAGTGAGACAGGTCATTCCCACACTTACAAGGAGGGGTCTACAACAGGGTGTGAATGCCAGGAGGCAGGGGTCTTGGGATCTGCCTACCAGACCAGGCAGCTAAAACCAAAGGTAGTGATTAACTTATGAAAAACTAAAAGTTGAACAGGAAAGGAAATGGAAGCATAACGTATTACTTGTGTCAGTAACAAACTAGTTATGTAATCATCCTGATGAAACAACTGGATATTGGCTTAAATGAAAGCTACCGTGTATCAGTAGGAGTGGTGCACGGGCAGCAGGTGTGAGTGTGTGCCAGGGAGGGAGAGGAAGCCAAACTCGTCTTCCGTGAGAGAAGGTGGTAAGGTAACGGCTGGGGTGGTAAATTATGGAACTGAAGCGCAGAAATACGATTTGTAAGCACAGAGACAGAAGTCAGTGGGGGGGCTGCTGTGGGTCAGCAGGTTCACCAGTGCCCGCAGCCCCAGCATCGCACATGGGCACCAGTCCACATCCCGGCTGCTCCACTTCCAATCCAGCTCCCTGCCAACGTGCCTGGCAAAGCAGCAGAGGACAGCCTGAGTCCCTGGCCCCTGCACCCATGTGGGAGATAGGTGAAGTCCTGGCTCCTGGCTGCAGTCTGGCCCAGCCCTGGCTGTTACAGGTGTCTGGGGAGTGAACCAGATGATGGAAAAATCCGCCTCCCCCCCCCCCCCCCGCCGCTTCTGTAACTCTTTCAAAATAAATAAATAAATCTTTTTAAAAATGGTGGTTATCTCTGGGGAAAATAGGCCTATTTGCCTTTTTTTTTTTTATTAGAGATAGAGTTGTATGTCTTGGATTGTTGGTTTGCAAAGCTGACCAAGTTAAATTATGCCTTTTGTTTGAAGTATTCATTTATTTATTTGAAAGTCAGAGCTACAGAGAGAGAGAGGGAGAAGCAGAGAGAGATCTCCACCCACTGATTAATACCCAGCTGGCTGGAGCCAGGATCCAGGTGCTCCATCCGGGTCTCCCATGTGGGTGGCGGGACCCAAGCACTCATACAGCCTTCCATTGCTTTCCCAGGCCATTAGCAGGGAGCTGGGTGGGAAGTGGAGCAGCCATGTTGGGTGCCAGCTTTTCCGGCTATGCCACAGCGCCAGCCCCTTATTTGCCTTTTTTCCTCTCCAGTTTTAAAGATTTATTTATTTGAAAGGCAGAGCAACAGAGAGAGAGGGGGAGAGAGATTGATCTTCCATCCATCGGCTCACTCCCTTTATATCCACAGCCGTCTGGTCTGGGCCAGCTGGAAGCCAGGAGCCGGAACTCCATCTGGTCTCCCTCCTGAGTGGCAGGGGCCCAAGGACTTGGACCCTCCTCCACTGATCCCCCAGGAGCACTAGCCAGCGAGCTGGACTGGAAGTCGAGCCGGCACTTTAAGCAGTGAGCCAGCCTGCTGCGCCCTAACTCTGGCCCTCCGCTTGCCTTTTTCACTTCTGTACATATCATGTGTGTTGACTTTGAACTTTGGATAAAAATACGCATTAATTAACAGAGAAATCGGGTGCCCAGGGGTGAACAGGGGCGTCCTCAGAGACTTCAGGCCCTGCTGTTCTTCCTTGGGGGAGCAGCTCTCCTTCCAAAGAACAGATGCTGGGGAGGAGCGTGGCCTGGGGACAGGACAGGTGCAGCCGGGGGAGAGGTAACCGGAGCTCCGCCTGGAGAGCACAGGGACCGCCTGGGGCCTGGGAGCCAGGATATGAGGGGTGGGAGGGGAGAACACAGACCCTACCCCTGGGAATGCCCCTCTCCCTAGACATTCTTGGAGGAGACTATGAAGGCTCTGGCCAGGTTTTGTTTTGCATTTAACTCAGGAAATTTTGTATCTTTTTAAAAAAATCTAAATAATGAGTGCTTCTGATGAAAATGCTGGGAGAAGCCCCGCCCACTGTGGCTGCCACTGTTTGTCCCACACAGAAGCGGTCTCTCGCCAGCACCGTGGGCTTTGCACCCTGCAAGACATCCTCCAGACACCAGGGAGGTATCTCACTCAGGCCACTGCGCTGGGAGACCCCCTGGTGAGTACCCCCCCACCCGCCCCGCGACAGGTGGTCAGTGGGCTGTGGGGTTGGGTGTAGACAGGACACGGGGACACAGCACAGCCTGCCCGCCTTGCTTTTCACCCCCTCCCCACCTCAGGGGAGAGGAGGAGGAAGGTGCCAGGGATTCCTGGCTCACTTTCGGGCACTTGTCACAGGTCAGGCATCGCAGGCCCCAGCCACTGTGTGGCCGTTCCAGAAGAGTTCTGGGGTGTCTCCGTGTCCAGCCACCACAGGCCATGTTGGAGGCAGACTGTTGGCTCCCTGGGGCTGGGGGCTGGCTGACCACACCCTGCTTGCAGCCTGGTGATTGATGGATGATTCTGGTCCCCGGATGTACTTGATAGTGACCCTGGGCAACTTAACTTTACGTCTCTGGGCCTCGATTCTCCTCATCTGTAAAGTGACGATGACAGTAGCACCTGTCAGAGCGAGGGGGCAGGCACAGAGCAGAGGGCTGCGGGGGGGGGGGGGGGGGGAGGACTTCCTGGGCAGGAGAATGTGGTCCACGCCCTCCTGTGGCAGAGCCGGCACACCTGCCTCCAGGCCTGGGTTTCTCCATCCGCATAAAGCGCGGGCAGCCCTACCTGGAGTAACAGAGCTGCTGCCTCCTCCTCTATGTAACTGTGCCTGTGAAGAAAGATGGGGTGGCACGTGGCGCAGTGGGCAGTCCCTGCGTGGACATTCCAGCCCTGGTCTGAGTGCTGGGGTCGAGTCCTGGCTCCGCTTCCTGCTAACGTGCGCCCTGGGAGGCAGCAGGTGATGGCTCACGCACTTGGGTCCCAGCCGCCCACATGGGAGACCCGGATGGAGTTGCAGGCTCCTGGCTTGGTCCTGGCCCAGCCTCGGCTCTTGTGGGCACTCGGGGACTGAACCAGCAGAAGGAAGAGTTCTCTCTGCCTCTCAGATAACATGAAAGTGGGTAAGTGACAGTGTCTTCGGGAGGAAGAAAATGTAGCTTCCTGCATATGTGGACATCGCGGTCTGCTCGGGCGTGAGTCAGCTGGGTGCAGCTGGTGGGGTGGGGGAAGGGAGACCCTGGGGGGGCAGTGGCTCGGGGAGGACTGGCGGGTCACGACCTAGGACAGCAGGAGCCAAGGCCCTGAGGGGGGGCAGGAAGCACCTGAGGAGGCCGGGCCCCTGTAGCCCGAGACAACAAAACCCCCTCTTCCTGTGCTGTACCCCAGCGACTGACACGGCAAGAGGGCAGAGTGACACGGGAGGGGCTGTGTCTGCTCTGATGAAGCTCTCGGGGGCTCGAGGCCGCCAGCAGCCCCTGCTGTGTCCCCTGAGGTGGGCAAGCTCCTCAGGACCCTGGCGGTACCCAGGGAGGGGTGCTGCAGTCCATGCTCTTGGGCGTGGCTCACGCTTGTCGGCTGAGGTCACTCCCACCCTGGGGGGACCCGGAGTTAACGGCTGTGAGGGCCTCCACGTACTCGCACCCCAGCTGAGCTCGGCAGCCAGGCCCAGGGCCCGCACAGCCAGCTTTGTTTGCTGGGTCTCCAGGATGCAGCAGAGCTGCACCCACCGACCTGCCACCCGCTTTGGCATCAGCCGCGTCACCTGGTTTGTCACACCCACCTCTGACCAGGAACTGAGGCTGCTGCAGGCTCCCGAGTTTTGAAAATCAGGTGCCCCACGGGCAAGAGCAAGCCGCAGGTGCTGGCTGTGCACCTCCCGACAGAGGTGCCACCCCCAGGCTGGGGCCCCAGCTTCTCTTCCAGAGGTCTCTCTCTGGCGATAACAATGGCGAGTTTGGCACCGCCCGGCACGTGGCTTCCCACGTCATCCTCTCAAACAGCAGCTTCTGGTTCTCGGGGCAGAGATGCCTGCTCACCTGCTCTCACGTGGCAGGGTCCGGGCTCCACTCTGCTCCAACCCCTCCCTCTATTCATTGGCCACCCAGCCTGCAGCCATCCTGATGGGCCCCTCTGACCACAGCCCCTCCCTGCCTCTCCTGCCTTGGTCAGGAGGACCCGGTAGTCCCACGCCTGTGTGCTCACTGAGGCCCTGAAGGCAGCAGCACCCACCGAGCCCAGCGTCCGTGGACAGGTGAGTGGCTGCCCGAAATCTGGGCTATTCGTACCAGAAACAGTGTTCCGCCTCAAGGAGGGATGTGGACCCCGCTGTCACACGGAGGCGTCTTGAGGACATAATGCTGAGTGAAGTTGACACAAAGGACAGATCCGGTGTGATCCCAGAGGTCAGTGCTTTTTTTTTTTTTTTCAAGTTTTATTTATTTATTTGAAAGAGATACAGAGAGAGAGGGAGAGAAAGAGAGAGAGAATCTTCCATCTGCAGGTTCACTCTCCAAATGACCACAATGGTCAGGGCTGGGCCAAGCCGAAGCCAGGAGCCAGGAACCTCATCTGGGTCTCCCACATGGGTACAGAAACTCAAGGACTTGGCCTGTCTTCTGCTGTTTTCCCAGGCCGTTAGCAGGGAGCTGGATCAGAAGCAGAGCAGCCAGGACTCGAACCAGCGCCCATAGGGGATGCCAGCATCTCAGGCAGCAGCTCAGCCTGCTGTGCCACAACACTGGCCCCTGTATAAATCTTTAAGATTTAAGCTGCACAGCCTTAAACCACGTGCGGTCCCTTCTGGGCTGCAGAGCCTATAGGGTGACACGGGTGGCAGTGGCAGCTGCCTGGGCCAGAGTCCCTCACCCTGTGACCCTGAGCAGCTCACCTTGCCCAAGGGTATGATGGCCCCAAAGGAGAGGCTGGGTTCACGCATGGGAAACCGTGGGCAAGGCCCGCGTCACGGCTGCTGCTCAGCTGGGCTAACCTAGCTCAGGTGCTGAACCCTGCTCTGCACCTGCCTGACCTCCACACTCACTCCCGCGCCGAGGCAGAGCCCCGCCCCTCCCTGTGTCTCCGGCACTGGGGACTTGGACCAACTAACCAGCTGGGAGCAGCATTCCAGAGGAGGGAAAGCAACAGACTGGAAAGAGGACGGGTTGTGCAGGCTCCAAGTTGAGATCAGCTGCCTTTCCTGGGAATCCCGGGTGTGAGACAGGTGTGAGACAGGTGTGAGACAGGTGTGAGACAGGTGAGTGAGGCCGGTGGCCGCTGCTTTCCTAGGTGCATTCCCAGGGAGCTGGAGTGGCAGTGGAATCAGTACTCCATATGGCTGCAAGCAGTGACTCAACCCACAGTGGCACATGCTTGTCCCTGCTTCTGTCTCTATGGATTTGCCTATGTGGACATTTTCATGGAAGTGGAACTATATTTCAATTACTATGATTTTCAAAAATGAACGTTATTTTTTGGAGCAGTTGTAGGTTGCTGGTGGAGCTGAGTAGAAGGAAGAGAGCTGACACATGACCCTGTCCCCACTCACAGAACAACCGTCCTTCAAGGGGTGCATTTGTTCTGGTCGGTGGACCTAGGAGCATGTATCATGGGCACCCCGAGTCCAGGCTGATGGCAGCACCCCCACTTCATTGCGTCTTTTATGGGCTTGCACACACGTGGAAGGGGGGTGTCTACCATGTGAGGCTTATACACCGGATTTTCACCGCCCTCAACACCCCTGCTCCACCGGCCTTCCGTCTCTCTCCCCCGGATCCTCCCAGGCCGGTGTGGAGGTGCAGTGGGCTAAGCTGCCACCCGCAAGCACCAGTTCCAACACCCTCAGCTTTTTTTTTTTTTTTTTTTTTTTGACAGGCAGAGTGGACAGTGAGAGAGAGAGACAGAGAGAAAGGTCTTCCTTTGCCGTTGGTTCACCCTCCAATGGCCGCCGTGGCCGGCGCGCTGCGGCCGGCGCACCGCGCTGATCCGATGGCAGGAGCCAGGTGCTTCTCCTGGTCTCCCATGGGGTGCAGGGCCCAAGCACTTGGGCCATCCTCCACTGCACTCCCGGGCCACAGCAGAGAGCTGGCCTGGAAGAGGGGCAACCGGGACAGAATCCGGCGCCCCGGTGCCGCAAGGCGCAGGATTAGCCTAGTGAGCCGTGGCGCCGACAGTTCCAACCCCAGCTGCTCTGCTTCTGATGCAGCTCCCTGCCAATGTGCAGGGAAGGAGAGGGCTCACGTATCTGGGCCTCTGTCACCCATCTGGGAGAGAAGGGTGCAGCTCCAGGCTCCTGGCTTCAGCCTAGCCCAGCCCTAGTCATTGCAACCATTTGAAGAGTGAACCCGGCCAGGGCTGTGGTATAGTCGGCTAAGCCTCCACCTTCAGAGCCGGCGTCCCATATGGGTGCCAGTTCGTGTCCTGGCTGTTCCTCTTCCAATCCAGATCTCTTTTATGGTCTGGGAAAGCAGCAGAAGATGGCACAAGTCCTTGGGGGCCTGCACCTATGTGGGAGAACTGGACGGAGCTCCTTGCTTTGGATGGGCTCAGTGCGGCCATTTAGGGAGTGAATCACTGGATGGAAGACCTCTCTCTCTGTCTCTCCCTCTCCCTGTCTGTAATTTTCCACCTCTCAAATAAATAAATAAAATCTTTTATTTTTTATTTTTATTTATTTATTTATTTATTTTACAGGCAGAGTGGACAGTGAGAGAGAGAGACAGAGAAAGGTCTTCCTTTGCCATTGGTTCACCCTCCAATGGCCACCGAGGCTGGCGCGCTGCGGCCAGCACACCACGCTGATCCGATGGCAGGAGCCAGGTGCTTCTCCTGGTCTCCCATGGGGTTCAGGGCCCAAGCACCTGGGCCATCCTCCACTGCACTCCCGGGCCACAGCAGAGAGCTGGCCTGGAAGAGGGGCAACCGGGACAGAATCCGGCGTCCCGACCGGGACTAGAACCCGGTGTGCCGGCGCCGCAGGGTGGAGGATTAGCCTATTGAGCCGCGGCGCCGGCATAAATACAATCTTTAAAAAAAGAAAAGTGAGCCAGTAGATGGAAGATCTCTCTTTCTTTTTGTCTCTCCTTCTCTCTAACTCTGCCTTTCAAATAAATGAATGAAAAGAGCCTGTATGAGTGGAATTAGTGTTCATCTATCTGTGGCTGGCTTATTTCACGTAGCACGATATTCTCAAGGGTCTTCCATGTGGCGTCACAGAGTAGAGTTTGCTTCCCCTGTAAAGACAGAACAACGTCCCACGGGACGCATGCATTTCCCTTCCCCGTTCGTCCAGGGTGGCCACCTGGGTTGCTCCCGCGTCGGAGCTGCCGTGAGCGAGGCTGCCTGAACACAGACGCACAGACATCTCGCGACCTGGCTTTCAGCGCTTCCGGGATTTACCCAGAAGTGGGCTCACTGTATCGTGGGGTGCTTCTGTTTGTAACCCTTTTTGCTTTTGTAGAATTGTCCATGTGGCCTCACTTCCATTTCTGATTTTTGTAATTGGAGTCTTCTCTCTCTCTCTGCCTTTTCAGTCCTTCTAGCTAAAGCTTTGTCCGCTTTGTTGATCTTTTTGAAGAACCAACTTTCGGTTTCTTTGATCGTCTCTGTTGTCTTCTGTTCTCTATCTAATCTTCATTGTTTCCTTCCTTCTCCTAGTGTTGGGTTTAGCTTGCTCTTCTTCCTTAATTCTCTAAGTTGTAAAGTTAAGTTGCTTTGAGATCACTCTCGGTTTTTTTTAGAGCAATTTCACCCTCACCACTGCTTTCACTGTGTCCCAGAAGTTTTGGGAAGTTGCCTTTTTGTTTTTATCAGTCTCCAAGTACTTTATTTGTTCTTCTCCTTTTCTTTCTTTTTTTAATCTTATCTGAAGTGCAGAGAGACACAGTTAACCAAGGAGAGGGGTCTTTGAGCTGCTTCTTTACTTCCCAAATACCCACAACAGTCAGGGTTGGGCCAGGCCAATGCCAGGGACCAGGAACTCCAACAGGGTTTCTCACGTGGGTGGCAGGGACCCAGGAACTTGAGCCATCACCTGCTGCCTCCCAGAGTGGGCATCAGCAGGAAGCTGGATTGGCAGTGGGGGTGGGATGCAAATCCAGGCTCTCCAATGAGGGGTACAGGTGCCCCAGCAGCAGCTTAATCACTACAGCCACCCCCAGATATTTTCTAATTTCCTTGTGATTTCTTCTTTGATCATTGGTTGTTTAATATCGTGTTGTTTAATTGCCACAGATTTGTGAATTTCTCGGTTTTCCTGCTGTTACTGATTTCTAACTTCATCCTGTTGCGATCAGAGAAGACCCTTGGTGTGTTACCAATCTATCGAGATGGTCTGTGGCTTAACACGCGGTGTCCTGGAACCCGCCCTGTGTGCAGCCGCGGAGCTCACGTGTGCTGTTGTTGGCGGGCAGAGTCTTCCACACTGCCAGCCGCGTCTGCTCAGGACCTCTGTCTCCTCACTCGGCCTCTGTCTGGTTGTTCTGTTCGTTACTGGGGGGATAGTGACGGTGCCGGCTGTTGGTAGAGCGGTTTCTCGCTGCGGTTCCAGCCGTCATTGCAGCACACGCCTCGGTGGTCTTCAGCAGGTGCAGGTACACCTGAGGGTTCTCCAGGGAGACAGAGTCAGTAGGAGACCGTGGATACAGGGAGGGGACGCACACCAGAGTCGGTAAGCCCACAGCATCCCTCAGCCCAGGTCTGAAGGCTTGTAGGGGGAAGGGGAGCCCAGGGAACCTGGGAGGGTGTAACTCAGTGTGAGGACAAGGGCCCAGCAGCCCAGGGGGCGCCAGTGGGAGTCCTGGTGTCCAGGGGCAGAGAAGAAAGGCATCCTGGCCCCTCCTCCACGCTTGGTCACAGGGCCCCCAGCCAACTGTCTGGCCCTGTGGAGGGCGGGTCCTCACCGCCCAGTCCACTCCCACGCCAGTCTCCTCTGGGAGGTCCTCGCGCCCACCCGGAGACCTTGCTTCCTTCCCCTGCGCTCCGTGCCCCTTGACCCAGGCAACCAGCGCAGTGCACAGCGGCACACCACTGCTAGGTCTCGCGTCCGAGCCTCTTATTAACATAGGGAGGAGGGCGGGGGCGGTCAGGAAGTCTCCAGAGGGGCAGCCTGGCAAGGTCCGGGTGAGGTGCTCCAGGCTGGCTCCGGCAGGTGCAGGATGTGGAGGGCGGGCAGGGAGAGAACGCAGCTGGGGCCTCAAGGGCAGTGCAGCAGACGGACATGTTTCAAGGATGCTTGCTTGTTGTCCTGTGCAGGGAGGAGGGCACTGGGGAGGGGCAGGGTCCTGGCAGCCAAGCTGAGGCAGGCAGGGGGAGAGCTCAGGTCTGCCGCTTCCCAAGACACCGCCGTGGCCCCCCTGCCCTGGGGAAGGCCCCAAGTGTCTCTTTGGAACCCTAACACCCGTGAGCAGCACGCCAATGGGAGCTGATGTGGCTGGGCCATGCAGACCCTCCCTGGGACCCGACGTTGGCAGTCCTGTCAGGACCCCGCCCGCATGGACCAGGGCCACGGGTCTCCATGGGCTGGCTGGCTGGCTGGCTGTTTCCGGGGAGTTAACTGGTTTGCCCTTTGCTGATCCAGCATCCTGGGGGAGGGGAATGAGAGTTGTCACTCTTGTGGACAGGGGCGGGCCCTCAGGCAGGAAGCCACACGTTGGAAGGCGGTTTCTAGACAGAAAAAGGAAGCCCCCTCTTTGGGAGGGTCTGAAAGTCTGGGTGCAGCTGGTAGCGGCTGAAAGGCCACCGGGAAGCCAGGCTCAGTCAGCATTTATTTCCCTGGTGATTTGTTTATGCTCCCAGGACAAAGGCAGCAGTGGTGACTTAATGAGCTCCTGCTGTGTGCAAGGTTCGGCCGGGCAGGGGACCCAGGCACGGAGCAGCTGAACACAGCCTGTGGCGCTCCGGATCTGTCGGGGACGAGGCCCACCAGAGCCCCCGGGCCTGTGTCATTACAGCCATTACTCTGATCAGTGCTCGAAGGCAGGCCTGTGGGTGCTGGGACGGGGAGCCAAGGTATCAGGGAGGCCAGCAGAGCTCCCTGGAGGAGGCGGCTTCAACCATGCGGCCTCGGCAACCCCAGGAATCCCCCCTGAAGTGGGCAGTCTTGAGGCAGACTCAGACCCAGTGACCTTCGGACACCTCTGAGGGCAGGAGCTGTCCTCGGCTCTGTCTCCCAGTGGCCATCCCACTCACCCTAGAGGCCCCACACTTGTCCAGCTCTGCGGTCTTCTGGGGGTGGGGGCTTCTTAGAGCGTAAAAAATGTTCCTGAGTGATTTCCATACAGGGCTGTGAGGGCCCCACCTGGGGCTGCGTCCCCTCTTCTGCCGCAAGGTCGTGGGCACCCAGAGCTACTGCAGTGTGACCCGGGCCCTGAGGAGCCTGCGGGAGCGAGGTCACCCCCACGGGTCCTGGCACCTGGCCAGCCACACTTCTGCAGCGAGGCTGGCTCCCCCACGCCAGGCCGCGGAGGGCGCAAACTGGCGCAATCGGAGAAAGCCGAGGCCGTGGGAGGTAAGCTGTCTCCTTCCTTCCCACTCTCGGCTGTGTAGTCACTTCCATTTCTTTTTTTTTTTCTTTCTTTCAAGGCCTGTTTATTCATTTATTTAAAAGGCAGAGTGACCGAGGGAGAGAGAGAGACAGAGAGATCTTCCATCCGTTGGTTCATTCCCCAAATGGCTGTGACGGACGGGGACTCCGTCCAGGTTTCCCATGTGGGTGGCAGGCGCCCAGGTACTTGTGGTGTGACATGGCTGTACTAACCTTATTCCAGGCTCTTGTCTTACACAGAGATTACCAAGTACAGACATGTATGAGGTGCACACAGTGATAGCACGTTTTATTCAAAAGATGAGAAAGCGAACACACATGCACTTGTGAGCATGGATGGCCCTACGTGGACAGACACCTGTCACGGGTGGGCCAGAGGATTGCTCAAGGGAGGGGTGGGGGAGGGCAGAGCGAGTGCCTCCAGCTGCGGCCCACAGCAAGAGAGACCCGCCCTGGTTGTTGGTCTTATTTATGAGGTAGGGGGTGGGGCCTCCGCAGGCGTGAAGCCACCTGGGAATTTTATGAAGCCTCCATAATTCCACGTGGAGCTTTATGTCCATATTTTCAGGGTGCCCCCCTTTATGTCCTGGATGAAGCAGGTGCATCGTGGGAAAGGGGCGTTTTGATCGACAAGTAGGAGGGCACACTCACATTCCGCGCTCTCAGAGGCTTCCAGCTCACGCAGACCTGTCTGGCTTCCTGGTTACGCCGTCACTTGGGCCTTCCAGGTGCCTTCACAGGAAGCTGGATTAGAAGTGGAGGCGAGATTCCACGCCAGGTATCCAGTCGGGATGCAGGGGTCCCAAGCCACGGCTTTACTCACTGCCCTGTCCCTGTCTCAAACAGTGTTACTGGGACAGAATTCAAATACTGCACAGTTCACCCTGTAGAGCGCACCAGTCCGTGGTTTGCAGAGTTGGGTCACCGTCACCACAATCAAGGCCAGGAGATTTCATCACTGCCGATGCGCCCCGGCCCGCGCCGTCTCGGCCCTCCCTCTCCCCTCCGGTGCTGACAGCCATTAACCCACTTCCTGTCCGACACGGTGCTGAAGGGAAGCCCATGTGATTCTTTGTGACCAGCTTCCCCACTGAACAGACGTCTCCAAGGTTGGCTGGGTTGCAGGCTGTCTCTGACTGTTCCTTTTTATGGTGTCTCATATTCCGGGGTTTGAATATACCTCACTTGTGTAAACATTCGTTGAGGGATGGGCATGAAGTTTTGCCTGCTTTGTAACTATGCATGTCAGTAGTATATATGGATAAAACTTCCATGAGCATTTGCATACACTTTATTTTTTTAACATTTAAACAAAGTTTTATTTGGAAAGAAAATATATTTCATTTCACTGCAATATTTGCATACACTTTAGAAATTTTGAGGGGCCGGCACCATGGTGTAGCGGGTAGATCTGCTGTCTGCAATGCTGGCATCCCATATGGGTGCCTGTTTGAGTCCAGGCTGCTCCACTTCTGATCCAGCTCCCTGCTAATGCACCTGGGAAAGCAGCTGAAGATGGCCCAAACCTTTGGGTCCCTGCACCCATGTGGGAGAGCCAGATGAAGTTCTTGGCTCCTGACTTCAGCCTGACTCAGCCCTGGCCTTTGGGACTATCTGAGGAGTGAATCAGAAGATGGAAATGCGCTCTCTCTCTCTCTCTCTCTCTCTCTCTTTCAAATAAAATAAATACCTCTTTAAAGAAAAGGAGAGAGAGAGAGAAAGATCTTCCATCTGCTGGTTCACTCCCTGAATGTCTGCAACAGCTAGGGCTGGATCAGGCCGAGCCAGGAGATAGGAACTCTCTCCAGTCTCCCTGGTGCGTGGTGGGGACCCAGGTGCTTGAATCGTCATCTTCCAGGCACACTGGCAGGAAGCTGGATAGGAAGCGGAGCAGCCTGCCTCCAGCCTGCGCTCCGATATGGGATGAGCTTGCCAAGCAGCAGCTTGACCCGCTGAGCCGCCTCAGCCCCATGTGTCCTCATAAAAACGCGCATGCAGAGTGGGTGTTGTGGCACCGTGGGTCAAGGGCTACTTGCAGGCATTTGGGGAACGAACCAGCAGATGGAAGATGCGTCTCCCTCTTTCTCTGTCATTCTGCTTTGCAGATAGATCTTCAAGAAAAGTGGATGTATGTGCTAGTTTGGGATGTATGTCTAGGATCGGGATTCCTGGGCTGGTAACTCTAACTGAGCTTTCTGACCGCCCAGCTGCCTTCCAAGGCAGCTGCACCTCTGCGCTCCCGGCAGCAGTGGGTTCAACTCCTCCACACCCTCACAGCTTTTGCTCCTGTCTGGCTTTCCAGAAACTGCCAGCCTTTGGGCACAAAGCGGTGCCTCATGGTGGTTTTGGCCTGCACTGCCCTGGCGGCTACTACTAGGCAAGGTTCACATGCTTATCCATCACTTGGGCATCTCTACTCAGACACTTTGACCCTTTTAATATCGGTTTATTTATCTTTCTTTCTTTCGTTCTTTATTTATTTGAAAGTCAGAGCTATACAGAGAGAGGAGAGGCAGAGAGAGAGAGAGAGAGAGGTCTTCCCTCCACTGGTTCACTCCCCAATTGGCCGCAATGGCCGGAGCTGCGCTGATCTGAAGCCAGGAGCCAGGAGCTTATTCTGGGTTTCCCTCGTGGGTGCAGGGGCCCAAGGACTTGGCCATCTTCTACTGCCTTCCCAGGCCACAGCAGAGAGCTAGATCGGAGGAGGAGCAGCTGGACCTAGAACCGGTGCCCATATAGGATGCCGGTGCTTCAGGCCAGGGAGTTAACTCGCTGCGCCATAGCGCTGGCCCTAGTTTATTTATCTTTCTGAGATGTGTGAGTTTACTATATACTCTAAAGTCCCTTGGCATGCATGACTTACAAATATTTTCTCCCATTGTGTTAATCATCTTTTCACTTTTTTTGACAGGCAGAGTTAGACAGTGAGAGAGAGACAGAGAAAGGTCTTCCTTTTCTGTTGGTTCACCCTGCAAAGTGGCCGCTATGGCCAGTGTGTTGCGGCTGGCGCGCTGCGCCGATCCGAAGCCAGGAGCCAGGTGCTTCCTCCTGGTCTCCCATGCGGGTGCAGGGCCCAAGGACTTGGGCCAGCCTCCACTGCCTTACCCAGGCCACAGTAGAGAGTTGGACTGGATGAGGAGCAACCGGGACTAGAACCCGGCGCCCTGACTGGGACTAGAACCAGGGGTGCCAGCGCCGCCTTTCTTTTCACTTTTTACTTTTTAAAAACATTTATTTTGAAAGGCAGAGTTACAGAGAGAAGAGGGAGACAGATTTTCCATCCGCTGGTTCACTCCCCAGACGGCTGCAACAGCCAGCGCTGGGCCAGGCCAAAGCCAGAAGCCAGCAGCTTCATTGGGGCTTTCCACCTTGGGCCATCTTCTGCTGTTTTCCCAGGCCATCAACAGGAAGCTGGGTCAGAAGTGGAGCAGCCGGGACTCGAGCTGGCGCCTGCACAGGATGCCAGTGTCTCAGGTGGTGACTTTACCCGCTACGCCAGATTTATGTTTAGTTCTTACAGTTTGTCTAAGATCCATTTTTTTTTTTTTTTGACAGGCAGAGTTAGACAGTGAGAGAGAAAGAGACAGAGAGAAAGGTCTTCTTTCCATTGGTTCACCCCCCAAATGGCCGCAACGGCCAGCGCTACACCGATCCGAAGCCAGGAGCCAGGTACTTCTCCTGGTCTCCCATGTGGGTGCAGGGCCCAAGCACCTGGGCCATCCTCCACTGCACTCCCAGGCCACAGCAGAGAGCTGGCCTGGAAGAGGAGCGACCGGGACAGAATCCGGCGCCCCAACCGGGACTAGAACCCGATGTGCCAGCGCCACAGGCAGAAGATTAGCCTAGTGAGCCGGTGGCGCCGGCCAGATCCATTTTATTATTGAGTTACTAACCTAGGAACTAACAGGATCTATGCTGGCTCTAATATACTGTGAGATTTTGGAGACGAGGGTAAGTGTTCTCCCGAGATTTCGTGCACAACTGTGCTGAGATGGTGTCACGGTTTCTGTGGGTGACAAGGTCACAGGCCCTAATACCACCTACGTCCTTAAGTGAAGAGAATACTAGATTTCAGTTAAAGGGCACTTCAAATGAAGCCGGCGTCCACGGTCCTGATTCCAGCCACAGGTCCTAAGCTGAGAGCTCCTGGGAGGGCACACGTTCCCTCCTCAAATCTCAGTTTCTTTTGGGGCCCTGCATGCTCCCAGGCCTGGCTGCAGGGCTGTTTTCCTGCCTCCCTCGCCCCCACCAGCCCTGGCCAGGACCCTCTCCTGGGCCCGCCTCCAAGCTTGGAGCTTGCAGAGCGGCCTTCTCTAACCAGCCATCTAGTGCAGAGACAGCAATAATCAGTAGCGGCGATGAGATCTGTCAGCACTGTTAGGGCATCCTGAGCACAGCCTCGTCCCCGCCCCCCCCCATTCCTGGGAGCAGCCCCGAGAGGAGCAGGATCCCGCTTGGCTCTGTGCCTTGCATGTGCCCTCCTGTCCCCACGTGACTGGCGCGTGACTTTCAGCAGACGCTGCAGCCCGGACGCCTCGGCTTCCTACCCACAGGGTGGGAGGCAGGCACGGTGTGTCCACTCGAGGGAACCGCTGGGCAGGGTACGGCGCTCAGAACGCGTCACTGAGGGGAGCCGGGCACGGGCACAGCCTACAGCACCAGCTCCTGCCGCTGGGCTTTGCAGGGTGACAGGGAAATGGCTTCTCCTTTGCTTGAATCTCTCCACAGCTCTCTGCACCCGTTATCTGCATTACCCTGGACTCGGGTCATAAAGGACGTTCTGGGGGACCAAGTCAGAAGGCCAGGCTTTCAGGCCTGGTTTATGATGAGTGGTGTGGGTCTCCGATGCACGAGTCAGGTCTCAGCCCCCTTCTCCCTAACTCAACACAGACCAGTGGGGTGGGCTGGGTGAGGCAGGCCAGGGGCCCGGGGTGCAATGGGGGAAGGAAAGCCTTCGCAGGCACTCCAGGGTCAGAGAGCTCCCGGGCCCTGCCTCGCCCCAGCCAGGTCCCTGTCCTGGGAGCCCTGGGCATTGCCATTCCTGAGGTCCTGGCCTCAGAGAGGAGGGTTCTTTCCTGAGTTCCAGAAAAAGTTCCTAACAGGGCCACAGCTGCCTGCATTCCCTACCACTCATCCATCCACCTCGCACTCAACAGGTATTTAATGAGCACCTACTATGCACCAGACAGAGAATGAACCTCAATGATTACGGGCTGGAAGGCAGCGTGGTGCCGAGGGAATGGTCAGCTCAGGTGCTGCTGCTGGCAGGGGAGGCCAAGAAGGGACTGCTGGGTGGACAGCGGGGCAGCAGTGGGTGAGCTCAGCAGGAGCTAAGGGGTGGGGGCACGGCCCTGTTGACTGGGCAAAGTGGAGAGGCCACGTGTGGATGGGGCTCTGAGGAGGCTCTGTGAGGGGTCTTGGGTCAGGCTGGAGCAACCCTGAGGGGGTGAGAGGGTCTGGGGGAGGAGGGAGCCAGCCGGGCAGGGAGAGGTCAGTCTGGGGGCTGCAGGGGAGGAGCCTGTCTGCTGGAGCGCAGGGGAGGCCACAGGCTGGGAGCCCAGCAGCAGGGCTGTGGGAGGTGTAAGAGGGGAGACGTGGGAAATCTCCGTCTCCCCCACAGCCCTGGCTGCTGCCAGCGCGCAGGGCAACTGCCACCCCCAGCACCAGCGACAGGAAGAGACGGCGGGGGTGGGGGGAGTGAACTCCAGGAAAACCCAGGAGGAAGGTCCCAGTCCCAGAATCCGCATTTCACAGGTGAGGTTGCAGGTCATGGGGTCAGACACAGAACAGGCACTTGTTAGGCTTTTTATTTTAAAACTAAGATTTATTTGAAACACAGAGTAACAGAGAGACGCAGAGAGATCTGCTGTTTGTTTTTTAGTTTATGGGCTGGTGCTGGGCGGACTGGGCTAAGATTCTGCCTGTGGTACCGGCATCCCATAGGGGCTCTGGTTTGCTTCCCGGCTGCTCCACTTCGGATCCAGCTCTCTGCTATGGCCTGGGAGAGCAGTAGAAGATGCCCAAGATGGCCCCTGTACCCACGTGGGGGACCCGAAAGAAGCTCCTGGCTCCTGGCTTCAGATCGGTTCAGCTCCAGCTGTTACAGCCATTTGGGGAGTGAACCAGCAGATGGAAGACCTTTCTGTCTCTCCTATTCATTTATTTGCAACAGAGTAACAGAAAAGAGAGAGACAAAGGGCGAATCCTCCACCTGCTGGTTCTCTCAGATCTCTACCATGACAAGCCAGGGCTGCGCCAGCTGGAGCCAGGAGCCAGGAGCCAGGAGCTCTGTCTCTCTAGTGGGTGGCAGTAATCCAATCCAAGCACTTCAGTCATTATCTGTTGCCTGCTAAGACATTAGCAGGAAGCTGGGAATTATGGAGAAACCGGGAGGAACCAGGCACTCTGATATGGGATGTGGGTGTCCCCTGAGGCAGATTAAGCAGCTGTGCCACAGAGCTCACACCAGGCTGTTAAAAACGGTGGGGGAGGCTGAGGGCTGAGGCCCTGGCTTTGAAGGTTAAGCCTTAAGCCTCTGCCTGCAGTTTTGGCCTCCCACATAGGTGCTTGTTCAAATCCCAGCTGCTCATCTTCCAACCCAGCTCCCTGCTAATGCGCCTGAGAAAGAGTGGAAGATGGCCCAAGCCCTACGGCCCCTGCACTCATGTGGGAGACGGGAATAAGCTCTTGGCTTCAACCTGGCCCAGCCCTGCCTTGGCCATTGTGGCCTTCTGGGGAGTGAACCCAAAGATGGAAGATCTCTCTCTCCTTCTCTATGGCTTTCAAATAAATAAATAAAATCTGAAAATAAAAAAAGTGAGGCACACGTGGTGGTAAACCCAGCCAGGAAGTGGCCCCCACTGCGGGCTGGAGCCCCTGGGCCCTCGTCAGAGAGTCACCATCACCCCCGTGTCCTGGGAGGCTGGTCGCAGTCCAGGGGCAGGGCAGGGCGCTCAGCCTCCTTCCGCGAGTCAGAGGCCCGGGCCGGGCGGCCCAGCCCCAGGAACACAGCCGTGGGTCCTGCGCTGCCCGGGGCTTCGCCGTGTGGGGCTCTCCGGGGGCAGGGGCGTCCTGAGCGGAGCCCGGGGGCCGGACGACGGGGGTGGGGTGGGGTCGCAGCCCTGCTCGGGAAGGACCGAAGTGCGCTGGGACGGGAAGCCCTGGCGACGTCCTCCGATTTCTCCCGGAGCCAGCTATACCCTGGGCCGGTGCGAGCTGGAGCCCACAGCAAGCGCAGGCTGAAGTAACTTAAAAATGGGGCTCCCCGGCTTAGAAAAAAAAAAAAAAAGAAAAGAGGTTTCCCGAACACGCTCCCTCGGGTCTCACTCGGCGCCCCTCGCCGGGGTGCGGGGCCAGGAGGCCGGCAGGTCCGGAAAAGCGGCTCCCGCCCGCAGGAAGCGACCCTCCTCCCTGTCCAGGGGCTTGGGATGCAAATAGCTTCCTTGTTCCCCTCCCCGGCCCGCGGCCCACTTCCTCAAGCCCCCGCTCGGCCCCCAGACGGGTCGGACTGGAACCCCGCGGCCCGGAGTCGCGGGGCCCCCAGGGCCTCCCGGGGGCGCCCCCCACCCACCCAGGGAGCGCCCAGCCCCGGGACCCCGGGCTGCCGCACCGCCGCCCTCGTCTGCAGGGAGGCCGCCCCCGGGGGCCTGTCCCCTCGCACCTCGTCCCCCGGCCCCGGCACACCCCCAGCCCCGCGAGAGAGGCGGGGGCGCAATTAGTTTCTCCCAATTAGTTTCCCCTCTTTGTATGCATCCATTCAAACTGCGGTGTAGTCCTCCGCGCGAGCGGAAAGTAGTCCCGCCTCGTGTGCACGCCCGTCCTCCGCTCGGCGTGTTCCGACTTCTGCAGGCCGGCCGCGCGGCCGGGGGCTCCTGCGGGGCAGGCGGGGGCAGAGGCCGCGGGAGGCGCACGCGGGGCCGGGCCGGGGGCCGCGGGCGGGGGGCGGGGGCGGGGAGGGCCGCCAACTCCTCGCTATTGCCTGGAGAGATGGATCATGGGGCGTAGGAGATTGCAAACCTCGAACCACGTACAGTGGGCGATACGCGTCTACCGAACCCGGCCAGCGGAAGCCCGGGGCCTCCCCCTCCGCGTGCGCCCGCCCCGGGGCCCGGACGGACGGGCGCGCGCGGCCAACCCCGCCGCCGCTCGACGTCTCCGTCGCACGGAGCGCGCCAATGGGAGCGCGCGGGGGCGGGGCCTCGCGCGCCGCGTTAGGCTGCGCGCGGCCCTCCCCCGGCCCGCGCAGGCCCCGCCCCCACCCCTCCCCGCCCGCGGCTCCCGGAGTAGTTGGAGCCAGTCAAGTGCGGCCGCCGATGAGAGCCAAAGTTGCGCTCGGATCGGCGCCGGGGGCTTGAGGCGGCTCCGCACTCCGCCCGCCTGGGCCTCCTGAGCTTCAGCTCGTGCCGAGGGGCTGCCGCCGCGCCCGCCCGGCCCGCGCCCGGCCCGCGCCCCCTCCCCCCGCCCCGGCCGCGCTCCTCGGAGCCGCGGGTCCCCGCCACTTCGGCCGGGCCCCGGCCCCCGCCGATGCCGGCCATGGTGGAGAAGGGCCCTGAGGTCTCCGGGAAGCGCAGAGGGAGGAACAACGCGGCCGCCTCAGCCGCCGCCTCGGCCGCCGCCGCCTCAGCCGCCGCCGCCGCCGCGGCCGCCTCAGCCGCCGCGGCCGCCTCGGCCGCCGCCGCCCCCAATAATGGCCAGAATAAAAGTTTGGCGGCCGCGGCGCCCAATGGCAACAGCGGCAGCAACTCCTGGGAGGAAGGCAGCTCGGGCTCGTCGAGCGACGAGGAGCACGGTAGGTGGCAGCCGCCCCGCGCCCGCCCGCCCGCCGGCCGCCGGCCGCCGGCGCTCACCGCCCTCTCTGCTTCCCCGCAGGTGGCGGCGGCATGCGGGTCGGACCCCAGTACCAGGCGGCCGTGCCCGACTTCGACCCCGGTGAGTAGCGGCCGGCCGCCCGGAGCGGGGCCCGCGGGGCGCGAGAGGGCGGGGGGCGCCCGTCGCCAACTTTCTTTTTGTGTGTCTGCCCTGCCGTCGGGGGGCGGGCGGGGACGGGGACACGCACGCACACGCACACGCGTGGCCCGCGGACGTGCCCGTGCGCACGGGAGGCGCCTGCGAGCTGGGGGGCGGGGGGTGGGGTGGGGGCGGCTCCCGGGCTCCGGGGCGCAGGTGAGCGGGGTCCCCGCGCCCAGGTGAGCCGCGCCTCTCCGGGGCCGGGCGTCGCAGTGGCAGCGCCCGGGGAGCTGGGGGGCCGCGAGACCCCTCTCCCAGCGCTCGCCAGACGCCCCCCGCTGCCTGCCAGCTCCTGCGGCCCCCGGCCCCCGGAATCCGTTCGTGAAAGTGCTTTCCAGAGGGCGCTTGCCCGGGCAGGGAGGCTCGCGCGCGGCAGTCGGGTGTGAGGACCTATTTGTGAATGTGCGTGCATTTCCTTTATCTCTTTTTGGGGAAGGGAGGGGGAGGGGTTGAGAGGAGAGAGCCGTCAGAAGCTGGAGTCTAATAAATGGTTCCACCTACGAGCAGTGCCTGCACCCTGGAATGGAACGTGTACTTCCTCTGCTCCGTTTTGTGTGGAAGCACATTTAAAGTGGTACAGGAAAAAATCCAATCAGACAAAGGAATTCGTCGGATTTTAGTGCCTGGGATCCGGCCTGTCTTTCTGAGCGCGTCTCTAAAGGGTGTTGCACAGCGACCGTGCGGGAGGGCGCAGGGTGCGTCTCAGAGATGCAGAGAATCTGCGGCTGGACTGTCTTCCCGGTTGGGGGTCTGGAGCGGGAGATTCTCTGTGTGGGTTCTACCCCAGGATTATTAAAAAAAAAAAAAAAAAGTGCTTTTCCTTGGAAACAAAACTGCAGGAAATTGCAAGGATTTCGTCCTTGAAAAAGGCGGTTGCTCTTCAGCTGTTACTAAGGTGCTAAACTCTGGGTGTGCTTGGAAGTGGAAATCCATAGGGGTCCCTGGGGGGCCCTTGGACATTGGAAACCGTGACTTTACCCAAGTCTGCTTTCTAAGTTTTTGTTTGTTGACTTGAATCTCTTGGGGTTACGCAGTCTACGGCCAGGTTGGTCTCCCCCTTTGAAGCCCCTCTGATGTCTTGGGGAAGTCAGGGTCCCCTTGCCCCGCATTCCCTGACTCCTGCACGCCGTCCCTGGCCACCAGGGGAGGCACACTGTGTCTTGGTTACAGTTGACCCTGCCTTCATTTTGTAGGTCAAGTCTGTCTTCGCTTTACAGAACATAGAGCTTGTCCCCAAGTTTCCCCGTCATGCTATTTTTAAAAATCAGCTTGCACAAACCGTTGAGTAAGCTGGTCAGTTTTTTATTTGTGTTAGATTCAATTTGAAAGCTTTAGTTGAGTATGTTGGATGAGATGAGGAAAAGGGAATATTTGATGGGGCAGCAGGAATTAGATTTCTGACATTCATCTAAATATTGATGTCTAGCTCTGAGTTGCTAGCAGTGAGCCTGACTTCTTTGGAGTTGTGCTCAGCTTTGAAACGGTAGATGTTGAATTGCCGCTGCCTTTTTGATGGAATAGGTGCTGCCATCAACTTGCCACAGACCCCTTTCTAGAAAGTGAGACTTTGGGAAGGCCCTGCTGTGTGGACTTTGTGGGTCTTGTAGTAGTGTTTCCGCCTTTCCTAGGAGTCTTAACAGGTAGGAAACAGTTTCAAACTCTCTTGTCAATGGGACATTCCTAGAAATGACTGGAAATTGCCAAACTACTATGTTTTAGTGATTTCTTAAAATGTGTATCGTTATTTAACTTAACAGTCTAAGGGAGAGGAGACTGCCATTTTGGAATAGAAGTGATACAGCAGGTTTGTTTCGTGGCAGAATTCTTTAGATCTTTGAACTTAAGCCAGGCTCTGAAAGAGTCAAGTTAGGAGGAATGATGCAGAATTGAGGGTGCGACTCTGCTTTCTCCCTGACCGAGGGTTGAGTGTATCTTTGTCCTCGTTTACGAGAATTTGAAAATAGACAGATGAACGTGAAGCACATCAGAGCTATCCCCCCATTTTTTTTTTTTTGTTTGTTTTTTGTTTTTGACAGGCAGAGTGGACAGTGAGAAAGAGACAGAGAGAAAGGTCTTCTTTGCCGTTGGTTCACCCTCCAATAGCCACTGCGGCCAGCGCACCGTGCGGATCCGATGGCAGGAGCCAGGTGCTTCTCCTGGTCTCCCATGGGGTGCAGGGCCCAAGGACCTGGGCCATCCTCCACTGCACTCCCGGGCCACAGCAGAGAGCTGGCCTGGAAGAGGGGCAACCGGGACAGAATCCGACACCCCGACTGGGACTAGAACCTGGTGTGCTGACGCCGCAAGGCGGAGGATTAGCCTAGTGAGCCACGGCGCTGGCCATATCCCCCCATTTTTATTCATTTTTCATTTTTTTTCAGATGAGAGAGCGAGAGAGATCTTTGATCTGCTAGTTCACTCCCAGGTGCCTGCAATAGCCAGTGCTAGGCTAGGTGGAAGCCAGGAGCCAGGAAGTTATTTGGAGTCTCCCATGTGGATGGCAGGGATCCAGGTGTTTCAGCCGTCACCTGCTGCCTGCTAGGACAATTTTTTTTTTTTTTTAAAGCCAGACGCTGAATCCGAAGCAGAGTAGTCAGCGCAGGAACCAGGCACTTGGACATGGGATGCTGGGATTGCTGGCAGTAAATTTACTGCTGTGCCACATGACTGCCTTTCTCTTTTTTTTTTTTTTTTTAAAGATTTATTTATTTATTTGAAAGTCAGAGTTACACAGAGAGAGGAGAGGCAGGGGGGAGGGGAGGTCTTCCATCTGTTGGTTCACTCCCCAATTGGCTGCAATGGCCAGAGCTGAGCTGATCTGAAGCCAGGAGCCAGGAGCTTCTTCCTGGTCTCCCACATGGGTGCAGGGGCCCAAGGACTTGGGCCATCTTCTACTGCTTTCCCAGGCCATAGCAGAGAGCTGGATCAGAAGTGGAGCAGCTGGGAATAGAACCGGCGCCTATATGGGATGCTGGCACTGCCGGCGGCGGCTTTACCTGCTATTCCATAGCACCGGCCCCGACTGCCTCTTAAAAACTATATATGATAAGGATGTATAAATGGAAGAAATTGATAATTAGTTTACCATGTTTTGTTTGCAGTGTCCCTACTTTATTTCACTTTAAAATGAATGCTTGAGGCTCAGACCATTTGGCACTTCTAAATAGTCCTAGAAAACTTTAATTCTGTCATGCTTCACAGCGGGCGCATGAAGTGAATAGCACCATAGTCCTAGAAATGCTGATTTGGTTCTTAAAGTCTTAAGACCTAGACTAGATCAGTGGAATATGATATGGCATGGCTTAGAAATTAAAATACCATCTTTTTTTTTTTTTTTTTTTTTTTTTTTTTTTTTTTTACAATGGAAGATAATTTGACGAGTTGAATACAGAAACCAGGGGCCAGTGTTGTGGCATAGTGGATTAAATTGTCAGTGGCCAGTGCAAGTACTGACTGCTCCACTTCCAATCCAGCTCTCTGCTATGGCCTGGGGAAGCAGCGGAGGATGGCCAAGTGTTGGGCTCCTGCACCCGCGTGGGAGACCCGGAAGAAGCTCCTGGCTTCGGCCTGCCAGCCCTGGCCTTTGTGGTCATTTGGGGAGTCAACCAGTGGATGGAAGACTTCTCTCTGTCTCTTCCTCTTTCTGTAACTCTGCCTTCCAAATAAATAAAATAAACCTTTAAAAACAACAAAAACCAGTGCTGTGGCATAGCAGATGGGGCTGTCCCCTGCAGTGCTGGCATCCCATGTGGGCTCTGGTTCGAGCCCCACCTGCTCCACTTCTGATACAACTCTGCTATGGCCTGGGAAAGCAGCGGAGATGCCCCAAGTCCTTCGGCTCCTGCACCCGTGTGGGAGACCAAGAGGATGCTTCTGGCTCCTGGCTTCAGGTCAGACCAGCTCCTGCTGTTGCGGCCATCTGGGGAGTGATCCCATGGATGGAAGACCTCTCCCCTCCCCTCCCCCCCCCCTCCCCTCCCCTCCCCTCCCCTCCCTCTCTGCAACTCTGCCTTTCAAATAAAATAAGTAAATATTTTAAAAAATTAAAAAAACAAAACAAAACACCAGCCCTGTACCTTTAACAGGGGCTGGAGCTTAGCTGTCACGTGGTGTCCAGACTGTGTCTGCCTTGTGCCAAGTCGTCACTGGTGTCTCAGAACAGAGTCAGGAGGAGGATGCTTATTTTATCCTGCCTCTGGGTAGTTCTCTCCTACACTAGCAAAGCATCACTTACTTTGAAGTGAGCAGATTTTTTGGTTTGAAAAATGCATTTTCCTGTGATCTTAGCAATAAGCTTGAGGAGGAGAAGTCTCCTAGCCTGTGTATGTCCTTGATCATTTCTTTGACACTTTTTAAAAAAATTTATTTACTTGGAAGCCAGAGTTCAGAGAGAAAGGAGGAGAGACAGGGAAAGAGATCTTCCATCTGCTGATTCACTCCCCAAATGGCTGCCCAACTACTTGGGCTGGGCCAGGCCGAATCCAGGAGGTTAATCCAGGTCTCCCATGTAGGTGCAGAGGCCCAGGCTCTGGGGCCATCTTCCGCTGCTTTCCCAGGCACGTTAGCAGGGAGCTGTATCAGAACTGGAGCAGGGGCCGGTGCTGTGGTACAATGGATAAGCCCTGGCCTGCAGCACTGGCATCCCGTGTGGGTACCCGTTTGAATCCCAGCTAATGAGCCTGGGAAAGCGGCAGAGGATGGCCTAAGTTCTTAGGCCCCTGCACCCATGTGGGAGACCTGGAAGAGGCTCCTGCCTTTGTATTGGCCCAGCTCCAGCCTTTGCGGCCATTTGGGGAGTGAACCAGTGGATGGAAGACCTCTCTGTCTGTCTCTGACTCTCTTAGTAACTCTGTCTTTCAAATAAATATTTAACAAAAAATAAAAGGAAGTGGAGCAGCCAGGACTCGAACGGGTTGCTAGACTCGATGCTGGCACTGCAGGATGTGGCACAACCCACAGTACTGGCCTCTTGTCTGACACTCTTGCTCCCTGTTGTCTTATACAGGAGTGCATGGATAGGTTTTAAGGTTGTTCAAGTTCCCTTAGGATGTCATCTTTTTTTTTTTTTTTTTTTGACAGGCAGAGTGGACAGTGAGAGAGAGAGAGACAGAGAGAAAGGTCTTCCTTTAGCCGTTGGTTCACCCTCCAATGGCCGCCACGTCCGGCGCACCGCGCTGATCCGAAGCCAGGAGCCAGGTGCTTATCCTGGTCTCCCATGGGGTGCAGGGCCCAAGCACTTGGACCATCCTCCACTGCCTTCCCGGGCCACAGCAGAGAGCTGGCCTGGAAGAGGGGCAACCGGGACAGAATCCGGCGCCCTGACCGGGACTAGAACCCGGTGTGCCGGCGCCGCTAGGTGGAGGATTAGCCTATTGAGCCCCGGCGCTGGCCTCGGATGTCATCTTTTATCTTGAGTTGGTATTGAGTATCAGTTCACTGATGCTAAAGTGAAGACTTAAATACAGCCGGCGCCATGGCTCACTAGGCTAATCCTCCGCCTTGCGGTGCCAGCACACCGGGTTCTAGTCCCGGTCAGGGTGCTGGATTCTGTCCCTGTTGCCCCTCTTCCAGGCCAGCTCTCTGCTGTGGCCCGGGAGTGCAGTGGAGGATGGTCCAAGTGCTTGGGCCCTGCACCCCATGGGAGACCAGAATAAGTACCTGGCTCCTGCCATTGGATCAGCGCAGTGCACTGGCCACAGCGCGCCGGCCGCGCTGGCCATTGGAGGGTGAACCAATGGCAAAGGAAGACCTTTCTCTCTGTCTCTGTCTCTCACTGTCCACTCTGCCTGTCAAAAAAAAAAAAAAAAAAAAACCTTAAATACAAACAAAGAAAATTGTTAATGCTGAGTAGTTTTGAGGTAATGGTCTTTAAAAAAAAAAACAAACCTTTACTTGAACATGAAATCCAGTATTTTTAATCAGATTTAAAAACTTGTGGTTATCATCAGTTTAACTGTCACTTCAGACTAGACTTGTATTAGTAAAATGTGTTTTGCTTTCATGTATTAGAGATAGTTTTCTGAACAGAATGTCTTGACCTGTGTTTCATTTGTTTCCGCTGGTGTTTGGACATGTTTGTTCTTTCTCTCTCTCTCTCTCTCTCTCTCTTTCTCTTTCTCTTTCTCTTTTTTCATTTATTTATTTGAGAGGTAGAGTTACAGAGAGAGGAAGAGACAGAGAGAAAGGTCTTCCATCCTCTGGTTCACTCCCCAGATGGCTGCATCGGCCGGAGCTGTGCCAGTATGAAGACAGGAGCTTCTTCTAGGTCTCCCACCTGGGTGCAGGGGCCCAAGCACCTGGGGCATCCTCTGCTGCTTTCCCAGATGGCATTAGCAGAGAGCTGGATAGGAAGTAGAGCAGCCAGGACTCAAACCTGCGTCCATATGGGATGCTGGTGCTGCAGACTGGGGCTTTAACTCACTGTGCCACAGCGCTGGTCCCGGACGTGTTATTTCTGTATTTCCGTTAATTGTGAAGAACTATTTTGTATATATCCTAAAAGTCATCGGTTTTGGCAAATGCTCTGTGATTTAAACATGTTTTAAGGCAATTGTTCGCCCCAGTGAGAGGTCAGGGTTCTTGCATGTGATGGTAAATCTTGAGAGTGATCAACTGCATTAGGTATTATGGTTGGGAGTCACCCAGTGGTGGCCCTCAGGAGAGACTGTGCTGCATGTGTGACTGAGAAGGCAATACAGGTAGAAGTATCCTTTTGTCACAGGCGCCTCATTTCTTCAGTCTTGAATGGGTGGTTCTTTTCATCGTGGATACTGTCTAGGGGCAATATAGACTAGACTAGGAGAGCGTGCATGGACTGAGAGCTGTGAGACCCTGGTTCATCCTGGCAGTGCCCTTTTGTGCTGACCCCAGGCCAGTGATTTCATTGTGTCTTCATCTGTAAATGTAGATACTAGAACTTTTTTATTTTTATTTTTTTAATTAAAAAAATTTTTTTTATTTGACAGAGATAGAGAAAGGTCTTCCTTCCACTGGTTCATCCCCCAAATGGCTACCACGGCTGGCGCTGCACCGATCCAAAGCCAGGAGTCAGGTGCTTCCTCCCGGTTTCCCACGCGGGTGCCGGGCCCCCAGCACTTGGGCCATTCTCCACTGTCCTCCCAGGGCACAGCAGAGAGCTGGGCTGAGGAGCAGCCGGGACTAGAACCCGGTGCCCATATGGGATGCTAGTGCTGCAGGCGGAGAATTAACCAAGTGAGCCATGACGCCGGCCCCTTTTTTTTTTTATTTGACAAATAGAGTTAGTGAGTGAGTGAGTGAAAGACACGAGAGACAGAGTTTTTTTTTTTTTTTTTTTTTTTTTTTTTTTTAAGGTTTATTTATTTGAAAGACAGAGTTACAGAGAGGCAGAAGCAGAGAGAGAGAGAGAGAGGTTTTCCATCTGCTGGCCCACTCCTCAATTGGCCACAAGGACCGGAGCTGCGCCAATCTGAAGCCAGGAGCTTCCTCCGGGTCTCCCACGTGGGTACAGGGCCCAAGGACTTGGGCATCTTCTGCTTTCCCAGGCCACAGCAGAGAGCTGGATAGGAAGCGGAGCAGCCAGGACTCGAACCACTGCCCACATGGGATGCCGGCACTGCAGCTGGCAGCTTTACCCGCTATGCCACAGCGCCGGCCCCAGTTCCTGTTTTTTTTTTTTTTTTTAAGATTTTATTTATTTATTTGACAGGTAGAGTTACAGACAGTGAGAGAGACAGAGAGAAAGGTCTTCCTTCCACTGGCTCACTCTTTAAATGGCCACAGTGGCTGGAGCTGCACCAATTGGAAGCCAGGAGCCAGGTGCTTCCTCCCAGTTTCCCATGTAGGTGCAGGGGCCCAAGCACTTGGGCCATCTTCTGCTGCTTTCCCAGGCCATAACAGAGAGCTGGACTGGAAGAGGAGCAACCGGGACTAGAACCAGTGCCCATATGGGATGCCGGCGCCGCAGGCGGAGGATTAACCTAGTGCGCCATGCCGCCAGCCCCCCAATTCCTGTTCTTAAGAGAGGCAATTATCTGAGCCATACGTAAAACTCTTAGTGTAGTGCCTGCCACACAGTGAGTACTGAGTAAACATTTTCCACCATTCTTGTTTTGATTGTTATCCGTGTAACTGAGGTTGCCAGGCAGTGGTCCCGTCATTGCCTGCTTTACTGGGTGGTGACACTGGCTTGTAATGAAGCCACTGACTTGAATGCAGGTCAGTCCTACACTGAAGTGTGGAAGATCATTGTTTTTAAGTTACGTGTTCCTGACACAGTTTAAGTAAATGTCCTTTCCTGGAAGAGAGCCAGTCCACAACTTTCCTGTAGGCCAAGAGAACATTGAGGTGCAGAGAGGGAGACGCACGTGTCCAGATCAGGTCCTGGAAGGCACAGGAGAAAGCTTGAACGCAGCCCTGGGCCGGGGAAGCACACAGTAAGTGGCTTCTGAGTTAGGAAGCTTTTTGAGTTTTTTGAAAGACAGAGGGAGCCAGACACAGAGCCAGACACAGAGAGCTTCCACCCGTTGTCAAGTTACCATTTGTGTTAAAAAAGAGAACCTGAAATCACTTTCCAGGGGAGGGAGTCTAGCAGCATAGAAATCTAAATAAATAGGAACTGAGAAACCAATGCTGGTTCAGTGGTTTGGACTGAGTTAATTCCTACAACTAACGAGCAGTTTTGGAATGTGTTTGTGACTCTAGAAATGGTAGAGGGATAGGAGCAGTATAGCAATTTCTTCTGTTTTATGCTCTGAAAGTTTTATTAATGCACATACCTGACCTCTGGTTTAATTTTATGATTTCTGTTGTCGACTTTTAAAGTTGATTTGGGGCAGGTGTTTGATGCTGGCTTTAAGACATCTCTAATCTGTTTTGAGTCCTAACTTTGCTTCCAACTTCAGTTTCTTGCTGATGCAGACCCCGAGAGAGCAGTGGCAGCTTCAGTACTCGGGTCCCTGCCACTCATGTGGGAGACCCAGATGGAGTTCTGATTCCTGGCTTCAGCCTGGCCCACCCCTGGCTATTGAGTGAACTAGTAGATGGAGGATCTCTCTTTGTGTTGGTTTGTCTCTCTGCCTTTCAAATAAAAATAAGTAAATTTTAAAAATTACGAAGTTTTGTGACCAAAAAAAAGGTTTGCTAGAATGTTTGAGAAAAAATACTTTCAAATAATATTAAACGCTGATCCTGGGACTGGTGTTGTGGTACAGCAGGTTAAGCCACTGCCTGTGATGCCAGCGTTCCACATGGAGTGCTGGTGTGAGTCCTGACTGCTCTGTTTCCAATCCAGCTCCTTGTTAATGTGTCTGGGAGGGCAGCAGGAGATGAGCCACGTACCTGGGTGCCTGCCCTCCATGTGGGAGACCAGAAGGAGTTCCTGGCTCCTGACTTTGGCCTGGCCCAAACCTGGTTGTTGGTGACCTCGTGGGGAGTGAATCAGCTGATGGAGAGGATCAGTTAGTTGATCAATCTCTGTCTTTCTCTGTCTTGGTCTGCGATTCAGATCAACCAATAAATCTTTAAGATGTCACTTCATTGAAATGTTAATAGTAAGCACTAAAACTTCTGTTTTTTTTCAAATTAGTCAAATTTTTAAAATGTATTGATCTTAGTAAAAGTTACACACCAGACATAATTCTTGGAGATTTTTTTATTTTCTCTGTCTCAGAGTTATTGGAGAGAAAATTGTGATTTCCATCTCAACCAAGGTTTCCTGCTCCTGAGAGTAAGATAAAAGAGAGAAAGTAATTTGTATTGTCTTTCATTTCGTAAACATTAGAAGTATCTCAAGATAGATATTTATTTAGGGTCATATGTGACCAAATGTAAAACTTTTTTCTTTTTTTTAAAGACTTTTTCATTTCACAAGTCAGAGTTCCAGAGAGAGACAGAGGTAGATCTTCCTTCTGCTGGTTCACTTCCCAGGTGGCTGCAGCTGCCGGTGCTGTGTCAGGTTGAAGCCAGGAGCTTTACCTGGGTTTCTCAAACAGGGGCCCAAACAGTTGGGCTGGTTTTCTTCCCAGGCCATTAAGAAGGGAGCTAGATCAGAAGTGGAGTAGCCAGGACACAAACTAGCGCCCATATGGGATGCCGCTTTGCATGCCTAAGCTTTATCTGATACGCCACAACCCCAGCCCCAAATGTAAAACTTCTATTGTTTTAGACTTGTTACTGGCTACAATAATTGACAGCAGTAATATGGGAAAATAGTTTTAGAACCAGAATAAGAGCTAAAGCTTGTAAAACTGAAATAACAAGATGTTTATTGTGTATCATTTGAATATGCCTTTCTGCAAAATCTCTGTAAGGTAGTATGGAAGTATAAAGATAGTTACTTAAAAAATAATCTCCAGGCAGGTGGTGGTGCAATGGTTTGGGTCACTGCTTGGACATCTGCATTCTATGTTGGAATGCCAGTTTGAGTACTAGCTATCTTGTTTCTGATCTAGCTTCCTCCTGATGCATCCTGGGAGAGAGGATGATGGCTTAAGCGCTTGGGCCCCTGCCACCCATGTAGGAGTCCCAGATGGAGTTCCAGGCTCTTGGCTTTGGCCTGGGCCAGCTCAGTCTGTTGCAGGCATTTGATGGAAGATCTCTGCCTGTCTCCCTCTCTCTCTGTAACTCTTTCAAATAAATAACTAATCTTAAAAAAAAAAAAAAAAAATAAGTAAAGGGAGCTGACACTGTGGTGTAGTGGCCTGTGACGCTGGCATCCCATATGAGCGCCAGTTCATGTCCTAGCTCCTGCTCTTTCGATCAGGCTCTCTGCTAATGGAAAGCAGTTGAGGATAGCCCAAGTGCTTGGGCCTCTGCACCCACGTGGGAGACCGGAGAAAGCTCCTGGCTTTGGACCGGTCCAGCTCTGGCCGTTGCAGCCATTTGGGGAGTGAACCAGCAGATGGAAGATCTCTCTGTCTTCTCCCTCCCTCTGCCTCTCAGATAAATGAATGAATCTTAGTACTATGTAACCACTCGAGGGGAAGGGGCTCTCTTCTCTCTCCACCTTGTGGACCAGGACAAGCAGAGCAAGAGTGAAGTGCAGTATCAGATGTCTGTTGAACTCCAGAAGTGAGTGACTCAGTCTCTTCACAGGAGGACAGGGGAGATGCACACTTACCACGCCTGCTTACTGCTGGGCACTGCTTCACCTCGCAAAAACACCCAGAAAGTTAGGTACTTCTAGTGCTTCCTAGGTGATGGCCCTGAGCTTAGTTCCTGTATCATCTCAGTTTTCCAAGATGCCTGCAGATGTGCAGTTTACAATGGAGCCCTAGAACCTGCTGAAAACCACTCAGGTCCATCCGACTGAACAGAGGACCAGCTTCCCTGAGAGCCTCCTCAGAGTGATTTCCCTGCCTGGAAATCCTGGGAGACTGAAATCTTGGACATGGATTTGGGCGCCTAATAATTGCTATCATTGCTTATGTTTAGATGTTATCTCCCAAAACAGATGGTCTTTGTTTTGTAGTTCAGAGACCACGTACAACTTTTTTTTATTAAAATTATTTTTAAACAAAAATAAATAGGTGAATCTTAAAAAAAGTAAAAATTAAAAAATCCAAGTAGAGTAGTATCAGCATTGTGATTAAGCACTGTTAATATTAGACCCTGTTTGCTGCAGGTGCAGCTGAAGCCTTGATCCCCCTCATCTTTTTTCATTAATTTGAAGTTGATTTATATTATTTTTCTGGCAGTTCGTATTTTCTAAGAAGCAGGTGCCAAGACAGTGAGATGTGTCAGAAATTTGTAGTAAATGCTTGTCAAGGTTCAGGAGAGGAGGGGAAGGAGACTCGGGCTGCGAGAACCTCCAGTCAGCTGTAGGTGGGCCCTTGGGGAAGGAAGGGTGATGAATGGTGGGGCAGGAGCCCGGGCTGCGGTAGAGCTTGCAGCCAGAGTTAGAGGCGTCCTGGGCAAGACCAGCCCTGCCCTAGATGCCTGCTGGTTTCAGTTCTTTGCTGGGAGTGGCCTGGACGAGCCCTCCCAAGGTGCGGGTATTGCAGTGGATTTTGGTGGGGTCAGGCAGCTGGGGCTGTCAGTTATCCACGTTCCTCTCAGCACTTTCTCCCTCACAGGGAAACCCAGTGTTCTCTGGCACTCACAAGGCGGTCAGAATTCAAATACCTGGTCTTGTATTTCAGGGCAGACTTTTGTATGACAAATAGGTTGTTTTGTTTTGCCTTTTTTTTTTTTTTTTAGTCTTTGTAAATGAAATCACTGTGTTTTGTTGCTTTCCAAACAGGTACATTTCTTTTTCTTTTTTTTTTTTAATTTTATTTATTTATTTCAGATGTAGAGTCACAGTGAGATAGAGAGAGGTCTTCCTTCCGCTGGTTCACTCCCCAAATGGCCGAGATGGCCAGAGCTGGCTGTGCTGATCCGAAGTCAGGAGCCAGGTGCTTCTTCCGGTCTCTCACCTGGGTGCAGGGGCCCAAGCACTTGGGCCGTCTTTCACTGCTTTCCCAGGCCACAGCAGAGAGCTGGATCAGAAGAGGAGCAGCTGGGACTAGAACTGGTGCCTGTATGGGATGCTGGCGCCGCAGGTGGAGGATTAACCTACTGCACAATGGTGCTGGCCCCAGCCAAACAGGGACATTTCTACTAACTAACAAGGCACACAAGTTCACCTAGTCTTCACTATGATGTTAGGTTTATTAATTTTTTTGAAATGTCACTCTTGTGATTTATCCTGCCATTTTTCTAATTACAGGTGCAGTTTCCTTGTGAGAATGCATCACTTGCTGTCTGTAGAGTGTTGATCGATTTCTTACTGGCCTGCGAGTTATTTGAATGTTTGGATAGCAGTCCTTTGTTAAAATTGTGTATGTGCTTTTGTTTTCTTTTTACTTGTGTGTGCGGTGTGTTTCTTTCATTAGAAAAGAATAAAAATACATCCCTGATTGTAGACTGTGCTAGAAAGCAGAAGTCTTTAATATTTGTCACGAAGACCCCTGCTTTCTGAGTGTCACTAAGAATGGACTTCTGTTTCAAATCAGTGTTGTTTGGCTCATTTTGGTAAGCTGTTAACCAGCTGACCCAAATGATGACACCGATAACCTGAAAAGCGTGGTTTAATTTCTGCCCAGTGTGTACTTAGAGGTTAAGTTTAAGGCTTTGATTCCTACAGTGGCCAGTTAGTTTCCTACGAAAGGTTAAACTGCTGTGAACTAAGACTCAATTCAACTGTCTGGTGTACTTGCCACTTGATGGGTGAGTGTCTGGATGGGACAGTCCAGCCTGACATCATTAACAGAAAACCTGACCTCCAAAGCGTGCTTGAGGAATGCTAAGTCAGTGCAGTGCTCCCTCTGTGCCAGGCTGTTGAATACTTTATAGTATTAAATCGCTCGGCCCTCACAACAGCCATCATCTCCATTTTCCGGATGAGGAAACTGAGGCACAGAGGCTTTGTGTCATGTTTCAACTGATAGCTTGCCCAGCATATCCTAGTCTAAGATGCATTAGCTGTCCAGTGCATCGTTATTATTATCTTTTTTTTAAAGATTTTATTAATTTGAGAGGTAGAGTTACAGACTGTGAGAGGGAGAGACAGAGAGAGAGAGGTCTTCCATCCTCTGGTTCACTTCCCAATTGGCCACAATGGCTGGAGCTGAGCTGAGCTGAAGCCAGGAGCTTCTTCCAGGTCCCCCATGCGGGTGCAGGGGCCCAAGGACTTGGGCCATCTTCAGCTGCTTTCCCAGGCTGTGGCAGAGAGCTAGATTGGAAGAGGAGCAGCAGGCACTAGAACCAGTGCCCATATGAGATGCAGGAGCTGCAGGCAGAGGATTAACCTACTGTGCCACAGTGCTGGCCCCAGGTGTGCATTATTTTGTATGTCACTAAAAAAGGAAAAACATTAACAAGATGTCATAACTGTTGAGTTGTAATCAGATTTCAACCTGGTGTATTTCAGGGAGAATCAGCTAGAAATGCTCTTTAAGAAGCACTGGAAAAAAAAAAAAAGAGAGAGAGAAGCAGTATTGGGCTGGCTTGTGCAGCAGGTTAAGCCACAGTGAGATGCCTGTGAAAGCAGTGGAAGATGGCCCAAGTGCTGCACCCATGCGGAAGACCCAGATGGAGTTCCAGGCTCCTGCCTTTGGCCTGGCTCAGCCCCAGCTGTTGTGGCCATTTGTTTTGAACTAGCAGATGGAAGACTTTCTCTCTGCCTCTCTTATTCTGGCTTCCAAATAAATAAATCTTAAAAAAAAAAAAGAAGAAGAAGAAATGCTTAGGAGCAATGCTTTTATCAGATTCATTGATTAGCTTCCATGTGGGCTCAAATGTTGTAGGATTTTATTATTTTCTTGATACTTGGGCTGTCTTCATCTTCGCTGCTTTTCCCAGGCACATTAGTAGGAAGTTAATTGGATCAGAAGTGGATCAGCCAGGGCTTGAACCTGGGCCCATTTGGTATGCTGGCACTGCAGGTGGCAACTTTACCCACTTTGCAACAACGCCATCCTTGTGGAGTTTTAAGTTCAGGGTTGAAGAGCCGGCTTCATGTCCACTACATTCTTCATGGCATTGAAAACCGATGGAATGGCAGGTAGCTAGCTTGGGTCACTGGGCGTAGATTGGAATGAGCTGCCTTGTTCCTGCATGTGTTGAAATAGTTGCCTTTCCGGAGCTTATAGTATAGTGGGTATTGAGGGGAGCGGTTGGCTGTGACTCGAGGCTGTGATGCAGTGCTGTGCTACCCTTGTAGTGTAGCATTTAGATCTCTTCTCTCGCCTCCCAGATATGTTCTTCTGCAGGCTTCTGTTGAATTTGAGCTGTGGAATGAATGTAGGAGTCCCATTTTGAATAAGATGTGAAATAATGAAGTATCTGAGCGTATTAATAAAACCGTTGATGTCAGAGCACAGCAAATGCAGCTGTCTGGTTAGTGCCGTCTGTACGTGATCTCTCGCCTCAGATACTCTTCCCGTTTCCCTCCTCACTGGAAAACAAGCTTCTCTTTCCTTTGCCCACAAAATCAGCATATATTTTTTGGTGTTATATTTCAAAGACCAGATAATACTTAAAGAAATATCAAGTCTTATTCTAATTGACTCAGATGTGAGATTTGCCATATTTGATTTTAGTATAATTTAATACTAACTCAATGCTGGCTTTGTATTTAAACCTAGGGCCCTCAGTGCTGTGGTATAGCAGGTAAACCCACTGCCTGCAATGCCAGCATCCCATGTGGGCACCGGTTCAAGACCCAGCTGCTCCACTTGCCGTCCAGCTCTCTGCCATGGCCTGGGAAAGCAGTAGAAGATGGCCCAAGTCCTTGGGCCCCTGCAGCCATGTGGGAGACCCGGAGGAAGCTCCTGGCTCCTGGCTTCGGATTGGCGCAGCTCTGGCCCTTGTGACCAACTAGGGGGTGGGCCAGTGGATGGAAGACCTCTCTCTCTTTCCACCACTCCTCTGTGTAACTCTGCCTTTCCAATAAATAAATAAGTCTTAAAAAAACAAAAACAAAAACCCAGGACCCTCACCTGCATCTCTTGCTGAAGTTTGGCTTGCTTATCCTTCTCTAGCAAATTCACACAGTGGCCTAGAACACCGCTCTGATGGCTTTGTACCTGAAAGTGTTGGGTTGACTAGGCATTCTTTTTGCCAATTTTTTTAAGACTTATTTATTTATTTATTTGAGAGGTAGAGGCAGACACTCCCCAAATGGCCACAATGGCCAGAGCTGGGCCAATCTGAAGCTAGGTGCCTGGAGCTTCTTTCAGGTCTCCTGTGTGGGTGCAGGGACCCAAGGACTTCAGCCATCTTCTGCTGTCCCAGGCTATAACAGAGAGCTGGATTGGAAGTGGAGCAGCTGGGACTTGAGCTGGTGCCCATATGAGATGCTGTCACTGCAGGCAGCAGCCTTAGCCACTACGCCACAGCACTGGCCCCTCAATCAGGCATTCTTACTTGAACTTGGGGTATTTCTGTACTGTTTCTCTCACATACACTCATTGAATGCTATAGTTTTTGCTTTGCCTTTATTTGGATAGAAGCTTGTGGGCTTGCCAAGTTTAACCTGTCTTATCTGATTTTCCTCAGTCCTACAAAGATTCTGGGAGCTGGGGGTGTCCTGGACTATGTGTGGTTTCTTTGGAGATAGTAACAAAGTTTTCAGCTGCCGAGTTGTTAGGTGTCTCATGTTGTGCTAAACTTGTTGTCGCTCCCCCTCTTCATGGAGGAACGACACCAAACCCTGCCTAGGCTTCATATCCGAGTCACGGCACCATTATGTCGCTCCCCCTCTTCGTGGAGGAGCAACACAGGACCCTGCCTAGGCTTCATATCCGAGTCACGGCACCATTATGTCGCTCCCCCTCTTCGTGGAGGAACGACACAGGACCCTGCGCTGTTCTTTCGTCTGCTCGGCCCTCCCCGGGTTTGCTGCTGGTTCTTCCCGGGTTGGCTACTGTCCCTTCCACCTCCGTGGAAGGGCGGTTCCCCCTGGCCACATTCCCCACTTCCGCGGGGGAGCAGCACACCGCCGGCCGGCTCTCTCGGGGGCTGCACAGGTGTTCCCCTTAGATGTTCCCCTTAGATGTTCCTGGTGCATGCCATCTCTCTCCTCCTATATAGTCCTCTTCCACCAATCCCAACTCGGCTGCCCACACGCCGAGCACGCTGCTCTCCTCCAATCAGGAGCAAGTCCTACAGTTTATTGGCTGAACTGGAGGCAGCTGTGTAGAAGCTGTTTTCTTCTCTCCCAGCGCCATATTGTGGGAGAGCAGATGCATAGAATAAGTCTTAATTCCAGTAACTCAGTCTAGTCCGAGTTGCTCCCCACAACTTGTAGCAGACAACTCAGTGTCACTGAATACTAAAGAATCCTCAGTTTTGCTGAGTTTTCTTGAATATTCATTTGTAATGGACATTTGATAATTAAGCATCAAGTGCAATTATTTAAGAAATGGAAACCCAAGGGGAAATGGGCTTTTAAGTTGTAGTTAGAAGCTAATTTTTCCCATTTTTTTTTGCCTCTCCTATAATTGGGATGAATTAAGATGTACATCTTGCATAAAATGCTTTTTTTTTGGAGGAGGGGGCTACTTCCATCTCCTGGTGGATTTTAGGGTTGGGGTTGTATGTTTTATGGTAAGATACATTTTTAAGGCGCCTTTTCCTTTGAGTTAATTTTTTGGGTGGATAGAGGTTTGTTATATCCTTTGAGTACGTATAGGGTGGTATTTGGGGACTAGAATAGAGATTTAAAATCCATTGTCCGCAGCAGGCATCTGGTGCAGCAGTTGGGTCGCTGCTTGGTACGCCTCGTCCTGGGTCAGTGCCTGGTTAGAGTCCAGGCTACTACATTTATTTTATTTTTTAAGGATTTATTTAAATTTTTTTTAAGATTTATTTTATTTAAAGACAGAGTAACAGAGAGAGGTAGAGACAGAGAGAGGGTGGTCTTCCATCCGCTGGTTTACTCCCCAGATGGCTGCAACGGATGGAGCTGTGCCAATCCAAAGCCAGGAGCCAGGAGCTTCTGGGTCTCCCACATGGTCATCCCATATGGGATGCCGGCGCTTAAGGCCAGGGCTTTAACCCGCTGTGCCACAGTGCCAGCCTCTTGAGGATTTATTTGAAAGGCAGAGTTGCAGAGAGGGAGAGGCAGAGAGATTGGTCGATCTTTATCTGCTAGTCTACTCCCCAGATGGCCACAACAGCAGGGCTGGGCCAGGCTGAAGCTAGGAGCCAGGAGCTTCATCTGGGTCTTCCCGTGGGTACAAGGGCCCAAGCACTTGAACTGTCTTCTGCTGCTTTCCCAGGTGCATTAGCAGGGAACTGGATCTGCTGAAACTCTAGCCAGCGCCCATATGTGATGGTAGCGGTGCAGGCAACAGCTTAACACACTAGGCCAGAGAGCTGACCCCACTATACTACATTTCTTTCTTTCTTTCTTTTTTTTTTTTAATTTATTTTTATTTATTTGAAAGAGCTACAGAGATAGGTTGAGACAGCGAGAGAGAGGTTTTCTGTCCACTGATTCACTCCCCAAATGGCTGCAATGGCCAGAACTGAGCTGATCCGAAGGCAGGAACCAGAAGCTTCCTCCGAGTCTCCCACATGGGTGCAGGGACCCAAGGACTTGGGCCATCCTCTACTGCTTTTCCAGGCCAAAGCAGAGAGCTGGATCAGAAGAGGGGCAGCTGGGACTCGAACTGGCACCCATATGGGATGCCAGCGCTTCAGGCTGGGGTTTTAACCTGCTGTGCCACAGCACCAGTCCCATTCTGATTCAACTTCCTGTTAATATGCACCCTGCAAAGCAGATGATAGCTCAAGTACTTGGGCTCACCCTAGAGACCCAAACTGAATCCTGAACTCCTGACTCAAGCCTGACCCAGCCCTGGCTTTGTGGGCATTTGGGAAGTGAACCAGAGGGTGGAAAATCTTTTGCTGTCTTTCTTTCAAATAAAGTGAAAATAAGCAAATAAAAATGTAAAAACATCAAATGTTTGCTCTCAAGGAGTTTAGTTGAGTGTAGATCAATTAGTGAAATAAGAAAATTCTGGTGGCAGTATGCAGAGCACTGGGAGGCATGGTGCAGTGGGCCACCAGATCCTTGCTGGGGGTGGGGGTGAGGGTGAGGGGATGGAAGACACCAGGGAGAACCTTTAGTTGGCATACTCCTTTTTATTTGAGAGGAAGAGTTTCAGAGAGAGAGGGAAGCCTTCCATCTGCTGGTTCACTCCCCAAATGACTGCATTGGGCATGGTTTGGCCAGGTCAAAGCCAGGAGTCAGGAACTTCTTCTGGGTCTCTCAAGTGCATGCAGAGACCCAAGGACTTGGGCCATCTTCTGCTGCTCTCCCAGGCCATTAACAGGGAGCTGGATTGGAAGTGGAGCAGCTGGTACTCAAACTGGCGACAGTTTGGGATACTGGCACTGCAGGTGGTGGCTTAATCCACTATGCCACAATGCCAGCTCCTAATATAACTTTAAAAAAAATTTTATTTGCAAGAATTATAGAGAGGAGAGACAGAGATGGTCCATTCACTCCCTAACTGGCTGCAGTGGTCAGGGCTGACCAGGTGGAAGTCAGGAGCCTGCAACTCCGTTAAGATCGCCTGTGTGGATGGCAGGGTCCCAGGTACTTATCTGCTGCTTTCCTAGGTACATTAGCAGGGAGCCGGGTTAGAAGTGGAGCAGCCAGAACTTGAAGCAGTGCTTGTATGGGATGTAGGTGTGACAGGTGGCATAGCCCACTGTGCCATACGGCTGGCCCCTGATCAGTGTAGTTCTGAGGAGAGTTTGATTCAGGAGCTACCTTACTCTTTGGCTGTGGGACCTCCGCCTTTCTGGAACGTGGTAAAGTGAGTGTGTGTGTTCTCTTGGAAGTGCTTAGTGGATAATCCATCCCCTCCTAGTCATTTTCATCTGCTTGGTTTTTAGAGTTTTGCACATCTGGCGCTTTTTATGTGCCATATATCGGTGCTTCTGAACAAGTAGGATTTTTGTCTCCGCTGAGGAGCCTTGTTTAGAGTTGTTGCCGGGTTCTTTGCCTGCTTGGCAACAGGTCAGTTTCCATGGCATTGCCAGTTTTGTGCTGCATTGTTCCTGAAGCTGGGAGATTGGGGGTGGGGCTGCAAGCCCCTTACCCTGCTGAAGCAGGGCAGAAAGTAGAATAGCTGAGCTTTGTCTGGTTTTGCATATTAAGCTCCTGGATAATAATTCTTTTTTACATTAGAGTTTTATTAACAGTAGAAAGCCGTTTGACATCCATGTCTTCTGCCTTCTTAAGAACAAGTTAACACTAGAAAAGATAAAATGTTGGTATCAGTAATTTTGAAGTGGTAGGTTCTGTAAATAATGCAGTTGAGACAGCTGCCATTAGGCATCCTGGAAGCTGGCGATTTTAATGTAGATGCACTTGCTGGTAGACTGTTTAATTTTGAAGGAAAAATACGAATTTAAGAGCATGCATTAAGTTGGAATTATTCTCTGGAAAAGTGAGATGAGAGGTCATTAGATATTTTTATTTTTTAGAAAAATATTTATTACTTGGAAGGCAGAGCCACAGAGGGAGGGAAGGAGGGAGAGAGAGGGAGAGACAAAGATTGATCTTCTATCTGCACTCGTCAAATGGCCACAACAGCCACAGCTGGGCTGGGCTGAAGCAAGGAGCCAGAAACTATCCTGGTTTCCCCACCTGAGTGGCAAGGGCCCAAGCACTTGGGCCATCATCTGCTGCCTTCGTGGTGCATTAGCTGGAAGCTGCATCGGAAGTGTAGTAGCGAGGACTGGAACCAGCACTCTGATAGGGGTACTGGCATCACAAGCCGTTGTTTAACTTGCTGTTCCACAGTGCTGGTCTCTTGTTTCAGCTTTTTTTAAAAAAAATTAATTTATTTTACACGAAAGAGTTACAGAAAAGGAGAGACAGAGATCTTCCATCCACTGGTTCACTCCCCAAATGGCTAGAGCTGAGCTGATCTGGAGCCAGGAGCAGGAGCTTCTTCTGGGTCTGCTTTCTGAGGTACGTTAGCAGGGAGCTGGATTGGAAGTGGAGCAGCCAGGACTCAAACCAGCACCCGTATGGGATGCTGGCACTGCGGGCGGCAGCTGTACCCGCTGTGCCGCAGCGCTGGCCTCTGTTTTAGCTTCTTGAGCATAATTCTCCTTATGTGTCTTGCCTTAGTTTCACGCATTACATTTTTGTATATGTTTTTAGGAACTCATTATGCAAAGATGTGATGGAATACTTATACTTTTTTTTTTTTTTTTTTTAATTGAGAGGCAGGGGGCAAAGAGAAACATACAGAGAGAGAGTTCCCATTTGCAGGGCTACTCCCCACATAGTTGAAATGCTCTGGGCTGAAAGTAGTGCTGGGAACTTAGTCTGGGTCTTCCACGTGAGTGGCAGGAACCCATCACAGTTGCCACCCAGAGTCTGCATTGGCAGGAAGCAGGAGTCAGGAGCCAGAGCCGGGTATGAAGGCCAGGGGTTTCAGTTTGGATGCAGGGCACTTTTAACTGCTAGACCTGCTCCCAGGTGTTGATCTCTGAGTTAGAATGGAACTTAATCAAATTAAGTGATTGAAGGTGGGGCCTTAGAAAGTGGTAAGATGGGATTAGGTTGTGGGGGATGGGGCTCCTCTGATAATTGTTGTAGCTGTGTAGAGGCACATGGCTGTGAAAATGGAATGTGCTCCCTCCACCATCCATCAGCTTCACCAGGTGCCAGAGGGGCCGCCTGATCTAGTTCTGTGATTCTCCAAACTGTCAGCCAAAATAGACCTTCCTAAGTAGCTTCTTTTAGGTATTTTAGTGACAATAATGAAAAGCTGTCTAATACAAGAAGTCTTTCCACAGGTGACTCTTAAAATAGGTTTGAAGGGCAGTGAAGGGACGCTCTCCAGGCCGAGGGAGCTGCATATTTGAGCAGAGCCCATGGGCAGAGCTTGACCTTTCTTTTCTTTTCTTTTCTTTTCTTTCTTTTTTTTTTTTTTTTTTTTTTTTTTTTGAGGAGTACAGGGAGTACAGTCTCATGTGACTTAATGACAGGGACATGTTCTGAGAATCGTGTCGCTGGGTGAACATCAGAGACTGTCCATAGAGAACTCTGGATAGCGCAGGCCCCCCAGTCCATGTGGCCTCTTGATGACATTGAGAGTGACAGTAAACAGGAGCTGTGGCTGTATCTGGTGTCACAGAGCATACTGCTGCCCACCAAGTGGGAGGAGTATATTCTAAAGTGATGATAAAATGTGTTGGAAATACAAAAACCAGTAGCATTAGCTATTTCTTATTGCTGATAACATGTACTGTACGTAGTCTGTTTGCTATGCTTTTATACAGCTGGCAGCAAAATTATTTTTTAATAGAAAGTATTTTTTTTAAAGATTTGTTTTATTTGAAAGAATTATATAGAGAAGTAGAGACAGAGCGAGAGAGAGAGAGAGAGGTCTTCAATCTGCTTGTTCACTCCCCAAATGTCTGCCACAGCCGGAGCTGAGCTGATCCGAAGCCAGGAGCCAGGAGATTGTACTGGGTCTCCCACGTGGGTGCAGGGCCCCAAGGACTTGGGCATCTTCTGTTGCTTTCCCAGGCTTGTTAGGGAGCTGGATTGGAAGTGGAGCAGCCAACATTCAAACCCATATGGGATGCTGGTGTTACAGGCTGGGGCTTGAACTCGCTGCACCACAGAGCTGGTGCCACAAAATTATTTTTATTTATTTGTTTATTTATTTTTGACAGAGTGGACAGTGAGAGAGAGAAACAGAGAGAAAGGTCTTCCTTTACTGTTGGTTCACCCTCCAATGGCCGGCACACTGCGCTGATCTGAAGCCAGGAGCCAGGTGCTTCTCCTGGTCTCCCATGGGGTGCAGGGCCCAAGCACCTGGGCCATCCTCCACTGCACTCCCGGGCCACAGCAGAGGGCTGGCCTGGAAGAGGGGCAACCGGGACAGAATCCGGCGCCCCGACCGGGACTAGAACCCAGTGTGCCGGCGCTGCAGGCGGAGGATTATCACCTATTGAGCCGCGGCGCCGGCCAAAATTATTTTATTTTTAAAAAGATTTTATATATTTATTTAAGAGAGAGAGTTAGAGAGGGAGAGACAGAGAGAAAGGTCTTCCATCCACTGGTTCACTCCCAGATGGCTGCAACAGCCAGAGCTAAGCTGATCTGAAGTCAGGAGCTTCTACTGAATCCCCATGCGGGTGCAGGGGCCCAAGCACTTGGGACATCCTCTACTGCTTTCCCAGGCCATAGCAGAGCTGGATCAGAAGAGGAGCAGCCAGGACACAAACTGGGGCCCATGTGGGATTCTGCACCGCAAGCAGAGGCTTTAGCCCACTATGTCACAGCGCCAGCCCTGCAAAATTATTTGAAAGATAATTTGAAGCCCAGAACAGTGTTCCCCCACTTCCTAAGATTTATTTATTTATTTATTTGGAAGACAGAGTGACAGGGGACAGAGAAGAACTCTTCCATTCACTGCTTTACTCCCCAAATCATTGCAATAGCCGAATCTGAGCCAGGCTGAAGCCAGGAGCCCAGGACTCCATCCAGGTCTCCCAGTTGAGTGGCTCAGGAAGTCTTCCACTTCCTTTTCCAGTACAGTAGCAGGAAGTTGGTTGGAAACAGAGTAGCCACGACCTGAACCTGCATTCCAGTTTGGGATGCCACTGTTACGAGCTGCTTCTTTACGTGCTGTGCCACAGTGCATGCCAGTCCTTTTACTAAAGTGGCTTGTGCTTGTTTCTGCTAGATGCTGGTACCCTGGAGTCACCCTGAACCATTCAGAACTGAGACAGGTCAAAGGTGTGGTGATGTCCTTTGAGGGCTTGTGCGCTTCAGTTTCATCTGCAACTCCCAGGAGGTAGTCGGGTGGGGTCTTAGCCCAAAGACAGGGGTGTTCACTGGCCACTGCCCATTCCACTCCACCTGTGCAGCTCTGGAATCTGCTACCTGAACAGATGCAGTGCTGGTGGTCCCAGCCTTGCAGTAGACCCTCTGAAATTAGCAAACACGTTTGGTGGAAAAGTGAATACCAGTAGCTGATCTTTCTTTTGTGAGCTCCGGGCTCTCCTGCTTTCTGGGCCTGTCTTAGTTTTCTGATTCTTTCCATGTCTTTAGTATTTTGTTCAGCTCCTCGCTTGTCCTTTAATGTGAGGGTTCTGAACAACTGAGTCTCCGAGAAGGGATGTGGTTCCTTTTATTCTGTTACTTAGACCAGAGGGATATTGTGGTTTCTTTCTTGCTTTGAAAGGCAGAGAGATCTTCCATCTGCTGGCTTACTCCCCACATGGGGCTGGGCCAGGCCGAAGCCAGGAGCCAGGTGCTTCTTCTGGGTCTCCATGTGGGTGCAGGGGTCCATGAGCTTGGGCCATCTTCTGCTGCTCTCCCAGACGCAGGGAGCTGGATCAGAGCTGAAGCTGCTAGGACTGCAACCTGTGCCCATGTGGAATGCGGGGGCTGCAAGCCGTGATACCAGCCCCAGATGTTGTGATCTCAGCATTCTTCAGATGAAAGACACTTTGCCTGCTTGGTTCCTTGCCTTCTCTTCAGAGCCTATTATCTGCTCTTTTTTTTTTTTTTTTTTAAGGATTTATTTTATTTATTTGAAAGACAGAGTTACAGAGAGAGGTAGAGACAGAGAGAGGTCTTCCATCTGCTGGTTCACTCCCCAGATGGCCACAACGGCCAGAGCTGAGCTGATCCGAAGCCAGGAGCCAGGAGCTTCTTCTGGGTCTCCCACATGGGTGCAGGGGCCCAAGCATTTGGGCTATCCTCTGCTGCTTTCCCAGGCCGTAGCAGAGAGCTGGATTGGAAGAGGAGCAGCTGAGACTAGAACTGGTGCCCATATGGGATGTCGGCACTGCAGGCCCGGGTTTTAGCCTGCTGCACCACAGCGCCTGTCCCATGCCTGTTTCTTACCTTAGATTTCTCAGAAAGTAGTGCATATGACAAAGCTTTCGTGTTAGAGTGAGGGAGAGAGAGGCAGGAAGCAGATACAGGTGTGTGCTCTCAAACTGGCCACTGTGTTGCGGGAGCCTTTGGCCTGATACTGCTGGAAATCTCTAGAGAATGGTGAGGCTGCTCAGATCATATGCAGGTAAAAAGGGGGCCGCAGACAACACAGTGAGATGTTGATTTCTTCTTGTGTCCCTTCCTGATCCGTTGCCCCAGGATGTAAACTGCTGTGTGCCTTTGGGTTTGTTCTTGGTCTCTCCATGCAACTGCTGGAGAAGGAGCTGACCTGGTGCTTTGGAGCTGTTGAGGTGTGGTGAGAGCCCCCAGGGTCTTATCACCTGGAAGGGAGAGACCACTGGTGGTGCTAGGAGGTGAGAAGCTGGACTCTGTGATCCTGTAAGCCTGCTGGAAGTCGAGTGGGCAGTGGCTGTGGGTCTGGGGGAGGGTGCGTGCACTGCGGCCATATAGTCCTGCATCCCTTAAGCTGAACATGGAGAGAAGCCAGATGGTCTCATTTTACAGTGGTGCTCACCAAAATCAAGTAGGCCCATTACAGGTCCAGTTCCTCCAGTTGCTCTGCTAGAGAATAGTTTAAATGTCTTACTTTTAAAAAAATTTTATTTAAGTTATACAAGTTTCATATATACAAATTTATGAGCATAATGATACTCCCCCCCCTTCCTCCAGCCCAAGCTCCAATCCTTCTTCCTGTTTCCTCTCACATTCCCACTGTTAATTTTTTTTTTCTTTTCTTTTTTTTTTTTTTTTTTTTTGACAGGCAGAGTGGACAGTGAGAGAGAGAGACAGAGAGAAAGGTCTTCCTTTGCCGTTGGTTCACCCTCCAATGGCTGCCGCGGCCGGCGCGCTGCGGCCGGCGCACCGCGCTGATCCGATGGCAGGAGCCAGGAGCCAGGTGCTTTTCCTGGTCTCCCATGGGGTGCAGGGCCCAAGCACCTGGGCCATCCTCCACTGCACTCCCTGGCCACAGCAGAGGGCTGGTCTGGAAGAGGGGCAACCGGGACAGAATCCGGCGCCCCGACCGGGACTAGAACCCGGTGTGCCGGCGCCACTAGGCGGAGGATTAGCCTAGTGAGCCGCGGTGCCGGCCTCCCACTGTTAATTTTTACAAAGATCTATTTTCAGTTTACTTAATGATCATATAGTTAACCCTACACTAAGTAAAAGAGTTCAACAAATAGTATGAAGAAGAAAAAACACTTTCTCAACAGAAGAGACAAGGACTGTAAACAATCATCACATCTTAAAATGTCCATTTCATTTTTAAACATTACATTTTAGGTACTCTATTAGTTATCTTGGATCATGGAAAACATGATATCTGTCTTTTTGGGACTGGCTTATTTCACTATGCTTTCCAGTTGTGTCCATCTTGTTGCAAAAGACAGAGTTTCCTTTTTTTTTTTTTTAAACAGCTGAGTAGTATTCCATAGTGTGTGTATACCATAATTTCTTATCCAGTCAACAGTTGATAGACATTTGGGTTGATTCTCTATCTTAGCTGTTGTGAATTGTGCTGCAGTGAACGTGGGGGTAGAGGTACTCTTTCAGATGCTGATTTCTTTTGGTTTGGGTAGATTCCCAGGAGTGGGATGGCCGTATATGATAGGTCTATATTCAGATTTCTGAGGTGTATCTATACTGTCTTCCAAAGTGCTGTACCAGTTTACATTCCCCCCAACAGTAGATTAGGGTACCTTTTCCTCTACATCCCCACCAGCATTTGTTGTTTGTTGATTTTTGTATGAGAGCCATTCTTTTTTTCTTTTTCTTTTTTGCCAGGCAGAGTTAGACAGTGAGAGACAGAAAGGTCTTCATTTACCATTGGTTCACTCCTCTAATGGCCGCCATGGCCGGTGCTGTGCTGATCCAAAGCCAGGAGCCGGGTACTTCCTCCTGGTCTCCCATGCGGGTGCAGGGACACAAGCACTTGGGCCACCCTCCGCTGCCCTCCTGGGCCACAGCAGAGAGCTGGACTGGAAGAGGAGCAACTGGGACAAGAACCCGGCGCCCAAACTGGGACTAGAACTCTAGGTGCCGGTGCTGCAGGCGGAGGCTTAGCCAGGTGAGCCACCGCGCCAGCCTGAGAGCCATTCTAACTGGAGTGAGGTGAAACCTTATTGTGCTTTTGATTTGCATTTCCCTGATGGCGAGTGATCCTGAGCATTTTTTCAAGTGTCTATTGGCCATTTGCATTTCTTCTCTTGAAAACTACCTGTTCAAGTTCTTTGCCCATTTCTTAACTGTATTTGTTTTGTTATTGTTGAGTTTCTTGAACTCTGTAAATTCTGAATGCTAACCCTTCATCAGTTGCAGTTTGCAAATATCTTTTAATTTTAACCACTAATTCTTTCTTCCTCACATTCCTTTTATTTCACTGGCAAAAATTGAGGTATTTAGAGGAAAACTAATACAGGCTGCCACCTACTGACATCTGTGCTTCATCTTATGCCGTCTCTGTTTTTGTTCCTAGCTAGGACCAACCCTTCTGCATGTCAGTCTACCCATATGTTTCTGTCTGCTTAAAGATATCTCTCCAAAATGAATCTTAATGAAGAATGGGGTGGGAGAGGGAGCAGGAGGTGGGATGGTTTGTGGGTGGGAGGGTGATTATGGGGAGGAAGAACCACTATAATCCAAAAGTTGTACTTTCGAAAATTAGATTTATTCAATAAAATTTTTCTATTAAAAAAAGAATGGAAAAAAAAGATATCATTCCAGTAATTCATCCTTCATTTCCAACATCAGATTTTTCTTCTGTTGTATCAGTCTCATCAACATATAAATAAATAGGTGGTTTTTTTTAATTGAAGTTCTTTATTTTATGTAGATAGCTGGCATGACTTTCATAGTGCTGATGTCTTGGAGAACCCATTCAAGGAGGATGACTTAGTCCAGCTTACTGAGGCTGATATCCTTCGCACACTGATGGAAGCGCTGGCGGCACATTTAGGCCTGTATTTCCTGACCAGACTGTGCCGGTTGAGCAGATGTGATAGGAGTGGGAACTCTGGCCAAGCTTTCACGGGTGGTTCCAGCAGAGCTGCTGGTGGCCCATCTTTCTTTCAGAAGTGCAATGAGGCAAAAAGGTAAATAGTTGTGTGTGTGTGTGTGTGTGTTTTAAGATTTTATTTATTTGAAAGGCCGAGAGGTGCAGAGGCAGAGAGGGAGAGAGAGAGGTCTTCCATCCCCAGATGACTGCAACGGCCAGAGCTGTGCTGATCTGAAGCCAGGAGCCAGGAGCTTCCTCAGGGTCTTCCACATGGGTGCAGGGGCCCAAGGGCTCGGGCCGTCTTCCATTGCTTTCCCAGGCCATTACAGAGAGCTGGATAGCAAGTGGAGCAGCCAGAATTCGAACCAGCGCCCATCTGGGATGCCGGCACTGCAGGCAGTGGCTTTACCCGCTACACCACAGCACCGGCCCCTCCTAGTCTTTCATGGCAGTGGCAGGGGCCCAAGCACTTGAGTCATCCCTTCCTGCACATTCACAGGAAGTTGGATCAGAAGCGGAGTAGCTGGGACTGGAACAGCACTAGTGTGGAATGCGGGCATCCTAAGCAGTAGCTTAACCGGCACTGCAGGTTCACCCTTCTCTTGTTCTCTTGAGCACATTGCATTCCAGCTTCACTCACTGTGCTCTTACAGAAACACGTTTAGGGTCACCAGCGTGATCTGTGTTGCTAAGTCCAGTGGTCAGTTTGCAGTCCTCTTGTTTGACAGTCACCACCCCCAGAGACACATGAAAGGGGTTTAAAGAGTTCATGGAAAATTGCATTATCTTTTTAACATTTATTTATTTGAGAGGTAGAGGGAGGGAGAGCAAGTGCTGGGCCATCCACTGATGCACTCCCCAAATGCCTGCAGTGGCTGGTCGCAGGGCCCTGTGGAAGCTGAGAACCAGGAGCTCAGTCAGAGCTTCTTCCATGGGGGTGGCAGGAACCTGATTACCTGAGTCACCACCACTGGCTTCCCACGTCCATACCGGCCGGAAGGAGGCAGAATTGGTCTTCAGACCCAGGTACTCTGATGCGTGGTCCTGGGCGTCGCAGTGCTAGGCTAAACGCACTCCCACGTGTCGCTGTTTGACCCGCGGGAACATGCTTCCGCCCAGGGCCTCCGTGCTCCTTCCTGGTGCTTTCTTCTTGCCTCCCCTCCCGCCTCCCTCAAAAAATCTGTATTTATTTTCTCATCTGCATTGAAGTGTCAGTTTCTCAGACTCCTCCGTGGTCAGTCTTGAGATTTCAGCTACATCCTTGACGTTTCCCGTTTGTCCTGCTCGTTTTATTTTTTTCTTTTTTGAATCTATTGTCCAGCATACTTCCTTATTTATTTTCTTTATTGTAATTTGGAGGGTACACTCTGAGGTGAGGTATTTTTTTTTAAAAGATGTATTTATTTACTTGGAAGGCAGAGTTACAGAGAAGCAGAGGCAGAGAGCTTTCTTCTGCTAGTTCACTCCCCAAATAGCTGCAACACCCAGAGCTGGACCCATCTGAAGCCAGAAGTTTCTTTTAGGTCTCCCACCTGGGTGCAGGGGTCCAAGGGCTTAGGCCATCCTCTGCTGCTTTCCCAGGCCATAGCAGAGAGCTGGATGGGAAGTGGAGCAGCCAGGACTTGAGCTGGCGCCCATCTGGGATGCCGGCACTGCAGGCAGTGGCTTTACCCGCTATGCCACAGCACTGACCCTGAGAGGATGTTTTTGATATTGTCTTTTATCCCTCCATCTTCTAGAAAAGTGTTTGATGAAAATTTGGCTCTTGATAACTTTGTTTTCTTAAAACTATGGGGAGGCAGTGGGTATTTCGGCTAGTGATCAAGACACCCACGTCCCACATGGGCGTACTTGGGCTCACATCCCTGCTCTGCTTGTCTCTAGCTTTCTGCTGATGCAGACCCTTAGTGGGAGGCAGTAGTGATGCTTCAAGAAACTGGGTCCCTGCCACTGGTTAGAGTTCCGGTTCTTGGCTTTGTGAGCATTTGGGAAGTGAACCAGGAGATAGATGGGAGCTCTTTCTTTTTGTTTATCTCCTCTCTCTTTGTCTCAAAGATATAGAAATTAAAATAAGTAAAAGTTTGACCCAAGAACTGTTGAAAATATAAATTATTGGCCTGCAGTTGTCAGCAATGAATCCCTTTATTGATTTACAAGTACCTCTTATAGATAACCATGGATGAGCTGATAACAGTTTTGAAGACTTCATGCCAGCCTTCTTACTTTCTACTTCCTTGTGTAAGTGTCTGTTAGAACCAGCATTGTACAGAGAGCATGATGCTATTTAGTGTTCATGACAATACTACAGTATAAATGATGCCATCCCCATTGTACAGACCACAGAAGTGAGGTTGGAAGAGCTTAAAAGCTTGCTTGGGGTCTCTAGGGCTAAGTGGTAGAACCCGGCTTGGGGCAGCTTAATTCAGATCCTGTCTTTTTGACCATTGGTAAATTTATATCCCACCTGCTGCATGTAGAGATGTCCTCTTTGTGTCATACAGGAAGTGAGGATCTCAGGCAGATCATTTAACCTTTGAAGTCAGTGAGTACCTTTTTTTTTTTTTTTTTTTTTTTAAAGATTTATTTATTTGGAAGACAGAGGAGAGACAGAGTCTCCATCTTCTGGTTCACTCCTTAAATGGTCGTGACAGGCTGGGCTGGGCCAGGTTGAAGCCAGGAGCCAAGAGCTTCTTCCAGGTGTTTCACGTGGGTGGAGGAGCCCAGGCACTTGGGCCATCTTCTGTTGCTTTCTTAGGCACATTGACAGGGGCCTGGATTGGAAATGGAGCAGCTGGGACTTGAACCCATACCCATATGGGATGCTGGCACTGCAGGTCATGGCTTAAGACGCTATGCCACAACATTGGCCCCCGAGTACCCACTTCTACATTGTCCACCTAACATGTCCACAGATATCCATGAGGGAGTATTCCTTTGTTTTCTCTAGTTACATTTGTAGTTCTTATAGCATTTTTTAAAAAAGATTTATTTATTTGAAAGAGTTACAGAGAGAGAGAGAGAGAGAGAAAGAGAAAGGTCTTCCATCTGCTGGTTCACTCCCCAACTGGCTGCAACGGCCAGAGCTGTGCCGATACGAAGCCAGGAGCATATTCTGGATCTACCACATGGGTGCAGGTGCCCAAGGACTTGGGCCATCTTCCACTGCTTGCCCAGGCCATAGCAGAGAGCTGGATTGGAAGTGGAGCAGCCAGGACTGGAACCGGTGCCCATATGGGATGCCGGCGCTGCAGGCAATGGCTTTACCTGCTACGCCACAGCACTGGTCCCTCTTACAGCTTTTAAACACTGAAAAAAATATTCAAGTTTAAAATAATTGTCCTCTCTATGATTTGGATTATGCGCTTCTTTTTCTCCAAATGTCAGTACTTTAAAAAATAAAAAGGAAGATTGCCTTGGAAAAATAGTAAAAACATGCAGCTCTCCCCCAGATTACAGAGTTATAATGTTGATGGGTTTGTGCCTTGTTTTCAAGCCCGTTTGACAGATTCGCTACATCAGAAAACAGACGGTTGTGTAACAGTTCTGGGAGGAGCAGCACACATGCAGGTAGCCGAGTTCCTTGTCAGGCAGGTGCAGAAGCTGTTGGGGAAGGCTCGGGAAAGAGGTTCTCATGGAGGCTGTCTGGGACGTGCAGGGAGGGAAATCCCAGTGGATTTTATTGGGAATGGTATTAGTCAGTATTCTACCTTCATAGGATTGTCTTCTATCCAAGTTTTGGATGTGAGTCTCTTGGGATTCTTTGCTTGCAGTTGCCACTGTACTGCTAATGGCTGTATCCATGGGAACATAAGTGGGATGACATAAGTTCATAACTTGTTGCTAGGCAGATCTAGTTCATAATGTCTTAAAATTTTCTCATTAGAAATGTGTTTGGATATTTAACCTTTTGCAGGGGATGATAACTAAAGAATATGAATATTCATATTTTAAATGGAAAAGAATTAGTTGAAGTAGCTGTGTTGAAGTGATTTGCTGTACTAGGCTTAAAGGTCCATGTTTGGGGGCCGGTATTGTGGCATAGTGGGTTAAGCTACTGCCTGTGACGCTGCGAGTTTTGGCTGCTGTATTTCTGATCCAGCTCCCTGCTAGTGACCTGGGAAAAGCTTCGAAAGATGAGCCATGTGGGAGACCTGGAGGAAGCTCTTGGCTCTTAGCTTGGCCTGGCCCAGCCTGGGCTGTTGCAGCCATCTGGGGAATGAACCAATAGATAGAGGATTTCTCTCTCTCTTGTTTCTCTATCTGACATTCAAACAAATAAGTCTTTTAAAAACCAGCTGGTACTGTGGCATAGTGGGTTAAGGCTCTGCCGACCGTGCTGGCATCCCATGTGGATGCTGGTTCTAGTCCCAGATGCTCCACTTCTAGTCCAGCTCCCTGCTCATGCACCGGGAAAGCTGTGGCAGTTTTGTGTGTGGGGACTTGGGTGGCAGGGACCTGAGAACTTGGGCCATCCTCCATTTCTTTCCCCAGGCCATTAGCAGGAGCTGGATTGGAAGTGGAGTAGTGGGGACAAAAACCAGCACTGTATTGGATGCTGGTGTTGCAGGCAGCAGTTTAATCTACCACAATGCTGGCCCCGGTGATGTATGTCTTAGATACTCACAGTTCCGAAAGACCTTAAGGGCCAATGAAGGAGATTCAAATACCTGGCTTCTGTTTGGTTACAACTTTAATTTCTTTTAATAACTTTTTTTGAATAATATTATTGGTATCAAATAACTACATTTCAGAAATTATAAATTTTAACAAGATTTATTTATTTATTTACTTGAAAGGCAGAGTTACAGAGAAGCAGAGGGAGGGAGAGAGGGAGGGAGGGAGGGGTGTCTTCCATTTGCTGGTTCACTCCTCAAATTGCTGCAGAGGCCAGAGCTGGGCCCATCTGAAGCCAGGAGCTTCTTCTGGGTTTCCCATGTGGGTGCAGGGCCCCAAGGCCTTGGGCCATCTTCTGCTATTTTCCCAGGCCATAGCAGGAAGCTGGATCAGAAATGTAGCAGCTGGGACTTGAACCAGCACCCATATGGGATGTGGCATCGCAGGTGGTGGCTTAACCTGCTCCATCACAGTGCCAGCCCATCAGAAACTATAAATTAAAATGTCATTGGTTTCCTACCTGCATTGTCTGAGCCACACAGTCCCCTTCCCCCAAGATATCACCCTTTCTCCTTGTCTGATTATAATGTGAAGAATCATTTGAGTAGTTATTTAGTAATGGATATTTTTTATGGAATTTTTGGTGCCAGTTGCTATAAGTACTTTATGGAACAATTTTTGGAAGCGGTTATTATTAACTCCATTTTACTGTAAGGAAACAGTCCTAGAGATGCTAAGTAAGTTGCCCAGAGTTTGCTGTTTCTTGCCCTCCAGATTGTGTGTTCCTAGAGAGTAGGGGCTGTGTCTGCTTCGTTCTCTGTGTCTAGGATGTGCTCCAGGAGGTTTGAGTTCAAGGTCAGCTTCACAAAGACAGTGGTGCGCTCAGCTGTTGACTTTGAACTTGTGCAGCTGTGACTCAGCCTTCTCTTTCTAGAGAGGTCACGTGAGGAATTTGAGCAGCACTGACTGCTTATTTATCAGAGGAATCTTATTTCTGAATTTCATATAGGTAACATTCGACAGTAGTTGGCTTGTGATTTTATTTTATTTATTTATTTATTTATTTATTTTGACAGGCAGAGTGGACAGTGAGAGAGAGACAGAGAGAAAGGTCTTCCTTTGCCGTTGGTTCACCCTCCAATGGCCGCTGCGGCCAGCGCACCGAGCTGATCCGATGACAGGAGCCAGGAGCCAGGTACTTTTCCTGGTCTCCCATGGGGTGCAGGGCCCAAGCACCTGGGCCATCCTCCACTGCACTCCCTGGCCACAGCAGAGAGCTGGCCTGGAAGAGGGCCAACCGGGACAGAATCCGGCGCCCCAACCGGGACTAGAACCCGGTGTGCCGGCGCCACTAGGCAGAGGATTAGCCTAGTGAGCCACGGCGCCGGCCAGCTTGTGATTTTATAAGGCATAATATTTGGGGCCCAGAGTGTTAATATAGAAGTTGATACAGGTGTGACTCCATTCCATTAGTGTTACTCCAGCCCTGACTTTCCAGGGTCCCTTCAGTTTCTTAACCTAATAGAAGGAATAAGAACAGATGGAAAAAATCTAATAGAAGGAATAAATGCCCTTGTTTGCCAATATTAGCAAATGTTGGTGACTTGAAAGCCTATGGTTAGTGTAAGTTTTTAGTGTCACAGGTTTCTTGCCTTTATGGAACATAAAATTTTAGAGCTAGGCAATTGCAATTATTTATAATTATAATTTATAATTATTTATAATAATTGCAGTTATTGCAATTATTTGCTGAAAAGAAATTGAGGAACAGGTCATTTCAAAGGATCATTATCAGATGCAGTTCTTCATTTGTTAAGTGGGGATGATATCGGCCAGTGTCGCAGCTCACTATGCTAATCCTCCGCCTTGCGGCGCTGGCACACCGGGTTCTAGTCCCGGTCGGGGCGCTGGATTCTGTCCCGGTTGCCCCTCTTCCAGGCCAGCTCTCTGCTGTGGCCCAGGAGTGCAGTGGAGGATGGCCCAAGTGCTTGGGCCCTGCACCCCATGGGAGACCAGGAGAAGCACCTGGCTCCTGCCATCGGATCCGCGCGGTGCGCCGGCTGCAGCGCATTGGAGGGTGAACCAACGGCAAAGGAAGACCTTTCTCTCTGTCACTCTCACTGTCCACTCTGCCTGTCAAATAAATAAATAAATAAAATAAAAGTGGGGATGATATCATAGGGTTGATATGAGGATTGAGAGATTCTCTATGAAAGTTGGACCGATGATTCAGGGCTAAGAGTAATAAATTTTGTTACACACTTCATGTGTGCTGGCATAGTGTGGGCAGGAAGTGTTCTAAGACGGTATAGGTGGGTTTGGAGGATAGAGGAATGAAGACAGGAGGGCTGTTGACTTAAGTTTTCTAAATGTGATGGATAGTGGAGGCTGACTAAGCATTAGAAATGGAAAAGAGGTTATTTGAACAACCCAGTAGAGCTAGCAGGAAAGAAGGGAGGCTTGAAAGTCTGAGTAATGGGGTACTTACACGCAGTGCAGCAGTCTGGAGAGGTCACTGATATTTTGAAAATAGATTGTCCAGGGCGTAGTAATTAAGTCAGAAGCAGATTGCTGCCGCGGAACCTCAGTTGCTGTGGAAGTGGTAACCTCCTACTTCACCCTCCAGGGCCCGCTGGGCTTCCATTGGAGAACTTGGATCTCCAGATTGGACTTCATTCCAGCTGCCCAGCAACCACACCTGCACTGTCATTGCACTGACAGATGGAGTGGGAGCCAGAGGGAGCCCAGGTTTGGAGGGGGAGGATGGACAGGACTGGACAAACAGTGAACTGGGAAAGTAAGTAGAGTAAGTGGAAGTTTGCAGATTGAATGGGGAGACACCTAGGGATGTCCCAGAAGTCTGCAGCTGGTTGATACCCTCCTGGCAGATCAGAAAATTCTTCTTTAGAAGAAAACTAGGCTAGATGTGAAGGTGATGATGGTAGAGTGTCACCCTGCCTTCCAATCAGTGATCATGGCGGTTGATGCTGTTACTATTTTCTTAAAATAACAGCAGTCATTTCACTAAAGCCCACATTTTCTGTTGGTGAGGATTTAGGGAGGGTTCAGCGGGGCAGCTCTGGCCTGGGTTTCCCTGGTGGAGGTTTTGGTCACAGCAGCTAGAGCACTGGTTCAGCCGGCAGGGCAGCGGCTGTGATGGTCTAGCCTCTTCCTGCCGTCATCTCGGCAGACTCCCCTGTGTGCTTACAGCCGTCTCCGGGTGCTCATGCTGCAGTTCACAGCTCAGGGGCCAGCGTCGCAAGAGAACTGAGTGTAGGCTGTGCACCTGTTAGGACCTTGCCCCATGGGGCGTCACTTCTGCCAGTCCCAAGTCAGCTCAGCTCCCAGGTGAAGGAACGGGAACTCATCTCTGAGTCACGCTGTAGGGGCAACATGTGGGATGGAAATGTTGTTGTGATCATTTTTGGAGAATACATCTCCTACAGCTTTCAGTTTGATCCCTGTAATTAATGCTCCTCCTACATGCAAATTACACCCACAGCCCCTCCCCCACCCCACATCATGGCATTAGCTAAAAGGTTGTTATCCTGGCCCCTAAATCAGGCCCAGCTGAAGTACCTCAGTTCTGTCCAGGTCCAAACCCAGGTGAGCTGGAGACCGCAGTGGTCTGCCCCTCCTCCGGTTGACAAGGTGGGACAGGCCTAGGATCACTGCTGTAGAAAGCACGAGGCACAGGTGACCTGTTGCTGAAGTTCACCTGGGCGCTTGTGGCAGTTTCCCCGTTGCTGGAAGCATTCTGCAAGATGCCTGGCTCTGCTCTGTGTTGAGATTTGTTTTGCTTTCTGATTCACTCTTTCCAAAGAAAGTGTTAGTTTATACCCAGACACAGCAAACATGCTAAAGAGTTTTCTTAACCTGTAGGCTTCATGATCATAGTATCTGGGGAGGAAAAAACCTCTTCATTCATTTTGCAGTGTTTTTGTGGCTGAGATCAGACTGGTACAGGTCTGTTTTATTTGTAGATGCCCGTTGGTGAGCCTTTGGTCAGAGCTGTACTTACGGGTGGGTCTCCTGTGATGCCCTTCCCAAGAGCCCCTTGGGGCTCTGCTTTTGGGGGGGCATCTCTCGGGAAGTCTGGTTAGTGGTGAGGGTCTGCACAGGAGATTCGGGGTCCTCAGAAGGCTCGTGGGCCATCTATAGCTTTCCTGAGGTTTTCGAGGTCTTAACAGCTGTGGTTTGGATTTGATCCCGAGATGTTGACGCATTTTGCCCTTTGTAGGGGTTGGAGACAAGAAGTGGTTTTATTTTTGAACCCAGTAAGTCCTGTTTCCCAGCTCATCTCCGTTCTTCCAGTTTCAAACCACCAGTGTGGGAGAGCCGATGTACTGCACTGTTGCGTGGAGTTTTCAGTGACTAGAGGATTTAGGGTGCTAGCTACATGTCTGCTGTTCGTGTTCCTGCAAGTCTCATTTCTAGCCCTTTGTAGCAGAGATCTCCTTTGCTCTAGTGCACAGTGATAGTTTGTTTTCCATTGATGTTTTACTCAGCATTTCCCTCGTCGTGAGGACTTTTTAGCTTTTTCTAAAAGCCTCTGTAGGCCGGCGCTGCGGCTCACTAGGCTAATCCTCCACCTGCGGCGCCGGCACCCCGGGTTCTAGTCCCGGTCGGGGCACCAGATTCTGTCCCTGTTGCCCCTCTTCCAGGCCAGCTCTCTGCTGTGGCCAGGGAGTGCAGTGGAGGATGGCCCAGGTGCTTGGGTCCTGCACCCCATGGGAGACCAGGAGAAGCACCTGGCTCCTGCCTTTGGATCAGCGCAGTACGCTGGCTGCAGCGCACCAGCCGTGGCGGCCATTGGAGGGTGAACCAACGGCAAAGGAAGACCTTTCTCTCTGTTTCTCTTTCTCACTGTCCACTCTGCCTGTAAGAAAAAAAAAAAAAAAAAAAGCCTCTGTAGAGCCTTCTAGCTCCACCTGCCACCCAGCGCCTACCATGGGCTCTAGATTTTCCTGTAGCAGCATCTCCCTTCAAGGTGCCAAAATCTCTTCTGTTCTCTCTTGCTGTCTGAAAAATGACCCCAGTAATTTAGTGACTTGAAACAATTTCATGGTTTTTGTAGGCTGGCATTTGGGGAGCAAATTCTGTGTGCTGGCAGAGCTGTGCCTGTGAAGTTGTGTGTGTGACCTGGCGCCAGCTCTTCACGGCACGTGGCTGCTTCTGTTGTGGGCGGTGTCTCAGGAGAACCAGGCAGAACCCCTTTCACCTTTCTGGCTTCGTCTTGGAAGTCATAGCATGTCACTTGTGCCGCTGACTGGGGCCTGGGAAACCGAAAGTGTCACTTGGCTGCAGTGTAAGAAGACCATGTTGGGTGGCAGGCTTTGGAAGCTGCGGTCTTCCACGGCGCTGGCTGAAAGAGTTAGAGCCCTGTCTGGTTACCTGTGGGGAAGTCCTGCCATGGAAGTCCCATTTGTGCACATTATCAAAACTCTATTTTTAGCTAGTACTTCCTCAGCTAGGAGTGAACAGTCACTGACTGTGACACATGGAGAAGTCTAAGACTCTGATACAAACAGATGAAAAGAAACAGGAAGTACAGAAGGAAAGTTCAGATTTAAAAACAAAGAAAGCTTAAAGAGCTAAGAGAAGACACACAACAAAAAATAGGAATCCATTCAGAGAATAAGTGATCTTGGAAAATACAGCATCCAGGAAGCATTTCAATTGAAGACTAAAAATCTTCCAGGAAGTAGTAGGCAAATACAGACTTGGGGGGAAAAAAAGCCATGATTGGATCTTTGAGAAATAATGCTTGAGGTGATAGAAAGAAATATGAAAATGTGAATGAGGACTGTGTGCTGTGTGGTAATAAATAACTTAATTTTCTGTATGTGTGGCACTGGGATTATATAGGGGAAGATGCATATTAATGAATCTGTTTCTTAATTTTTCAGGTATGTGTGTGTATAAATACCCTGTATGTAGAGGGAGAAGGCGTGTACAGGACAGACTTGTGGCATAATGTTAACAATTGAAACAAGAAGGGAATACTTGAGGATCAGGTCAGGATGTTGTGGATGGCAGGATCTAGGTTCTTGTCTCTGATGCAAGAAAGAATTCAAGGATGAGACACAGGTAAAGGTCATTGTTATCCAGGTGAAAGTATACCTTGAGAGGGAGTATGGGCATGTATGCACCCAGTGGGGTTCGAGGCCAGCTCTTTATATGATCTAGAGGCAGTTGGGTGGTGTCTGAGATGGAGCTTAAATGAAAATTCATAGTAGGTGGTTTTTGGGGTGGGGTTTGAATACTCCCTTTCCTTGCCCCTCTTTGGAATTCTTTGAGGTGTCATGGTGTCAGATGGATGATGGGTGTAGGACTATCAGCCATGGTAACTGTATTACAATGATACTGCTATCAACTGTAGGTCATTTTGGGAACACAGTCAGCAGTCACATTGGTTATGCTGGCACTTGTAGTGAGCAGCATAGAAGCCACAATTTTTTCCAAGATCTGATGACCTCGGCTCCCCTGTGCTACCTACATACCTGTATCCGGGAGTTCTAGCAACTGAATTATTAGGTGTTTCAAAGAAAGAAAGAAAGGAGAAAGCTGAGAAGAAACAATATTTGATATTTTAAGATTTCCTAGAAGTGAATGATCTGTATCTTTAGATTGAATAGACCTACTGAGGATCCAGACAAAATGAATGATGGAAAAAACTGATTGGCACATCTCAGTGAGATTCAAGAATTGTGAAAGTAGAAGATCTCACAGTCTTGCAGAGAGGGAAATGGAACACCTCAGAACTGTAGGGCATTGCTTCCGCTCGGGGTTCTGTGCTGGTGTGGTTGAGGAGAAAGGCATCTCAGACATGTGGCCTCTTTTTGTTTTTTTTTGCCTTTTTTTTAGGGGTGACAGTGGCTAGTCTGCTCCCTCTGTGTACGCATATTTTTTTTTCCCATGGACCATTCAGAGATAAGTTGAGATACAATGCTCTGTTTTTTCCCTGAGCTTTTTGCTTTTTAATTTTTTTGAATAGTGGCTTTATTGAGAGTTAAAAATTATTATGTAACTTACAAATTCATCCATTTTAAATGTGCAGTTTTGTGATTTTTAGCATATTCATCCAGTGTACAACCATTACTGTTTCTGTGTTAGATGTTTTTGCTATGGCTGAAGAATGCCCCGGAGCCACTAGCCGTCTCTTCCTTGCTGATGCCAACCTGTCTGTGTTGTGTGTGGATTTGCCCTTCTGGACTTTTTGTCTAAGTGAGGTCATCTGATACGTGGTGGTGATCGGCTCCGCTCACTTAGCACGCTGCTTTCCAGATTGATCATGGCAACAGCCTGGGCCAGCCCTGTTGCTGTCTGGTGCTCAGTGCTCTGCCGGTGCTGAGACGCTCCACGTCTGTCTCCTCGTCGTTTGGTGACCTGCCATGTCACAGTGCTGCCCCACACGTCTGAGTGGGTGTTGTGGTGTAGTGGGTACAGCTGCTGCCTGCAGCACCAGCATCCTACATGGGCGCTGGTTTGAGCCCTGGCTGCTCTGCTTCCAGTCCAGCGGCCTGCTAATACGGGTGGGAAGGCCGTGGAATATGGCCCACATCCTTGGCCCTTTCCACACGAGTGGCCGCCGTGAAGCTCCTGGCGTCAGCCTGGCCTGGCTCCAGTGTTGTGGCTTTCTGGGGAGTGAACCGGTACATGGCTGCTCTCTCTGTCTCTTCCTTTCTCTCTCTCTCTCTTTCTCTCTAACTCTTTAAAAATCTTAAAAAAATGTAACTTAAAAATATATCATGCCACAATAAAGCTTATTTTTTATTAGAAAAATTGTTATTTGAGAATTGATTCAGACAGAGTGGAAAATTCAGTAAAAAGCAAAACGTGGAATACAGGACCCAGTGAGGAAATAACTTTGGTTGTGTTTAAATGATCGTCATATGGTGGAACGGGCATTTGGTACAGCAGTTAAGTTGCCACTGGGATGCTTGCAAACCGTGTGAGAGCGCCGTGTTTGAGTGTCGGCTCTTCTGCTTCTGATCCTGCTTCTTGCTAGTGTGTGCCCAGGGAGGCAGCCAATGGTGGCTTAGGTGTTGGGTCCCTGACATCCCCATTGGCGATCCAAAGGGATCTGCACGGCCCAGCCCTGGCTGTGTGGGGATGTTTGAGGAATGAACCAGCTGATGGAAGATCTCTCTCTCTCTCTCTCTCATTCCTCCCTCCTTCTTTTCCTTCTCTATTTTAAGTGAAGTAAAAATAAATGAACTTAAAATTTGTGAATGCGAGCATGTTGGGTTATTGCTATGTGGTATGCATATAGACATAACTCTGCATGTGTGTATCCCCTTAAATCTGAAGCTGCAAACCCTGCTGAACAGAGCCTAAGACAGTGCCCAGTGCCGGGGCAGGCACAGAGCGAGGAAGCTGAAGCATCTGTGGAGCCCACGTGGGTTTCTGTGGAGAGTGGGAAGGGAGATCAGACCTCAAAGAAGTGCACCCAGTGAGCCATTCGACCTTTCTGATGGTGAACTTGCTCTCCAGGGTCCTTGATTTTTTGTTTTGTTTTTAATTTTTATTTAATGAATTTAAATTTCCAAAGCACAGCTTATGGATTACAATGGCTTCCCCCTCCCCATAACTTCCCTGCCACCCGCAACCCTCCCCTTTCCTGTTCCCTCTCGCTTTCCATTCACATCAAGATTCATTTTCAATTCTCTTTATATACAGAATATCAGTTTAGTATATAAGTAAGGATTTCAACAGTTTGCACCCACATAGAAACACAAAGTGAAAAATACTGTTTGAGTACTAGTTATAGCATTAAATCTCAATGTACAGCACACTAAGGACAAAGATCCTACATGAGGAGTAAGTGCACAGTGACTCCTGTTGTTGACTTAACAAATTGACACTCTTGTTTATGGCATCAGTAATCACCCTAGGCTCTTGTCATGAGCTGCCAAGGCTATGGAAGCCCCCTGAGTTCACTGACTCTGATCATATTTAGACAAGGCCATGGTCAAAGTGGAAGTTCTCTCCTCCCTTCAGAGAAAGGTACCTCCTTCTTTGATGGCCTGTTCTTTCCACTGGGATCTCACTCGTGGAGATCTTTCATTCAGGTCATTTCTTTTTCTTTTTCTTTCTTTCTTTCTTTTTTTTTTTTTTTTTTTTTTTTTTGCCAGAGTGTCTTGGCTTTCCATACCTGAAATACTCTCATGGGCTTTTCAGCTGGATCCGAATGCCTTAAGGGCTGATTCTGAGCCCAGAGTGCTATTTAGGACATCTGCCATTCTATGAGTCTGCTGTGTATCCCGCTTCTCATGTTGGATCGTTCTCTCCCTTTTTTATTCTGTCGGTTAGTATTAGCAGACACTAGTCTTGTTTATGTGATCTCTTTGGTTCTTAGTCCTATCATTATGATCAATTGTGAACAGAAATTGTTCACTTGGACTAGTGAGATGGCATTGGTACATGCCACCTTGATGGGATTGAATTGGAATCCCCTGGTATGTTTCTAACTCTACCATCTGGGGCAAGTCAGCTTGAGCATGTCCCAAATTGTACATCTCTTCCCTCTCTGATTCCCACTCTTAAATTTAACAGGAATCCTTTTTTCAGTTAAGTATTAACACTTAAGAATAACTGTATTAATTACAGAATTCAACTGATAGTATTAAGTAGAGCAAACAAAAAAAATACTAGGAGGGATAAAGTATTAAGTTGTTCATCAACAGTCAGGGCAAGGGCTGATCAAGTCACCATTTCTCATTGTGTCCATTTCACTTCAACAGGTTTCCTTTTTGGTTCACAGTTAGTTGTCACCGATCAGGGAGAACATATATTTGCCCCTTTGGCACTGGCTTATTTCACTCAGCATGATGTTTTCCAGATTCCTCCATTTTGTTGCAAAAGACCAGATTTCATTGTTTTTTACTGCTGTATAGTATTCTGTAGAGTACATATCCCATAATTTCTTTATCCAGTCTACTGTTGATGGGAATTTAGGTTGATTCCAGGTCTTAGCTATTGTGAATTGAGCTGCAATAAACATTAAGGTGCAGACCGCTTTTTTGTTTGCTAATTTAATTTCCTTTGGGTAAACAGAGTCCTTGATTTTATGGATGGGGAAACCAAGTCCCAAATATAAGTCAGCTTTAAAAAGTTCATGTAGGGACCAGCGCTGTGGTAAAGCCACTGCCGACATCCCATACGGGCGCCGGTTCGAGACCTGGCTGCTTCTCTTCTGATCCAGCTCTCTGCTGTGGCCTGGGAAAGCAGTGGAAGATGGCCCAAGTCCTTGGGCCCCTGCACCCATGTGGGAGACCCTGAGGAAGCTCCTGGCTCCTGGTTTTGGATTGGTGCAGCCCTTGCCATTGCGGCCAATTGAGGAGTGAACCAGTGCATGGAAGACCTCCCTCTCTGCCCCCTCTCCTTCTCCCTTTCTCTCGCTTTCTTTCTCTCTCTCTGCCTCTCCTCTTTCTGTGTAACTCTGACTTTCAAATAAATAAATCTTTAAAAATTTCATGTAAAATGAGTACCATGAAAAAAAACCTGCATGTATTTTTAAAATCTTTGTAACAGAATAAACATGTCTTAATTCAATTTCAATGAACTTTTTGAAATCCCCTCATACTTTTGAAATTTCTGATTTGTGCAAGAGGGTAAGTAATCTATGGTTGTCATGAGCAAAGGAATGCATATTTTGGTTATTAGGTTGTTTCCTCTCATTGCATTATGGGTGTTCTTTATAGCCTAGCTGATTCCCTCAGATATTTTAACACTATCAGGCTTATTTTAATTTTAATTGATTCCTCTCTTGAATGGCAGAGAGACAGAGAGGTCCTCCACTCGTCAGTTCACTCCCCAAATGCCTGCGACAGCTTGTGTTGGGTGAGGGTGAAGTCAGGAGTGCAGAACTCTAACCTGGCCCGCCATGTGGGCAGCAGAGATCACGTTAGTGGGAAGCTTGATTGGAAGTAAGGTAGCCAGAACTCTAAACAGACACCCTGATACAGGATGTGAGTGGCCCACGCAGTCCCTATCAGGCTTACTTTAGAGCTTCTTATCTTAGTGGTTAAATGTTGACAACTTGCTCTCTATTGCATGATCTAATCAACATCACCAGTAATGATGATATTAGACAGTGAGCCTTAAGATTGCTAGTACAATCCAGATATCTCAGTGAGAATGTCTCATTTTTAAATATATGTCATATTTATTAAAATATATGTCTCATTTTTAAAATTTTAGCACCAGATGAAACTTGGTTTGTTGTACAATGAATTGTTGATAGCAGTTAGAAGAAATGGACGATACCTTTGCTGTTAAGGAAGGATATAGAATTTAAAGTAGCTTGAGACTAGAGAAGTAGATTGATAAGAATGTCTGCAAAACAAGTAGGTCCCTTAATTATTAGAGAGCTCCTGGGTTAAATTTCTTGAAGCTGAGGGTTGCTGAGTTTATCCTCAGACTTTTTTATTTTTAAAGATTTATCTCTATCTATCTATGTATTTCAAAGGCAGAGTTAGAAAGGAGAGACACAGAGAAAGAGAAATCTTCCATCTACTGGTTCACTCCCCAAATGGACGCAACAGCTATGACTAGGCCAGACTGAAGCCAGGATCAGGAGCTTCTTCTGGGTCTCCCATGTGAATGCAGGGACCCAAGCACTTGGACTGTCTTCTACTGCTTTCCCAGGAGCGTTAGCGGAGAGATGGATCAGAAGTGGAACAGCTGGGGCTTGAACCGGTGCCAGTGCTACAGGCCGCAGCCTTAACCGCTACGCCACAGGACTGTGCCCTGTCTTCAGGAGATTCAGCATGAGGCTGGATGGGTAGGGGCTGCTAGGGCTGCTTTAGACAATAATGTTGTACCCGAGTCTTTCAACAGCATGTTTGTGATTGTCTCCTGTGTGCCAGATCTTTGCTTTCTGTTTGAATATGCTGTTTTGTTAATCTTTGTGAAGAAGGAACAGTTTCCTCCTTTTAACAGAAAACAGGCCAGAGGAGAGATTAGAGAACTCTTGTTCTGTCTATGCAGAGCTGGGATTCCAACCAATGACTGTTAGGCCAAGGCAAATAAATGTTGTGTTAAAGAATGAGCTGTGAGGGGCTGGTGCTGGACATAGTGGGTGGAGCTGCCACCTGCAGTGCTGGTATCCCACATGGGCACCAGTTTGAGTTCCTGCTGCTCCACTTATCCTGCTCTCTGCTATGGCCTGGGAAAGCAGTGGAAGATGGCCCAGGTCCTTGGGCCCTGCATCCACGTGGGAGATAGGGAAGAGGCTCCTGGCTCCTGGCTTCGAATTGCCTCAGCTCTGGCCATTGCTGCTGTTTGGGGAATGAACCAGCAGATGGAGGACCTCCTTCCCTCCCTCCCTCCCTCCCTCCTTCCCTCCCTCCCTCCCTCCCTCCCTCTGTAGTCTCTCTGTAACTGTTTCAAATAAATAAAGATAAATCTTTAAAAAAAAGGCAGCACTGTGATACTACCTGGTGGGAAGGAATGCTGAGTGGCAGCACCTCTCCCTTCCTTGCCTTGTGTTGGCAGAGATGAGATTTTTTCAGACCGTTGCCTGATTCCTTTATCATCAAGCTCAATGTGATTTTCATTTCTTCCTTACGGTAAGCTTACCTGTCTGCTACTGTACAGTTCTCTTCAAGTATTGCACCATCCACACATCTCTACTTAAGTATTTTGTTATGGCCTTTCCTTTTTTTTAAGATTTATTTTATTTACTTGAAGGAAGGGTGACAGAGCGAGAGAGAGAGAGAGAGAGACAGACGGAAAGAGAATCTTCACCCACTGGTTTACTGCCCCAGTGGCTGCAATGGCTGGGGTTCTGCCTGGTCAGAACCATGAGGCTGGGTTGCAGGGGTCAAGGCACTCGGGCCATCTTTAGCAGGGAGCTAGAGCAGAAGCAGAGCAGTGGGACTGGAACCCATGCTCTGATATGGGACACTGGCAAGCAAGTGGTGGCTTGGCTCACTGTGCCATGGCAGCCCTGTGTCCTTTCACTAAGACAGTAATTTGAGTGCAGATTCTCCAAGCTGCATTTCTCCTGTGTATTCTGTTTTTATCATATAGAGCCAGCCGGCAGCTGCGAATATTTTGGGGAGATACGTTTTCTATCTTCCAGTTGACAAAAACACTGCCATTGATAAATAATGAACACTTACAATGTACAACTATTCATATACATGGGGAGGGATGGGTCTGTGCAGGGTTTTAGAACATGGAGAAGAATTAAGTGAAAATATCAGCTGTTGAATTTTTAGTGCTATTCTTTAATAGTTCTTTTTTCCTCTATTTATTTATTTATTTGAAAGGCAGGGTTACACAGAGAGGGAGAGACAGATAGGTCTGTCATCTGCTGGTTCACTCCCCAAATGGCTGCAACAACCAGGGCTGGGCCAAACAGAAACCAGAAGCTAAGAGCTTCTTCCGGGTCTCCAACATGGGTGCAAAGGCCCAAGGACTTGGGCCATCTGCTGCTGCTTTCCCAGATGCACGAGCAGGGAGCTGAATCAGAAGTGGAGCAACCAGGACTGGAACCAGCACCCATATGAAATATCAGTGTTACAGGCAGTGGCTTTACCCACAATACCACAATGCCAGTCCCGAGACGTTGTGCTTTTTTTTTTTTTTTTTTTAAAGAAAACTTAAAGGAGTCAAACCAGCACCCATATGGGATGCTGATGTCACACCTGCAGCTTAACCTGCTGTGCCACAACACAAGTCCTCTTTAATAGTTCTTAAAAGGCCTGCGTCGGCTGGCGCCGCGGCTCAATAGGCTAATCCTCCGCCTGTGGCGCTGGCACCCCAGGTTCTAGTCCTGGTCGTTCTTCTTCCTGTCCAGCTCTCTGCTATGGCCGGGAGTGCAGTGGAGGGTGGCCCAGGTCCTTGGGCACTTGAACAATTGCACCTCTGTATGCAACACTGTGAACCTACAGATCTATATTCAACCTGGCTTATGAACCTAGTTTAAGAGACAAGTTCTTAGACATGACACCAGAAGTATAATCCCTAAGACTTTTTTAAAAGGAACATTATAACCATTTAACATTTTAAAATTCTTGCTCTGTGAGCCGGCGCCGTGGCTCAATAGGCTAATCCTCCACCTTGCGGCGCCGGCACACCGGGTTCTAGTCCCGGTCGGGACGCCGGATTCTGTCCCGGTTGCCCCTCTTCCAGGCCAGCTCTCTGCTATGGCCAGGGAGTGCAGTGGAGGATGGTCCAGGTGCTTGGGCCCTGCACCCCATGGGAGACCAGGAAAAGCACCTGGCTCCTGGCTCCTGCCAGGATCAGCGCGGTGCGCCGGCTGCAGCGGCGGCCATTGGAGGGTGAACCAGCGGCAAAAGGAAGACCTTTCTCTCTCTGTCTCTCTCTCTCACTGTCCACTCTGCCTATAAAAAAAAAAAAAAAAGAAAAAAAAAAAAGAAAAAAAAATTCTTGCTCTGTGAAATTTGCTATATGGAAACACTGAAGATTGTGAGAAATACTTGCAGTAGAAGATGGCCCAACTCCTTGGGCGCCTGAACCCATGTGGGAGACCGGGAAGAAGCTCCTGGCTTCTGGCTTCAGATCAGCATAGCTCCGGCCGTTTCAGCCTTTTGGGGAGTGAACTAGCAGATGGAAGACCTTTCTCTCTCTCTCTCTCTCTCTCTCTCTCTGTGTAACTCTTTCAAATAAATACATAAATCTTAAAAAAAAAAAAACACTTTTAAAAAAAAAGTTTTAAAAAGTTGTATTTATTTCAGAGGGAAAGAGAAATCTTCCATCCACGGAATCATTCTCTAAATTCCCACAAAAGTTGGTCTGGGCTAGCCTGAAGCTGGAGCAAGAAACTGAATTTGGATCTCGCAGATGAGTGGCAGGGACCCAGCTACCGAGTGTGTTAGCAGGAACTATACTTGTTTCTGGAACACAGGCATTGTGGCAAGAGATTGCGCCTTCCCAGCTGTGCCTTAACTGCTAGTCAATGTGCCTGCTGTAAAAGGGCATTTTTTAAGATTTATAATTGCTTATTTATTTGAAAGGCATGATGACAGAGGGGGAGACACAGAGATCTTCCATATGGTGGTTTATTCCCCAAATGCCCAAAGTGGCTGGGGCTGGACAAGACTGAAGCCAGGAGCCAGGAAATCCCTTGAGGTCCCCCATGTGCGTGACAGGAACCCAAGAACCTGAATCGGCACTAAGGTCTTCCAGAGTGGGTATGCATCAGCAAGAAGCTGGAACCAAGCATTCTCATTGGATGCAAGTGTTTGAAATGCCTGCCCTGGATCAAAGTTTGTCTGCTGTTTTTTTAAGACTTTCTTATTTATGGTTTTAATACTAGGAGTTTTTAGAACTATTTCTTAGAAATAGAGTGGCTACCAGTCCCTTCCCCCTTTCCTGTACATTGTTGACGAGCCCCTCCTCCAGACCCCCCCACCCGTGTTGACATCTCACCTCACCATTTTGTGCGTGTCAGACCCTGTTGCCATCTGGTAACTCAGCAGACTTTGTTCAGATTTACTAGTTTTCTCATTACTGTCCTTTAATGAAACATTTCCCCTGTTTTACGAGAGAGAGATCTTCCGTATGTTGATTCACTCCCCAAATTCCTGCAACAGCTGAGTCTGTTCCAGCTGAAGCCAGAGGCCCGCAACTCAGTCTGGACCTCCTCTGAGTGCAGCAGGGCCCAGCCAGGGTGCACACTGGCAGGGAGCGGGAATCTGAAGCAGAGCCAGGGCTGGAACAAAAGCAGTCTGAAATGGAAAGCAGATACCCAAACTGAGGTCAGGCAAGTGTCCTTTATTTCCCACCCAGGGTGCCATGTTGTCCTGCTTGCAGTGTCCCCCAGTCTCCTTTGATCCTGACACCTTCTCAGTCTTCCTGTTTTCTCTCACCTTGAGAATTTTGAGACCTTCTGGTCTAGTATTTTATAAAGATCCCTCAGTGTGTTTCGTGTGCTTCTCATGATTAGACTGGGATTGTGAGTTTTGGGAAGAATCCAGAGATGAAGAGTGTGTGTGCATGCTGGCGTCGAGTCTTAGCCCTTAGTTACCAGGACCCTCTCCATACTTTCGGTTTGGAAGAAGTTACTAAGATAAGCCCACACTCAAATGGGGAGAATTAAACTCCACTTCCTGGAAAGATGAATCCACATGGATTTTGGAAATTCTGCACAGAAGGTGCTTTTCCAGGAAATGTCTCTGTCCATTTCATTATTTGCTTGTTAGGCTTTTTTTTTTTTTTTTTTTTAACTTGTATTTGAAAGGCAGAGAGAGGGAGGTGGGGAGGAAGAGAAAGAGAAAGAACAAGAAGACATGTTCCCATCTGCTTGTTTACTCTCCAGATGCCCACAACAACTGGGTATGGGCCACAACAAAGCCAGGAGCTATGAACTCAATCCTGGTCTCCCTTGTGGGTTCCAGCAACCCAGCTACTTGGACCCTCACCTGCTGCTACCCAGAGTCCGCGTTAACAGGAAGTTGGAATCATGGAATCACCTTTTCCTTAAACAAGAGGTCTGGGATGAACGCAGTCAAACGTGGCCAAGGGGATTCTGGACTGGAGTCAGAGTGGGCTGTGGTAAAGATGAGTCCTTCACCCACATGGCCACAGCAAGACACATGTGTGTGGTTTCCTCACTTGCAAATTAAGCAGACTCCCTCTGTGAAGGTCTGTATCACTTCAGTCTTCTGAGTCAGTTTCTGGGGTTGCTTGGATTTCTCTTCTCTCTCTCCCTCTGTCTTTCTCTCTCCCTCTCTTCTCTCTTTCATTTGGTGGTGGGGAGAAATTTTTGCAAGGCAGTGTGGAGTAGCATCACATGGCTGGGCAGGGGGAGAGAATTCCTGCTGCCATTTATAGAACAGGCTAAGATCTGGAAATAGGAAAGAGACAGAACCTTGTGTAAGGACTTAATACGACCTGAACAAGCTGTGTGGGGGCTAGATCCTTGCTGGGGAATGTAGAAGAGAGCCACAGCTAGGAAGCATCTTCTAAAATGACACCCAGTTACTTTTCAGTGGCTTTTCTGCTTGTCTTGCCCAGTAGTCAACTGTTGGGTGAGCAGAGTGCCTGTTGTGTGTCAGGGCGTTCAGCTAAGCGCCTTATTCAGATCATCTTATTTGATTCTGTCACTGGGAGCTTGAAGCTATTTTTAACCACCTGTTCTAGGTGAGAACATAGGGCTGTCCCTAGTTTTCAGTGTCTGCAACTTCGCAGGTGCAGATCTAGAGTTCTGTGCCTCAGACGCATCTCAGCGGCCTCACCCGTGACATTCAGAACACAGCTCTGAAGACTGTGGTTCACAGTGTGAGTGAGTGGAAAGTGGTTTCTTAGTATGCAAATGTGAATGGATACTTTTTCATGGATTAGGATAAGTTTTTCATATTGTATAATAAAATTAACTTTTAAGTCTGTTCTATATCAAGAAGAAAATAGACATGCCCTTTCTGTGACTAGTAAGACATTGGCAGCACTTGATTTCTGCTGTCATTATTGTGTAATTTTACCAGATGCACATACAAGCTCAGACACGTGTTTCCTTCATACCATGTGACTTGCAGTGTTATGCATTGGTCCAGTTTGGTTTTAAAAAGTGTAAAATTGTGCATCAGTAATACAGTGGGGGCTGGTGCTGTGGCATGGCCATCTGTAGAGCCAGCATGCCATATGGATGCTGGTTAGAGTCCTGGCTGCTCCACTTCCGATCTAGCTCCCTGCTAATGCACCTGGGAAAGCAGTGGAAGGTGTCCCAAGTCCTTGGGTCCCTGTAGCTATGTGGGAGACCTGGATGAACCTCCTGGCTCCTGGTTTTTGCCTGGGCCAGCCCTGGTTGCTGGCCTGGAGTGAACCAGTGGATGCAAGATCTCACTCTCTCCCTCCCACCTCTCTCCCTCTCTGTAATTCTGATTTTCAAATAAATAAATCTTGAAAAACATACTTCAAAGCTCTTTTTCAAAGAGATGAAGTACTATAAAGAGAAACTGTGGGAGTAGAAATTTAATAAACTCAAAGGTCTAGATTAGTGACAGAAAAGTCGGTTGTAATTATGTAGTTTTTTTAATCCAACCCATCATGCTTTGTTTTATTCAAAAAAGACATAATATTCCTGCCATCCTCTTTTCATTAAACTTATCAGTAGCTTGATACTCCCTAATGTCGTAGAACTCAGAGGGAAAAATGCATTCCTCAGTAAAAGAGTTTGAGTAATGTAATCGGGCGCTTCGAGGGAAGAGACCACTTCCCAGAGAAGTGATTGCTCTTGTTAGAGGGGTGCATGGGGAAGGATGGGCCATGGAGTGTGAGGGGCGGACGGAGATGCCGGGGACCGTAACTCTAGTGGCGCATGAGTGGCTTTGTCATGACGGTGCTGTTCCTGTTCCTCACTACATGCTGCTCACAGCCTTGAGCTATTTCCACGTTGGGCTGCACCAGATCTTGAGTCTTCTGTTGGACTTCTGAGTTCTTCTCGGTTTGTTGCCTCTCAACATCATTGATGCATATGTTTGTAGATGGATTTTTGCATAGTTCTGTGATTTTACCGTAGAATCAGCTGCTGGAGACTTCGGCAAACATTGCTGAATTCCCCCCTTCAGCATGCCTGGGCTGATTTTCAGCACGCTGCTGCTGCCAGCATTTCTCTGCCCCCTCTGACTTCCTGCTCAGCCAAACCTTTGGAAGGAAGCCCATGCTCTCCTTGTCATAATTCAATCATTTATAGGGAAGCTCCTGTAACATGGTTATAGTTTGTTGTTTATTTTTATTTATTTGAAAGGCAGAGATCTTTGATCTGCTGATTTACTCCCCAAATGCCCGCAATGACTGGGGTTGGGATGGCCAAAGTCAGAAACCTGGAACTCAGTCTGTCTCCCATGTGGATGGTAGGGATCCAAGTACTTGAGCCATGATCGCTGCCTTCCAGGGTCTGCATCAATGAAAAGCTGGAGTCAGGAGCCAGAGCTGGAGAGCAAACCCAGTTACTCCAGTGTGGGATATGGTCTTAACCTCCAGGGCAATGGTCCACTGAAGAGCACACAGCATAGACCATGTTTATGAGAACTCGCTTTGTTTACTATTTATTGAGAGCTTACTTTTTATTAAGATGATTGATGCTGTGAAGGTAGGATGTAGGGATGGTGGAGATAATGACACTGTCATAGTCTCTGTGGGTTTGTAGTTTTTAGTTTCTTGTCAGAAGACTTGAGCAGGAAGCTAGTGTCTGCTTTTTAACTTAGTATACTGTAGCAGGTTGAGTGTCCTTTATCTGAAATGCTGTAGACCACAAGTGTTTCAGATTCAGTTTGGAGTATTTGCATAGACTTTACCAGTTCAGTCCCGTTGCCCAAGCTGAACTCTTTGGAGTGCTATGCTGCTTGGATTAGGTATGCCCAACCTGTGCTGCCGTTTTCATACATCTTTTAAGTTGTGATAAAACTAAGACATTTGAAGAAGAGTTGAGATTGCAGGAAACAAGACATGCACTGCTAAAACCTACCCTTGTGAGCAGGTCTTACTTGTGATTGGTGAAGGCAAAAAATGCCTGTAGTTGTCCTCTGCTCCTTAACTGTTTGGACACTGCCTTGCGTGTTTTGTCTTCCTCTCTCTGTTCTGACTGTGGTCAGTGAGTGGGGCCTGGGTGGTAGGGCTGCCCCTCCCCACTTCTTCCACCCTGCACACTAAACGCAGCGAGTGTGTTCAGGGTGTGGGTAGAGGCCTAGCAGAGAGGGGAACCTAAGTAGATGGTCCTGCTGGCTGTGGAGTGGCTGTGGGCAGCTTTCTCTTCTGTTGGTTTCTGGTGTCTCTCCACCTCATATGCATGCGCAGTGCAGAGAAGTGGTCTGACTCCCTGACCTGGGGAGCCACAGCATGTCTTTGTAAACTTTCACCTGTCCATACTTTTGCTTCACATACCAGGGGACTTCAAAAAGTTCTTGGAAAATGGAATTGAAAGTGAGTTTAGGGGTCGGCATTGTGCAGTGGGTTAAGCTACCCCTTGCAGCATTGTCCCTGCCACCCACGTGGGAGACCCAGATAGAGTACAAGGCTCCTGGCTTCTCTGCCTGGCCCAGCTCTGGCTGTTATGGCTATTTGGTAATAAACTAGCAGATGGAAGATCTCTCACTCCCTGTGTGTCTCTCCCTCTCTCTCTCTGTAACTCTCACTTTCAAATAAATGTTTAAATTATTATTATTATTTTTGAAAAGCACACCAAGAAGGGCCCAAGTTTGGGGGCCGTCTTCCGCCTTCTCAGGTGCACAGCAGGGAGCTGGGTCAGGCTGGAGCCAGCCTGCATTTGGGATGCCTTCTTCACACATGCAGAACCTGCGGTGCTGCAATGCAGGCTCCTAAGAACTGCGTTTTTAAAAAGTATGAGTTTATTTTGTATAAGAGGTTTTTCCTTTTTTTAAGATCTATTTGAAAGATAAAGGGAGAAACAGAGGTTCCCCATCTGTTGGTTTATTCCCCAGTGGCCCCAACTACCAGGGGGGGCTAGGCTGAAAGCCAGAGGCAGAAACTCCATCCAGGTCCCCCACGCGGGTGCAGGGGCCCAAACACTTGGGCCGTCTTCTGCTGGCAGTCTGTTAGCAGGGAGTGGGGTCAGAAGTGGACCAGCAGGGACTCTGACTGTTACCCAGATGGAATGCCAGCACTGCAGACAGCTGCTTAACCTGCTGTTCCACAGTACCAGCTCCACTTTGTAGCTTTTTTTTTTTTTTTTAAGAAATAATACCAAATTTTTCTAGTTCACTTTTTTTTTAAAAGATTTATTTATTTTACTTGAAAGTCACAGAGAGAGGAGAGGCAGAGAGAGAGAGAGAGAGAGAGAGAGAGTTCTTCCATCTGCTGGTTCACTCCCCAGATGGCAGCAATGACCGGAGCTGCGCTGATCAGGAGCTTCTTCCAGGTCTCCCACACGGAGAGGCTTTACTTACTATGCCACAACGCCGGCCCCTGTAGTTATAGGTTTTATAAGTAGCTTTTTTTTTTTTTTTTTTTTTTTTTGACAGGCAGAGTGGACAGTGAGAGAGAGAGACAGAGAGAAAGGTCTTCCTTTTGCCGTTGGTTCACTCTCCAATGGCCGCCGCTGCAGCTGGCGCACCGCGCTGATCCTGGCAGGAGCCAGGAGCCAGGTGCTTTTCCTGGTCTCCCATGGGGTGCAGGGCCCAAGCACCTGGGCCATCCTCCACTGCACTCCCTGGCCATAGCAGAGAGCTGGCCTGGAAGAGGGGCAACCGGGACAGAATCCGGCGCCCCAACCGGGACTAGAACCCGGTGTGCCGGCGCCGCAAGGTGGAGGATTAGCCTATTGAGCCACGGCGCCGGCTATATAAGTAGCTTTTTAAAACAAATTTTATTTATTTATTTGAAAGGCAGAGGCACAGGCAGAGAGAGAGTCTTCTATCTCCTGCTTCACTCCCCAAACGCTCACAACAATGGCTGAAGCTGGGCCAATCCAAAGCTGAGAGAGCCTGGAGTCTCCCACGTGGGTGCAGGGGCCCAAGGATTTGGGCCATCTTCTGCTACTTTCCCAGGCCACATCAGGGAGGTGATCGCAAGTGGAGCAGCCGGGTCTTGAACCGGTGCCCATATGGGATGTCGACACTGCAGGTGGTGGTTTATGCACTGTGCCACAATGCCAGCCCCTATAAGTAGCTTGTTTGTAGCCTGTTCCAAGCACTGGGTCTGGGGTCATTTACCTCAGTTAATTGCACAAGGAAAATCCAATTTGTTGCATCTTAGAAAGTGCTTTCCACTGTTTTCCATTATATTGGACATCTCTGTCAGGACACAAAGTTTTTAAATCCTCAAAGTGTTTATATTTTTCTTCCATTTTAAAAAAAGATTTAATTTCTTATTTGAAAGTCAGAGTTAGAGAGAGGGGAGAAGAGTGGGAGAGACAGAGGGAGAGGGATCTTCCATCCACTGGTACACTCCCCAGATGGCTACAATGGTCAGGCTGCGCCAAACTGAATCCAGGAACTTCTTCCAGGTCTTCAGTGTGGTTCGCAGGGACCCGTGAGCACCTGGGGCATCTTCTGCTCCTTCTCCAGACCATTACAGGGAGCTGGATTGGAAGTGGAGCAGCTGGGACGGGAACTGGTGCTGATACGGGATGCAGGCAGCGGCTTTAACTGCTTCACCACAACACCTTTCTCTAATTTACTTTTTCTTTCTTTTTTTTTTTTTATTTTTTTATTTTTGACAGGCAGAGTGGACAGTGAGAGAGAGAGACAGAGAGAAAGGTCTTCCTTTGCCGTTGGTTCACCCTCCAATGGCCGCTGCGGCCGGTGTGCTGCGGCCGGCGCACCGCGCTGATCCGATGGCAGGAGCCAGGAGCCAGGTGCTTCTCCTGGTCTCCCATGGGGTGCAGGGCCCAAGCACCTGGGCCATCCTCCACTGCACTCCCGGGCCACAGCAGAGAGCTGGCCTGGAAGAGGGGCAACCGGGACAGAAGCCGGCGCCCCGACCGGGACTAGAACCCGGTGTGCCGGCGCCGCTAGGCGGAGGATTAGCCTAGTGAGCCGCGGCGCCGGCCTAATTTACTTTTTCTAAATAATTTGTGCAAGGTCTTCCATTTTAGGAAAGAGCGACATAATATATGAAAAAGCATCATGAAATGACACCTCATGGGGCATCGTTGTCAGTGGCAAAGCCACTGCCTGAGAGTTAGGACCACCACCAGCTCCCTGCTAAGTCTGGAAAAGCAGAAGACGGCCCAAGTGCTTGGGCCTCTGCCACTCATGTGGGAGATCTGGATGGAGTTCCAGGCTCCTGGCTTCCACCTAACCCAGCCGCGACTGTTGTGGCCATTTTGAGAGTGAACGAGCAGACAGAAGATCTCTCTCTCTCTAACTCTGCCTTTCAAATAAATACTTCATTTTTTAAAGGAAATGATACCTCACAACTTTGTTTTTTCCTTAATATATTTTTCTTTTTTTAAAGATTTATTTATTTATTTGAAAGTCAGAATTACACAGAGAAGAAGAGGCAGAGAGAGAGAGGTCTTCCATCTGATGGTTCACTCCCCAAATGGCCGCAATGGCTGCAGCTGTGATGATCTGAAGCCAAGAGCAGGAGCGTCTTCCAGGTCTCCCACGTGGGTGCAGGGGCCCAAGGAGTTGGGCCATCTTCTGCTTTCCCAGGCCATAGCAGAGAGCTGCATCCGAAGTGGAGCAGCCAAGTCTCGAACCAGCACCCATATGGGATGCCGGAGCTTCAGGCCAGGGTGTTAATCCGCTGCACCACAGTGCCGGCCCCTCCTTAATATATTTTTCTTTGGCAGGAAACTTAATTACACAAGTACTGATTAAATGCATCCTTAGGGTGAAAGTCCAAATCATGAGAAATGCGTGGAACTAAATCACAAATTCCATATCTTCCTCCCAGTGTAGGGGCCCACGGACTTGAGGCATCCTCCACTGCTTTCCCAGGTGCTTTGACAGGGAGCTGGATGGGAAGTGGAGTGGCCAGGGATTTAACCTGCTGCACCACAGCACCGGCACCTATAATTCATTTTCATAAAAAGTTAGAAACAATTAAATATTGCCATTTTTAAAAATAGTTTTACTGAGACATGGTTCACAAAACATACAGTTCACTTATTTAAAATATGCAAACCAGTGGCTTTTAGTATATTCAGTTGTATTATAGTTATTACAAATGTATTTTGGAATATTCTCATTTTTCCATAAAGAAATAATTACAGTGACTCTGCATTTCTCCCAAACACCCAAGGCTCTGGCAGCCACTAATTACTCTGTATGCCTGTCCGACCTTTGTTGGTGGAATCATAGAACATGAGTTTGCTTTTCTTTGTGACTGGCTGCTTTCATTGAGTGTAATGTTTTCAGGTTCCATCATATTGACCATATATTTAAATACTCATTCTCTTTTTCAAGTTTTAATTTACTTAAAAAAATTATTGGAAAGGCAAAGAGACAAACAGATCTTCCACCCACTTGTTAGTGCCCCTAAATGCCTGCAACAACCAGGGTTAGGAAAGACTAGAAATCAGGACTGATAACTCCAGCTGGGTGTCTCACGTGAGTGGCAGGGTCCCAAGTAGTTGAGCTGTCTCCTGCAGCCTTGCAAGAAGCTAGAATCGCAAGTGGAGGTGGCACTGAGCCCAGGCACTCTAATGCGAGATGAGCACCTTGACCCCCACATTCCTTTATGTGGTGGCGTAATATGCCAGCTAATAAAAAATTATGTATTTGAAAGTCAGAGTTACACAGAGAGAGGAGAGAGACAGACAGAGAGACAGAGAGACAGAGAGACAGAGAGAGAGAGAGAGAGAGAGGTCTTCCATCTGCTGGTTCACTCCCCAATTGGCCCCAATGGCCGGAGCTGCGCCGATCTGAAGACAGAAGCCAGGAGCTTCTTCCGGGTCTCCCACATGAGTGCAGGGGCCCAAGGACTTGAGCCATCTTCTGCTGCTTTCCCAGGCCACAGCAGAGAGCTGGATCAGAAGAAGAACAGCTGGGACATGTACCGGCACCCATATCGGATGCCGGCACTGGAGGCGGCGGCTTTGCTTGCTGTGCTACAGCTTCGGCTCCTGTAACATTTTGTTTATTGGCTTATCAGCTGGAGGACATTTGAGTGCTTTCTACCCTTTGGCTATTACGAATAATGCTGCTGTGGACATTTCTCTCTCCAAGTGTTTGCAGGGATGTGTGTCTTCTGTTCTTTGATTTTTATGCCCAGGAGTGACATTGCTGGATCGTTTCTAAGTGTTTAACTTTTTGAAGAACTGTAGCATTTCTGATCCCTCCATTCTAGAGAGATAATATAGTTTAAAAGCTGTTTATTGGGCCGGCGCCGCGGCTCACTAGGCTAATCCTCCGCCTTGCGGCGCCGGCACATCGGGTTCTAGTCCCGGTCGGGGCGCCAGATTCTGTCCCGGTTGCCCCTCTTCCAGGCCAGCTCTCTGCTGTGGCCCAGGAGTGCAGTGGAGGATGGCCCAGGTGCTTGGGTCCTGCACCCCTTGGGAGACCAGGAAAAGCACCTGGCTCCTGGCTCCTGCCATCGGATCAGCGCGGTGCGCCGGCCGCAGCGCGCCGGCCGCGGCGGCCATTGGAGGGTGAACCAACGGCAAAGGAAGACCTTTCTCTCTGTCTCTCTCTCTCTCACTGTCCACTCTGCCTGTCAAAAAAAAAAAAAAAAAAAAAAAAAAGCTGTTTATTTATGACAGGCAGAGAGCGATGAGAAAGTGGTTCGCTCCCCAAATGTCAAAGTGCTGGGGCTGGGCCAGGCCAACCCAGCCAGGAGTCCAGAACTCCATCTGGATCTCACGTGCAGGGGTCCAAGCACTTGTGCCGTCTTTTGTGGCTTTCCCGATATCAGGGAGCTGGATCAGAATGGAACCAGCTGAATTCGGACTGGCACTCCCATGGGATGATCAGCTTCGAACAAACAGCAGCCTCAGAGTTAGCGTCTTAGACTCATCAGTGTCTGAGCAGCCATTAACAACAGTGAGGGGGCACACGTTCTTGGGAATGCACCACACTGGGGGCCAGAACAGCTGCATCTCTGAAGATCTGCCTGGCACTTTCTCAGTCGCCCCAGTCCCTAACCCCAGACACCAGTCCCTAACCCCAGTCCCCAGTCCCTAACCCCAGACACCAGTCCCTAACCCCAGTCCCCAGTCCCTAACCCCAGACACCAGTCCCTAACCCCAGTCCCCAGTCCCTAACCCCAGACACCAGTCCCTAACCCCAGACACCAGTCCCTAACCCCAGTCCCCAGTCCCTAACCCCAGACACCAGTCCCTAACCCCAGTCCCCAGTCCCTAACCCCAGTCCCCAGTCCCTAACCCCAGACACCAGTCCCTAACCCCAGTCCCCAGTCCCTAACCCCAGACACCAGTGTTGGCTTCTTCGTCCTCTCAGCTGTGCCTTTTCTAGAACATCATCTTAAGGACTCGTCCGTGAAGTAGCTTTGGGAGACTGCCGGCTTTCACTCTGTGTAGATACAGAGATTAGATCCAGCTTGGCTTCTGTGTCAGTGGTTTGTTTGCGTTTGTTAAATTGCTGTGTCCTGTTCTAGTATATGGATTGTATACCACAGCTTATCCGTTTACCCATTGAAGCACCATTGTGTATAAAGTTACTGTAAATAATTGTGTGCAGGTTTTATGTGACAATATACGAGTTTTGTAGGATCTGTTTCCAGGGGTTGCTAGTTCAGCTATTTGATAAATTATAATTGCCTGTGTATTAAAAAACTACAAGATGTTTCTAGAACGAGTTTAACCTTTTGCTTTCACACTAGCAATGTTTGAGAGTTGCAGTTTCTCCTCCTAGTTGGGACTCAGTACTGTCTGTGCCTTTTCTTTCAGACACATTGGTTTCTCATCATGATTTAAATTTGTATTTATTTAGTAGCCAGTGATGTTGAGCATCTTTTCATGTGCTGTGCCATCTGTGTTACTACTTTGATTATGTCACTGATCAGATCTTTTGCCTGTTTAATAAAAATTGGATTATTGTTGTTGAGTTTGACGGTTCTTTATCTTGGATACAAGTGCTTTGTTGGCTGTCTGGTTCGCAAGTATTTCTCACAGTCTCCAGTGTTTCCATATAGCAAATTTCACAGAGCAAGAATGTTAAATGGTTATAATGTTCCTTTTAAAAAAGTCAGGGATTATACTTCTGGTGTCATGTCTAAGAACTTGTCTCTTAAACTAGGTTCATGAACCAGGTTGAATATAGATCTGTAGGTTCACAGTGTTGCATACAGAGGTGCAATTGTTCAAGTGCCCTTTGTAAAAAGTTTTCGTTATTTATTTGGCAGGCAGAGTGACAGGGAGGGAGAGAGATCTTCTGTCCACTGGTTCATTCCCCAGATGACCAAAAGCCAAGTCTGGACCAGGCTTAAGCCAGGAGTCAGGGATTTCACCCCAGTCTACCACATAGGTGGCAGGAGCCCAAGCACTTGGGTCATCATCTGCTGTCTTTCTAAGTGCATTAGCAGGGAGCTGAACTGGAAGCAAAGCAGCTGGGACTCCAACCCGACAGCCATGTTTAGCTCTTTGTACCAGCATGTGGGGCTCCTAAGCTCATTGTTCTAAAAACTTTTTGACTTTTTTAAAGATTTATCTCGTTTATTTGAAAGGCAAAGTTACAGAGAGGGAGAAACAGAGAGAGAAATCTTCTGTATGCTGGTTAACTCCCCAAATGGTTGCAGTGGCTGGATCTGGGCCAATGTACAACCAGAAGCCAGAAGCTTCTTCCAGGTCTCTCATGTGGGTGTAGGGCCCAAGCACTTGGGTGGGCCATCCTCCACTGTTTTCCCAGGCACATCGGCAGGGAGTTGGATGGGAAGTGGAGCATCTGAGACTTGAACTGGGGCCCATATGTAATGCCAACACTGCATGCAGGAGCTTAACCTGCTAGGCCACATGGGTGGCCCCTCTAGTAACATTTTATAGATTCTATAGATTGCTGCACTGATTATAGTGTTGTCTGTTAATAAAGACAATTTTAGGGGCCGCCACCTGTGGTGCCAGCTGCTCTACTTCCCATCCAGCTCTCTGCTGTGGCCTGGAAAAGCAGAAGATGGCCCAAGTCCTTGGGCCCTGCACCCAAGTGATAGACTCAAAAGAAGCTCCAGGCTCCTGGCTTCAGCTGACCCAGTTCCAGCCATTGTGTCCATGCGGGGAGTGAACCAGCGGATGGAGGACCTCTCTCGCTTTCTGCCCTTGCCTCTGCCTCTCTGTAACTCTGCCTTTCAAATAATAAATTGATGAATCTTTAAAAAAAAAAAGAATTTTAATTGTACATTTCTGATGTGATACCTTTTATTGACTTCTGAGTTTTATTGGAAATCAAGGAAGACTCGCTTGCATTTGTATTCCATTTAGAGGCCCTGTCTACACACATTTGTTGACTTAATTTCATTTGTAGATTGTGTATGATACTAACAGTTTCCTAAAAGCTATAATTACATTAAAGGTTTTGCCAGCGTAGTTACCCTGATGTCTTTTGTCACAATCCTCCCTCCTCATCTAACCTTCTTCTATCTACCATGTAAATTCAACATGTAATCCTGCCTAATTTGTAACTCACACCTTCTCATTTGTGACGTAACTGTCCCCCACATTTTTATCAAAAGTGCTGAAGTTCTAACATTGAAGGTTAGAAACCGGCAGTTTCACAAAAAGGATGGTGAATTTCCTGTGTCAGAATTAGGTCAAGATGTCCACTGCGTTTTCGAGGGAGGTTTTGTGTTTTAAAGAAAAGCGAGATGGCAGTGATGCCTTTGGAATGGAGGACTTTGGGCCTGATGAGTGTGAGGGCACGGCCCAGCCTCCTGTCTCCTGAGGTTTTAGAAGATGCCGCCTCAGTGTCTCTGATGTGCTGTGTTAATTACTGCTGCTCCAGTTAATCCAGTCACATGGTCCCCCCAACACCTGGCACCTGTACACCTTTGGGCCTACTATTTTGTATCACAGAGTATTACAAATTTAAATCTATTCTGAAGTTTCCTTTCAGGTTAAACTTTTTCTATTTGTTAATAAGCTGTCAGAGTAGAGTAATCTTTGGATTATGATTGTCAAGTCACTAGGAAACTTCTCTTTCTGAGAAGGTGCGAGTGTTCAGCGTGGGCATGATGAGTTCACACCAAGCAGCTGGTGGTTGCGAGTCTGGGCAGGGCCTCCGGCCTCACCTCCCCTAGCAGGCAGTGGCGGGGAGTCCGCCTGCCTCAGACACAGGCTGTGTTCAACAGGAAGGACTGAGGTGGAAAAGGTGTAGCGGACTCTGCAGCCCCTGTCCCACAGTTAGGAAAAGGCGGGTCATGTCATCAGATTCCGAGGCTTGAGAGACCAGAGTGGTGGTGTCACTTAGTGTTTGTTTAATCTGTTATTATAATAAGTTTCTTTTTTCTTTCTACCAAGCCAAGCTAGCAAGACGCAGTCAAGAACGAGACAATCTTGGCATGTTGGTGTGGTCACCTAACCAGAACCTGTCCGAGGCAAAATGTAAGTTTTGGAGTATCTTTATTTCTCACCTTCCTAATTTAATGTTGTATAATTAATTAATTGATTAATCTTTAAAGAGTTATTTATTTGAAAGAGTTACAGAGAGAGTGGTCTTCCATCTGATGGTTCACTCCCCAGTTGGCTGCAATGGCCAGAGCTGAGCTGATCTGGAGCCAGGAGCCAAGAGCTTCTTCTAGATCTCCCATGTGGTTGCAGAGGCCCAAGCACGTGGGCCATCCTCTGCTGCTTTCTCAGGCACATTAGCAGGGAGCTGGATCAGAAGTAGAGCAGGGGCCTGTGCTGTGCGTAGTGGGTTAAGCCGCCACCTCCAGTGCCTGCATCCCATATGGGCACTGGTTCGAGACCTGGGTGCTCCACTTCTGATCCAGCTCTCTGCTGTGGCCTAGGAAAGCAGTAGAAGATGGCCCAAGTCCTTGTGTCCCTGCCCCAGCATGGGAGGAGACCTGGAAGAAGGTCCTGGCTCCTAGCTTCAGATCAGCGCAGTTGTGGCCAACTGGGGAATGAACCAGCAGATGGAGGACCTCTCTCTCTCTCTCTCTCTCTCTCTCTCTCTCTCTCTCTCTCTCTCTCTCTGCCTCTCCCTTTCTCTCTGTGTAACTCTTTCAAGTAAAATAAATAAATCTTTAAAAAGAAGAAGAAAAGAAATATTTTGAAGAGTTTGAAAGTATATATTTCTTTACTGTGGCATGTCAGAGTGATTTAGACTCCAGCCTGTGGTGTCATTATCTTCCATCTTTCTCAAAACGTTGCACCTGTGGGTTCTGAAGTAAACAGGGGGTGACTCCAGTGGACGGAACCTTGTAATGCAGTGTGGAACTCCCTCACCTGGGAAATCTAGGTTTGTAAAGAAAAGTTTAAGGACTGGCACTGTGACATAGTGGGTAAAGCTGCTGCCTGTGGTGTCGGCATCCCATATGGGCACTGGTTCGAATCTTGGCTGTTCCACTTTTGATGTAGCTCTCTGTTATGGCCTGAGAAAGCAGTGAAAGATGGTCCAAGTCCTTGGACCCCCATACCTGTGTGGGAGACCAGAAGAAACTCCTGGCTGCAGGCTGGCTTCGGATCAGTCCAGCTCTGGCCATTGTGGCTGTTTAGGGAGTGAATCAGCAGGTGGAAGACTCCTCCACCCCCCCCACCCTGCACCCCCACCTCTACCTCTCTGTAACTCTGCCTTTCAAATACATAAATAAACCTTTTAAAAAAAAGATAGAAGGTTGAACAAGTGTATTATTATTAAAAATTTTTTTTAATTTATTTAAAAGCAGTAGAGCAAGGGAGACAGGGAAGAGGGGGAGAGAGAGAAAGAGAAAGATCCTCCATTTGCTGGTTCACTCCTCAAATGACTACACTGGCTGAAAACCAGGAACTCTCCCTGGGTCTCCCATGTAGGTACAGGGACCCAAGCACTTGGGCCATCTTGCACTGCCCTCCTAGGAACATAAGCAGTGAGCTGGATCAGAAGCAGAGCTGTTGGGACTCAAATAGGTGTTCACGTGGGATGCCTGCGTTGCATCAGCTTATCCCAGTGCATCACACTGCCAGTCCCTTGAATAAGTTTTAATTTGAAGGATTATAAATAGCAAAGTATGTTGGGAATAAGCCTTATAAATAATGTAAGATTTCAACTTAGCTTGGAAGCAAAATAGAGAGGTCTTGCGTCTCTTGGTTCACTTCTCAAATGGTCATAGCAGCCAGGGCTGAGCCAGGCTGAAACCAGAAGCCAAGACCTGCTTCTGGGTCCCCCTCATGGGTTTGGGCCATCATCCCTTGCTTCATAGGTGCATTAACAGGGAGCTGGATCAAGAACTGAGTGCCTGGGACTGGAAGTGAGGTTCTGAAGTGGGGTGTGGGTGTCCCAAGTAGCTGCTGGGCCTGTGCGAGAATGCCCACTCTGGAAGTAAAACTTTTGAATTGGCTAGGTAACAGTGGCACAAACATTCTGACCTGTACTGGACTTTGGTGTGGGGGCAGGTGTTCTGTACCTGTTAATAATAATATAATAATATTATATAATATTATATATAATATTTATTATATTTTCTGTCTCCTCTGCTCAATTGAGCTCTGCTCAATTAATGCAAGATTAATTTTTTAAAGAAGATTTATTTCTTTGATAGGCAGAGTTAAGCAGAGAGAGATCTGTCTGCTTTTTCACTCCTCAAATGGAGTCAGGGATGGGCCAAGCTGAAGCTAGGAGCCAGGAGCTTCTTCCGTGTCTTCTTCCACATCAGTGCAGGGACCCAAGCCTTTGGGCCATCTACTGCTGTTTTCCCACGTGCATTAGCAGAGAGCTGCATTAGAAGTGGAGCAGCCAGGACTTGAACCGGTGCCCATATGGGCATGCTGGCATCACAAGCCATGGCTTAATGCTTCTAAACCACAGTGTTGGTCCTGCAAGATTGGTTTTCCATCTGATATATTACCATGAATCTTTACCATTTTCATTGTCTGTATTTTCTTCATAACTTAAGGAGGAAGACAAATGAGAATGCCCCCTTTGAGATTTCATTGGAGGTCATGGACTCAAGCAGAGTTTTTGATATAGTGCCCATTTTTATATGTAAAAGACATTATATTTTCAAAGGAGCCTTTAACAAAAATAGGTTAAGAGCCATTGTTTAAAATAGTTAAATTGTGGCCGGCACCGTGGCTCACTTGGCTAATCCTTCGCCTGCGGCGCCGGCACACCGGGTTCTAGTCCCAGTCAGGGCGCCGGATTCTGTCCCGCTTGCTCCTCTTCCAGGCCAGCTCTCTGCTGTGGCCCAGGAGTGCAGTGGAGGATGGCCCAAGTACTTGGGCCCTGCACCCCATGGGAGACCAGGAGGAGGCACCTGGCTTTTGGCTTCGGATTGGCGTAGCACACTGGCTGTAGCAGCATTTGGGGGATGAACCAACGGAAAAAGGAAGACCTTTTTCTCTGTCTCTCTCTCTCACTGTCCACTCTGCCTGTTAAAAAAAAAAAAAAAGTTAAATTGTGAGCAAAGTCTGGAACTGGTGGCCTTCCCATGCTATGTTTGCATCGTTTAGAATAGAACTGACAGTATTAGTGCCCAGCGCAAGGGGCATGCGCTTTGCGTAACCTCCGTCTGAATGTACGGTCCGCAGGAGCATATTGAAGGTGCTGTGAGCACAGGTGCTGAAGGAGCATACTAGGTTTTGATCCAGAAGGATCTATTTGTTGTATAAGTATAATACCCTCCATGGAGGTGGGAAATTCAACCACTCTTAGTAATGTTAAGCTTAGCAATAACAAAATACTCTGTCCAATCTGTTTTTTTTACAATAATCTTTTTTTAAAGATTTATTTTATTTATTTGAAAGGTAGGGTTAGAGAGAGAGACAGAGATAGGGTTAGAGAGAGAGAGCGATCTTCTATCCACTGGTTTACTCCCCAAATGGCTGCAATGGCCAGGGCTTGTCAGGCCAAAGCAAGGAGCAAGGAGCGTCATGCAGGTCTCCCACACAGGTGTCGGAGCCCAAGGACTTCGCATTCCCAGAGCAGAGGAGAGGGCCCAGGCAGGGGCTGTGACCTCACAGAAGCTCTTGAGGCAGAGCCTTCCTGTCACATCGTCTCCCTCTGAGCTTCCTCAGCCGCTGAGGCGCATTCAGCATCCTCCGCTGGGGGTCCTTGCGCAGGTGACTGACTGCGGGAGCACCCCACGTGTGTGGGTTGGAAGGGGACGGGTCCTTGCGCAGGCGACTGACTGCGGGAGCACCCCACGTGTGTGGGTTGGAAGGGGACGGGTCCTTGCACAGGCGACTGACTGCGGGAGCACCCCACATGTGTGGGTTGGAAGGGGACGGGTCCTTGCACAGGCGACTGACTGCGGGAGCACCCCACGTGTGTGGTTGGAAGGGGACGGGTCCTTGCGCAGGCGACTGACTGCGGGAGCACCCCACGTGTGTGGGTTGGAAGGGGACGGGTCCTTGCGCAGGCGACTGACTGCGGGAGCACCCCACGTGTGTGGGTTGGAAGGGGACGGGCCCTTGCGCAGGCGACTGACTGCGGGAGCACCCCACGTGTGTGGGTTGGAAGGGGACGGGTCCTTGCGCAGGCGACTGACTGCGGAAGCACCCCACGTGTGTGGGTTGGAAGGGGAGAGGAGCGCCTTGTTAGAATCGTAGCTCCTCCGCTTCAGGTCTGGGCCCCTGGTCACGTGCAAACCATCAGGTATTCGCCCTGCTACCCATGTGGGAAACCAGGATGGAATTCCTGGCTCTTGGCTTTGTTCTTCTTCGTCCCTTGTGAGCATTTGGGTGAGTGAACTAGCAGATGGCAGCTCTGTCTCTCTGCCTTTCAATAAAACAAAACAAAAATCCAACATTTAAAATTTTTTGTATGAGCTAAGTGTGTTTCCTATGTGAAGATGCACCCAGCTGCACTCTTTTTTGTTTTTTGTTTTTTTTTTTAGGATTTATTTATTTGAAAGTCAGAACTAGAGAGAGGAAGAGACACGGAGAGAGAGATCTGTCTGCAGGGTAACTCTCAAAATAGCTGCAACAGCCAGGGCAGAGCCAGGCCAAAAAGGAAGCAGGAGCTTCTTCCATGTTTCCCGTGTGGGTGCAGGTGCCCAAGCACTTGGATCATCCTCTGCTGCTTTCCCAGATGTGTTAGCGGGAATCGGATCAGAAGTGGAACAGCTGTGTCTTGAACCAGCACCCTTGTGGGGTGCTGTTGCTGCAGATGGCTGTGGCTTAACCCACTGCGCCACAGCACTGGCCCTGAGCCACACCTTTGCATGTGTGCTGTCTGTGTGTTTCTCTTGCTGATCTGCACCTCTGCCTCTAGTTGAATCTCACAGATGTTCTGCAGGGAGGTAGTTTTTTTTTTTTTTTTTTTTTTTTGACAGGCAGAGTGGACAGTGAGAGAGAGAGACAGAGAGAAAGGTCTTCCTTTGCCGTTGGTTCACCCTCCAATGGCCGCACTGATCCGATGGCAGGAGCCAGGTGCTTCTCCAGGTCTCCCATGGGGTGCAGGGCCCAAGCACTTGGGCCATCCTCCACTGCACTCCCTGGCCACAACTGCACTCCCTGGCCACAGCAGAGAGCTGGCCTGGAAGAGGGGCAACCGGGACAGAATCCGGCGCCCCGACAGGGACTAGAACCTGGTGTGCCAGCGCCGCAAGGCAGAGGATTTGCCTAGTGAGCCGCGGCGCCGGCACCAGGGAGTTAGCTTTAATAGTTTCTGTGTTCATGTGTTTCGTGTCCCCTATTCTATGTGAAAGACTGGAGCAGGCTGTCCTGCAGTCTGAGGGGTGGAGGTGGGTGAGATGGGAAGCTGTTCCCAGAAGCCCCGGACTTCCGCTGTCAGGGAAGGTTTGTGGTGGCAGAAGTGCTGCTTTTGTGCGGGTCCTCCTTGCTCCAGAGGGGGCCTGTGAGATTGTTTTGAGGGCACATTTGGTAGGGAGAAGCCCAGTGTGTTGACCTGATGGGGTGCAGCAGAAAGACGGTGTGTCACTGCACTGAGTGTGCTGGCTTGGGCATTTTTTGAGGAGAGAGGTGGACTATTTGTGAGTCTCAACTTTATGTCATTCTACTGCTGATCAGTTTTCAGGATTCTACTTCAGATGTCACGTGGGCAGGTGCACAAATGTGTGACTGCTGCTGAGGGCAGATGGATACACTTATCTTTTTTTTTTTTTTAAGATTTATTTTAAAGACAGAGTTAGAGTTAGAGCCAGCCAGCCAGCCAGCCAGGAGTTTCTTCCGGGTCTCCCACACGGGTGCAGGGGCCCGAGGACTTGGGCCATCTTCTTCTGCTTTCCCAGCCATGGCATCAGAAGAGGACTCAAACTGCCCATATGGGATGCCGGCACCACAGGCAGAGGCTCAGCCTACTATACCTCTGCTTCTTTTTTTTTTTTTTTTTAAATGCAGCATACAAACCTTGAACCGGTGCCCACATGGGATGCCAGCATGGACTTTAGCTGCTAGAGTACAGTGCTCCCCTCTTGTGCTCTCCTTTCCCTTAAAGATAGCGCTAGAGGCAGCCTTCCACTGTAAGCTGTAGTAATGTTTGTGTCCACCAGGTGGCAGAGTTGCTTAATCTAAATGATGTAAGCTCAATTCTGATTCTCAATGTTACAGTGATAACTCATTTATTATTTTAGTAATAAAAGGAAATGTCATGATATTTGTTATCATATTCTTAAAAATATTTTGGCACAGTTTGAGTCATGAGAGTTATTGGTGTCATGTGTCCTTTGCAGTATCTAATGCTGCTGCAAGTACTATGATGAATTCTTTATAAAAAGCTCTATTAGGGCTGTATGCTTTGTCCTCACCCCACCTTATGTTGTCAGCCTACCCTGTTCCACACAGAATGTGCAAGATCACAAGGTGTTCTGAGTCTGCAGTGTGTAGGGGGAGGGCAGGGGGAGGTAAGGTTACTGTGGCAAATTCCCTCTGTATTCTTAGTCTTTTGCAGTTGAATTTGAACCCTGACAATAGGTACTAAGCATTTAGCTTTTTTGGATTGAAACATGATTATAGAAACAAACGACACGCTGCACAGGATATCCGTCTGTTTCTTACCTGTTTCTGTCTCTTGCTGCCTCAGCCAGTTATGTTTTCCTGCCTGTTTCCAGTTCCTGACCCGGGATGCTTTTTTCCCCATGCCAGCTCTCAAAAGACAAGATGGTGCACGTGTTCTGGGCTGGTGCTGTGGCACAGCAGGTGAAAGCCCTGGCCTGAAGTGCTGGCCATATGGGCACCAGTTCTAGTCCAACCCAGCTCTCTGCTATGGCCTGGAAAGGCAGTGGAGAATGGCCCAAGTCCTTGAGACCCTGCACCCACTTGGGAGACCTGGAAGAAGCTCCAGTCATTGGAGCCATTTGGGGAGTGAACCAGCAGGTGGAAGACCTTTCTCTCTGCCTCTACCTCTCTCTGTAATGGAATGACCAGGGAGGATCGAAAACATAATTCCTGTGAAGAGTTTGGCACTATTAGTGGCACACAGTGTTCTCAAATGTTAGCTAATATTTTTACTTAAAATAACCTTTGAGGGGGCAGTATTGGTGGCACAGCTGGTTAAGTTATTGCCTGCAGTGCTGGGCATCCTGTATCAGAGCGCTGGTTCTGGTGCCAGCTGCTCCACTTCCACTTGTGCTCCCTACCAATGTTCCTGGGAAGGCCGTGGAAGATGACCCCGGCACGTGGGCTTCTCTGCACTTGTGGGAGATGCGATGCAGTTCCAGGACCCTGGCTTTGCCTGGCCCAGCCCTGGCTGTTGTGGCCATTTGAGGAGTAAACCAGCAGTTGGAAGAGCTCTGTCTCTCCTTTTGTGTCTGTTGCTCTGCCTTGAAAAGAAATAAAATAAATCTTTTATATGTGTATATGTACACACACACAGAAAAAGCTGCTGGATATTTTTAATATACATTTCTACATAAAGTTTAAAATATTCAAGAATTTATTTGAAAGGCAGAGAGATGGAGAGAGAGAGAGACAGAAGACGGATAGATAGATGTCTTTCATCCACTGTGTTCCCTCTCAAATGATGGAAAGAGCCAGCACTGGGCAAGACTGAAGCAGGAATCCGAATTCCATGGTAGGGAGCCGGGTACTTGAGCCGGCACCTGCTGCCTCAGGCACATTAGCAAGCAGCTGGGACTTCGAACCCAGGCACTTCCACATCTCAGGTGGCAGCATAGCCACTGCCCAGGCACCTGCCTCAGCGGCTGGATCCTCAGGCCGTTCTTCTTGATTTATCATCGTCACCATGATCGTCAGTCTGGTCATTCTGTCCTGATTACTTTGCCTCCTCAAACACTTGTTTCCGGTGCTTACCTGCTCTTCTGTTTCCTGTGTGTTGGTTGAAACCACTGCAGGTTGGTTGACCACGTCAGGAGGCCAGGGCATTTTTACTCTTTTAGTTAAGCCTGTTCCTTACTCCAGTCAGCTGTACATCAGTCAGTGTTAATAAGCCTTAGGGATTTTGTGCATTTTCTTGATGAATGAGAGTCTCACACGCTACCTCACACGATGTTACTCTATGACTCACTTGCCTGTGTTTTGATGGGGAGGCTTTGTGGCTTCAAAGATGCCTTGATTCATACAGTCTGTACTTTTCATAGAGTCAGTGTGATGTATATCCTTTTTATTATTATTATTTATTTATTTACTTGAGAGGTAGAGTTACAGACAGAGGGAGAGGCAGAGGGAGGTCTTCCATCCGCTGATTCATTCCCTAGATGGCTGCAATGGCTGGAGCTGGGCCCATCCAGCACTTGAGCCATCTTCTACTCCTTTCCCAGGCCATCAACAGGGAGCTGGATTAGAAATGGAACAGCCTGGACTAGAACCAGCACCCATATAGGATGCGGCATTTCAGACAGAAGCTTAACCTATTCTTCCGCTGGTCTGGCCCTCTGATGTTTATCTTTATTCATCATAATTTAGGATGAGACAAATCTTGCTGCTTGTTTCAATGGGAATTTTCAAGTTTAAAAAACGTTGCTGTATGCAATAATGGAATTACTTTTAAGTCTGAATACCCAATGATTGATTATTTTGCTGCTGCTGTTCCCCGCCCCCCAAAGATTTATGTATTTGTTTGAAAGCATTAGAAAGAAGGAGACAGAGATTGTCCATCTGCTGGTTTACTCCCCAAATGGCTGCAGCAGCCACGGCTGGGCCAGGCTGAAGCCGGAAGCTTCATCTGAGTCTCCCACGTTGGTGGCAGGGACCTGAGCACTTGCCATTTTCCACTGCTCTTCCTGGTTGGTAGCAGGGCGCGGGATTGGAAGTGGAGCAGCTGGGACACCAGCTGACAGCCATGTGGTGTGCCAGCGTTACAGGCAGCGGCTTGACCTGCTGGGCCACAGTGCCAGCCGCGATTCTAACACATGCTCACATGAGCTGGCCACACAAGACTGGCGGGCCACGCCCAGGTGGCTCCTGTACTGACCCTGTGTGCTGGGCAGGCTGCTGGCTGCGAACTCCCACCCCCGCCCGTGTCCTGGCATTCTCTCAGGCTCCTCGGTTTCTCGTATCACTGATCATTTTACCAAATGCTTCCCTGCCCACGGTTGCTCCTTACAGTGGCTGAGATCACCTCCAGTTGACCTTTGATCTTTTGGGGGCACAACCTAGATTGTTGCTACCTGACGTGGAAGGACTGTAGAAGTTCCTGGGCTGCCTGTTTCAGAACAGAGGTTCTCAGGTGGCTGTGCTTCTCCTGCCTCTCGCTGTTCCATCCGGGAGCCATCCGCCTTCGTCATCGCTGCCCTGTGTTTTCGTGAGGGCAGCTGGGAGAGGGCTTTATTTTCTTGGGTTGAGCTTGTTTTTGCTGTAGTTGGGAACACCCTGTGGGAGATTTTGAAAAAACACACACTTTACCCTTTCCTCACTGTTGCACCAGCTTCTGGTCATTCTGCAAAGGGCGTGGTGGGTGGTGGGAAAGTCAGGGCTCTGGGATATTCCCAGCCACAGAAGGGCACCACGTCCCTCTGAGTATCAGAGAGGAGGAGCCGCAGGTCAGAGCAGTAAAGCAGGGAGCCCCAAGGCCTGCCAGCAGGGTCGTCCGTGCCAGCGGCTGCATTCTGGGCTAATTCTGGTCTGGGAGGCTCTGCCAGGGAGGGGGCTCCGTTTAGGACCTAGTGTTCCTGGTGCTAATTCCTGGTGCTAAAAACATTTAAATCACAACTGTTTACAAAGAATCTTTAAGTGACTTTATTTTTAATCTGGAGTTGGCGACGCCTTGTTCCATAAAATAGAGTCGTGTTCTGACGGGTTGAGCAGAGGACACTGGTTTTATAGACCAGGAAGGCTGAAGGAATCAGAGCTGCTTGGTCATTTCAGAGTCACTTTCCTTGGTCTGGATGGAGAGACCGAGGAGTAGGAAGGTGACTGGCTCAGCTCAGGCTGCGGCTTCCATGTCCGGAGTAAGCAGAGAACCGTGTTCTCATGCAGCCAGAACCAGCTGCCTCCTGCCTCTCACCCTGATTTCTGAGGCTGGGCAGACAGCTCAGGGTCATCTTGTCGGACGATACAGCGTGAGTGACACTGTTCGCTTGGTCTGTTGTGTCCGGCTTCCCCTGCTGGTCTCCAAGAGGCTCTCACAGCTGAGTGGTCTGGAAGGTGTCCTAAGGAAGATGCTGCCGTGGCAGAAATCAGTGGAGTTGTAACTGGAATGCTGTGGTCCCACTGTAGTTTGTAGCTGAATCTGGTTGGAGATGCTGGGGCAGACTTCACGGCCCCTGTTGCTGATGTAGTGGTGTGGATCCAGCCAATGGCATCTGCCTGAGGCACATGGGCAGTATAGGTCTAGTGAGCAGCCATCTCAGGGCCACCCACTCCACCTGTCAAGCCTGTGCATTGACTGACTTCAAGATCACAGGACTGACCCGTGGCCATGCCCATGGTCCTCATTCAGCTAGGGTAAATAGTAGCATGCTCGTGGAGCTGAGACTGTACGGAAGCTTGTGGTTCATCCCCTCAGAGCCGCTGGACAGAAGCAGCACGGCGCCAGGGTTGGCTTCCACTCTGCCTCCTGCCCCCGGCAGCCTGTCCTGGGTCCTGCCTGCCACCCTTTGCATCCAGGCTCCTCCAGCACCAGCCACTGCAGGCTCCGGCCTGGTCCACGGAGCCACTGCTTCTGTATCTGCACCTCACCTCACATTTTAGAGCCTTAGGGCACAGTCCCTGTCTGACGTTGCCTGCCCTATTTTAAAGTGAAAAGCATGCAGGAGGCGGGACCTGTCCTCCCCCTCTCAGCTGCGGTGACGGCCAGGGCCGTTTCATTGGTTACTTGCTGACTCTCGGATGTATCACAGTTCTCCTGTGTCCTGAGTGGATTGACTGGTATGCTTGTGAGTATATGTGTTTTAAACTTTTTTTAAAGGAAATTAGTGCCATTGTATTGTAATTAATAGTTACTTGCACTAAAGGGAGTTGTTGTTTGAATTAAATTGACTTTCTCTGTTGTTGATGGAAAAAATTTCCCTGAGTATTTAGTATATAACCTAGTAAAAGATTCGAATTATTTTTGGAAATTAATTTCTTTTTTCTAAATTGGTTGTCAATTATACCAGAATTAGCAGTGTGGTTGTAGTATAATTGAATAACAGGTTGAGATGCAGAAGGCCTGATCTTATTAGCTGGCTTGTGGATGCGGTCAGCTCCTGGGGCCACTTAGGGCCTGCTTTCTCTCCATTTAGTCCTCGGGCCAGAGGCTGCCCTGTGAGGGCAGAAGGACGTGGCACCTGTGGGCATTGTACGATTGTTGTGTGCAATTCCATGCTACTTTCTATGATTTATAAAGGAAGGCCATCCACAAATGGCCCATACTTCTTGAGGCCAAGTCAGTTCGATTTCTTCGGTATTTTCTTAGTGCTTGATAGCTAGCCAGCACTTGCCACCTTGTATTTCAATATTTCAATGCAGAGTCCAAGCACTGGGATGTGTAATTAATCTATTAGATTCTTTTTAAAAACATAAAAATAGCTTACTTATTCTTTATCCTCAACTGAGACAAAAAATGAACTCCACTTTCATACTGCTTTTTACTGCTAAGTAAGTATTTGTCAAAGCACCGAGTTAATGGTTGTGTGTTGTGGAAAACCTGAACAACACCAAGACAAGACACAATTTCCCCAATGGTGTTGGATCTGTGAGTGTGTTCCTCTGTGTTACTTAGTGGGATCCATGACGTGGTCCTGCCGTGTTCCCGTCTATTCTGTGGCAGGACTGAGACGTGTGCCAGTCGCGGCAGATAGATTATGCTGCCCCTGCTTACCGGCCTTCTCATCTTGTGTTTCAGTGGATGAATACATTGCCATTGCCAAGGAGAAGCATGGCTACAACATGGAGCAGGTAATGACACTCTGTCCAGCACGGTCTCTGCAGCCAGCCCAGTCAGCGTTTCCCTTGTGTGTGTGTGGGGGGGGGGCACTTTCCTTTCTGGCAGCGGGGCAGGAGTCGGCCCTCTGCTGCGTCCCTGCGGCCGGCGTCTCAGAGGGGCGGGTCTTTTCTCTTTGATATGTGATTGTTTGTGTTCTGGTTATGTGACTTTGTTTTCCACTCAGGCTGTCACTCATTCCTGCAGTGTTCAGTGTTCATTGTTTTACTTTCGGGCTGTAAATATTTGACTACGATGTTTTCTAAAAATATTTTTGGACCATTTTTGAGAAAGCTTGAAGATTTGGTTTTTTCGAGATCTAGTAACATTTTATTTTGCTGATTATCACTGCTGTTTTAGTTTTTACTTATTTGAGGTGCAGAGAGAGTTCCTATCCCCTAATTCACTCCCTAAATGCCTACAACAGCCTGCTGTGCCTGCCACCTGCTGGCTCTGGCAAGTTATTTACTGTCTTAGGGCCTCCTCCTATTTTTTTTTTTTAATTTATTTATGTGTTTTGAAGAGTTAGATGGGGAGACAGACAGAGATCTTCCACCCATTGTTTATTCCCCAGATGACTGCAATGGCTAGGGCTGGGCCAGGCTGCAGCCAGGAGCTCCCTCCGGATTTCCCACGTGGGGAGCAAGGGTCCAAGCGTTTGGACTGTCTTCCGCTGCTTTTCCCAGGGGCCTCTGCATTCTACTTTCGGAAGTGGGAAGAATGCAGTTTACCGCCCAAGACTTGGAAGGGCATGTGACAAAGAGGATTCTGTGATGACAGTGGAGGAGTGAGAAGCAGCCAGAAGTCAGTTATGTCAGAATATGTCCGATGTGACAATTCGGGGACTTCTGTGAGCCAGAAGCTCCCCGTCCTCCAGAGCTGGAGACACAGTGCAGCAGCTGTTGTAGCTCCTCCGTTTCTGCAAGTTCTTTAAAGGGCCAGCACCCTGCTCATCCCCCTCCTTTGTTTTTCTTTGATTTTGGGAGCCAGAGATTAAATACTAGGACATTCCAAAGCAAGCGCACGTGGAGGGAAACTAGAACATCATTGTGCGTGTCCTGGGAAAGCATGAGCTGGACGTCCGTAGGTCCACACTTCAGGCTGCTCCCTGGCACAGAGAAAGCCTGTAGCAATAAAACAAAAGAGCAGACCTGCTCAGGGTGGGGGGGGGGAGGGGGAAGGTTTGATTTCTGGCATTCCCAACTCATTAGATTCAGATGTAGAGTTAAAAATAATAATCACAAAGCATGCAAAGAAACGGCAACGTTATGGCCCACTCAAAGGGAAAGAATCAGCAGATGCTGTGAGGAGGATGGGGTGAAAGGCCTGCCAGGCAGACTGTACCTGTCCTGTGGACACTCAGCACCAAAGGAAGATGAGGGCAGGTCGGGAACCTGAGGCTTAGGAGCGGGTGTGTGGGGTAGTGGATAACCTGCAGCCTGGGTTTAGGTCAGGGCTCTGCTCTGCACGCCAGCTTCCTGCTGACGCAGACCCTGGGAGGCAGTGATCATGGCTCACATTGTTGGTCCCTGCCTCCCATAGGGGAGACCTGGCTGGAGTTCTCAGCTCCCTTCAGCCTGGCCCAGGTTTACCCTCACTGTCACAGGCATATGAGGAGTGAGGCTGCAGATGGGGATCCATCTCTCTCTCTCTCTTGTTCTCTGTCTCCAATGAATAAAGTTTTGTGGGTTTTTTTAAGGTTTATTTATTTATTTTGAAAGAGTCACAGAGAGGCAGAGGCAGAGAGAGAGAGAGGTCTTCCATCTGCTGGTTCACTCCCCAATGGCCACAGTGGCCAGAGCTGTGCTGACCTGAAGCCGAGTTCCTTCCAAGTCTCCCACGTGGATACAGGGGCCCAAGCACTTGGGCCATCTTCTGTTGCCTTCCCAGGCACATTAACAAGGAGCTGGATTGGAAGTGGAGCAGCCAGGGATCCTATATGGAATGCCAGTGCCACAGGAGGCAGCTGTACCTGCTACGCCGCAGGGCCAGCCCCAATAAACAGGATTTCTAAAAAGAAAGAAAATGATCTGGGAACAAAATGGAAATATCAGTAAAGAAGACCTAAAAGGATCTGAAAGCTTCTGAATAAAGAAATATAATAACTAAAATGAGTAATTTGCTAGAGGGATTCAAAGGCAGATTTGAGGAGGCAAAGCAAAGAATCCATAAACTTGAAGATCAGACTATTGAAATTAGAGAATCTTGTTTTAATTTATTCAGAAAGCAGACACCCAGTGGTTCACTCTCCAGATACCCATCACTTCCTGGACTGGGTAGAGTCAAGGTTGGGAACCCCTGCCTTGACAGCAAGCTGGATGCGGCAGCCAGAGCTGGGCGTTGAATCCAGCCCATCTGATAGGGACTTAGCCGTCTTAATAGGCAGCATAACCACAGGCAAGAAGGATTTAAAGAGAGCAGACGAACCTTTGTCCTCTTTAAGCAGAGAAACACAAATATCGTGGGAGTTTCAGAAGGAGAAGATGGAGAGGAAGAGTAGTGTTTGAAGAACTAATGGCCAAAAGTACCAAGTTTAATGAAAGACACAAACCTCCAGGAAATTCAGTGAACTCCAGTTACGATGAGACACCGTGAAACTTCCAGACACAGCACTCGTCTTCACCACAGCCAGAGAAGTGGCTGGTCAGACACAGGGGCCTCAGCAGGGTCACCGGACTCCTTGTGAGACAGTGTCGTCAGACACAGGGCGCCTCAGCAGGGTCACCGGACTCCTTGTGAGACACAGTGTCGTCAAATACAGGGCGTCCTCAGCAGGGTCACCGGACTCCTTGTGAGAGTGTCGTCAGATACAGGGCGCCTCAGCAGGGTCACCGGACTCCTTGTGAGACACAGTGTCGTCAAATACAGGGCGTCCTCAGCAGGGTCACCGGACTCCTTGTGAGAGTGTCCTCAGATACAGGGTGCCTCAGCAGGGTCACCGGACTCCTTGTGAGACACAGTGTCGTCAGATACAGGGCGTCCTCAGCAGGGTCACCGGACTCCTTGTGAGACACAGTGTCGTCAGATACAGGGCGTCCTCAGCAGGGTCACCGGACTCCTTGTGAGACACAGTGTCGTCAGATACAGGGCTCCTCAGCAGGGTCACCGGACTCCTTGTGAGACACAGTGTCGTCAGATACAGGGCTCCTCAGCAGGGTCACCGGACTCCTTGTGAGACACAGTGGAGACCAGAGACTGCACGGCTCTTCCAGAGCACCAGAGGAAACAGTCAGCCAGAGTCCTGTGCCTGACAGCACTGACGTCACACGTGAGGGGATGAGGCTGCTTCCAGGTGCACCTGAGGTAGTCAGCGCAACTAGACCTGCTCCGGAGCAAGACTGCCACGGGGCGGCTGTCAGAGCCCAGGCTGCAGCAAAGCTGCGTGACCACAGAGATTCACAGCATTAATAGAAACACCACCTAGGGCCGGTGCTGTGGCGTGGCAGGTAAAGCTGCCACCTGCAGTGCCAGAATCCCATATTGGTACCGGTTTGTATCCTGGCTACTTCACTTCCAGTCCAGCTGGGAAAGCAGTAGAAGATGGCCCAAGTCCTTGGGCCCCTGCACCTACATGGGAGACCCGGAAGAAGCTCCTGGCCCCTGGCTTCAGATCAGTGCAGTTCCGGCTGTTAAGACCAATTGGGGAGTGAACCAGCAGATGCAAGACCTTTCTCTCTCTCTCTCTCTCTCTCTCTCTCTCTCTGCCTCTACCTCTTTGTAACTCTGTCTTTCAAATAAATCTTTTACAAAGTAAAAAGACCATCTAAAAGCTAGTGTCGTCTAAGTCTGCAGCTCTATATTTTTATTCCTACATGTTTCAAAAAATTGACTCCTTTAAGAAAATATCTAGCTTAATTTTGTGTACAGATTCAGGTTTTTTTTTTTTTTTTTTTTTTTTTTTTTTAATGTTTGAACGGCAAAGTTAGAGAAAAAGAGAGAGGAATTATCCTTCCCTGTACTGGTTCATTCCCCAAATGTCCACAGTGGCCAGAGCTGGGCTGGGCTGGGCTGGGCTGGAGCCAGGAATTCATCCATGTCTCCCACATGGGTGCAGGAGCCCAAGCACTTGGGCCATCTTCTGCTTGAAGCAGCTCCCATGTGGAATGCCAGCTCGATAGGCCATGGTTAGCCTGCTGTGCCACAGTGCTTCAGTTGTTTGACAACAGCAGGATGAGGCTGCTGCAGCAGCAGGTTGTCTGGTATGAGTTTGGGTGTTACTGGTGTTGAACTGGGGGGAAGTTCACACTAAGATGGTACAGCCGTAGGCTGTTAAGTGCACTCCCTGTGGTAATCAGGATAACTACAGAATATACACAAAGGAAATGTGAGAAGAAGATTAACGTTTCAGTGCATGTAATCAGCTGAACACAGAAGACAGTGACTCAGAAAATGGGGAGTGAAAGAGGTGTGCAGCAAATAGAAAAGAAATAACAAAGTGACAGAAATCATTTTCTCCTTATCAGTAATGACTTCAAATGTAAGTTGATTATATGCTGTGATCAAAAGAGAGGTGGGCAGAATGGGTGAGAACACTTGATTCTGCTTTGGCGCTGTACAGGAGACTCACTTAACAGCGAGTAGAGAACAGTGTAAGTTAGATAGGGACACAGGGGACCAAGAAGGACATTCGCTGTTGGTGGGATTGTAAAATGGTGCAGCTGCTGCAGAAAACAGGATGGCAGCTGCCAAAACCTGCCGTGTGCCCCAGCAGTTCCCCTTCTGGGTGTAGCTAAGGAAGGAGCAGCAGGGTCTCCAAAATACACAGCCCTGCTCTCAGCAGGCACACCTGTCCGTCAGCCTGCGAACAGGTGAGTGGACCGCATGTACAGGTGGTATCGTTGGAGACAGGGTACAGCGTGAACTTGGACACCACTGGGTGAAGCAAGCCAGTCACAGAGAGGAACGTATCCATCCTGTGTGATTCTACTTAGGATAAGAGACTTAGTGTGGTCAAATCACAGAGACGGGACCTAGAGTCGAGCTCGCCTGAGGCTGGGGGAGGAAGGGGAGAATGGGGAAGGGGTTGGGACCTATTACCGATGGGAAACAGAGTTGGGTTTTTCAAGCTGCGTGGAGTCCTGCAGTGGTGGTGCTGACAACCGTGCGTCAGTGTGACCGCGGATACCACTGAGCCACACCACCTCAATGTGGGCTTACCACAGGGAGGTCCCGGGAAAGGGGTCGATGCCAGTGTCTACCACTGAGCGAGCGTGAGTGCGGCATCCATTAGTTTGTGTGGATTTGAAACATTGTACATGCTCTTCTTTTGCCAATCTCATTTCCATTTTTGGGTTTCATTAAATTCTTCTAAAATTTCACTGATATCATTTTTCTAGGCTCTTGGGATGCTCTTTTGGCATAAGCATAACATTGAAAAATCACTGGCTGATTTGCCCAACTTTACCCCCTTCCCAGATGAGTGGACTGTGGAAGATAAAGTCTTGTTTGAACAAGCCTTTAGTTTTCACGGGAAGACTTTTCATAGAATCCAGCAGATGGTAAGTGGATGAGACCACTGCTTGTCTTGTCTTGTTTGTCCATCCGCTGGGCCAGGCCAAAGTCAGGAGCCAGGAACTCCATCTGGGTCTCCCACTTGGATGGCAGCAGCCCAAGCACTTGAGTCATCTTCTGCTCTCCCTGGTGCATAACAGGGAACTGGGTAGGAAGTGGAATAGTCAGGACTTGAACTGGTGCTAATGGCATGCCAGTATTACAGGTGGCGGCTTAATGTGCTGTGCCACAATACCAGGCCCCATATTACTTTAAAACTACATGTTTATTAGTTTTTTCCTTATCAGAAAAATGGTGCTGTGACTTAGGACATTTCTGAGTATTTCAATGAGTGATCTTTTTTTATTTATTTATTTTGCCAGGCAGAGTTAGACAGTGAGAGAGAGAGTTATAGACAGTGAGAGAGAGACAGAGAGAAAGGTCTTCCTTCCGTTGGTTCACCCCCCTTAAGGCTGCTACGGCCGGTGCTGCGCTGATCCAAAGCCAGAAGGTGGGTACTTCCTCTCGGTCTCCCATGCGGGTGCAGGGACCCAAGCACTTGGGCCATCCTCCACTGCACTCCCAGGCCACAGCAGAGAGCTAGACTGGAAGAGGAGCAACCGGGACTAGAACCCGGCACCCCAACTGGGACTAGAACCCGGGGTGCTGGCACCACAGACAGAGGATTAATCAAGTGAGCCATGGCGCCAACCAAGAGTGATCTTTATTAAACATATCTAAACATTACCTTTAAATATAAACCAGAATATCTTTTATATTCAGCTTCCTGATAAATCCATAGCAAGTCTGGTGAAATTTTACTACTCTTGGAAGAAGACAAGAACTAAAACCAGTGTGATGGATCGCCACGCTCGGAAACAGAAGCGGGAGCGAGAGGAGAGGTGAGCCTGTTGGGACTGCGGGCTCGCCCAGCCCGGGAGCTTGCTCAGTGGTGGAAGAGCCACAGAGGAGAGGGTAGGGGGCCTGGAAATCCCCCAGTGCCTTCCTGGTCAAACTAAACCCCACACGGGTGCTCCTGAGCTAGCGCCATGAGGTAGGTTCCCGAGCGAGTGTCACCGCCTCGGTACTTTTTCTGTTCCCTGCGGAGAGCTTATATTTGCAACGAGTGACCTTACACATCTGGTGTTGCCCCCCTGCCTTTTCAGGCTTATGCTTTTTATTAACCAGAAACTTCTTGTTTTGTAAGCTGAAGTTTATATTACTGTGTGGTATGTAAGAAAGGGGCAGCATCAGATTAGATTCTCCTCTTCCCTTTTGACTGTTGGCCTTTGTGTGTAAGAGAGAAACATCTTAGAATTTCTTAATAAGGAGGTGAGTGTTAAGGCTAGCTTAGTGAGTAGGGTACTTAGCTATCACTTCCTCAGTCTCACCCAGTGCACAGGGAAGGGGGAGTCTGGTCTCTGCCTCGGGTGAGTCAGCTCAGTACACCTGGCCCTGAGCTCTGCTGTTCCAGGAAGGAGGTGTAGCAGCCAGAAGGCAGAGCACAGACATGTCGGGGTTTTGGGGGTGCGGGGTAGAGTGAGGGGGTGTCAAGAATCTAGGTGGCTTTAAAACATCATGCTTTCTAGGTTAATGATACCGATGACAATGAAGGAGAATGAACTCTCTGTGCTGCAGTATCGTATCTCAGGACAGAATTGTGCGATTTCAAGTGAAGAAGTGCTATGTGAGAGTGCAGTCTTGTATAAATGAGAGTGCTGTGGAAGGCTTCTTCGAAGCTCTTTGCAGACCTCAGATTCAGCACAACTGCTGACCTTGATGCATGTGCACGCTTTTGTTGTGCAGCTCACAGTCTCGTGGCTGTTTACGGGTCAGTACTTACCCTGACTTTGGTTGATTCTTAGTTTCCCATGCAAGGTAGACTCTGATTTATAGTTATGACTTGAGTCTGGTCCTACAACAGAATGAAATAACATGGACAGGAGTGGGCTGTCCTTGACTATAAATGGTCAGAATATGGCTGCCAGTGCGGCCGTCGCAGTCCACACACCCGCCTCTGTGCGACCACCACGGCTGGCAGCAGTGCTGTGCCAGAATGTGGGGTAACCCTGCAGCGGGACTTGCCGATGGACCGGATGCTGCAGCTTCAGGTTCTGTCTCCTCTGCAACACTTCTCAGCTGGGAGTGGCTGGGGGAGGTGTGACCACCTGCTCACCCGGGTGGCTCCTGACACCAAGTGACAGGTTGACACTGGGAGGCCTGAGTGTTCTGCCGTCACCACCGTGCAGTGGTTCTGGCGGGGCAGACCAGACTGCCGCTTGACCTCTGCCAGTGTGTCAGTTTTTAAATGGAGTTCCTGCCAGCCTGAGGGTTTTTGTTATGTTTTGTGGGTGTGGGTGTGGGTGTGGTTTTTTTTTTTTTTTTTTTTTTTTGAAATTCTCAGTGGAAGGTCACAAAGTGTTTGAGGTACTATACCTTTGTAAGTGTTCCTTTTTTAAATTAATGAGCTTTAAAATATCAGTTATCCAGGCCACTAGAAACTCTTGGACTTTGGCCAGGTAACAGAGAGGTGGGACTTAATATCAGTCGAGAGCTGAAAGAAAACAGTGATGCTCTGCATCTGGTGTGGGAAGTGAGAAGCATATTGTAATACTTTTCACTGTCAGACCAAAAACTATGACGTTGACATTCTCTCTGAATTACACAGAAGTATATACCTCGGTCGTCTGGATACATATATTTTAATTTTATGTTGTGTTTGTCATAAACTAATTGGTTGCTTATATGAATATAAGAATTAATACAAAATAATCTTTCAGTAACTTGTTCTTGTTTTTCAGTGAGGATGAACTAGAAGAAACAAATGGAAATAATCCCATTGACATTGAAGTTGATCAAAACAAGGAAAGCAAAAAAGAGGTATTTTTCTCTCTGGTATTGATCAGGCAAACTTATTCTGCAAATAAAGCATTCTTCTTGTTCATTCTACTTAACTTATTAAGGGTTCTGTACAAAGCATCATGATACATCTTTCTTTGTTTAACTTGAGATTAGAGACAGGGAGAGCTCCTATCCACATGTTCCTTCATTCCCATATGTCTGCAACAGCCAGGGCTCGACCAGACAAGAGCTGGGACCTCAACCCAGGTCTCCCAGTGGAGTGGTAGGCACCTAATCATTTAAGCCGTCACCACCACCTCCCAGGGTCTGTCTAGAATTAGGAACCAGCGCCAGGTATGTAACCCAAGTAACTCAGATGTGGGATGTGGATGTCTGAACTGCTAGGTCAAATACCCACCCCATGATACGACTTTGAATCACGAAGTGTACTCAGAGAACCTAGAAGTCCAGGACCGTGAAGTACAAGCAAAGGCGGCGTCAAGCAAGTACATGGTGTCCTGTCTCGGGCGGGAGCCCTCACTGGTTTCTTTCTCAAGTGCTAGTTTTGTTTTGTTTTTTTTTTGTTTGTTTTTGTTTTTGTTTTTTTAATATTTATTTATTTATTTGGAAGTCAGAGTTACATAAAGAGAGGAGAGGCAGAGAGAGAGAGAGAGAAGTCCTCCAGCCACTGGTTCACTCCCCAATTGGCCTCCATGGCCAGAGCTGTGCTAATCAGGAGCCAGGAGTTTCTTCCGGTCTCCCACGCAGGTACAGGAGCTCAAGGACTTGGGCCATCTTCTGCTGCTATCCTAGGCCATAGCAGAGAGCTGGATCAGAAGGGAGTGGCCAGGAACCGGCCCCATATGGGATGCTGGCACTGCAGGGGTGGCTTTGCCCGCTGCGCCTCAGGGCTGGCTCAGCAACGTGCTTTCAAGAACAGGCTGCTGCCTGGCCCTGATTGTCCACTTAGCAACCTGCTTTCCAGCTGCAGTTCCGACATCCCATTCCTCAGAACAGTGAGGACCTTCCCTCACACGTCTGAAAACCATCACACAGATTTCAGGCTCCAGATCCAAGGGCACGTGAATGCTGCCAGCGGTACGACGTCACACACGTGCTAGGAGGGCAGAGCATGGAGTCAAAGGTCAAGCTGGGTCTTCTGAAGAAGAGGCGGCTCACAACACTCCTGGAGGCCTGTGTGTGGCACAGCCGTGTGGGAGGCCCACATGGACTTCCGGACTCCTGGCTTTGGCCTGGCCTAGCCTCGGCCATTGCAGCCTTCTGGGGAGTGCACCAGCAGATGGAAGATCTCTCTTTCTCCTCTCTCTGTCTTCCTACCCCTTCACTATCAATGTGCCTTTAAAATAAAAAATCTCTTTGTAAAAAATTCATGTACCACATATACTGTGAAAAACTATATATGGGTTTTAAAATGTTTTTGCACCAAAATCTGTATTTTCAGTTCTGGTTTTTCACAAACTTTGAAGTACCTTCAAAGTAGCAGAACATTTATTTTAAAGTTTATTTATTTATTTGAAAGTTAGAGTTACACCGAAAGAGAAGGAGAAACAGAGAGAGAGAGAAAGAGGTCCTCCATCCGCTGGTTCACTCCCCAATTGGCTGCAATGGCCGGAGCTGTGCTGATCCAAAGCCAGGAGCCAGGAGCTTCTTCCAGGTCTCCCACGCGGGTGGTACCGGGGCCCAAGGACTTGGGTGAACTTCTGTTGCATTCCGAGGCCATAGCAGAAAGCTGCAGAAAGCTGGAGCAGCCAGGACTCGAACTGGTACCCATGTGGAATTCCAGCACCGCAGGTGGTGACTCAACCCGTTAAGCCACAGCGCCGGCACCAGAACAGTTATTTGATGCCAGGAAAAACAGAAGGGTCTAGATAGGTCCCAGCTCTAAAATGCTGTCAGTAATGTTGGATTTCTCCAGGACGAGCAGGGAACACACCTGCAGAGAAGTACTAAGGAAACGGCACCCATGGTCACCACTAACTGAGATGCGATACTGAATAGATCCTTTTTTTAATAGAAATAATAGAATGAGAACTTACCCTGTAATATTTCAGGCTTTCAAAATTTGCTCTGCCTTGAATAATATTTCTAGGTCAAAATAGTTGTATACATAGTATTAGCAAAATTATACTGTTTGGGAATTCAGATTGTACTGGAGTCTTTTACAAGCTGTTTTGATGTATTGTTATTTAATAGGTTCTTCATTTTAAACGGAACATTTCAAATGAAAGAGAAAAGGCTTGATTTTTAAATCAGTTTCTGTAATTTTTATACACAAAACAATTTCTGACCCAAAAAGAAAAATGATTAAATCTTAGTAATTGGCCGGTGCCGCGGCTCACTAGGCTAATCCTCCGCCTTGCGGCACCGGCACACCAGGTTCTAGTCCCGGTGGAGGTGCTGGATTCTGTCCCGGTTGCCCCTCTTCCAGGCCAGCTCTCTGCTGTGGCCAGGGAGTGCAGTGGAGGATGGCCCAAGTGCTTGGGCCCTGCACCCCATGGGAGACCGGGAGAAGCACCTGGCTCCTGCCATCAGATCAGCGCGGTGCGCCAGCCACAGCACGCTGGCCGCGGCAGCCATTGGAGGGTGAACCAACGGCAAAGGAAGACCTTTCTCTCTGTCTCACTGTCTACTCTGACTGTCCAAAAAAAAATCTTAGTAGTTTTCTGAGTACTAGATTAGTAAAACAGGTTATGGTCAGTAGGTGACCTGTATTAAACAGCACAGTGCTCTATAGAATATAGTTTATTACCAACTAATATTTGTAGATATTATTTATAACTGCTGTTCAAGAATTGCCAGTACCAGCATGGTTTGCTTAGACTCATCTCAGTCTTTAATGTAAGAAGCCAAAAACCTGAACATATTTTCAGTTTTATCAGTGATTTTTTTAAAGGATTTATTTATTTATTTGAAAGGTATAGTTACAGAGAGGCAGAGGCAAAGGGAGGGGGGGGGTTTCCATCCGCTGGTTCACTTCCCAGATGGCCGCAATGGCCGGAGCTGCGCTGATTCTTAGCCAGGAGCCAGGGGCTTCATCCAGGTCTCCCACATGGGTGCAGGGGCCCAAGCACTTGGACCAACTTCTACTGCTTTCCCAGGCCACAGCAGAGAGCTGGATTGCTAGTGGAGCAGCCAGGACACAAACTGGCACCCATATGAGATGCCAGCAAGGCAGCAGCTCTACTCACTATGCCACAGCACTGGCCCCTTATCAGTAATTTTAAAACACTACCAGGATGAGGTTTTGAACATTTATAAAAATTGATTGTTCGTAAGATGGTTACTAGTTTGTTGTAACACTTTTCCAAAATTTTACTGGGTTTCACTTCAGAAGGTTTAGTGTTTGAGAAAGTACTTAGAGAGAATTAGCAGCAGTCATACATTTTAAAATGGCAGCATAGGGGGTAAGGCATTGAGCCTAGCAGTGGGATGCACATGTCCCTCATCAGCGTGACTGGTTCAATTCCCAGCTCTGGCTTCTGACGCCAGCCTCTGCTAATAATGCAGACCCTGCAAGGCAGCGATTGGGTTCCTGCCACCTACACGGGAGACTTGGATTGAGTTTCTAGCTCCCTTCTTTACTGTGAGGATTTGGGAACTGAAATAGTCTCTATCCCTCTGTTTCTCTGCCTCTCAAATAAATAAATAAATAAAAATAACTTTTAGAGGGCCACCATAGTGGTTTGGTAGATAAAGGCACCATCTGCAATACCAGCATCCCATAAGGGTGCCAGTTCAAGTCCCAGCTGCTCCACTTCTGATCCGGCTCCCTGCTAACAGCCTGAGAAAGCAGCGGAGGGTGGCCCAAGTGCTTGGGTCCTTGCCACTCATGTGGACCCAGATGAAGCTCCTAGCTCCTGACTTCGGTCCAGCCTTAGTGGCAATTTGGGGAGTGAACTAGCAGATGAAAGATGAATCAATCAATATCTCTCTCTCTCTCTCTCTCTCTCTCATTTTCAAATAAGTAAATTAAATATATATATATATATATATATATATATATATATATAGCAACCATGTGTATTTTTTGAGCAATTTATAGAAGTTACCCAAAAAGTTAACTGTTGTCCACAAAGAAAAGATGTGTAGGGGCCGGCACTGTGGTGTAGCAGGTAAGGCTGCTGCCTGCAGTGCTGGCATCCCATATGGGCACCGGTTCATGTCCTGGCTGCTCCACTAGCAATCCAGCTCTCTGCTGTGGCCTGGGAAAGCAGTAGAAGATGGCCCAGGTCCTTGGGCCCCTGCACCAGTGTAGGAGATCCAAAAGAGGCTCCTGGCTTCTGGCTTCAGATTGGCACAGCCCCGGCCATTGCAGCCATTGGAGAGTGAACCAGCAGATAGAAGACCTCTTTCCCTCTCCTCTCCTCTCCTCTCCTCTCCTCTCCTCTCCTCTCCTCTCCTCTCCTCTCCTCTCCTCTCCTCTCCTCTCCTCTGTCTCTGTCTCTGTCTCTGTCTCTGTCTCTGTAACTCTGACTTTCAAATAAATAAATAAATTTTTCAAAAGAAAAGATGTGTAAAAGTCATATTTTCATCACTTCAAAATGTGTGTATTTTTTTTTTTTTTTTTTTTTTTGGACAGGCAGAGTGGACAGTGAGAGAGAGAGACAGAGAGAAAGGTCTTCCTTTGCCGTTGGTTCACCCTCCAATGGCTGCCGCGGCCGGCGCGCTGCGGCCGGCGCACCGCGCTGATCCGATGGCAGGAGCCAGGAGCCAGGTGCTTTTCCTGGTCTCCCATGGGGTGCAGGGCCCAAGCACCTGGGCCATCCTCCACTGCACTCCCTGGCCACAGCAGAGGGCTGGCCTGGAAGAGGGGCAACCGGGACAGAATCCGGCGCCCCGACCGGGACTAGAACCCGGTGTGCCGGCGCCGCTAGGCGGAGGATTAGCCTAGTGAGCCGCGGCGCCGGCCTCAAAATGTGTGTATTTCTTAATGGGAAGATGGAAGTGAATGACTTCCAGATCCTTCCCCAGTGCTGGATCAGTGGTCGTCTGTGTGCAGGGGGAGATGCGGGCGGTATCATAGGTCCCCCTTATGCTGGAGGCCGTGTCAGGATGTGGCCAGAGTTCTTCCTCGCTACAGGAAGCTGGACCTGCTCACTGTCAGAGGCTTGAAGAGGTAGAACAGGGACACCAGTGTGTGAGACTGAAACCACTTGGAAGCCTTCCTGCCGGCCTGCTAAAGTGTGTGTATAGTAGCTGTTGTGTTGTAGGAAATGGGGTTTTTATTGTTGACACTTTTACTTGTTAGTTTCATTTATCAAATGTGTATATCATGCAGGTGCCCCCTACTGAGACAGTTCCTCAGGTCAAAAAAGAAAAACATAGCACACAAGCTAAAAATAGAGCAAAAAGGAAACCTCCGAAAGGCATGTTTCTTTCTCAAGAAGACGTGGAGGCTGTGTCTGCCAATGCCTCTGCTGCGACCACGGTGCTGAGACAGCTGGACATGGAGCTGGTCTCCATCAAGCGACAGGTGCGTTCAACCCAGTCCTGGGAAAGGAATGAGCTGGTCTTTCGGAAGTGTTTGTACTTGTCACCCATTTTGTCCCCTTATGTAAATACTGAAAGGGGATTTTATTTCTAATGAATTGAACAGAAGATTTTTGGGTATTAGTCAATCAATTTGTTTTAAATTGACTCTTAAAATATTAATAGGTAACAGGAAAGTGTGTGAGTGATTTATGCTCAGTACCTGCATTTGTATGAGTGCATTTGTATCTGAATGATCTCAGTGGCTTTTTTATGTGTGTTGTCAAGAAATAGGATGTCACCAAGACCCCACTTGTCACTTACACGCACACACTCTGCGCCTCGTGACCCACGCTGTCCAGGGAGAGGACACTGTTTTTAAGATCAGTCAGGAATCAGCACTGTTGTCCACAGTTGTCCACAGCACCATTGTCCACAGCACCATTGTCCACAGTTGTCCACAGCACCATTATCCACAGTGGGTTGTGGTTGGACTGTTTCTGGGCTTCTAGCTGCGGTACAAGAGGACTCGGGGCCTGGCCCTTTGTGTTTTCCACGTATTGTCATCATTTCAGTTTCCAGAGAAAGACTTCGTGGGTGGGCACCTCAGATGCCCACATCCCACATTGACTTGGATTCCCTGCTGCGGCCCCTGGCAGTAGCCTCCTGGGAACGTAGGGGCTGGGAGGCAGCAGTTGAGGCTCAAGTAATTGGATTGGGAAAATTCTCAGCTCCACCTTTGTTATTTCCATGCCCCTCAGGGGTCCCCTCCCAGCCGCATTTGTGGGCTGTGCAGAGTGAGCCAACCTTAATCTTCCACCCCCACCTCTCAGATAATTTTTTAATTTAATTTTTAACATTAAAAAATAGAAAATTTACATCTTTATCGAGTCTGGTCCTTCAGTGTTCCGTTGTTTCTGTATTACACAGGCTTGTGCACTGTTTGTTAAGGGTTATTCCTAGACAGTTGGTACTTCTGCAGCTACTCTTGCAAATGATCCTGCTTTTTAAACTCCGTAGTTCAGAAAGGGTGCATCATTTCCAGCTGGCTGCAGAGTGCTTTTGGAGTGAGAATGCGGCCGAAGAGGGTGGTATGGACCGCTCCTCCACTCTCTCTGATTTTCCCGCTGGATTTCAGCTCTAGAAAACTATCAGCATTGTGGAGTGACAGTTTAGTTCCGAGTTTCTGAGTTGTTAATCTTGGTGGTTTCCCAGGAAAGTTAAGTGGGGGCCTGTGTTCCATCTTCCTGTGTCCCAGAGTGGGGGCTGGTACCCACCTTGACAGCAGCACAGCTGTGCTGTGATCTCGGGAGAATCACTTGATCTCCCTGGGCCTCGGAAATGAGGAGATTAATTCTGGCTGATGTCACAGATGCACCACGTGCACACACGGAAGCCCTCTGCTGTGGCAGCGCGCTCTGATGAGGGCTGGGAGCTCTGCATCTTCATCTCTCACAGTCCTTGCCCCTCTGCCAAGAGGAGGTTTGTTAATGTGTTGAGCAAGGAAAATGAAGCCCCTTGGTCCATGGAGCTGGGAGTGATCGGAGTAGGAGACGTGAAGATGGGTTTGTGGGGCAGAGTGCACCACTCACATTTGAAGATGCTATGGGGAGCCAGCTTGTGGACCGCAGCCCACCAGGACCCCGTGGGGCAGTGCTGGCCTCTGCAGCATGGGACATTTGGCTCCCTTGTTGGATAGTTTACCTGAAAGAACATAAAAACTGACCAAGCAGCTGAAACAGGAGGATTTATTGTTGTCAGGTAGCAGGCACCCACACCGTGATGCGCCCTTTGATTTGGTTTCTTTCTTTGTTCCATGGCCTCCCCCGGAAGCTGCAGAAGCCATTTGGTCATCTCACATGCATTCTGGCCGTTCCTTGTAGCGGCACCCCACGGCAGTCTCCTGTCTGCCAGCCGCCACACGCTGCAGAGCGTCTGTAATCCCGGCGTGTGCTGCACCCGGGAACGCTGCCTGCTGCAGCAGGTCTCTGAACAGAGAACAGGGTCTGACGGGAGACAGGGCTCTCTCTGCACGCCCCACACCCCACATGAGACAAAAGAAATTGTCTGTGAGAGGCCAGGTGGGGCGTCTGCCAAGTAGATTGATCTTTGGTTTTTATTTTATTTTCCCTTCTTTAAATGCTGGTTGCTTTCATACCTTAGCTCTTACCCAGCTCCTTACCAGTCTGGCTTCCTTCCACCTGCTCTGAGGCTGGCAGCAACATGTTCTGCCTCTGGTTTATAAACTGTGTATTCCTGTTACGGAAGATACACCAGCGATAGGGATGTGGACTGTGAGAATCTAGCATTTGCAAATGTTTTGTGTGTAATCGCTGTGCTAGCATCAAGAGCTCCCTTAGTGTCCAGCGGAGAAACACCCTCTACACAGAGTTCAGGGAAGGAACCTGCTCCATCCAGGAGGCCCCAGAGGGCGGAAGCGCTGCCTTGGCCAGGTTGGCTGTTTGGTCTGCATTCATTTTTCCTGTGGCTGGGTGAGGGCAAGCAGGTGAGGCACACCGAGGGAAGGAAGACAGGATGGACAGTGAGGTTTGTGGGACAGCTGCTGACATCACGCGACATCTGTGCTTGTGTTCTCTCTGCCCTGGGTGGCACATGTGACGTAGTGGGACAGCACCAGGTTAGGGCTCTGGGAGGCTGGCCCTGAGCTCTGCTGTGTCCTGTGTCTTCAGCTGACTTCTGAGCGGTGGGACGCCGGCTGCTCTGTCCCAGCATCATGGCCAGCTCTTGTGCTGACGCAGTCCCCTGCCTGTGTGCAGGGGCCCTCTTGCCCCCACTCCGTGGGCATCAGGCTGTCTCGTGGCTGTGCTCAGGGACCGCCGCACTGAAATCACCGCCACGGGAACTGTCGCTCCCCGTCTTCGTGGAGGAACGACACAGGACCCTGCGCTGTTCTTTCGTCTGCTCGGCCCTCCCCGGGTTTGCTGCTGGTTCTTCCCGGGTTGGCTACTATCCCTTCCACCTCCGTGGAAGGGCAGTTCCCCCTGCCACATTCCCCACTTCCGCAGGGGAGCGGCACACCGCCGGCCGGCTTTCTCGGGGGCTGCACGGGTTCCCTTAGATGTTCCCCATAGATGTTCCTGGTGCATGCCGTCTCTCTCCTCCTTTATAGTCCTCCTCCGCCAATCCCAACTCGGCTGCCCACACGCCGCGTACGCTGCTCTCCAATCAGGAGCAAGTCCTACAGTTAATTGGTTGAACTGGAGGCAGCTGTGCGGAAGCTGTTTACTTCTCTCCCAGCGCCATATTGTGGGAGAGCAGATGCATAGAATAAGTCTTAATTCCAGTAACTCAGTCTAGTCCGGTTGCTCCCCACAGGAACTAGAGCGGCACTGCTCTTTGTTGTTTTTGTTTGTTTTAGTTTTTTTCAGTTGTGTGTTCTTTTCATGCCTTATGAAAGCTTTCCTTTTTTAAACAAAACTCTTTTCCCATTTAGATTCAGAATATTAAACAAACGAACAGTGCTCTCAAAGAAAAACTGGATGGTGGAATAGAACCGTATCGACTTCCAGAGGTAGGGCTGTGGGAGCATCATCGCAGATCTACCCGTTTGGGGTGTTAAGAGAACGGTGTCTGGGGCAGGTATTATGCAGTGGTTTAACCTGCTGCTTGGGCCACCTGCACCACGCGTCAGTGTGCCTGCAGTGGAGTTCTATGTGTGTCTCCAACCCAGCTTCCTGCTAATGTGCACCCTGGGAGACAGCAAATGGTGGCTCAAATACTACCACCCACTTGGGAAACCCTGATTGAGTTTCTGGTTCCTGGCATCACTTTGGGTGTTGTGGGCATTTGGGAAGTGAGCCATCAGATGGAAAATGTCTGTCTCTTTCTGCCTCTCTACCTCTCAAATAAATAAATATTCCTTTTACCAAAGAATGTAGTATATGTGTGATTCGTCTCCAATATGTATCTCCTAGGAAGAAGGGTGTAGAGATTGGCACTTAGTTTAGCTTAGACACTTGCACCCCATATCTGAGTTCCTGGGTGCCTGGCTTCAGTCCCTGTCCCACTCACTTTTTTTTTTTTTTTTTTTTTTTAATTTATTTGACAGGTAGAATTATAGTCAGTGAGAGAGAGACAGAGAGAAAGGTCTTCCTTCCTTTGGTTCACTCCCCTAATGGCCGCTACGGCTTGCACTGAGCTGATCTGAAGGCAGGAGCCAGGTGCTTCTTCCTGGTCTCCCATGTGGGTGCAGGACCCAAGCACTCGGGCCATCCTCCACTGCACTCCCAGGCCACAGCAGAGAGCTGGACTGGAAGAGGAGCAACCGGGACTAGAACCTGGCACCCACATGGGATGCCGGCACTGCAGGTGAAGGATGAACTAAGTGAGCCACGGTGCTGCCTCCCTCCTCCCTCCCCCTTTTATTTAAGAGGCAGAGACAGACAAAGGTCCTCCACCTGCTGGTTCACTCCCCAAATGGCTACAAAAATCAGGGATGGGCCAGGCCAAAGCCAGGAGCCAGAACTCAGTCTCTGTCTCCCACGTGGTTAGCAGGAACCCCAGGTACTCAAACCACCATCACCACTTGTCTCTGAGAGTGGAGAAAGCTGGAGTCAGAAACAGCAGGTGCTCCACAGGGGCTCAGGCGTTAGGAGCAGCTTCTTGTGGGAGCCAGGTGCTGCACACGGGCTCCTGACTGCAGCTTCCTTGTGTTCAGCAGTGGCGGCTCAGTACTGGGGCCCTGCCACCCTCCTGGGAGATGCGGGCGAGTTCCCAGCTCTCAGCTTTGCCCTGTCATTGTGGGCATGAAGCATGCAGCAGTGGATGAGAGCTCTCTCTCTAAATCTGAATTAGAAAAACAAGACCAGGAGCAGGGTTGAAAAAGCAAACCTTGAGAACAACTACAAAATAAACAAGAAGGATGTTGAAGGATATAGACGTAATTTTATAAACCTCGTTGAAGTTAAGATTCAGCAAAGGTCATTACACCCCAGAAGAGCACAGCCATCTCTAAATATAATGTGCTCAAGCCCTCATTTGCTTCCTCAGGTCATTCAGAAATGCAATGCACGTTGGACCACAGAAGAGCAGCTTCTGGCCGTACAAGGTAGGGGTGTCTCCTTAGAGAACGCGCCAGCAGTGGGGTGGCAGTGACGTCTCGCCTGCTTGCTCCCCTCACTTGCTCCCGAGAGAGAACATACGTACTGCATTCCCTAGGGTTTGCTGCTTTTTCCTTTTGCACTTCTCACAGGTTATAAAAGTTAACCTGGAAACCTCCTTGTGTGACTTTCATTCTAGCAGCTTGGTGTTGAGCTCTTCATAGTGAAGTACAGAGCCAGAGAAGTAGCAGGTCAGATGTGAGAACCTTACTCTGAGAGTGTTATGGGCCTGGGGGTCCCGATGACATAAATGCAGGACACCCCCAGGCTCAGGGGATGCAAGGACTTCCTTGTGCTGTGACATGGTGGGCAGGCTGATGTCTAGAGGACAGGGTCCTGTGGAGCTTGTACGGCCGTGTACGTCTGCATGCGTCCATCTAGAAATGACTGCGTACTGCTCCCTTTCCACACCAAGGTAGTGCCTGCTCTTGGAAGCCCCTGTTTTCTAAACGGGATAAGGGAGCAATCAAATTGTGGTTTATAAAATGGTTTTTCTATTTTATTGAAAAAAAAAATGCTCTCTTGCTTTCATAGCCATCAGGAAATATGGTCGAGATTTTCAGGCAATCTCAGACGTGATTGGGAACAAATCAGTGGTACAAGTCAAAAACTTCTTCGTAAATTATCGACGCCGCTTCAACATAGATGAAGTTTTACAAGAATGGGAGGCAGAACATGGTAAAGAAGAGACCAACGGGCCCAGGACGCAGAGACCTGCCAAGTCCCCGGATGATTCTGCAAAGACGCCGGAGGAGGAGGAGGAGGTAACGGTGCCCGCCCTTCTCTGCCAGCTTCATCTCAGTTTTTTTCAGCTGTAGAAATATTTTTAGGTTTCACCTGCATCAGTAATTTTACTTGTGCTTATAAAATGCCATGATATGTGTGTTGATTCAGTCAGTTCTTGTCACTGTGATTATTCATGTTTTAGCTGCTTGTCAAATTTTTTATTCCATCCTGGTTTCTTCCAGTCACAGAATATTCCACCTGTACCAGTATTTCCTTAAATGCGGTACAAACCATGGGGAAACAGGAAGTGAGTGTCCGAGCTGTTTCCGTGCTCCCATGGCGAGCCTGCTTGTCATGACCTCAGGAGGGGACTTCCTTTTGGGGGCCTGTACTTTGGTAGAATTCTGAGCTCTGTGCCTGCTGTACAAACCCTCTAATCTTTGGTGTTGTTCAGGCCTAATTATTGATAGGGGCATTTATAGGTTTTCTTATAAGGCTGGAACTTGGTAGGATGGTGACTGACTTTCTAGTAATTTCCAGGATGGTGCACTGGTGTATGTCATCAGCCTAGTCAGCCAGGATTAGGTAGCAAGATTGCTTGGGCTCCAGAGACCCATCTGCTGCCTCCCTGCCCCCAATATCAGGGCTGCCTGCCCTTTCTCCATCTTGCCAGGACCACCCTCCTCTGTGGAATCTGGGTGTGGGGCTGAGCAGAGGTGAGCATGCATTGCTAGTTACTGCACATCTGAACTGTTGACTGACTGTAAACGGAGGCTTCCTGTAGCTCTACAAGGAAATCACTTTCTCACCAGAGGCTTCCTCACAGCCGCATGCCTGATGCGAGGTGACTCTCACGTTGAGGGAGTGTCCCCTTGAAGCCTGTTGTGTCCTGAGCATGCAGAAGGACCCTCCTGAGGAGGAGGGCACTCCTGAGAGCATGGGGTCACTGGTCCATGACGTTTCCATCTGTTAGGAAACCGAGACGTTGTGTTGCAATCTGGCTTTCCAGAGCCCCTTACCTTGATTGCACTTGGTGGTGAGTGCAGAGTCTGACAGTGCCAGTGTGAAGGGCACCCGGCACAGCTTCCTGTATGCCCCAGCGGGAGGCCTGGCGGAGGGGCTGCCCTTACAGTTAGCAGTGATTTTGTCTCTGCTAATTGCCCTCTCACAACAAACTAACCTCCATTTCTGGACTCGATTCAGGGGAACTTTGGAAAGTTGGTGATTACTGGGGAGGAGATGGAAGAACTCTCCATGTGTGGTTTAGCTTCAGTCCCAGGGTTACCAGCGCAGATGGTAGGAAATGCTGGTGCTCAGTCACCCTTTGCGTAGCCAGCCGGAGTGTCCTGACAGCAGGACCTGCCGTGGCGCACAGAGGGTGAAGCCACTGCCCACAGCACCGCCGCCCACACGAGCAGCGGTTCCAGTCCTGGCTGCTCCACTCCACTCCAGCTCCCTGCTCAGATGTTAGCCAAGGGCTTGGGCCCCTGTCACCCACATGGGAGATCCGGGTGGATTCCAGGCTCCTGGTTTCAGCCTGGCCCAGCCCTGGTCATTGCAGCCATTTTGGAAGTGAACCAGTGAATGGGAGATCTCTCCCTCCCTCTCTCTCTGTAGATCTGCCTTTCAAATAAATAAATAAATAAATACATCTTTAAAAAAATAAATCTGAGAGTAAATCTTAGACCAAAAATTTTTTTTTTTTTTTTTTTTTTTTTTTTTTTTTTTTTTTGGACAGGCAGAGTGGACAGTGAGAGAGAGAGACAGAGAGAGAAAGGTCTTCCTTTTGCCGTTGGTTCACCCTCCAATGGCCGCCGCTGCAGCCGGCGCACCGCGCTGATCCTGGCAGGAGCCAGGAGCCAGGTGCTTTTTCCTGGTCTCCCATGGGGTGCAGGGCCCAAGCACCTGGGCCATCCTCCACTGCACTCCCTGGCCATAGCAGAGAGCTGGCCTGGAAGAGGGGCAACCGGGACAGAATCCGGCGCCCCGACCGGGACTAGAACCCGGTGTGCCGGCGCCGCAAGGTGGAGGATTAGCCTATTGAGCCACGGCGCCGGCTTAGACCAAAAATTTTTTAAAGTTTTTTATTTTCATTATATTTGAAAGGCAGAGAGACAAGTTTTCCAGTCGTCTAGTTCATTGCCCAAAGGCTCCCAAGAGCCAGACCGAAGCCGGAATCCAGGAATCTAGTGTGTGTCTCCCATGTCCCTGCAGCCACTCAGGGTGCACACGAGCAGGAAGCCCGAATCAGAAGTGGAGGAGCAGGACTGACCCAGGCACTCCCAGGCGGTGCCTTAACCACTGGACAAAATATCTGTCTTAAGATTTCTTTTTTTTGCCTACAGCTTTTCTTCCATCTCTGCCTGGCTCATTTCCTGGCTGACTTCAGTGAGGCAGGTCTTTGTCACTGGTCCTTGTCAGCTGTGCATCAGGAGCATCCTCAGGCTCGCTCTGTTGGTGGCGCATCCGGTGCCTGTAGGGTTTCCTTCCATACGCACTTGTGCCTCATCCGCGTCTAGACCTCCTCCAAGTGGTCAAACTTTGGTTCTCTTTCGTGATGAACGTTCTCTGTGCGGCTTGTGTGTGTTCACCCAGTGTCGCAACATCAGAAGGAAACAGGGGAGTGGTGTGACCTGGCACGTCATTAATGCATAGCCTTTTTATCTGCTTTTGAAGTGGTTTAAAGTCCTCCCCTCAGATTTCTCGAGTCTCTTTGCTACTCTGCCACCATCTGTTGTCTGTTCTCTGTGTTTTAGTCTGTAGAAGGAAGTCGATCTGTTAGGATCACCACGTTCCTATGTCCCTGGGCCTGAGTGGGTATGTGAGAGCCCTAGCGTCCTGTCAGTGCTCGGACGATGGAGTTTTGTCTTTCCCAGCCTTTTTCCCCAAGGAGTCCCATCAGCCAAGCTTGGAGCCCACTGATGCTCTGTCTGGGATTTTAGGTATTAGGCAAAACAGAACAGGAGGAGCACGTCAGAATCTCCAGGGGTTCGGCAAGTATGATGGCCTGTTGGTGGCATTGATTTCCTCCACTTGTCAGAGTAGCGCCAGGACAGTGACCTTTTGTGGTCAGAGCCCTATGGGGGACAGACCTCACATCCTGCCTCGCACTTGGCATGGCCACGGAGGCATGCTCTCAGCTGACCGTGGGGTTGGAGATAGCAGTCCTCACCTGCAGTCGGGTGCTGGCGTGAACGAGCAGCTGGATGGAGAACTGGTTTCTGGCGCTGCCTCGTAGCCCAGGCAGGTCCCTGGCAGTGACAGCACGAAGGTCGTAGGGACCTCAGACGAGACTTGGCTCCGGGTCCAGGAGCAGCTTAGAAAAATGGAGTCAGGGATTGAGCAACTCCCTTGTGGCTTTCAAAGAAGACCCTTGAGCAAGCGTGTTCCGGGCTCCGGCAGGAACCACAGCTGTCCGTTGGGTGCCAGGGGTTCCAGCCTCCCACTGGCAGGAGGGGCGATGCCGGTCACGCATACCTGAGCCAGGCCCTCCTCAGCTAACTTTTTTGCCTCTTGTGACCTCAGCACTGCTGTTGTGTATATTCTACATGTGAGGAAACTGGAGCTCAACAGGAACTGGTAACTTGTCCTAGGTCACAGTGCCAAGAAGTCCTGGACCGTGGCGTGAGTGGGGGCACCTAGCCCTAGCGCCACCCTCGCATCTGCCTTTAGGGCCCACGGGCCTGAGTATGGAACGCTTGCCCCAGGTCTCAGCCTTCAGGGAGCCACTGCTGCTGCTCTCTCCCTGCTCACTGACCCTTTCTCTTTGCTCTCCAGGCGGCTTCTGTTCTTGACGTCAGATACGCCTCTGCCTCCTGAGAAACGCTGGTGGCTCTGCACACTGGGTGTGGACTGCTGTGCTGTCCAGGAAATCAGGTATTACGACATCACCTCGCCATCTGCATCACTTCTCTGTGGACAAGCAGCTATTACCAAAAAGGCACACACTCCCAGGCCTCTGCTGCATCTGCCTTAATTCCCTGCTCGGTCCTCGATGGCGGCACCACTTCCCAGAGAGCCCTGTCGCCTCTCAAACGCTGCCTGCGTGCTGGGACTCCCACCGCCCGCACTCCTCCTGGGGCCCGGGCTGCACCTCCGCAGTCGGAGCGCCTCCCGGTCAGCAGCTTCAGAACGGGCGGTCTCCTCAGAAGGCACGGCTCTGCTCCCGCATGGCCTGCGCGTCTGCTCTCTGCACAATGTCATTTTCGGAGTGACTGAGACCCTGTTGGCCTTCTAGAAAGTTTCTCTTGTTCTTTGTGAGCAGCCAGTGGCGCGGCGTCACACTTCTGTGGCCGTCATAGTGTGTCGGCAGACTGCAGCGTGCCCTGTGTCGTGCCAAGGTCTGACAGATCTCGCATTGCCCCACATGTAGGGTGTCATGATGGTCTCTGCGTTTAGTTGGCTTAAATCTCTGCCCTCCTCCTCCTTCCCGAGGGGTCCAAAGCTATCCATAGCAGCAGCCCTTGGGCGTCTGGCTGGCGGGAACGCGAGCCAGTGCTTTCTGCCTTCAGCTTTCAGCCCCATCTCTTCCTGATGCCCGACCGCCACCACCACTCAACTCCAAGAGATTCGGTCCCTGCCCCTCTACCTGGTGCTGGTACATCGGACTCGGTGCCTTCTCCTCTGGCAACCACGTTACCACCCTCTTCTGTTCTAGCGCCTCATTTCTTCTGTAAGGTTTATTGCTTGCCAAAGATGACATCACTGAGATTAGGAGACAGGGGAGAGCTTCTGCAGTTTCTAGCAGAGTGCACATTTTGAATGTGGGTTAGCTCGTAAATGCTGTTAGGATCGCTGGGGACGGTTTTACAAAAGCTCCGTGTGGTCTGCACCGTCGCCCTGGTCTGCCTGGCCCGCTCCGTGCCCTCCGTGCGTCCTTCATGTTCAGTGTGACTGCACCACACCCCCCTCTCTTCTAGTATTAGCACAGGAAAGAGAAGTGATCGATGTGTCGGTCTCACGACAGCACGATGAAAAGACACTCTACAAAGTGGTATGGGATGCCTTTTGGTTCGATTGGGAACACGTAGAATTTTCTGGTAAATGTTGTGAGACATCAGCTTCACCTCTGCTCTCAGACCGTGGGCCTGCCGGGGGCTGTGTGTGGAGCACACATCCCACCATAGCCCGCCCCGCACTAGTGTGTTAAAGTAGCTTTTGTTGTTTGCATCAAATACTTTTTTCTGCTTTCAATACCAAAAAGAAAAAAATGCAGATGCTTTAAGGCATAACCAGAATTCTCAAGAATTTTAAATATGCAATTAGATGTGCTGTGTTTTGACTCCACGCACCTTGCTCTTTGTTTTTATAAGTCAGCTGATTTTCTCTTTAGAAAGAGGGCCAGCTAGAAACCTTAAGTTTTTCGGAATTGTGCATTCTTTTTTAGAAGTTTGGAGAAAGGTCACTCAATGGGGAGAGGACAGTGGACTTTCCTGCCTCTCGCCACCTTGTTCCTGCACGAGGCGTCTGTTGGGCCAGGAAAGCCTGTGTTGAGCAGCTTCAGGAGGCCCCAGCTCACTGTTCGTACCTGGTGACAGGGTAGCAAGGTACCACTAGTACCAGGGTAGGGCGGCCTGTGTCACCGGAAGCCTGCGGGGTGACTGGAAGCCGGCAGGGCAGACGTGGAGGGAGCCGGCCTGCGTCAGGGGACCCGGAGGCGTGGACTGAAGCCATAGGTCCCGTCCTGTTCAGCAGAAGCCTCCAGCAGTTGCTGCAGTGGGTTCCTCCCTCTGCCAGCAGCTGTTGTCCCTGCTCACACCCAGGCTCTTCCCTGGGGACTGGGTCCGCTCTGGCAGCACCTGGAGGCTCAGTGCCTGTCCCTGGGCAGTATGGCAAGTAGAGCGACAGTGCCGGCAGTCCCCTGTCTCTGCACGACCCTGTCCTTGGCGCTTGAGATCACAGCAGCCGACTCCAGGCTCCCCGAGAGCGCGTGCGGTCCTGCCACTGAGGGGAAGAGGTGCTGTGCCCGCCTGCCTGCCGTAGTTGCTTCCTGAACAAGATAGCACTGTGTTTTAGACTTCTTTTCTTTACACTGTCCTTGCAATGATGTAAATGCGAGAAATCACTTAGCTTAAAAAGCTAAATGGTTTGGTCTTATTTATGTGAAGACTTTTTAACATATCAAGATTAGGTGCATTGGCAGGTAGTGTTTGGGGTTGATGACTGCTTCAGATGGAATGTTCACGTAAGCATTGTCTTCTTTAAAATTATCAATGTGAATGTCATAATTATATATTTTTGTGGGAAATTTCTCCTAAGTATAAGTTATTGTGCAAAGTATAGTAACATTGACGCAAATAATAGTTTAACTTTTAGTTTAGAAACCCTAAAAGATATAAATTGTGTTGCATATGCATTAAAAGTTTGTTTTATTTAATTTTATGTAGATGTGTAAAATGTTAGGTAAAAGTTGTTTTCACTTTTCCATTTAAACACCTTTTTACTTGAATACCGTGTTGACTGGTCTGCGACCGTGATCCGCTCAGTAACAGCTCGGGTGACACCAGTGGTGGCGCGCAGGCGGGGCCGGGTAGGCAGGAGCCAGGGCTAGTGGCTTGCACCCCTTGCCTTGTCTTGGCGGGTCTGTCGAGACGCCATCCTCACGGTGACTGGTGGCTCCGCCTGTAACACCCTTTGACGGCCACAAACTTGTAATCGAGACACGAAGGTGAAAAGCAGCTGAGTTTTCAAATCTTGCTGTGGTGGACGACTCTGCAGCTTTCTGTTCCTCTAAGTTCCTCAAATGCCACACGCCACTGTCAGCGTGTTCCTTGTCACTTTAAATTCCAACAATGCCCTGTGTTTGTCTTTCTAAATAGCAGATGTACTCTTGGTATAATTGCACACCAAAAATAAGCCAAACAGTGCATTACACTAACTGGACCCTGCTTTTCCGTGAGCGAAGGAAGGACGGAGCCAGCTTCCACGAGAGCCACTTTCCCTCGCGTCCAGCCTGTTGCTCAGTGTCGCGACCCAAGACCCAGCTCCCCCTCGGGTTGACTCCCGGGAGCCGGGCGGCCTGGCTCGCTGGCCTCGTGCCGCGCGCGGCCGCGCCCTGGGTCTGCGGTTCTCCCAGACTGCGGTGAAGCACAATCGCAGCTACAGTCAGAAGAAGGAAGGTCAGTCCAGTCTATGCACGTTGTAAATAGTGAGTGTTTACAGGCGCCGCCTCGAGACGAGATCTGTACTGGAGTGGATAGGATCCCATTATGTAGACTTACCAATTTTGCTAAGTGCTTTTTAGATTGCTTAAAATTTTTTCAAGATTTTAAAAGATGTATAAGGTTAAGTTTGCAAATATAATGGAAATGCTGTATATCTTTTGAAGTGATAAAATCCACGTTGGAATTTTAAAGAAAATACATTGTAATAATGCCGTTGTAAGTAATATTTTAATGTCTGCCTGTTTTCTACTTCAGCACACTCATTGTGGTGAACGTTCATAGCATTATAATTGCTTAGCCATTGAATGATAACATTTGTTAGTGGAGATTAGAAACTTTATTTGTGAAAATCTGCAGAGTTCATTTTCTATTTCCAGTATTTGCTGAAGTTAAATAAAAATTTTCAAGCCATTGCAGTAACAGATGCGAAATGAGAGCGCCTTCTGCACGCCGGCTCCAGCCAGGCTCCCCAGCCCTGCCGCAGAGGAGGGGAGGGGGTGCATGGCGGGGTTCCTGCAGGCGTCAGCCCACTTGCCCTAGACCCTGTGGAAACAGCGACTCCCTCTGAGCCATCAGCGTTGCCCGCACTGTGTTGTCCTCCACGCGTGCTTGGCGTCCTGTGCGATGCAGGGGCCACCGTGTTTGTGACAGTTGGGCTTCACTGCAATGGGTCAGGGAGATGAATTTTCAGTAGTTTCTCTTTTTTCTTTCTCTCTTTTTTTTTCCAGCATAGCCAGGCTTTGACTTGACCTTTGGAGGCTGGTCTGCCCCTGGCCCCTGGACTGTGGTCTCTGGCTAACCAGGAGTGGCCCCGTCCTAGCGTCTGTGACGTTCTCTTTCTGAGTGGGAATGGAGGATTTAATTAGATTACTGCTATGAAAGCCCGTGTCCCAGATGCGCATGCCCCAGACAGAATGGACAGTTGGTGGATGGACTGCGTCCCGCGGCAGGGCTGGCTGCGCAGAGCTGACGCGGTAGAGGAAACAGCCTCTTCCCAGGCCAGCAGTGCCTCAAGAGCGTCTGGGAGGGAGACCCGGGCTGCCTGTGTCCTACAGAGCACCTGTCCTGGAGCCAGGCTTGCAGGAGGGGCGACATCTCCTGGCTTAGCTGGAGCGGCCACCAGGATCTGTCCTAGGGAGCTGGATTGTAGTGGAGAGCAGGGAGAGCAAGTGCCGTGGCAGACTCTGGGCTTCCTACCAGGAGACGGGAGGGAGAAGGAAAGGATGGGGGGGCAGGGCCGACCTGCGGCGCCTGCATCCATGTGGGTGCGGTTCAATCCCTGCCGCGTTACTCCCATCCAGCTTCCTGCTGATGTAGCGCAGAAGCAGCAGCAGACCTCCCGGGTGCTCGCTCCCTGCCACCCACGTGGGAGACCTGGGTGGAGCTCCAGACTCTCGGCTTCGGCCTGGCCCAGCCCTGGCCTCTGCAGCCATTTAGGGAGTGAATTAGTGATTGAAAGTCAATCTCTGGCCGGCACCGCGGCTCACTAGGCTAATCCTCCGCCTAGCGGCGCCGGCACACCGGGTTCTAGTCCCGGTCGGGGCGCCGGGTTCTGTCTCAGTTGCCCCTCTTCCAGGCCAACTCTCTGCTGTGGCCAGAGAGTGCAGTGGAGGATGGCCCAAGTGCTTGGGCCCTGCACCCCATGGGAGACCAGGAGAAGCACCTGGCTCCTGCCATCGGATCAGCGCGGTGCACCAGCCGCAGCGGCCATTGTGGGGTGAAGCAATGGAAAAAGGAAGATCTTTGTCTCTCTCTCTCACTGTCCACTCTGCCTGTCAAAAAATAAAAATAAAAAATAAAAAATAAAAAAAAGAAAGTCAGCCGGCGCCACGGCTCAATAGGCTAACCCTCCACCTGGCAGCGCCGGCACACCGGGTTCTAGTCCCGGTCGGGGCGCCGGATTCTGTCCCAGTTGCCCCTCTTCCAGGCCAGCTCTCTGCTGTGGCCCGGGAGTGCAGTGGAGGATGGCCCAAGTGCTTGGGCCCTGCACCCCATGGGAGACCAGGAGAAGCACCTGATCCTGCCATCGGATCAGCGCGGTGCGCTGGCTGCAGCGCGCCAGCTGTGGCGGCCATTGGAGGGTGAACCAACGGCAAAGGAAGACCTTTCTCTCTCTCTCACTGTCCACTCTGCCTGTCAAAAAAAAAAAAAAAAAAAAAAAAAAAGTCAATCTCTGTCTCTTGTCTGTCTCTCTCTCTGCCTTTCAGAAAAAAAGATGGGGAATGAAAGGTCATGCCTAAGATGGACAGTTGTCAAGGGTCCACTGCCTTGAGCTGGGGGGGCAAGGGAGGTGTCTAGCCTGGCACGACTTGAGTGTGTGGTAGCGCAGCTGGGCGGGGGACAAGTCACGGGGCTTGAAGGCAAGGCCTCTGACTAAGGGAGAAGGATTCGTGTGTCTCTGAGGGTCACCTCTTGTGTCTTACTCCACACGGTCTTGGCCCCCGCTGCAGCCCTGGCTTTCAGGTGTGTGCTCCCACATGGGAGGCCACACTAGACCGCGGATGTGCAGTCCCCTGGGCCACCCTCCGAGCTGTGCCGCAGTCAGCCAGCCCGCTCAGCACTGCAGCTTTGTACGTGTCCCTAACCTGTCTCACTTCCTTTTTTTTTTTTTTTTTTTTTTCCCTTTTTGACGGGCAGAGTGGACAGAGAGAAAGGTCTTCCTTTGCCATTGGTTCACTCTCCAATGGCTGCCTCGGCCAGTGCGCTGCGGCCAACGCATCGCACTGATCCGAAGGCAGGAGCCAGGTACTTCTCCTGGTCTCCCATGGGGTGCAGGGCCCAAGCACTTGGGCCATCCTCCACTGCACTCCCGGGCCACAGCAGAGAGCTGGCCTGGAAGAGGAGCAACCAGGACAGAATCTGGCACCCCGACCGGGACTAGAACCCGGTGTGCCGGCGCCGCAGGTGGAGGATTAGCCTAGTGAGCCGCAGCGCCGGCACCTGTCTCACTTCTGCCTCCCCTCTCCCATTCCCTGTGATCACATTTAAAGTTGAACCACTGGACACAAGCCCTCACGCCCTTGTGGAATCTGGGCCAGGCCAGCACATGCACATGGGACCCGTTTCTCTGCTCGCTGTCAGGCCTGGTCATCGTGGTGTCTTCTGCTGAAGGGGTTCTTTTGGAGAGCCTCGACTGCTGATCCCGCAGGAATGGTGACAGCGCCGCTGTTCAACTGCCAGTTGTGTGGCTTCCTGTCAGCCTTACGTCCAGCGCGCGCAGACACTTGAGAGCTGGCGTGCAGCTCAGGCTGCCGGCCGGGGGCCGTGAGCTCTGACGGGCCGCCTCTGCAGCTGCTCCCAGCTCGGGGCGTGGAGCTAAGACTTGGGCCAAGACTAGTTTGTGGGTGGTCCTGACATCCTCTAAGACATAACCAAAGTACCTGGTCTAAAGGGCAGACGGTAAAGAGTTGGCTCCCTGTCTTCTGACCCTTCCTCTCTGCCAGCAGCTGCTGCCAGTCCAAGACAGTCGACGTGGGTGTGCACGTGGTCTTGGCGCACGCACACAGCACACTGCACACACTGCTCTGGGCCTTGCTTGTTGCTGACAAGCCTGTGTCTCCATCTTTCTGTGTTAGCAGGGCCAAGTTGCTTATTCTTTCCCGCTGGCCTCATGGTGGTCCAGGTACAGCTGTAGCCGACATCCATGGCCGGGCCTCACGGTGTCAGTGTGCCGTCAGCTTCCTGGTTTTGTCCACGCGCTGCTGCGGTTGTGAGATGAATACCGAGGACTGGTGTTTCTGGACCGAGAGATGTGTCCATTTGTTGAGATTTGATGCCCACCACCCAGCTGCCTTTCGCAGGGGCTGCGCTGCGGCCGTTTCCACTTCTGATGCTGTGGTTGGAGGGCCCTCGGGTGGGCAGGCTGCCTGTGAGTGCCCCGAGGTCAGGACTGCCAGCATTCCCTGGGTTCCCAGAGCCAGTGACGATAGGATCCAAGGCTGGCTGAAGGAACGGGAACTCGGATGCATGGAGGAGGAAAAATAAATGTCTGCCGGCTTTGGGCTGGAGGGTCGGGGCCCCGAGAGGACTGACATCTGACTCCCAGCAGCGGGGGCCAAGGTTGGCGATGGATGGATAGCCAGAGAGGCCTGAGCAAATCCTGCGGTCAGCCATGTCGGTTGTGGCTGCCCAGTTGCCCGGAGACGAGGTTTAAGCTGAAGGTGTGCTCCCGGTGGGCTTCAAGGAGGCTGGGGTCTGGATCCCGGCTTTTGCGTCCTCTCCTTCCCGCCTGTACTCGGTGCCCCTCTGCTCCCGCCCCCAGCCTGCCTGTCACGGAGCTGGCTGGCCAATCCCTGGGAGCAAGTGGACAGACGCCTTCCGCGGAGCCGCAGGCGGGGCTGCCAGGAGCCGCTGAGAAGCGGGACGCTGTCCAGGAGGTGACGGGAAGGAGCAGCTGCCAGCCCGGGCGTGGGGTGCACCTCCCTGCGCCCTGTGGGTTAGGGCCCCCAGCACTGTGAGCAGGTGAGAGGGCTGTGGCGGCGAGGAATGGATGGGTGGGGTGCAGTGCACCCTGGGACGCGAGGTTCAGGCTGCAGAGAAGGATGGAGCCTGGGTGCCGCCTGCGTCTCCCGGCTCGCGGGCCCCTCAGCGGAGGAAGCTACAGGCTTGGAAGGAGAGTCTGAGCTCTTACTGGGAGGCTTGGACACCCCCTTCTCTTCCAGGGCTGACCGCAGAGACCACCTGGAAGCCCCGCCCACACTCTGCCCGGGATGGAGAGGGCACAGCTGTGCAGGCAGCCCAGGCCAGCAGCAGCAGCGTCTTGCTGCCCCCACGCCAGGGGCACACCGCGGCCTGTGCATCAGCGCCTTTTTCAGAACTGCAATGCTCTCCCTACTGGTCCTTCTTCCTCCGCGCCACACCGTCGTCGCCTTCCCGCAGCGGGCCGCAGTGGCCTCGGGCTGGAGTATTTTCCAGCTCTGTGAAGCCAGATCCTTCCTGGCTAGAGCCGGGGGCTTGGGTTACGGCCCTGAATGAGTGACGTTAGGCAAGGGGCTCCCTCCCTGTCCCTCTGGGTGCCCTGGTGAGGTGACCGCCCAACCCCCTCCCAAATGACAGGTAAATCGCTGAGAGAAGAGGGTAACGAGCTGTCGTTGAAGGAAACACTGATTTTTTATTTTTTTTATTTTTTATTTATTTATTTATTTATTTATTTATTTTTTGACAGGCAGAGTGGACAGTGAGAGAGAGAGACAGGTGAGAAAGGTCTTCCTTTGCCGTTGGTTCACCCTCCAATGGCCGCCGCGGCCGGCGCGCTGCGGCCGGCGCACCGCGCTGATCCGATGGCAGGAGCCAGGAGCCAGGTGCTTTTCCTGGTCTCCCATGGGGTGCAGGGCCCAAGCACCTGGGCCATCCTCCACTGCACTCCCTGGCCACAGCAGAGGGCTGGCCTGGAAGAGGGGCAACCGGGACAGAATCTGGCGCCCCGACCGGGACTAGAACCCGGTGTGCCGGCGCCGCTAGGCGGAGGATTAGCCTAGTGAGCTGCGGCGCCGGCCAAAACACTGATTTTTTAAAGATGCTCGGAGAAGTGAAGGCAGGCATGGAGACAGCCGAGACGCGCGGACAGCGTGAAAGACCGACAAAGGTGCAGGAAGCTGAGCGACCCGAGAGTGGCCGTAGAACTGGGCTGGCCTTGCCCCGCAGCAGGTCAGGGGCTGCTTGGGTCTCCTGCATCGCGTGGCACGGTGTCTGGGCTCAGTGCCGGCTCCTCTGCTTCCAGGCCGTCCTCCTAGCGGTGCACGTGCCAGGAGGCAGCAGGTGACGGCTCGCGTCCGTTAGTCCCTGCCACCCACACGGGAGGCCTGGGCACAGGTCTGCCCTCTGGCTTCAGCCTGGTCCTGCCCTGGCTGGTGCAACCGTTTGGAGAGTGAACCAGTGGATGGGAGGCGGATCTCGTTGTCTCTCTGCCTTTCAAATAAATCTTTAAAAAGTGCATATGTCTTAAGTAGAAATTCACGAGAGGGATTCAACAGCAGACTGGAGGAGTCACAAGAAAGAACAGGAAGATGGGAAAAGGGAAACCGCGGAATCCGAGGAACAGGAGAGAAGCGTGCCCGGAGCCTCCGCAGCCGCCGGCAGGCGCGTGCGTCTCGGCAGTCGTGGAGGGAAGCACGGGATGTACCGGCAGAGGGATTCTTTGAAGGAATAACAGGCCTTGACTTCAGAGTATGGTGGACGACATGAATGGAAATGCTCACACAGATCAAGGCCGGCACCAAGAGCCACCCCATGAGGCCAGAAAACCAAGCCCACGAAGCTCCTTGGGGGCGGGAGCGCAGAGCGGCCTGGCAGCTGCAGGTGCCGGGGAGGGCTCATCGCAGACCTTGTGCCCAAAAGCACAGACTGCAGCTGAGAACCCTGTGCGGATGCTGATGAGGCCCCCGTGCACTGGAACCGCCTTCGGCACACCCGCAGCCCGCTCTAGTCTGCTTGCCGTCGGGTGCCGCTGCCCCGCATCTCCTGAGAGTCCTGTGCCCCCACAGCCATCGCAGGGAGATTTTATTGAATGGCTCGCTTCCACAGCACCATCAAGCAGAAAAGCAGCAGGCCGTCCTAAGCCAGCAGTAAAGACCAGAGCAAGCGACAGCCCGCGGTCACTGAAGCGCGCCCGTAGCACCACTCTGTTTTCTTCAGCAGTCGAGAGACATTTTTAAAATTTACTTTAAAAATAAAGATGTATTTATTTATTTGAGAGGCAGAGGCAGAGAGACAGAAAGAGAGGCCTTCCATCCTTTGGTTCACTCCCCAGATGACCCCAGCAGCTGGTGCTGCGCCAATCTGAAGCCAGGAGCTTCTTCCAGTCTCCCACGTGGGTGCAGGGGCCCAAGGACTTGGGCCATCTTCCATTGCTTTCCCAGGCCTCAGCAGAGAGCTGGATCGAAGTGGAGCAGCTGGAACTTGAACCAGCACCCATATGGGATGCTGGCACGCAGACAGCAGCTTTACCCACTACGCCACAGTGCCAGCCCCTAGAATATACTCTTAAGTATGATTGAGGCTGGCATAGTGGTTGAAGCCACCGCCTGCGGCACCAGCATCCCCCGTGAGCTCCTGTTCCAGGCCTGGCTGCTGCTCTCTGGATCCAGCTCAAGCGCTTGGGCCCTGCACCCGAGTGGGAGACCCAGAGGAAGCTCCCGGCTTCGGATGGGCGCAGCTCCGGCCTTTGTGGCCATCTGGGGTGTGAATCAGCGTAGAAGACCTTTCTGTTTCTCCCTCTCTCTCTAACTACCTCTCAAATAAATAAATAAATCTTGGTTTTTAATTTCACATTCCTTTTGGAACGTGAGCTAATAGGCGTATGTGGTGGCACACAGTATCAGCAGGTGTAATTTTGTGACATCAGGGACTGAGGAGTGGGGATGGAGCTGGAATTCAATAGCAGGAGAACAAATAACCTTGTTGTACAAAAGGAAAGAAGACAGGCACAGGCTTTGCTCATGGTCCAGGGGCCGCAAGTGTGCGGACCAGTGCTGGGTGTTCCCTGTCTGTCGCCAGGGAAGTGCAGGCTGGAGCCCCAGGCCTCACTTCGCACCTGCAGGATGGCAGCCATGGGCGGGAAGTGAGTCTAGAGCCAGCACAGTACACAGCCAGAATGTGGGAGGCGGCAGCAGTGTCCACTGCAGCCCTGTCCAGTCACCCAGGGGGCGTGTCCACTGTGCCCCGCCTTTAAAGGAAGGTCTGCAGCGGCATCAGGCGCAGCAGGTTAAGCCACTTGGGACACCTGCATCCCGCATCAGAGTGTTGGTCCGAGCCCTGGCTGCTCCACTCCTGATCCAGCTCCCTGCCATTGACTTTGCCTCAAATAATATCTTAAAAATGTGGTTTAGGGCCAGCGCTGTGGTGCAGTGGGTTAACGGCCTGGCCTGAAGTGCTGGCATCCCATGTGGGCACCGGTTTGAGTCCTGGCTGCTCCGTTTCCAATCCAGCTCTCTACTATGGCCTGGGAAAGCAGTGGAGGATGGCCCAGGTGCTTGGGCCCCCGCACCCTCGTGGGAGACCCGGAGGAAGCTCCTGGCTCCTGGCTTCAGATCGGCGCAGCTCTGGCCGTTACAGCCAATTGGGAAGTGAACCAGCAGGTGGAAGACACTCTCTCTCTCTCTCTCTCTCTCTCTCTCTTTCTCTCTGTCTCTTCTCTCAGTAACTCTTTCAAATAAATAAATTAACTAAAAAGGTGACTTGTAGTGAGTTTATAATTTTACTCTGCCTCCCACCTTGGTGTCCTCTGGCGATCCATTTTTAAATAGGAGTTTAGTTTTCTCACACCAGAAGCGTGGCTTGGTCGCCCCTGACCAGCAGGTTTCTGTGCCATACCTACTCAAGCGGCTGCAGCATGGCCCGAGGTAAAACTTGGCGGCTGGCAACGTGGCATAGCAGGTTAAGCTGCCACCTGTGACGCCAGCATCCTGCATCGGGTGCTTCCCAGCTTCTAACTGCGATCCCCACTCGGCTGCCTGCCGTGGCCTGGGGAGGCAGCAGTAGCGGTCCAGGTCCTTGAGCCCCTGCACCCGCGGGAGACCGGGATGGAGTCCCAGCCTCTGGTTCCAGGCTGGCCCAGCCCTGGCTGTTGCAGCCGTTTGGGGAGCGGAATCTGCAGATGGAGACCTCGCCCTTGCTCTCCTTTTCAAATAAATAAATTACTTTAAACCAAACAAACAAGAAAGAGAAAAACCTAGAGGTGGGCCGTATGTAGCACAGTGGTTTGGCCACTGCTCGTGTGGTCCAAATCACATGACCAAGTCCTGGGCTGACGTCCCAGCTCCACTTTGCTGGTAATGGGCACCCGGGTGGCGGTGCTGATGGCCCAGGTAGCTGGGTCCCTGCCGTTACATGGGACACCCAGGTTGATTTCCAGGCTCCCGGCTTCAGCCTGGCCCAGCCCTGGGTGGGAATTCTGGTTATGTGTGTCTTTCCCACTTCCTTTGTCATTTTCAAATAAAATATTTAAATCAGACCACTAAACTTGAAAAACATTTTACAGTTTATTTTCGTTTTATTTGAAACAAAGTCAGTCGGGACTCTGCCACCCATGGGAGCGGCCTGGGTGGATTTTCCAGCTGCCGGCTGCGGCCTGTCCTGGCCCAGCTCTCGGGCATTTGAAGCAGTGGATGGGAGATTTCTTGTGCACGCACGCGCTTGCTTGCTCTCTGAAATAAATAAAAAATGGGCGCTGAGGCCCAGCCGCGTCCATCAGGAATGCGCACAAGATCATCTCTGCCTTTCAGATGAACTGCATTCAGTAAAATGCACCTATCGGAAGGCTTTGGTTTTATAATTGATTTAAGGCTTACGGCAAAACTGAGGGCCAGAGCTCACCTCCATGCCCCGTCCAGAGGCGCGGAGCGCGGCTCTCGGCTCTCGTGTCCCGCAGGACCTCTGCCCTGATGGCCCTGCCCGCCACGGTGGCTCTCGGCGGGCGGGAGCTGGCATCTGGCCCACGAGCCCTGAGGTGGAACGTGAGTCCTGAGCTGCAGGCCTCCCAGCAGGAGGGACACGGTCTCCAGGCCTACCTTTTTCCTCATTCCCCCACGTGGATGGGTGTGGTGTGTGTGCTGCTGGTGTTAGGAACCCAAGTGCTTGGATGAGACCTGGATGGAGTTCCTGGCTTCAGCCTGGCCCAGCCCTGGCTGTTGAGGGCATTTGAGGAGTGAATCGGCACAAGCAGCACTCTGTCTCAAAGGGGGGGAGGGATTCCTGCCCTTGAACCTCATATTCCACGCCGTGGCTGGCACCCTGCACATCTCCACGGCGCACAGGGCTCCGCTCGCTGGCGCTGTGCCCACCTTCTCCACAGGAGGGAGGGGAGAGACCTCACTGTGGCTTTGATCGCTGCTTGTTGGTGATCGAGGTACGTTATTGAACAAGAAACTGGCACAGGCAACCGTCCAGGGAAGGAGGAGGCTACTGGCGCCTGGGCAGGGAGGCCGTGGGCTTGGGGGCCCGGCAGTCTGCCCAGTGTGCCAGATGTGCCCTGGCCTTGTATCTGGATGTCATGGTGAGGACAGAGGGCTTCAGGGACACCCTGCCCCTGTGCATCCGTCCCCCCCCCGCCCCCGTGTGGGGCTCATGGGAATCTTGCGGCTGCCGACTGAGGGCAGGACCAGCGCCTCAGCCTTTGCTGTCCCTCGCTGCAGCCCTAGAGGGTGCTCACAGGTACTAGACAGACAGTGGCCTGCCGGGGACAGGGCTGGGCTGTGGTCACGTGCTCAGCCCCTAGCTCTGCACCTCCCGGCCTGGGCTGCCCTCTGCCCGGTTCCCGGGTGCCTGGCACTGGGGGTCTTTGTGCTGGGACACGATCCCTGGCAGCACGGGGGACAGTCGCGAGGTGTGATTTTGAAAACAAGCGGTCCGTGTCAGAGTACGGCCCCCCTCCGTCCAGACGCTGGCTGCCTGGCTCCCTGGCTGCTGTGTTGGGGTGACTGGACCTGTAGCCTGCAGAGCTTGTTGCTTCTGAGCCGTTGTGGACGGAGGAGCCACAGACGGGTCTTCCCAGCTGTCCCGGGCACAGGTGCGCCTAGAGAGGCCTTGGCCTCAGACTGGAAGACTCGCCGCTCTCGGGCCTCTGGCCCACTTCATGCCCTCCTCACCCTGCTGGCCTGCCCAGGGGACCTGAGCCAGAGGCCACGTCCAGCCACCCGCCCCCTGCAGCACACCCCGTGGCACGGCGCCCACTGTGGGTGGAGGCAGTGCCCATACGTTAAGGACTGGGCCTGGACAGGCCTCGGCAGGTGTAGCAGGGCCCCCGCTCCAGCTCTGAGGCCCAGGCCCTGTCCTGGGGGCGCGGGGGGCTCAGCCCTCGAGCCTGGCCTGGCCTCTCATCCGGGACATCCTGGAGCTTCCCTCCTTCCCCCCTGCATCTGAGTTGCAGGGTCCCCGGTCCTCCCCTGTGGTCTTTCCTGCACCCCACCCTGCCAGCAGGCCCCCAGCTGGGTGGGGCACCCCACGTCCATTGCTCTGGGGTCTGGCTCCCTCCTGTTCAGTCACCTGCTGTGTGTCCACGTGCAGTGGGTCCATTATTTTTAGCACCCTTGGCTCCTCCCAGCTTCTCTGCCCTGGAGACGTCCTTTCCAAGACGGCCAGACCGTGGCCGGGGCCGTCAGGCGCCCACAAGGCCTGGGTGAGAGGCCACCAGACTCCTGCAGCAGAAAGCGGCCCTGCTTCCCAGCCATGCCTCTGCACTTTCCCCCAGCCGCTGGCCCCCACCCGAGAGTCCCTGTGCTGAGGCACATGTGTGCACTGCCACCCCTGCAACCCCAGAGGGCGGCCAGCTCTGGCCAGGCACCGACATGCACCAGCTGCGCCCCACGCCATCACGGCAACAGCTGTGAGCAGACAGGAGCCCCTCCTGTTCTATGTGTATGGATGCAACCCAGGCAACCGCCTGCAGGTGCTGGGCGCCGGGGCTGGGGGGCGTGAGGGGAGGACGGTGGCCACGGGTCGGTGCCTGGCCTGAAAGGCCCAGTGCCCCGGTGCACGGGCCCTCTGAGTGCCGGGAGCAAGCTGGCAGTCTTTCTGGCTGATCGTTGTTTGTTTTCCCAGAGCAGGTGGGGGCAGGGCCCTCTCCCATCCATTATCACGGCGACAGTGAGGCGCCGGCGCGTGCAAGGCAGAACATTCTGGTTTTGCTTGAATTAGCCAGGGAACAGCAGAGCATAGTTTGAAATATCTGAATATCTGTGGCTGTGCAAACGCAGACTCAACTAATAATAATCAGCAAATCCACAGGAATTGCATCAATAGTTAACAAATAGCAGTAGTAACAGCACACCAGGAATCCGAGCCCAGAGGGTGTGGTCCGGCACCTGCGCTTGTCAGCTCCCCACTGTCTCATTCTCCGAGCTTGCAGTGTGTCCCGCCCGGTGCGGGCTGCAGATCTCCCTCTGTCCAAGCCCAGGCCATGATGTGGGCACTTCCTTCTTTTGTTTTTACAGCTATATGTATGTATTGGAAAGAGTTACAGAGAGAAAAGGAAAGACAGATCTTCTATCTGCTGGTTTACTCTGCAGATGGCTGCGATGGCCGGGACTGGGCCAGGCTGAAGCCAGGAGCTCACATCTGGGTCTCCCACGGGGGTGCAGGGGCTCAAGGACTTGGGCCAAACTCCACTGCTTTTCCCCAGCCACTAGCAGGGAGCTGGATCTGAAGTGGAGCTGTTGGGACTTGAACCGGTGCCCGGATGGGATGCTGGCATTGCAGGCGGCAGCTTCACCCACCATACCACTGCACGAGACCCCAGTGGTGGGGCTGTGCAGGCTATCCTTAGACCCCATCCAGGGGAGGAGGTGGGAAACCACAGAGATCATGGTGTGCAACCCAGCGTCCTAAAAGCCAAGGGTCCAGCAGGCAGGTGGTCTGGGGGCAAGGTGGAGACAGGCCAGGGCTACTGTGGATGGCTGATGGCCTGGGCACCTCTGCGGGCACCTGGGGCTTGGCCTCTCCACCTGAGGGGATCCCTCCTGAGACGTCCCGGCTCCTCAGGAGGCCGGCGGCCGGCAAGGGCTCACCAGCGACTCCTGGTCCAGGGGCTGTGGGCTGCCCCTTGGCTGACAAGGCTCCAGTGCTCTCTGCCGCTAGGGGTCCTTCCCGGCTTCAGGGAGCCCGGGGACCCAGAGGGCTGCAGCGACCTCTTGGCTGGTGTGGTCCTGGCACAGGATCCGGCCCTGCCTGGCGCCATCCTCCATGGCTGAGCAGAAAGGGAGGCAGGACGAGGATGCCGACAGGGACCTGGAGCTCCGCCTGGGTCTCCCACGTGGGTGGCAGGGACCCAAGTGCTTGGGCCACCTTCCTGTTCCTCCGCCAGAGCACTAGCAGGCAGCTGCACGGGCAGCAGGGCCTAGAACGGGGCCTGACGCGGGACGCTGGCCCTGCAAGCTGCGGCTCACCTGCGGCGCCACGGTTCCCACCCGCTCTCCGAATCCTGGACGGCGCTGCCTGGGAGGCCTGTGCCCACGTGGAGAGCCTGGGTTGAAGTCTCCTCCGCTTCCAATTTCAGCTTCCTGCTGATGCCACCCTGAGAGGCAGCAGGCGATGGCTCAGGGTCCGCGTCCCCGTCACCCACGTGGGACACCTGCACTGGGTTCCAGGCTCCTAGCTTCAGCCTGGGCCAGTCCTGGCTGATGGGAGTATTGGAGGAGTGAACCATCAGATGGAAGACTCTCTCTCTCTCTCTCTCTCTCTCTCTCTCTCTCTCTCTCTGCTTCTGCTCTCTCTGTGTAACTCAAATAAATAAATAAATTTTTAAAAAATAAAGTAAAATAAAAAATCCAGGGCAGGGCAGCACAGGCCCTTAGCTGAAGCCAAGACTCCGGGCTCTCACCAGGAGCAGTGGGTCAAGTTCCCTGTTGTCACAGCACAGAGCAGGGAAGCCAGTTGAACGCCCCGTGCCATGTGCACCTGCTAAGGGGTATGTGGTGTCACAGGTGCGCACAGGTCGGGGAGTGAGCAGAGGCCAGAAGGGCTAGATTTTGCCTGTGGACTCTGTGTTCCAACCCCAGCCCCACTGGGGCTGTGTGACCCCGGGCAAGTAGCTTCCCCCTCTGGGCTTCAGTGTTCTGGTCTTGCAGAGATGATGGCTGCTACCTGTGGGCTACAGGGAGGCTCATGGGAGAGAATCACAGTGACCACGTGCAGGCCGTGGGTGGCCTGGGGGTCAATGCCACATTCCTAACCTCCTGTGCGAGTTTGAGTCCTGGCCTGGGCCAGCCAGGGCTGCAACCGAGGCTGAGGGTCCAAGGCTGGGGACAGGTTGGGAGGGGGCCGTGGGGCTGTGGCTGGGGGCCTGGAGGAACCCCGTGAGGTTTTGGGACCCTGCTTGGGGTTTTTGGGAGACAGCTCAGAGTTTCCGCGAGAGGGCTGCTGGGCTGCTTCCGGCAGGAGACCCCTCGACTCCGGGGCTGCCCCCACCCGGAAGTTACATGGCTGCCGGGTGCCCTCGGCAAACAGGCAGATAGGCGTGTCTTCCCCTCTTCCCCACAGGCGGCCACCGCTTTGCTTTGCTTTTCTTTTTTCTTTTTTTCTTTTTCTTTTCTTTCTTTTTTTTTGACAGGCAGAGTTAGTGAAGAGAGAGACAGCGAGAAAGGTCTTCCATCCGTTGGTTCACCCCCCAAATGGCCGCCATGGCCGGCGCTGCGCCGATCTGAAGCCAGGAGCCAGGTGCTTCCTCCTGGTCTCCCATGCGGGTGCAGGGCCCAAGCACTTGGGCATCCTCCACTGCACTCCCGGGCCACAGCAGAAAGCTGGACTGGAAGAGGAATAACCGGGACAGAATCCGGTGCCCCAACCAGGACTAGAACTTGGTGTGCCGGCACTGCAGGCAAAGGATTAGCCAATGAGCCGCGGCGCCAGCCATCCACTGATTTTTTTTTTTTTTTAATTTGTTTATTTTGAAAGAGTTACAGAAAGCGGGAGAGGAAGAGAGAGAGAGCTTCTATCCGCTGGTTCACTCCCCAGTGGCTGCAGTGGCCAGGGCTGGGCCAGTCCAGAGCCAGGGACCTCATTCAGGTCTCCTAGCTGGGTGGTAGGGACCCAGCCTCCTGAGCCGTTCCTGCTGCCTCCCCAGGGCGCACGTTAGCAAGAAGATGGGTTTGGGAGCAGAACCCAGACTTAAACCCAGGCATTCAGATACGGGATGCAGGTGTGGAAACCTCGAGGCCAAGTGCCCACCTGTGCCCTGCGCTGTCTGGGCTGTGTCCACTGAGAAGGGCGGCCCGGGGAAGTGTGCCGTGGTCAGGGCAGCCCTGTGAGGTCCCACGAGGGCTGCCCCGGACGGACTTGTTGGGGTCTTCATCCTGCTCTTCCTCGGGGAAGTCTGCTCCTGCCAGGGCGTGCTGGCCCGCTCGCTGTGGCCACCGGGCGCCCAGCAGGACGCTGGCAAGTGAGGGATGGCCGGCCTTCGGGGCGCAGTGTGCGAACAAGGCTGTCGTGTGCACAGCTCAGAGCGCCCACCGAGTGCGTGATGATCCGACAGCTGCACCCTCCAGCACGTTTGGGAAGAGAGAACTTGGATTCTTTAGCTTGCTTCCTCGCTGCTGTCCGACCCCGCGGCCCCACCCCACAGGACATCTCTCATCGCGAGAGACCAGTGGCCCCGGGGAGACCCAACCCAGGGATCCTGAGGGCTCCGTGATGTCCCCGGACAGATCGTGGCTGAGTCCTGCTCCGAGCTCTGTCTTTTGGAGGTGATGAGCTCACCGTTGTCTGCTGAGGCCGAGTTCCACACCCTAAGAATAAATAAAGTTGCATTCCTGGAATATATATATAAATCCGTATTTTGGGATCAGCCAATTGGTGGCAACCTCAGATGTTCACATGATTTTTCTTTTTTTTGGTCCTGTCTGGGTAGCAGCAGAATGGTGATATATTGGGAAAGTCTGCAACTTGTCTGGTGTCTCTGTGAACGCACGCAGAAGGCCCAGGACCCGTCAGCCTGGTGACAGCAGAGGAAGGAGCGGATGCCCCAGGAGTCACCCGGGGACACGCAGAGCCAAACAGCCTTCCCGTGTATTTCGATCGGTGGGATTTAGTCTTAATTATTTAAGAGAACATTCATGAAGTATTTTCAAAGAGAAATGAGGTCTTAATAACCTGAGCTCTCGGCCCAGCCTTCTGCTGTGGCGCCGCGGCGGCTCCGCAGCGCCGTGGGGCTCAGGGCGCTCGGCCTCACTCTGCCCTCTGGGCGAAGGCCGCGGCAAGGAGCAGTCCCCTCCGTGTCTGGGGGACCGCGGCAGGGCCAGGCACCGCCGTCGGGAGCAGACCTGGAGCTCCCCTCCCCAGCCTGGTTTCAGTTCCTTCCTCTTGCTGAAGTTGCCCCACTTTACCCACTTTATCTTTTTTTTTTTTTTTTAAGGATTTATTCATTTGGTGGCTGGTGCTGTGGCTTAGTGGGTAAAGCTGCTGCCTGGGGCGCCAGCATCCCATATGGGTACCGGTTCAAGTCCTGGCTGCTCCTCTTCCGATCCAGCTCCCTGCTAATGCCCCTGGGAAAGCAGCAGAGGATGGCCCAAGTGCTTGGGCCCTGCACCCACGTGGGAGACCAGAGGAAGCTCTGGCTCCTGGCTTCAGCCTGGGAAGCCCTGGCCCTTGCGGGCATTTGGGGAGTGACCCAGCAGATGGACGACGCGACGAGCTCGCTCGCTCTCTATCTGCCTCTCCTTCTCTGTAACTTTGACTTTGAAATAAATAAATCTTCAAAAAATTATTTTTTTGAAAAGCAGAGTTAAAGGTGTGTGGGGGTTCCCGTCTGCTGATTCACTCCGAATGATCGCAACAGCAGGGTCTGGGCCAGGCCGAAGCCAGGCACCTGGATGGCCGTGCTCATCTCTCAGGCGCATTAACAGAGCTGGGTCAGGAGTAGAGCAGCCAGGGCTCCAACGGGCTCCTAGGGGACGCTGGCGCGGCACAACACCGGCTCCTGTCGGGGACAGCGGTGACCTTGCTGTCCCCCCGGGAGCTCACGCTGTCACCCACGGCCTCCAGCCTTTGTAGAGGGGGTGTAACGCTCACCCTCAGACGCGTGGTTGCAAAGCGCAGGCCAGAGGTGATTAGCTTGGGTGCAAGGTTTTGCACACGGCGGTCAGTTTGGAGTTTGGGCACCAACCGGCCCTTCCTCCTCCTCAGCTCCAGCAACCATCAATGTTTCTGTCCCTGGGGCTTTGCCTAGCCCGGATGCTTCGAATACAGCGATTGTGCAACACCTGGTCCCTGAGCGCCTGGCTTCCTGACGCCTGCTGTAACCTGTACCGGGGCTCCCTTCCTTTTGTTGCCAAATAAGATTCCGTGGGGTGGCGGGCCCACGGCGTGTTCACCCAGCTGCTGCTTTAACACGGCCGTGGCTTCGGAGTGCCTGTTTCTGTGTGGACAGATGCCCGAGCTGCCGAGGGAAGGTTGTTTGCATGGGGAACGCGTTCACGTGGAGGGCGTCCTGTTTCCTGGGGGAGTGGGGAGCGGGCTGTGGTCTGGACTCTGCTCTCGGACTGCAAGGACTCAGCCACATGCCTGCTCCGGGCTGGGCCCTCCTGCGGGGACGCGCCCGTCTCGGGCAGGTGCCTGCACGCCCAGCTCCTCACTGGGAAGGACCAAGGGCCTCAGACACCGTGCTGGGAGTGACAGTGCCCACCCGCGGAGACCGCGTGCCCTGGCTTCGGCTTTCTGGTCAAGGCCTTGCGGCTCAGAGATGGGAAGCGTCGCCCTCCCGCTGTAATTACCACGTTTTTCATTTGCACTGTAAAGGCTACACTGCTGTATTCCATTGTATCCTTTTAGTTTTGAAAGTAATCCTGGGGCCGGCACTGTGGTAGCGGGGAAAGCCCTGGCCTGCAGTGCCGGCATCCCATATGGGCACTGGTTCGAGTCCCAGCTGCTCCACTTCCAGTCCAGCTCTCTGCTGTGGCCTGGGAAAGCAGTGGAAGATGGCCCAAGTCATTGGGCCCCTGCACCCATGTGGGAGACTTGGATGAAGCCCCTGGCTCCTGGCTTTGGATCGGCACAGCTCCAGCTGTTGAAGCCAATTGGGGAGTGAACCAGTGGATGGAAGACCTCTCTCTCTCTCTCTCTCTCTCTCTCTCTGCCGCTCCTTCTCTCTCTGTGTAACTCTGATTTTCAAATAAATAAATCTTTAAAAAAAATAAAAAAGTAAGCCTTAGCTAATTCGAATAAGAGCCATACAAAGCTCAGCCAGAATCTCATCGCATTTACTAAATAGCTAATAAATATTTACCACAAATCTCATTGTTCCATAAAATGAGGGCTGCACCTTCTGCGTGCCTTCTTGGCTTCGAGGCTGGGCTGGGAGCCAGGGGAGACGGTGGGAAGGAGAGGAAGGAGCCGGCTCATCTCCCTGTTCGGCCCGGCTGTGGTCCTCCGTCTGGTGTTTTCCATAATGAGAGCTGACGGCTCGCCAGGGCCTTTGATCTGAGTGTGGTCATTTTATCCAGGAAGCACGCGTTCTCACAAGGGTTCATTTCCATGGCAATTCCAAGCCAGGTCTCTCTGATTCTGCCTGGAAAGCTCACATTTTCCACTGAGATGGGTTCTGAATTAACTGGAAACGTGGCAGTTTTGTATTTTTTGAATTGTAGATTTCCAACTCCCCTTCTTAGTCTCCCAAGTCTGTCAGTGGGCATTTCTAAATCTGAAATTTGCCATCGGCTGGGTCCTCGAAGAAAGATATATATCCTTGACATTTAAAAAAAATTGACAGAAAATCATTAAATCCTTTGGATTGCAGCATTGAAATGTGGTTACAACTTTTCCCCCAGGCAGTGGGGGTGGATCCCAGCACAGCGGCCGCGCTGAGTTTGGGAGGCTGAACTCAAGGGCTCCCAGACCTGCTGCCGGGCTCTCTGGCTCTGAGCTGGGGCTGTGCCAGGTGGAGCAATGACCTGGTGACCCTGCCACGTACCCAGACTCACTCAGGAGCCCCAGAGAGGGCTAAGCCCCAGGGTCAAGGCGTGGGCTGAGGGGGCTGCTCTGGGAATCCCCGGGAGCTAGTTCCCCGTCGCCTCCCCTGTTCCAGGAATCCTGGAGCCTATTCTCAGGCCGCAGCCTGTTTATGGGGACGGAGGACATTTCTGCAGGTCAACCAAGGCACATGCCAGAGGGTCAAAGGTCACAAGACCATGGCCCAAGCCCAGGCCCCCGTTTCGCTGCACCCACACGGGTAGAGAGGGTTGGCAAGCCTTTAGGGCCACTGGGTGTGTGTGTGGTGGGCACTGTGGGGCCTGTGTGCCTCAGCCTTGCGGTGGGATAAATGGCCCAGACGGGCGGAAGCCAGCCGTCCCTCCTCAGCCCTCCACCCTGAGAGCGGGCCCGGGGGACCAGGAAGGTCTGAGGTTCTCCTGTGGGCCAGTCCCAGGGTCTTGGAGCTCCAGCGCCTGTCAGTGTGTGTGCCTCAGCTATGCTCATGTGCTGTTGGCCAAAGCAGCCTCTTGGCCACGCCCAGAGCGAAGGCGTGGGAACCGATGGATTTAAGGAACCACCATGTCCGGTGCCAGAGGGCCTGGGCTTCTGGCCACTCTGCTCCCTGCAACGGGGCCCCCAGCCCCACGTCTGCGCCCATTCCCCAGCTCACAGCTGCCTGCTCTCAGCCACGCTCGTCCGTCCCGGCCCGCGGCTGGCTGAGTCCTGGGCGCCCGAGGCCCTTCTCCGGGAGGGGGGCACCGGTGCGCTGTGGCCGGTGCTCCTGAACCCCGTAGGCCTGGGGCCAGGGCTGGACTCCACTGCAGCCCACGCGTCCACCTCCCCCTCACCAAACCACGGACCTCACGGCCAAGATCCGGCTCTGCTCCCGCGGGCCCCACGCAGGAGCTTTCCCTGGCCAGGTCCCTCCCACAGCCCTGCTGGCTACCGGGGGCTCCCCCTGCCCGGCGTCTGCTGGGGGGACGTCCGCCAGCCCCACCCCCGAGGAGACCCTCCCAAGCCGGGCCTCTCCCGAGCTCCTGGCCCGCAGAGACGGCCGGGTGCGGGGGCCCTGCCAGCGCTCAGTTTTGAGTCCCCTGTTGCTTGTTGGGGGGCGGCAGTGGCTGGCGGGGTCCCAGGCAGCGTCCGCCTCCTTGCTCTCACGGGGACTCGCAGACGAGGGGGCCCCCCCAGGGCCCTGCACGCGGGCGTCTGTCTGCCCGCCCCTCATTCTCCTCCACCCCGCGCTGACAGGCGCGCGCCCACGCCGGGGAGGGTGCCTCCTGAGCACCCACTTCCCCGCCGAGCCCCGTGTCCCTGCTCCCCGGCTCCCTCGGTCTGCAGCCGGTCCGGGAGTGGGGCCGGGAGTGGGGCCACGAGGAGCGCAGGGCGGCAGGGCCGGAGGGAGCTGAGCCTGCCGCAGCGAGTCCGGGGAGGAGGAGGAGGAGCCCTGCAGAGGGGCTGGTGGTGTCCTGCCCAGCCCGAGACGGCACACGGCACACCAGACACACACACACACACACACATCATACAGACACACACACAGATACACACAGACACACACCATACAGTCCTGGGGAGGAGGAGGAGGAGCCCTGCAGAAGGGCTGATGGTGTCCTGCCCCAGCCCGAGACGGCACACGGCACACAGCACACACACACACACACAGACACACACAGACACCAGACACACACACAGACACCAGACACACACACACACACCAGACACACAGACACACACACCATACATACCAGACACACACACACACCACACACCACACACACACACCACACACAGCACACCACACAGACACACATACCACACAAGCACACCAGACACACCAGACACACACACCAGACACAGACACCACACAGATACACAGACACAGACACCATACAGACACACACAGACATACACACAGATACACAGACACACACACCACACAGACACACACACACCAGACACATACACACCAGACACACACACACACCAGACACACACACCATACAGACACACACACCATACAGACACAGACACACACCACACAAACACCAGACACACACACCACATAGACACACCACACACCACACATATGCCACATACATACCCCACACACCACACAGACACACACAGACACACCCCACACAGACACACAGACACACATACACCAGACACACACACCCCACAAGATGCATACCACACACACCACACAGACACACACACACCAGACACACACCATATAGACACACACCACAGACACACACACACACACACCATACAGTCCTGGAGAGGAGGAGGAGGAGCCCTGCAGAAGGGCTGATGGTGTCCTGCCCCAGCCTGAGACGGCACACGGCACACGGCACACCAGACAGACACACACACACACATAGACACCATACACACACACAGATACACACACACAGACACACACAGACACAGACACCATACAGACACACACACACACCAGACACACACACACACACCAGACACACACACACACACCAGACACACAGACACACACACCACACACCACACACACTCACCACACACAGCACACCACACAGACACACATACCACACAGGCATACCAGACACACATACCAGACAGACACAGACACCACACAGATACACAGACACAGACACCATACAGACACACACAGACACACACACACACAGACACACAGAAACACACACCACACAGACCAGACACACCACAGAGACACACACCAGATACACACACACCACCCACACCACACAGACACACACACACACACACACACCACACACCACACACAGCACACCACACAGACACACATACCACACAGGCACACCAGACACACCAGACAGACACACACACCAGACACAGACACCACACAGATACACAGACACAGACACCATACAGACACACAGACACACACACAGACACACATACACACAGACACACACACACCACACACACACACCAGACACACACACACACACACCAGACAGACACAGACACACACCACACAAACACCAGACACACACACCACATAGACACACCACACATATGCCACATACATACCCCACACACCACACAGATACACACCACACAGACACACACACCATACACCACACACACATCACACACCACACAGACACCACACAGACACACCCCACACAGACACACAGACACACACACACCAGACACACACACCCCACAAGACGCATACCACACACATCACACAGACACACACACACCAGACACACACCATATAGACACACACCACAGACACACACACACCATACAGACACACATCGCAGACACGCACACACCATACAGACACACACACACCATACACACACACCACACAGATACCACATAGACACACACACCATACAGACACACACACCACACAGACACACACCACACGGACACATACACATACACACAGCACACACCACACACACACACAGAGGCACGTATATACTACACTTACACATACACATACACGGCACACACCACACACACATGCACACACATGCAGTATACACATAGCACACACACACATGCACACCACACACAGACACACACACATGCACACCACTTGACAGCTGTGTCCGGAGGCCGAAGGGAAGACACCGCTGTCCAGTGGGGTGAGTGGCTGGGGGGGCAGGCACGGGGGGAGGCGCGAGGTGGGGGTGGAAGTGACCCCGGGGACCAGTATTGAGTGGTGGGCACAGCGGGGGGGATGCTAGCCCCTTTGAAGTGGTCACAACTCAGGCACGCGGCCAAGCGATGCTACTGGATTCTGACTGATATGAAAGTCGTCAAGAATTGCATTTTTTTAGCAGATGTCAGAGATTCTCTTACATTTCTAGAGTTTTAGGTCCTCTGACAGCACAGGGACAGCCGGCCCCTCGTTCGAGGGCAAACAGCACAACACACAATTCTGAAAGCAATTTCGGCAAGTGCCCGGCTCACGTCCACGCCAGGGGCCCGCACAACGTGGTGGGGCGAAGTCAGAGGGGGAGGGGGAGAAGGTGACGAAGGCAGCCCCCACGCAGCACTGGGGGCTCACCGAAGGCAGCTGGGACCACCACCCCTGCGTTGACCCCTTTGCCATTGCCAAGAGCACTGTACCACCGGCCGAGAAAATCTTGGCTCGTGGTCTGGGAGCTGCAGGTGGGCACCGCGTGGTGACGGGCAGGGCGCGTGCAGGCCTAAGTGTGTTTCTTCCAGTCTCTCTCCTTTTTCTTAGAAAGCCACAGGATTTATGTGTGGGATCCACCCTGACCTCGTCTAAGCCCTAGCGTCCTCCCCAACACCCCACCCCAAACACCGTAATCGGATTAAGCTCCTACCCCTCGATTCCTCACAGTGGGGCTAATTTCCACGCATGACCCTTTGGAGGACGCCCAACCCACAGCCAGACCGCAGCACCCCAAGTCCGTGGGGCAGTATTCGGGGTTTACAAGCAGGACAGGCGAGGAACAGAGCCCATTCTCTCCCTGTGCCGCGGACGCTGTGGGTGAACGAACACTTCAAAGGCCTGGCTGGGGAGGTCATTGCCCGTGGATCCTCTTTTGTCCTTAAACACTGTCCGGCCTGGGACAGACAGGGCGCTTCTCTCAGCCTCGTGCCCTCTGCTGTCTTCCTCAGGATCGGGAGGGCTGTCGTCTGCCCCCACGGGAGCTGGCAGGAACGTTCGTGTCCCACTGCCGGGCTGCCCTGGCCACTTCACACGGGCTCGTGCCGGTGACCTCGTGTCCCCAGGGAGGCCGGGCGTCCTTCGGGGGAGGTGACCTGGAGGTGGCCGCCCAGAGGAGCTCTGATTCCGGGCTGCGTGGCCGTTTCTGTTTCTGCATTTGGAGTTGCAGAATGAAGCGCCCCAGAGGAAGAGCAAAATCCCCAGACCCAAGTTAGACCGTCCGATTTTGGTTCCTTAACCATCTGCAGGGAAATTTTTGAGTTTGCCCCACACTCAAAAAGAAACAGCCAGAGAGGAAAGGCCGCTTCCTGTGACCTGTGTCAGGGCAGCCGCCGGGGCTTCAGCCTGGATACCTGGCAGGGTCCCACCTCCACCAGCAGCGACACTGTGGGTGGTCTCGGCAGCCTGCCCACGACTCCTGTTCCTGCTGCCCCAGGAGCGAGGAAGCGAGGAAGCGCCCGCCCGCCCGGGTGCAGGAATGCGCCTGAGCCACGGGTCAGCTGACCTGGGCCTCTCTGGAGGCCGCCTCCCGCCAGCCCCTGGGCCCTCGCTCATGCCCGGAAGCTCCTGACACCAGCCAGAGTGCTGGGCAGGCCGATCCAGCTTGTTACACAGAGAAGCGGGTTTGTTTACACAGCCTGCTAATCCAGAGAAGTAACTGTTTGCCTGAAGCGGTAGGACCGCATTTCAGGTGTCACCGCAGGAGCAGCGTCAGAGTCCCCTGGGAAGCAGCTGCCTCGCGTCCTTCTGGCAACCAGCAGAGGGAGACCTGAACTCGGAAGGAATGAGACGGGTCTGGACTGGCCCCAGGGGGGTCACAGGAGCCTGAGCTGCGCATTCGCTGAGCCGTTCCCCCTGCGGGGCGAGACAGAGACAGAGAGGAGAGCTAGGAGCTGCACCCTGCGTGCCTCAGCTGGTTAGGCTGCTGCCTGCAACACCGGTTCGAGTCCCGGGAGCGCCACTTCCTCTCCCGCTCTCTGCCAAAGCATCCTGGGAAAATAGTAGAAGTTGGCCCGAGTTCCCCGGGCCCCTGACCCCACGTGGGAGACCCGGACGGCGCTCCAGGCTCCTGGCTTCAGCCTGGCCCAGCCCTGGCCGTGGCGGCCTTCTGGAGAGTGAACCAATAGTTGAAGATCTCTCTGTCTCTGCTTCTCTCTCGGTAACTCTGCCTTTCAAATAAATAAATAAATCTTTAAAAAGGAAGGAAGAGAAGGAGGGAGGGAGGGAGGGAGGAAGAAACCGCCCCCTTGAAGGTCAGACCCCGGGCCGTGGGCCGTGGGCTAGACTGCACTCCTTCCTGGCACTCGTCCAGCCTGTCCCCCCCGCCAGGGCCTTGAGGTGCACCTGCCTTTGGGGACTGCACTTGTTAACAGTTTCTCAGCCAGCGCTCATGAGCTCCCGGTGAACACAGCAGGGCCCCCGGGAAACTGCCCGGTCGCTGGCAACCCCAGGGCAGGGCCCGACCTCCGCCGGACACACAGTGACTCTGGATCGGCCCCGGGCTGGGCAGAGGCCCAGCCGTCGGTTCCTTGTGTGCCCATGTCCAGGGGTGAGGCTGCGGGGGGCCCGAAGAGTCCCCGTCTTCAGCGGGCCCCCAGGTCCGTCAGACCCACATGTTGAGGAAAGGGGCCGAGCCTGTGTGGCCATGGAAGTCCAGGCTGAGTCCTGGCGGCTCCTCCGGGCAGACAGCTCCACCACGAACCTCGGAGCAGGGAACCATGGAGCCAGCCCGGGGCCAGGGCCCTGTGCCGGCCGACGCGGGCTGAGGGCTGAGCGAGCCTCAGCCCTCACTCATCACTCATCACTCATCACTCATCACTCATCACTCATCACCACGGACGTCCCCAAAGCTGCCCCTCGGACAGAGTGAGCCCCTCGGAGATGGGGGTGGTTGGGAAGGGGGTGCAGGAAGGCCCAGCGCTGTTTAGGGGCACACGGGCAAAGTGACCCCATCATCATTTGTTTTTTTTTTTGAAAGTGACCTCATTAATTCAGACTTGACTCATTCTGAGTCTGACTCCATCCAGGGCGTCGCACCGCACACAGAAAGCGGTGAGAGAGCCGTAGATCCAGCAGGCTTCCCGCAACGGCCCCGCGCGGGCCCCGCAAAGCTGCCTCGTGCGGCTGTCGCTCGGCCACCTTCAAAGCTCCTCAGCAGGACCCACAGCGAGAAAACATGTCGTGGCTACACACACACACACACATACCCCAGAGCCACGTGCACCCCGCGGGACTGAAGCTGGGGTTCCACAGCTGTCCCCGCCCTTGCTCAGGGTGAGTTCTGCCACTTCCGGTCGTGTCCAGCTCGTTGGTTGTGGCCCACGAGGGTTGACTCCATATCTCATACAGAACTGGAAGAAAGGCGCTCGGCGGTCCCGGCACAGGTGATAAGTTGGGGATGATGACGTTCTGGTTTGAACATTACGCTCTGTAAACGCCCACCAGCCACACGTGCCCACATATACGTGCAACAGTCATATGCCAATAAAACACAAACGTAAAAAGTAGACTTAAAACCTTAAAAAAAAATAAAAAAGGCGCTGGTCACATCTACTCAGCTGACCTCACGACCTTTGGATGGTTCATGACCTGTAGCTTGGGAACTGCCCTTTGGAGACTGGACAAAGGCACATGACCCCGTGTGAGTCTGATAAGGGGCTAAGTGATGTCCCCAGTGGAGTCTTGGCTGTGTCAGGTTTTCGCCCACGGCGATGGGTCAGGGCTCCTGAAATTAACTTTCCACGTGACCACAGCCCAGCGTCTGGAACGCCCCGGCACCTTCTCCCGTTTCGGCACCTGCCGCACGGCCTCGGCAGCAGGGCTGCCTTCTCGAAGCTCCCTGGGGAAAGGCAGGCGGTCGCAGTTCCGCTACAGAAAAGGGGAAACACGGGGCCGGGGAGGCGGCGCCTTCCTGCGATCACACAGCCAGTCCTGAGTTGAGTTCTGCTTTTTCGATTCCTGCTCTAGAATTTTCCCGCTGCAGTGATTCCTTGCTGGTTCGCCCTTCCTGGGGCACTCATCACTACCATGTTCCGGGAAGCCCTTGGAAGAGCAGGGCTTGTCCGGGGGCACCCAGCGTGCTGCAGACAGACCAGGGCCCTTCGGAGGCAGGGATGGTGGGCTCTAGAAACTCTTTTATCCAGAGTCACCCCGACTGGCGATGACCGAAGGAAGCGGGGGAGGGAGGGCTGGTTGTAGATGGCTGTGGCAAGAGTGGTCTGGGCAGGGGTAGCAGCATGAGCAAGGGGTCAGAGGCCACCCAGAGGCCAGCAGTCACCAGAGCCGGTGGGCCATGGGCACCAGGCCTGGAGCTGACCACCATGCCCCCCGCTCCCGGTTCTTCCTGCGGACTCAACCACTGACAGCAGACTGGCAAAGGCTGCTACACGGGGCCCGTGGTGCCATGGCCAGAGCTGCCCTGGGCCCGGCCGTGTGCTGTGTCCTCCCAGATCCTCATCCCGGTTTCCCTGTGTCCTTTCTTCCCACCGGCGTTGGTGCAGATTGTTTAAAAGAAGTCACTGGACACGTCTCCACAGTATTTGGAGTTGGAACTGAAAAAAAAAAAAAACACAAAAACACAAAAACCTGACATGTAGCCATTTAAAAACCAGCCTGGGAGGCCAGCATTGTGGCAAAGTAGGCTAAGCCTCCTCCGGCATCCCGTATAGGCGCAGGTTCGTGCCCTGGCTGCTCCTCTTCCAGTCTAGCTCTCTGCTGTGGCCTGGGAAAGCACTGGAAGATGCCCAAGTGCTTGGGTCCCTGCACCTGCATGGGAGACCAGGAAGAAGCACCTGGCTCCTGGCTTCAGATCAGCCCAGCTCTGGCTGTTGCAGCCATCTGGGGAGTGAACCAGCAGATGGAAGACCTCTCTCTCTGTCTCTCCCTCTCTCTATCCATAACTCTACCTCTCAAATAAATAAATAAAATCTTAAACAAAACAAAACAAAACAAAACAAAACAAAACAAAACAACTAGCCTGCGGCTGGCAGTCTGGTGTAGTGGGTAAAGCTGCTGCCTGCATCCCACATGGGCACGTTTGTGTTCTGGCTGCTCCACTTCTGATCCAGCTCCCTGCCAATAGCCTGAGAAAAACAGCAGAAGACGGCCCAATATCTGGGCCTCTGCACCCACATGAGAGGCCCAGATTAAACTTGGGCATGTGGCTATCTGAGGAGTGAACCAGCTGGTGGAAGATCTCTCCCTCACCCGCCCCTCGGTTGGCATTGGGTTGCAATGGACTAAGCCACTGCCTGCCATGCCATATCCCTTGTGGGCACTGATTTGAGCCCAGCTCTTCCACTTCCCATCCACCTCCTTGCTAATGTGGGGCGGGGGGCAGCAGAGGACTGGCCCAAGGTCTGCAGCCCCTGAACCCATGTGAGAGACTTGGATGAAGCGCCTGGCTCTTGGCTCCGGGTTCCTGGCTATGGCCTGGCCCAGCCCTGGCCCAGCCTTGTTCAAACGGGTTCAGACAAGCCAATAAATCTCTAAAACAGAAAAAACAAACAAACAAAAACCCCCTCTCTCTCTTTCCCTCTCCATGGAGCTCTTTTAAACAAATAAATCAATCTTAAAAATAAAAACAAAAAACCCAGCCTAACGAGGCCTGCCTACTGGCTTCCACCATCAGGCTCTGCAGGCTCCGAGCCCCTCCCTGTCACCGAAGGGGGAGGGGCCCACATCAAATGGTTTCCTGGATTGGGGTCAGTGTGTCAAGAGGGGTCACCTCGATGTGGAACAATTCTTTTTTTTTTTTTTTTTTTTTTGACAAGCAGAGTGGACAGTGAGAGAGAGAGACAGAGAGAAAGGTCTTCCTTTGCCGTTGGTTCACCCTCCAATGGCCGCCGCGGCCGGCGCACCGCGCTGATCTGAAGGCAGGAGCCAGGAGCCAGGTGCTTTTCCTGGTCTCCCATGGGGTGCAGGGCCCAAGCACCTGGGCCATCCTCCACTGCACTCCCGGGCCACAGCAGAGAGCTGGCCTGGAAGAAGGGCAACCGGGACAGAATCCGGCGCCCCAACCGGGACTAGAACCTGGTGTGCCGGCGCCGCTAGGCGGAGGGATGTGGAACAATTCTGTTTCAGCTGCTGGCCCACACCCGTGTGTCCATCTGTAGCTGCCCCCACCTACTGCTGGCCAGAGCCGAGGGGTCAGCCCCTGCGGTCTGCGCCTGTTGTAGGAGTTAATGCCCTGCTGTGGTTCAAATCTGCCCACTGCTCAGCCTGTTCCTGGAGGAAGGTGAAGACTGAGACAAGGACAAGGTTCTTTTATACACAGACCCCCCCCCCCCCCCCGGTCACCTGCAGCCCTGCCCATGCAGCCCTCCTCTTCGACTCTCCCTAACACTGGGGGAAGCCACACCGGCTGCTGGGAATGCTCACTGACCACAGGACCTTGGCCCACGCCACCCTGCTGGTGTCCTCATGGCCCCCTGGATCGGTGCCCCCGGGCCTCCCTCCCTGCCCTGAGTTCTGATTGCTGCTCACCCTGGTTACAGATCGTGGTAACCCCTCTGCTTTCCGTCTCCGCCCACTAGAAGTTAGGCTCTTCCTGCACCAACAGAGTGCGGGTGGGGTTGTGCTGGGCGAGCAGGTCTTGACGGCATGCACTGCTGAGCAAGGCCAGGGTGGGCGGAGTCGCTTCCGCCTGGCAGCGGGTGGCACGGTGCCGTGCAGGCCTCTTAGAACGGCTCGGGGGCCTTCCCCACGGGGACGCCCACCAACCCACAGCTTGATCTGGACCCAGTGGCGGTCCCCCTCCTCATTTCTAATTTGCAGCCCCTGGCCTTTGTGTGGGGGAAGAGCAGAGACTGGGGCGGGTGGGGGTGGGTGGGGCACGTAGGAGCCCCTGTGAGCCTACAGGGCCAGTAGGGTCAGTGACGGGGCACAGGGCCTGGGACACAGGGCTGCAGCCTCTGAACGGGATCTCAAGAGAAGAGCGGTGCTCCTGTGGGTCTCTCGACGTAGGCATCGACAGGCATCCTGTTCTGGTCTCCCTTGACGGTGGGCGAGGATCCCTCCTGCCTAAGGGCACGGCAGGGTCGAATGTATTTTCAGGAAGTGTCCAAGGCCGAGGTGGGCTTGAGCTCCGTTCAAAGCTGCTGGTTGAGAGGCTGGCCACAGCCAGGACTCAGGTCCTTCCAAAGGGCCCAGAGAGTGCCATGGTGTGTGGGTGTTGCACACCCACCCCAGAGTGGGTTCCCTGAGAGAAGGGTGACTTTGTCTCCCTGAGTGCCCCAGAGAAATGAAACTCACGGACACTGTATGAGGCCACCTCCCTCTCCTGTCTCCCCGTCACGTGCCCAAGAGCCCTGCCTGGGCCTGCTCTGCCTCTCCTCACACCACACCCTGTGCGCTAGTGTCCAGCGTCCCTGTCCACGTCCGCATCGCCAGCCAGCCCAGATGCAGCTCGCACGGAGGGGCAGGGATACACTGGCACCATGACCACCCAACCCGGACCCCTCCCGCCACCTAGTGTAAAATAGCACTTTCCAAGTCCAGGCTGAGAGCCAACAGGAAGTTTTGAGGTCATGATCAGCATTAGGCACAACTGGAGGGAGTGTCCTGGTGCAGCAGGCGGGTCCAGCTGGAGATGCTGGTATCCCACGCAGACTGCGTGAGGTCGAATCCCGCTGCTGCGTCCCTGCTGGTGTGCGGCCGGTGTCCTGTATCCTGCGCATCCTCTTGGGTCCCGGGATTGAGTGCCAGGCTCCTGCCGTGGGCCTGGCCCAGCACCAGCTGTTGAGGGCATTTGAGGAGCGAACCAGCCAATGGGAGATCTCTCTGCTACTCTGCCTTTTAAATACATAAACCCATCTTTTAACAGAGGAAACACAACGCCGTAGTGCCTGGCACGTTTGGGGTTGAGTTACACCCGTGGGTGTGCGCCCGCACAGCTCCTGCTGTAGTGTTGTCTGCCGGTCGGTGTCGGCTTTGCCTGCCGGCTGCAGCAGCGCCCAGCAGCTCCGCGTGGGGAGGGGGCGCCTGCGGCACCGGGCGTCCTATCAGAGAGGCGGGCCGGCAGCCCCCGGCCCTCTTCTCCCGCTCCGCGAGCTGTCGCACTCCCGTGAGTCACTCTCACAGCCGCAAGCACGTCTCCGCAAAACGCCGCACGCAGGACGTGTCACGCTCCAGCGGCTCCCGGGAGCAGTGTCTGTGCAGAAATGGTGGCCCCTTGTTGTTCCGCGTTGCCATAGGGAACCCAGCGCTCGGCCTCCGCCACACGGCGACGAGAGGACGGTGATTGGCTCTCCCTGCTGCCCATCACTGCTCCCCAGTGGCTGCAGCTGCAGAGGCCACAACACCCGCCTCCAAAGATGCAGCCCTGTGTGGGGCAGAACCAGTTTGTGCTGCCCTGTCCCGAGCCTCCGGAACTGGAGCTCCGGAACTGTTCGGACAACCGGAGAGGACAGTGCAGGGGGAGGGGGAGCAGGAGGAGCTGGGGAGGGAGGGGGGAGGAGGAAGAGGAGGAGGGGGAGGAGGAGGAGCAGGGCGAGGAAGAGGAAGAGGAGGAGGAAGGAGAGGAGGGGGAGAAGGAGGAGGAGGGAGAGCAGAAGGGGAGGAGGAGGAGGGAGAGGAGGAGGAGGAGGGGGGAGGAGGGGGAGAAGGGGGAGGAGGAGGAGGAAGAAGAGCAGGAAGAGGGGGAGGAGGAGGAGCTGGGGGAGGAAGAAGAGGAGGAGGAGGGGGAGGAGGAGGAGGAAGAGCAGGGGGAGGAAGAGGGGAAGGAAGAGGAAGAGGAGGGGGAGAAGGAGGAGGAGCAAGAGCAGAAGGGGAGGAGGAGGAGGGGGAGGAGGAGGGGGAGAAGGAGGAGGAGGAGGGAGAGGGGGAGGAGGAGGGGAGGAGGAGCTGGGGGAGGAGAAGGAGGAAGAAGAGGAGGAGGAGGAAGAGCAGGAAGAGGAGAAGGAGGAGGAAGAGCAGGAGGGGGAAGAGGAGGAGGAAGAGCAGGAGGGGGAAGAGGAGGAGGAAGGGGAGGAGGAAGAGAAAGTGCAGGAGGAGGGGGAGGAGGTGGAGGGAGGGGGAGGAGGGAGAGGAGGAGCAGGAGGAGGGGGAGGAGGAGAGGAGGAGCTGGGGGAGAAGCAGGACGAGGAAGAGGAGGAGGGGGGAGGAGGAGGAGTTGGGGAGGAGGGGGAGGAAGAGAAGGAGGGGAGGAGCAGGAGCAGGAGGAGGAGGGGGAGGAGGAGGAGCTGGGGGAGGAGGGGAGGGGGAGGAGAAGGAGGGGAGGAGCAGGAGGAGGAAGGAGAAGAGCAGGAGGGGGAGGAGGGGGAGGAGCAGGAGGAGGAAGAGGAGGAGAAGGAGGAGGAGGGAGAGGAGGAGGAGGGGGGAGGAGGGGGAGCAGGAGGAGGAGGGAGATCAGGAGGAGGAGGAGGAAGTGGAGGAGGGAGGGGGGAGCAGGAGAGGAAGAGGGGGAGGAGGGGGAGGAAGAGGAGGGGGAGGAGCAGGAGGAGGAGGGAGAGGAGCAGGAGGGGGAGGAGCAGGAGGGGGAAGGAGGAAGTGGAGAAGGAGGAGGAGGAGGGGGAAGTGGAGGAGGGAAGGGGAGGAGGAAGAGGAGGGGGAGGAGCAGGAGGAGGAGGGGGGAGCAGGAGAGGAAGAGGAGGAGGAGAGGGAGAAGGAGGAGCAGGAAGAGGAGGAGGGGGAGGAGGAGGAGGGGGGAAGGAGAGGAGGAGGGAGGAAGGGAAGAGAAGGGGGAAGGAGCAGGAGGAGGAGGGAGAGGAGCAGGAGGGGGGAAGTGGAGGAGGGAGAGGAGGGGGGAGGAAGAGAAGGAGGGGGAGGAGCAGGAGGAGGAGGGAGAGGAGCAGGAGGGGGGAGGAGGAGGAGGAGGAGGAGGGGGAAGTGGAGGAGGGAGGGGGGGAGCAGGAGGGGGGAAGTGGAGGAGGGAGAGGAGGAGGGAGGAAGAGAAGGAGGGGGGAGGAGCAGGAGGAGGAGGGAGAGGAGCAGGAGGAGGAGGAGGAGGGGGAAGTGGAGGAGGGAGAGGAGGGGGGAGCAGCAGCAGCAGCGCGGGCTTGACCAGCAGAGGTCGCGGCCCCGGCGGCGGCCGGAGCCCGGAGCCCGGAGCCCGGAGCCCGGAGCCCTCGCGTTCGACGCCGCGGGCAGCCGGGAAGGGAGGGAGCGCGCGGGAGCCCTGCGAGGGGCCGTGGCCGCCGGGTCGCTGCTCCCTGGAGGCCCGGCGGCCGTCCGCCTCGAGGCCGCGTCCCCACGCAGCCCCCTCAGGACGCCGGGGTTGGGCGCCCACCCTGAGAAGTGGGGGCGGCGGGCGGCGCGGGGGCTCCGGGCCCGTGGTCCGGGTGGGGGCGGCGTCGCGGCCGGCCGACCCCAGCAGGCAGGACCCCGGCTGAGGGCGCCCGAGCCGAGGCGGGCGGCCAGGGTTCTGGAGTCGTCCGCAGGGCCGGCGCACGCGGCCACCCGCGCTGGCCGCCCCCTCCACAGCAGTCGCGGGGCGGCACGGGTCACCGAGGGGCTCCTCGGCGCGGGCCTGGGCCGTGGACGCAGCCCCCGGGGGCCTTGATGGCGCACTGGGGACTTGGGGCCGCGGCCCGGCCCGGGAGCAGAGGGCGCAGGCCCGCCGACGACGCAGGAGCCGGCGCCCGGCTGTCCACGCTGGCCCAGGACGCGGCTTCCTGGGTGTGGGAGGGAGGCACCCGGCCACGCCAGCCCCGAGAGGCGCAGGCAGGGGCCGATGGCCGCGTCCGCGGGGCACGAGGCCGTGGGCCTGCTGCGACGGCCGCCCGCGGGCGCGCGTGACGGAGCGTGAGGAGCCGCCCGCCCGCCCCGCGCCCCGCGTGGCCTCTCGACCCGGAACGGCGGGCGCGGGGGCGCGCAGCGGCTGTCGGGGCGGGGGGCTCCGGCCGCGGGCGAGGCCCGCCGGGGGGCGCACAGCGCGGCGCCGCGGCCGAGGGCCCTTAGCAACCAGCCGCGGGGGCGCGCGGGCTCCCGCCGCTCCCACGCGCGCGCGCGGCGGGGGCGGGGCGGCGCGCGCGCCGGGGCGCGCGCCGGCGGCCGGCGGGGATTTCCAGCGCGCGAGAGGAAGTGCCGGCGGGAGGGTGCGCGAGGGCGCCAGCGAGCGCGGCGCGGCGCGGCCGCCGCGTGCGCGAGCCGGGTGCAGCCCAGCAGGGACTTTCCAGCCGGCGGCAGCGGCAGCGGCGGCGGCGGCGGCGGCGGCCGCGCCGGCCCTTCCCCGCCCCCCGACATGGGGCTGCCCGGGGAGCAGGACGCTGCGGACCGCGGCGGAGGACGCGCCCGGCGCCCCTGAGCCGGCCGAGCGGCGCGCACCGCGGGGTAAGGGGCCGCGGCGGGCGGGCGGGACGCGGACGGGCCCACCCTCGGCGCCTGCATCCCGCGCGCCGGGCGCCGGGGCCGGGCCCGGGGCTGCCCGGGGCGGCGCAGGCCCAGGCGGCGCGGCGGTCCGCGCGGCCTCGCCCTGCGCCCCGGCCCGGCTCCCCGCCGCCCCCCGAACGCCGCAACTTCGGGAAACTTTGTGGGGGAGGCCGGGCGGCGGGGGCCGCGGCTTTTCAGGAACCGGGGCGCGAGGCCTCCCGGCCGCCGCGAGCCCCCCGGGGTGCTGAGGCGCCGGCGGCTCCTGCCGGGCGCCCGTTCCGTCTACACCGGCGACCGTGCTCGCCGCGGGCTGCTGGAGGTGATTTTTTTTTTTTTTGAGCCATTATTTAAAAGTTTACACTGAGTCATGCCTCTGCGGATGAATGAATGATTCGCAGGCGGGAGCTGCGGCGGCGGGCGGGTCCGGGCCCCGGGCTCGGCGCGCCCCGGGCTGGTGCGAGAGGTCGCCCGCAGCGGTGTGTGCGTGCCGGGGGCCCGCGCCGGGCCCCGCTTCCACGCGGGCACCTCCCGGGGGGCGCGGCGGCGCTTGGCTGGGCAGGGGTGCAGGACCGCGGACGTGCCTTGCAGGGGAGAAGCCTCCGGACGGGGCCCGTGCAGGGCACCGCTCGGCGTTGGCCCTGTCTGAGCGGTGCGGGTGCGGGTGCGGGTGTGCGTGTCGTCGTCCCTGATGCATTTGTTTTTGTGGAGTCATGAGGGCTGCGTGGAGCAGCGCGCTCGCCGATTCCTGATTTACATTCGCAGCACACAGTTGACGGGAGCCATCGTTTCGTGTTTTCCCCTAGCACTTGGCGCGGATACACACTGGTGAAGCCTGGGACTTGTTGTCGGTTGTCGTCTACGTGTCTGTAAAATGCCTGTGCGCAGGATGGGCAGGTGGACCAGCTGCTGGCTTTAGAATCTTCTCGTGTCTTTAAAATGGCCTGTAAAAGACTGCATCACATGTAGGGAGTCTGACAGCCGGGCGCCGCGCACCGCCGGAGTGTTTCTCGCTGCATTGTGACAGTGGGGACGTTAAGAATTGGTCCAAAGATGAAAAATTCTTTGGCCGAAACAAAATAAAAGCCTTATCAATTTAGCAGCTTGGAAATAGCAGACGAGATTGGAAAACCCTGGTGGAGCGTGGATTCCGGCGTCACTGGTTAAAATCAGCCCGTGTCGTGGATAAGGGTTAAGATGTGAGGTGTTTCGCCCAGACGCCATCTGTTCGGTTGTCACAATGCAGGAACCAGGAAAGCAGAGAGCTGGCTACGGAGAAATCCAGCCCTTTTTTTTTTTTTTTTTTTGATATTCATGTGAATTTTTCTGTGAGGGGAAAGACCAGTTATTTCCCTTGGATGCTGTCCATTCTTTTTGGTTTTAATAAGGTGGCCCCACTAAGAAGGCTGTAGACATTCCATTGGGAACAGGCGATGGCAGTGGCCAGTTGTTTCTTTAATTCCGTTGGAATATCTCCACGCTTGTGTGCGGCTGTCCTTCGTTCGACTGAAACATCTGAGCTGCTTTTTGTTTTCCTCGGTGTTGGGTGTTTGGGATTTTATCCTCTAAGCACCTCTGCTAGAATCCCTTTCCTTTTTTTTACTGTGCAAATCAAGAAGGAGCTTTCTGGGGGTGTTAGCAGAATAGACATGCTAATGAGCTAAAAGATGAGAATGATTTATCACCTCCTTAAAGTCCTTTCTTATGATGCTAAAGCTGCACTACCAGAAAAATAAAACTGTCACTGTGGTGTTGCAAGTCTAAGCTAGTTCAGGCAAACAAAGGAAACTGCGTTAAATTTGCCCATCTCTGTTTTCTCGTTTTACTACAGCAAGACTCTCCAAACGTCAGCCTTTCAAATCTTACACAACAGCCGAATCTCCTTGCAGGGTCCAGGGGAGGTCTAACTCAGCCGAGGTCCAGAGGCCCAGGGTGGTTTCTGCAGAGTCAGGACCCTGTGTGGGTTTCTTCGCAAGTGGTCTTGGAGGAAGAAAAATTATTTGCTGTTTTTTTGGGGTGAAGGGGATATAGTTACTGACGTAAGGTACAGAGAGAAATTAGGAAGAGCCACAGAGTGAGAAAGGAGGAGGTGAGGCCAGCGTACTTGGAAGGTGACCAAGGAGAGGCAGCTAAGGCCTGAACCTGGAACGATGCTTAGATTTGCTGTGAGTAGGAGGAGTGAAGCCTGTGGGCAGGAGGGCGGTAGGGAGAGGGAATGGGGAGAGATACCTACAGTTTACACCGCAGTGTTAGGCTTCAGGGTCCTAAAGGAGTTGATGGAAATGGGAGAAAATTCACCTTTATTTTATTTATTTTTTATTTTTTTGACAGGCAGAGTTAGGGAGAGAGAGAGACAGAGAGAAAGGTCTTCATTCCGTTGGTTCACCCCTCAATGGCCACTGCAGCCGGCGCTGCGCTGATCCGATGGCAGGAGCCAGGTACTTCTCCTGGTCTCCCATGCAGGTGCAGGGCCCAAGCACCTGGGCCATCCTCCACTGCACTCCCGGGCCACAGCAGAGAGCTGGCCTGGAAGAGGAGTGACCGGGACTAGAACCTGGGGTGCCGGCACTGCAGGCGGAGGATTAGCCTAGTGAGCTGGGGCGCCAGCCAAACATTCACCTTTAAATAGGAAAGAAGGGGCTGGCGCTGTGGAGCAGCGGGTTAACCATGGCCCTTCGATGCCCACGTCCCCTGTGGGTGCCAGTTCACGTTCCTGCTGCTCTGCTTCCGGTCTGGCTCCCTGCTGGTGCTCCTGGAAAGCAGCTGGAGACACCCAAGTGCTCGTGCCCCTGCACCCAGCGGGGAGACCTGGAGCAGCCCTGCCTTTGCTGCCACCTGGGGAGTGGACCAGCCCACTGAAGACCTCTCTGTCTCTGTCTCCCCTCCCCCTAACTCTGCCTTTTAAACAAGAAAATAAATATTAAAAAAAAAAGGCAAGAAAATGCATGTGTACTTGTATAGAACCTATGGTTCATCATTAACTGAAAATTCAAAATGGCTTTCTCATTTTTAGAAAGCCGCTGGCGTCTATTTAAGTTCTGACAGCACCCTTCCAGGAAAGGTGGGCAGAGGCGGCGCCAGCCTAGGAAGAAGGTGAGCTTTTTGTCATTAAACAAAAACGTTTTTTGGTAAAACTTTTTTTTCTTTAACGATTTATTTATTGAAAGAGTTACACAGAGAAAGGAAGAGACAGAGATCTTCTGTCTACTGGTCTGCTCCCTGGATGGCTGCAACAGCCAGGGCTGGGCCAGGGCCTCCTCCAAATGTACCGTGGGGGCAGGGCCAAGGCCTCGGGCCGGCATCTGCCTGTGTCCCAGGCACGTGAGCAGGGAGCTGCATTGGAAGCAGAGCAGCCGGGTCTCAAACCGGTGCCCGTATGGGATACCCGCGTCCCGGGTGGTGGATTTTACTGCTCTGCCACAGCGCGGCCCCTCAGTGGCACTTCTTGCTGCCCCCTGCGGATAAAGTCAGGTGACTTGGTTTCTGTCAGGTCCAGGAGTCCGAGAATTCCTGTGCAGCAATTTGTATTCCTTGAGATAAGTAGATCGTTAGCTGGAACTTGGGAGTCTTTCTCTTCCCATTAACGTTCGGTTAAGGCGCCCTGGGTTCCTCTAATAGTCAGTTACGGTGCCGGGGTGTGTCAGACACAGCACCCACCTTTGAGGGCATGACCTGCAGAAATCCGGAACATTCTGACTCCTGTGCACTCTGAGGGGAGATGCCAGGAACCAGCAGGTGCTTGACTGAGGCAGCACCAGAACCAGAGCTTGTGAATGGAAAGGTTGAGAAAAAAACGAAAACTCACTGTCCTGCCTTCAGGAGGACTGTTCAACTGAGAGGCCCCCTGAGAAGTGAGTGCCTGGGTTGTAGGGAGGACTGCAATGCAGTCCTTCTGCATAATAAGGGAAGTAAAGCTCCTAGCTGGCTGGGGTAGCTGGGAAGGCTTCCTAGAAGTGGTGCTGAGCGCACGGTGGAAGGCTCTGCTACACCAGAGCTGTCTGTTTTGGGGAGAGGGGTCTGGCACCTTGCTGCGCCGTTGCTCCCTACTGGTAGAAAGGTGCTAGCGATGCTGCTGGTGGTTGCCCGTCATGGAACTTCTTGCGCTGTCCTGAGCTGCTGCGTAGCCCTTCATGACCAAGCCCCCTTGTTGGTTAGGATGTCTCCACTGAGGGCGAGGCTGTAGAGGGTAACAGAGCGGGGGCAGAAACACGTTCCTCTCTGTACTGTTGCTCGTGGTGGGTAGAAAGTCTCAAAAAATGGTGGTAGAGGGAGGGATATAAATTTGAAAAGCCCCTGACCAGATCTGCTCTGTGTCCTGTGCTAAAGTGAACTGAAGCTCTCTCATTCTCAAGAAGTAAAAAACTTGGCCAGGCATTTAGCTTCATAATTTACTTTTCTAGGTCTTATTTCGCTGATTTTAAACACCAAGTTTTTTTTGTTTGTTTGTTTGGTGACTTCTCATGGGGTCATTCCACCAAGAACGGTGTTAGGATCTGCTGCTCTGATATCCTGATTTCTTTTCCAGTTGAAAATGTTGATTCTGTGGCAAAACTTAAAAAGCTTATTTATCAGAAACTTGATTTCTTCAGATGGTGGGAAGACCTAAGTGATGAACCGCGTGGCTGAAGTCTTTAGGACAGCACCGCCACGGTGCTGTGAGTGAGCCCTGAGTGCCCTGGAGTCAGCCGTCGTCGTGAAGGTGTTCAGAGGCTGACTTCCTCCGTGCCTGTGAGGAGGCTGTGCACGCGGAGACGCGGAGGTGCCTGGGAGGCCTGCCTCCTTCCCGACAGAGGGGTCATGGTGCCTCTGTCAGGGCTCCTGTCCGGGTTCTGCAGGTTCAGGTGAGAGGAGCGATGTGACAGCTGCCCCACAGAGGTTGCCTGGTTTGGAATTCCCGTCCACAGCTGGGTGTGCCCTGAGCTGCCCCCTGAGACTGCACGCTCCTGCAGGCTCCCGTCTTCCTGTTGTTATCCCTTGGCTCCAGGGTTTAATGAGTTGGGGGGCTATGTGATGAGAAATGTCTTTTGACGATTGACTTTCTTTGGTGCACTTTTTTCTTTTTAAAAAGATTTATTTATTTGAAAGGCAGAGTTACAGAGAGGCAGAGACAGAGAGACAAAAAGAGAGGTCTTCCATCTGCTGGTTCACTCTCCAAATGGCTGCAATGACCGGAGCTGCGCTGATCTGAAGCCAGGAGCTGGGAGCCTCCTCTGGGTTTCCCATGTGGGTGCAGGTGCCCAAGGACTTGGGCCATCTTCTCCTGCTTTCCCAGGCCACAGCAGAGAGCTGGGTCGGCAGTGGAGCAGCCGGGACTAGAACCGTGCCCATGTGGGATGCCGGTCCTTCAGGCGGTGGCTTTACTCCCTTCGCTGCAGCGCCAGCCCCGTTGGATGCTTTTAATGACTTTAAAGCTGGAAGAACAGGGAAACTGGTTCTCTTGAGTCCTTCCTTGTCCAGCAGTGCCCAGAAGTCACAGCTTTATGCTGGAAGTTAAATTCTCTCCTTTTTGGATCAGTGTAGCCTGCTATTTCGGGTCTTATTTAGGGGGAATTCGATGTTTAGGTTTCAGAAGGCTTTTCTGAGGGAAGACTTTTCCTCTGTGTGTGAGTAGGGGCCAGCCAATTACAATTTATTTTAAAATTTAGTGTGAATGTTTACATTGTATTCAGTAATATGTCTGATTGTTTAAATATCAACATACTTGTCCCCAAAATCTTTGAGGGACAGTTGATTTCCCAAAGGTCGCTTCGAGGAGTCCCCTGCAATCCCACGTGTGCCCTTGAGGCTGTCCACCCCCAGTGTGGGAAGCAGGAGCTGGGTGGAGAGCACCCTTTGACGGTCTGAATTCCATTCCTGCCCTCTGTGTTTGGTAGTGGAGTGGACTTGGCAGGCTCTCTTTGGACTCTGAGTTGGTTTTCCGGTCTGTAAGGTGGGGCTGATGGGACCAGGGACATCACACGGTTGACATGAACGCGTGATGCTGATGGTCACAGTGATGGAGGACTATGATACTGTTAAGTAAGGATATTAAGATCTGAAACATTTCTGGTTCCAGGCATTTCAGATAAAGGATATTTAACCTGTATTTCATCAAGATACAGTTTTGAGAATTGCTGTGTGCCAGAAGTTGTGCTTGTTGTTAAAACTGAAAAGTCAAGTGTGATGCTAAGTGGTTGCTGTCCTCAGGTCAAGTCAGATACTGAATGATAACTGTCCTCAAGGGACTTCCATGCACTAGGTGGGTAAGAGTAATTGGATTATGGCCCAGTGTCATGGGTGCCATGACAACAGAGTGGAGGCAGCGTGTGATCGTGGGGACACCGTGCAGTCTGGACCGTGGATTAGTAGGATATGTTTTTCACAGAGGTACCTCCTAAATGGTTAGCTTGAGCAAGCTGGCGGAGAGGCAGGGGGGCATTGGCTGGCAGTCATAGGTCAGAGGGCGCCCTGCTGAAGCAGTTACCTGGGAGAGGCGCAGGAAGAGAGGCCTGGCCACTGTGGGACCATCTTTGTGCCAGCCTGAGTGTGGAGGTAGGAGTGACCCCACTGCTTTGTGGTTCGTTTAAGCTGAATCACAGCTCGGTTTTAGGTTTTCTTCAGATTCTGGAGTTTTTAGTATTTTTCAGAATCTGTACTTTGTTTTGCTGCTAGAGCTTTTTCAACGCAGCATGTATTCTCCGGCTTTGCCTTCATCCAGACCCTGCTTTGCCTGTGCTGCCTGGTTTTCCAGTCGTTGCTGCGTCCCTCTCGGGTTGAGTTCTTTGCTTTGCGCAGCGGCGTTGCGCTCAGTGTCGTAGCAGCCTCAGGGTGCTCTGCAGCCCGCAGCTCAGATCTTGCTGGGGAGCCGTCCCCAGCCTGATGCGCCAGCCCCCCCATTTATGTGGCTGTCAGTAGTCGGGAAAACGATCGTGTGTAGGTGTTCTGTCTTTACAGGCTTCTACAAACGTGAGCTTGTTAGTGGTGAGCAAGTCCCTGAGGTCTGCTTGCTCTATAGAGAGCATAATGGTTACAACCCAGCACCCATTTATTTTGAATTTAATTATAACTATGGAGTCCTTATGGGAATACAAATTAAAAGAAAGAAGCCCTCTTCAAGACAGAGAAATGTCGTCGTTGGCTGTTTTGAGGAAGACTTTATGAGATTCTTCTGCTAGAACCGCTGCGAAGTGTTTGCCCGAAGGTGCAACAGGAAAAGCCGGTGATGGCTGGACTGAGGTGTGGGGGTTGTTTCATGGTCATCTGTACCCACTGCAGGAAGAGCTGTGACCAGGGGACACAGCTAGGCACTTGAGGCCCTGCGGTCAGCTCTCTGGGGTGATAAAGAATAGGTTTCTTTGCCGGCGCCGCGGCTCACTAGGCTAATCCTCCACCTAGCGGCGCCAGCACACCGGGTTCTAGTCCCGGTCGGGGCGCCGGCTTCTGTCCGGTTGCCCCTCTTCCAGGCCAGCTCTCTGCTGTGGCCCGGGAGTGCAGTGGAGGATGGCCCAGGTGCTTGGGCCCTGCACCCCATGGGAGACCAGGAAAAGCTCCTGGCTCCTGCCATTGGATCAGCGCGGTGTGCTGGCCGCAGCGTGCCGGCCGCGGCGGCCATTGGAGGGTGAACCAACGGCAAAGGAAGACCTTTCTCTCTGTCTCTCTCACTGTCCACTCTGCCTGTCAAAAAAAAAAAAAAAAAAAAAAAGAGTAGGTTTCTTTCTTCTGAGGTTGGCCATTTTAGGGTAGAGACAGAGGCATGGTAGCTAGGGCTTCGTGTTTCTGGAGTGTCCCCTGCAGGTTCAGGGGTGTTACGGTGAGTGCTGGCTGGGGCTCTGATGTGGAGAGCACAGCCTCCTAAGCAGAGGGACACCTTTTTCTTTGTGTTTCCGCAGTCTGGCCTAATGTGCTCAGTCAGAATGAGCTGAGTTTATGGAAGGAGTCAAACCTGGTCCTTCCTGTAGCTATTGGTAAGTTATTTATCCTCTTTGAGTCTCATTTTTCTCCTCTGAAAAGGTGAGTGTGGGTGGAGGTTATGATAGCAATGGTCGCCCATTTGGATTTAATACTCCTGAACTGTGCACCTACAACTGATTTAAATGGTAAATTTTATGTTATGTGTATTTTGCCACAATAAGAAAGTATTTGTGAGAATTAAAAGTGAGAACTCAGCATATCAGAAGTGATCATTTTGTCCCTCTCTTCGGAGTGATTTTATAAAGGGAAATATGACTTATTAGCAAGGAGGATGACAGGCAGTACTGGGAGTATGACTGCCTCTCCAGGAATGTCTTCCAAGTGGGAGGAGAGGGCAGTGTTGGACTGTCAAGAAATTGCTTACCACAGGGTAAAATGTCTGGAAACCAAAGTCATGGTTTGTTTGTATAAAAAGGAGCAACTGTATTTAGGTATTCCCTCCTTTTTAAAGGAAGACATTTTTGCATACGATGAATTTAAATTTAATTCCTTCCTTTTTTTTTTTTTTTTTTTTTTTTTTTTGACAGAGTAGACAGTGAGAGAGAGAGAGAGAGAAAGGTCTTCCTTTTGCCGTTGGTTCACCCTCCAATGGCCGCCATGGCCTGCGCACTGTGGCCGGCGCATTGTGCTGATCCGAAGGCAGGAGTCAGGTGCTTCTCCTGGTCTCCCATGGGGTGCAGGGCCCAAGCACTTGGGCCATCCTCCACTGCACTCCCTGGCCACAACTGCACTCCCTGGCCACAGCAGAGAGCTGGCCTGGAAGAGGGGCAACCGGGACAGAAGCCGGCGCCCCGACCGGGACTAGAACCCGGTGTGCCAGCGCCGCAAGGTGGAGGATTAGCCTATTGAGCTGCGGTGCCGGCCTAATTCCTTCCATTTTTAAAAAAGATTTTATTATTTGAGAGGCAGAGTTACAGAGAGAGAGAGAGAGAGAGAGAGAGAGAGAGAGGTTTTCCATCCACTGGCTCACTCCCCAAATGGCAGCAACGGCTAGAGCTGGGCTAATCTGACGCCAGGAGCCAGGACTTCATCTGGGTCTCCCACATGGGTGCGTGGTCCCAAGCACTTGGGCATCCTCCACTACTTTCCCAGGCCATTAGCAGGGAGCTGGATCGGAGGTGGAGCAGCCGGGACTCGAACCGGCATGGGTGCCGGTGCCACCTGCTAAACCACAGCACTGACCCCAGTTTCTTCCATTTTTGAAGAGATTTATTTGTTTATTTGAAAGACTGAGTGACAGAGAAAGAGACTGATCTGTCTTCCATTTTCTGGTTCAGTCCCCAAATGGCCACAACAGCCAGGCCTGGTCTGGGCCGTCCATCCTCATCTCTCATATGGTGCTCGGGGCCCAGGTCTTTGGGCCACCATCTGCTGCCTTAGGAGGGAGCTGAATTGAAAGTGATGCTGCCAGGATTTGAACCAGAGCTCTGATCTGGGTGCTGGCATCACAGGCTGCGGGTTAACCTGCACCACAGCGTCCAGCCCCTCTTCCAGGGTTAGCAGGAATAGCACTGGGTTCAGTCAGGTCTTTGTTGCAGATTTCACTTCTGTGGAGCTGTCTTCCCTGAACACCGTAATGAAAAAGCCCCCCACTGTCGCTCTCTGGTCTCTCCCCGTCTTGGTCAGCTTCTAGTTACTATAATGAAATGCCTGAGACAGGCTAACTTTATAGAAAGAGAGATGTGGCTCACAGTTGTGAAGGCTTTACGTCCAAGTAGGATGTGCAGGCTCTTGGGAAAGCCCCTGGTAGATGGCAGAAGTAGGAGATCCTATTTCAATGCAGGAAGCAGAGAGAGAGACTCCTCTGGTCAGCCTTAGGCTTTTATGAAAATGGCTCACTCTCTCTCTTTTTTAAAGATTTATTTATTTGAAAGAGTTACACAGAGGAGAGGCAGAGGGAGAGGGAGAGAGAGGGAAAGTCTTCCATCCAATGGTTCAGTCTCCAATTGACTGCAAATGGCTGGAGCTGTGCCAATCCAAAGCCAGGAGACAGGAGCTTCTTTCAGGTCTCCCACGCAGGTGCAGAGGCCCAAGGACTTGGGCCATTTTCTACTGCTTTTCCAGGCTATAGCAGAGAGCTGGATAGAAAGTGGAGCAGCCAGGTCTTGAACCGGCACCCATATGGGATGCTGGCGCTTCAGGCCAGGGCATTAACCTGCTGGGCCACAGTGCCAGCCCCGAAAATGGCTCTCTTGATAACTCACTCCAGGAGACCAGTATTCCTTCTGAGGGCAGCCTCCCCAGTGACCTAAGGACCTCCCACTGGGTCCCATCTCTTACAGCGCCCATAGTTTCCAGCACCAGCACCCTGAGGGCCAAGCGAGAGGCACAAACAACATGCAAACCAATGCACTTGGATTTTTTTTTTTTTGAAGATTGATTTATTACTTGGTTCAGCACGGTGGTGCAGTAGGTTAAACTGCCGCGTGCAGTGCCAGCATCCCATATAGGCACCACTTCATGTGCTGCTGCACCTCCAGCACAGCTCCTGACCATGCGCCTGGAAGACAGCACACGATGGCCCAAGTGCTGGGCCCCACCGCCCATGTGGGAGATCTGGAAGAAGCTCCTGGTTTTGCCTGGCCCAGTCCTGACCAATAGGGCCATTTGGGGAGTCAATCAGTGGATGGGAAATCTTTGTCTCTCCTTTCTGTAACTGCCTTTCAAATAAATAAATAAATCTTAAAAAAAAATAAAGATTGATTTACTGTTATTTATTCTAGAGTTACTAGGCGTTGGAGAACGGCTGCTGGCTGCTGGTTTATCCTCCAGATTGCCACAGTGGGCCAGGTCTGGGCCAGGAGCCTGAAACTACGTCCAGGTCTCCCACGTGAGCGCAGGGCACGAGGAATTGGGCCATCTTCCTCTGCTTTCCCAGGCATCAGCAGGAAGCTGGATCCGAGGTGGAGTGGCAGGAAGTCGGATCAACGCCCATATGGGATGCTGGTGTTGTAGGAGGCGACTTAACTTGCACCACAGTGCTGGCTCCTGCACTTGGATTTGTTTTTCTTCATAGCAAAAAATGTTGTCCATCACTTTAATCCATGTACCAGCTGAATGCCTGGCATGTGAAAGATGTTCAGATATTAGAATAAATGAATCAGGCTGGCGCCGTGGCTCAATAGGCTAATCCTCCACCTGCGGCACCGGCACACCGGGTTCTAGTCCCTGTCCGGGTGCCAGATTCTGTCCCGGTTGCCCCTCTTCCAGTCCAGCTCTCTGCTGTGGCCCGGGAAGGCAGTGGAGGATGGCCCAAGTGCTTGGGCCCTGCACCCCATGGGAGACCAGGAGAAGCTCCTGGCTCCTGCCTTCAGATCAGCGCGGTGCGCCGGCCGCAGCGCACTGGCCGTGGTGGCCATTGGAGTGTGAACCAACGGCAAAGGAAGACCTTTCTCTCTGTCTCTCTCTCTCTCTCACTGTCCACTCTGCCTGTCAAATCAATCAATCAATCAATCAATCAAACTATAGTCTAACATTTTGTTTTATTGAGATAAAATTCATATAACATACAAGAGCCGTATGTGGTTCAGTGGTATTTAGTGTCATCACCAACTCTGTAGTGGTAGAACTTTTTTTTCTTCCTGTACCTATTGGGCAGTCATTCTCATTTTTCCATCTCTTTAGCCCCCAGTAGCCTTGAATCCGCTTTTTGTCTCTGTGAGTTTTCTTAGAAATATCATATAAGAGGAATCTTACAATATGTTACCTATTGTATCTGGCTTGTTTCACTTGGCATTTTTATTAAAGATTTATTTATTTATTTGAAAGGCAGAGTTACAGAGAGGTAGAGGCAGAGAGAAAGATAAAGAAATCTTCCATCCATTGGTTCACTCCCTAGATGGCTGCAATGGCTGGAGCTGCACCAATCTGAAGCCAGGAGCCAGGAGCTTCTTCCAGGTCTCCCACACAGGTGCAGGGGTCCAAGAACTTGGACCATCTTCTACTGCTTTCCCAGGCCACAGCAGAGAGCTGGATCAGAAATGGAGCAGCCAGGACTTGAACCGGCACCCATATGGGATGCTGGCACTGTAGGTGGTGGCTTTACCCGCTATGCCACAGTGCCGGCCCCGATTACTTAGCACGTTTTTGAGGTATAACGAGTTCCTTCTTATAGCTGAATAATACTCTTGCGTGTACAAGGGTACTTAAAGATTATGGAAAGTGGAATTAAAAGACAAGTTTATTCTGGTGAAGTTGTCTGAAATCCACGTATACAGCATGTACCGCAGTTTGCTTATCCATTCATTTGTTGGTGGGTTTTGGATTGTTTTCACTTTTGGCTGTTATGAATAATGTGCTGTAAGCATTGGTGCACAAGTCTATGTGTAAATGTGTGTTTTTGGTTCTTGTGGGAATTTATCTGAGAGTAGAATTGCTGTCAACATGGGATTTTGTGTTTAACTTCTTCCTACCGGCAGTGTCCCAGCCTCTGCATGTCTTCACTAACACTTATTTTCTGGTGTTTTTGATGAAAACTGTTCTGGTAGGTATGAAGTGGTACCTCGTTTGTGTTTCCTTCGTGACCACTGATAAGTGTCAGTGTGCTTTCTGGAACAGTGTTTAAGTCCCTTACACGTGTTGTCATTGGATTGCTTTTGTTGAATTGTAGGTGTCCATCTATTCTGGGTGTTAAACCTTTAATAACTTTATGACTTTCAAGTATTTTTTCCCATTGCCTAGTTTTTTCCCACATTTTTTTTTGATAATGTCCTTTGTATAAAATTGCTTAATTTTGATGAAGTTCAAGTAATTTGTTTCTTTTGCTGTGTGTACTCTGGGTGTCAAATTTAATAATCTATGGCCAAATTCCAGGCCATGAAGATTTACCAGTGTGTTTTCTTCTAAGAGTTTTATTTCTTTTATTTATGTCTTTGATCTATTTTGATTTAACTTTTTTATGTGGAGCAAGCTAGGAGTTCTACTTCACTCTTTCATATGTGGTTATCACCTGTCCCAGCACCATTTACTGAAGAGACTGTTTTTTCCCGTTGAATGGTCTAGATATCCTTGTTAAAATAAATTGATTGGGGCTGGTGTTGTGGCGTAGTAGATTTAAGTCTCTGCCTGTGGTGTGGGCATCCTATTTGGGCGCTGGTTCAAGTCCTGGCTGCTCCACTTCTGATCCAGCTCCCTGCTGATGGATTGGGAAAGCAGCAGAAGATGGTCCAAGTGCTTGGGCTTCTGTACCCGTGTGGAAGACCTGGCATTAATTAGCTCCTGGCTCCTGACTTTGGATTGGCCTAGCTCTGGCCTTTGTGGCCATTTGGGGAGTGAACCATGGGTGGAAGATCTCTCTTTGACTCTCCCTCTCTCTTTCTGTAACTCTGCCTCTCAAATACATAAATAAATCTTTAAAATAAATTGACCGGAGCTAGCATTATGGCATAGTGGGTTAAGCTGTGGCCTGTGGTGCTGGCATCTCATATGAGCACTGGTTCGAGTCCCTGCTGCTTTGCTTCTGGTCCAGCTTCCTGCTAAGAAGCTGTCCCAAGTCCTTGGGCCCTTGCACCCGTGTGGGAGACTTGGATTGAGCTCCCAGCTCCTGGCTTCAGCCTGGCCCAGTCCTAGCTGTTGTGACCATTGGAAAGTGAACCAGTGGATAGAAGATCTTTCTTTTTCTGTCTCTCCTCTGTCTGTTACTCTGCCTTTCAAATAAATAAATCTTTAAAATATAAATAAATAAATTGACCATAGATTTTAAAAAAGATTTACTTACTTATTTGAAAGAGTTAACACAGAAAAGGAGGGAGAAAAGAGAGATTGATCTTCTGTCTGCTGGTTCACTCCCCAGGAGATTCATCTGTATCTCCCACACGGGTGCAGGGGCCCACACACTTGGGCCATCTCATGCTGCTTTCCTCAGGCCATTAGCAGGGAGCTGGATCGGAAATGGAGCAGCCGGGACACAATATGGGAGATGCTGGCATCACAGGCTGTGACTTTACCTGCTGTGCCACAGTGCTGGCCCCGACCGTAGATATTTGCATTGAGTACTGGGCCTTCCATTTTATTTTACTGATCTATGTGTCTGTCCGTATGTCAGTACTTTTTCTTTCTTTTTTTAAAAAGATTTATTTATTTATTTGAAAAGCAGAGTTACAGAGAGGCAAAGAGAGAGCTCTTCCTTCTGCTGGTTCACTCCCCAAATGGCTGCAACAGCTGGAGCTGTGCTTATCTGAAGCCAGGAGCCAGGAGCTTCTTCCGGGTCTCCCACACAGGTGCAGGGGCCCAAGGACCTGGGCCATCTTCTGCTTTCCCAGGCCATAGCAAGAACTGGATCGGAAGTGGAGCAGCTGGGTTTCAGACTGGTGCAATATGGGATGCTGGCACTGCAGGCGGCAGCTTTACCCACTACACCACAGCACTAGCGCCTGTCGGTACTGTTTTGATTACTGTTACTTTGCAGTACATTTTGAAAGAGTAAATTTAGGAGTTGTTAGCCTTTTGGCTTTGATTTGCATTTTTAACGATATCTGTCTGTTTGGGGCCCTTTGTAGTTCCATATGAATTTGAGGATCAGCTTTTCTATTTCTGCAGAAATTGTCCAGTGGAATTTTAATACAGATTGCATTGAATCTATACATTTCTTTGGGGAATTGCCATTTTAGCAATATTAAATCTTGCAGTCCATGAACATGGGATGCCTTTTCATTTACTTGTGCCTTCTTTTTTCCAGCAATATTTTATAGTTTCATTGTACAGATCATTCACCACCTTGGGTAACTTTATTCCTAGGTATCTTATTCTTGTGGATTCTATTGAAAATAGAATTTTTAAATTTCATTTTTGGATTCATTGGCTGTATATAGAAACACAATTGATTTTTCTGTGTTGGTCTTATGTCCTGCAACTTTGCTGAATTTATTTATTATCTTTATAGTTATTTTGTGAGTTATATTGGATTTTTTAAATATAAGATCATGTCATCTGCAAATAGAGATATTTTACTTTTTCTTTCCCATTTGGATGCCTTTAAATTGCTCTGGCTAGGAGATCCAGTTGAATAGTAGTGGTAAAAGAGAGCATTCTCCATATTGTTCCTGATATTAGGGGGAGCTTTTAGTCTTTGACCACTGATGATGAAGTGAGCCCTGGGTCTTTTATTAATAAGTGCTCTTTGTCCTGTTTTGCTGTTTTTTTTTTTTTTTTTATCATGAAGTGTTGAATTTTGTCATGCTTTTTTTGTATGTCTTTTGAGATGATCATGTGCTTTATTTTTCCCTTTGTTCTGTTAATGTAGTATATTATATTGATTGAACTTTGTTGAATCATCCTTGGATTCCTGGGGTAAATGTAACTTTGTCATGGTATATAATCTTTTTAATATGTTATTAGATTCAGTTTGCTACTATTTTGCTGAGGATTTTCATTTCTGTTCATCAGGAATACTGACCCATGGCTTTCTTGTGATGTTGTTGGCTTTATTATCAGGTACTCACTGTATTTTAACTGTTCATCATGTTTCTTTGGAATCTTGAAACCTCAACTTCCCCTAATTCATAGCTTATAGAAGACTAGTAGAGTTTGAAGGCAGGCAGGCAGAACGTTTTGCTGATGATCATACTGTATACCTCGTTGCTTCTCAACATGCACACTTAGCCTGTCGTGCCGGCTCTGACACACAGGAGGCTGCCCTTACCGCTGGAGACAGTCGTGGCTGACACTACACCGTAGCCATGTGTCTACCGATGGAGAACTGGTAGAGTTCCAGATGCCAGGTCAGGGGAGAGATGTGCATCTTTCATTTCCTGAAAAAGCCACAGATTGTTCCAGGTCGTGATTCCTGAGTAACACGCTGACCTAAAGAGATTGACTTGAACAGTAAGCTGCTGCTACATCTCCTGTTCTGTTGGCTGATAAGCAGGGTTCTGCTGGGCGATTCTTCTGCTGCTGTGGCGTTACTGAGGCCGCTCCCTGATTCAGTTGGGGGCTGGTCTTGAGGCTCCACGGTAGCTCCACGGTAGCTCTACTTACATGCTTGGACAGTTGGAAGGCTGAGCTCCGGTTTCTTTCCATCCATGTGGTCTTGGGGTGTCTCCATGTGGCTTTTCCACTAGGATGGTTAGACTTCTTAATGGCATCTCTGGACTTCTGAAGTGAGTGCCCTTGGAGAAGAGGTAGATGTTTGAATAAAATTTAGAAATATACTCACTGATCAAATGGCAATTACTTGTACAAATTGTGTGTTTTATTAATCAGCGGCCATCCTTGATCGCTTGTTAAGGGGTTTTTGGGTACACATTGGGGTCCATAAATTTGCTTTTATTGTTAATTTTCAAAATCATTTGAAACCTTCACTTATTTTGAAGAGTATTGTGGAGTTTAAGTTTGTATTTTTTTCTGTTCTTCTTTACAAAAAATCTTCATTGAGAAAATGTTAGTATACACATTCTAAATATTCTTTTCTTTACCCTAGATCATGCTGGTAAGTGCCCGTGAGGCTTATTAGAATTAAGCTCTGGCTGCTTATGTATAAAGTGTGGGAGAATTTGACTGTATGCAGAGTTGTGTGCACATCAGCCCTAACCTCTGCCTCTCAGCCTGCCTCTACGGATTTTGTAAGTGTTTGAGAGGGAGCGATGTGGCGAGGCCACAGGGGAGGGAGGGAGCAGATTTAAATACTAGGAAGCTGCGTCTGGCTGCAGTGGGATTACTGAGGGAGAAGCTGTGTCTGGCTGTTCTGTGACTGCCTTTGCTTGTGCCTGCACGGAGAGCTCTGACATCCTGCCTGGGAAGCCATCTAGTTCTGTGTTTCCCAGGCACGCCCTGCGTCTCACCAAGTAAGTCACTCCCAGGCCTGACGTCGGCAGAGTAGCATGAGTTAGCACAGTGAGCTGCCTGAAGTCTCTGAGACACGCAGGTGACTGACTGAGGGGACTGATGATCGCCTGGATTCTGTGGACTCTGGGGTCTTGCTGCTTCCCCTCCAGTGACTCCTGTGTCAGGAGCTACTGTCTGCGTGCTCTGAGCTCCCTTGTAGCAGGAAGGAACGTGCACACATTGAGTAGGGGTGTCTGTGCTTCATTCTTCGTATTTCTAATTCCAGAGGTGTGCTACTCTTCAGCGCAGTGTGATGTACAAACTAACTGCTCGCTGTGAGCCTTTGGGCGTGTTTCTCTGCAGGCACCAGGTTTCTCATTTCCGTCACTTTCAGGATGCTGCACCAGCAGGTGGTGACTGTGGCCCAGGGGTGGCACGTGTTGGGGCTGAGGGACTGGGCCTTGTTGGGGGAGGAGTCTGAGCACCATGACAGTCGTGTTTCAGAGTTGAGTGGCGTGCGCTTGCCTGTTCCCTCTTCATGCTCTCCTTTTTTTTTTTCTTTTTTTCTTTTTAATGCTTTATTTATTTGAAGGCCAACCTAACAGAGAGCGGGAGAGACAGAGAAAGAGAGATCTTCATCCAGTGGTGTAGTCCTCAAATGGCCACATAGTCTGTTATTGAGCCAGACTGAAGCCAGGAGTTTCCACCTGGGTGCAGGGGCCCAAGGACTCGGGCCATCTGCTGCTGCTTTCCCAGGCCACAGCAGAGAGCTGGATCAGAAGTGGAGCAGCCGGGACTCAAATCCATAGTGCAGGCTCCATCCTTGATTCTCATAAAATAGGTGGTGCCTTGTGTTAGAATGGATTACTATAGTTACGCCCTGGCCTTTTATTTTGTCTTTGGGTTCTTAGAAACTCCTTCGTAGTTTAGTCATTGATGCTTGGAGCAGAATGCATAATGTGTACTTTAACTTGAAATAAGTTATTGAGAGACTTCTTCATAGAGACTCCAGTTTTGCACTTGATAGTTAAGGGCTCTTAAAAGATTTGACCTTCTATTCTTCATTGTGTAGCTTTAATGCACGGGTTTCTAAATTACGTGACATGGTAGGACACATGGAGATGTCTGTTGGTGAGTAGAGGCTGGAGAGGTAAGGGTCAAGGGGCTGGTGGCCTCCCACCTGCTGAGGCTCTGCTGTGGTATAGCCCACCTGTCTTTGTGACACTGGGCAAATCATTTAAACTCTTTGAAGCTCACACCTCCCTGAATGTGTGACATTCAGTGACAATAAAATAATGAAATCACTATAAATGTATTCACCATAAAGAATGAAAAATGGTATTTAAGGTTAAAGAGAAGGAGACTATGTCCCCCAGTCATTTTCCACTTTAGCATATCCTTATCAGTTCAGAATATTCCCTGGTTTGCATACATTTATCTATTCTGTGTCTGGCTGAGGTTCAGTGCCTGCTGTGTGTTTGTGTGTTTGTGCTAAGTGTATTAAGAAAATCAACATTTACACGAACACTGACCACGTCCCGTCCAGTCCAGCTGACTGTAAAGCACTCAGGAACGTGTGGATATGGGATACATGGATGCCGTGTTGCGTGAGGCGCTCTGTTTTGAAGACACTCAGTCTGCTCCCTTCAGGCTGGAACATTAGGCTTTGTGAAGAAGACCACAGAACAGAGTGGGCACATTGCAGATGAGTAAGTGAGCCAGCTAGTAACTCAGGCTGGGGTAGCACTCTTGCTTAGTGTGCATGAAAAATTTCACTAAAAGAGATTCCCCAGAGAACTGGAATCAGGGAGATGAGTAGGCTGCGGATGCAAATGTCACCTCAGAAATGGCCTGAGATGGGTATGGGAGATAGTGACTTACTGGGACTGTTGGAAGCACAGTTAAGAGTTTGGGTGACGTAGAGGGCTGGTTAGTACTGCAGAAAGCTGTTTGGGGCTTTTTTTTTTTTTTTTTTTTTTTTTTTTTTTTTTTTTTTTTGATAGGTAGAGTCATAGACAGAGAGAGAGAGAGAGAGAGAGAGAGAGAGGGAGAGAGAGGTCTTCCTTCCGTTGGTTCACTCCTCAAATGGCTGCTATGGCCAGTGCTGTGCCAATCTGAAGCCAGGAGCCAGGTGCTTCCTCCTGGTCTCCCACGCAGGTGCAGGGGCCCAAGCACTTGGGCCATCCTCCACTGCCTTCCTGGGCCACAGCAGAGAGCTGGACTGGAAGGGGAGCAACTGGGACTAGAACCCGGCGCCCATGTGGGATGCCAGTGCCGCAGGCAGAGGACTAACCAAGTGCGCCAGGTGCCTGCCTGGGGCCTTTTCTTACGATGCTGTTTTCAGTAGAAGCTTAACATACAGTGGGGGAGCTTCAGAGTTACGCGGTGGGAGGAGAGGTGGGTGGCTGCTAATGTCCCTTTCCGTCTTAGGACCTCATGAACGTGATTTGTGTGCAGATTCCACTGGACTCATTGATTCATACCCATAGACGGCATAGCAACAGCCTGAGTGCTCAAGTCTTTGCTGTGGGGGGGTCAGCGAGGATGCAGCAGCACTTGCTGATGTGCGTTTGTGTGTGGCTGTCTGCGGGGACTTGGCCTTTGGTGTGGTATGTCTAGGGTTTGCTTGGTTTCCAGGGAGGGAGAAATGCTCGCTAGCCGTGTGCCTGGGGTGCTGCGGTTCTCTGTCCTTGAGGAACCTGGTGACACTTCGCAGTCTCCATGGGGAGCCTCTCAGTCTCCTGGTGGCAAGAGGACTCCAGATGGAGCTTAGAGGCGGCTTGCAGGCTGCCGGCGAGTCTTCCTCTGAGAGCAGTCCGTGATGCCCGTGATTCGGAATCCTGGCAAAACACCAGCACTGCGGGAAGTAACCCCCAGACGGGGAGCACCGCCCACAGTTGCTGTCAGCTGTTGAGTTGCTGGGTGTCTTTGAAGACGTTCCAGGAGGAGGCTGATCAGCTGGGGTAGAGAGCCTCTGGGTGGTGGAGAGGATGCACTTTGCTCCCGCTCGAAGGGCTCCTGGCGCCTTAGAGATGCAGTCAAGGCCCCGCTCCGGCCTGCTCTGCGCAGCCGGCATCTGGGCAAGGCTTTCCGGTGACAGCTCTCTCACGTGTGGGGAGCTCTGTGCAGGCTTCGGGCAGGAACACTGGGGGTCTGACCTGCTCTTCTATTTCTTGTTCTTGTTCTTCTTTTTTGTTTTTAAGATTTATTTATTTGAAAGGCAGAGTTACAGAGAGGCAGAGGTGGGGAGAGGTTTTTCCATCACTGGTTTACTCCCCAGATGGCTGCAGTGGCTGGAGCTGAGCCGATCTGAAGCCAGGAGCCAGGAGCTTCTTCCAGGTCTCCCATGCGGGTGCAGGGGCCCAAGGACTTGGGCCATCTTCCGCTGCTTTCCCAGGCCATAGCAAAGAGCTGGATCGGAAGTTGAGCAGCCGGGACTAGAACCAACGTCTATATGGGATGCTGGCACTGCAGGTGGCCGTCATACCTGCTAAGCCACAACGCCAGCCCTTCTTCTTTTTTAAATTATTTGTTTATTAATTTATTTAGTTAGTTATTTGAAAGGCAGAGTTACAGACAGGAAGAGGCAGAGAGAGAGAGAGAGGTCTTCCATCCACTGGTTCACTCCCCAATTGGCCGCAGTGGCTGGAACTGTGCCGATCTGAAGCCAACAGCTAGGAGCTTCTTCTGGGTCTCCCATGCAGGTGCAGGGTCCCAAGCACTTGGGCCATCTTCTGTTGCTTGTCCCAGGCTGTTAACAAGGGAGCTGCATCAGAAGTGGCACAGCTGAGACTAAACCGGCACCTATGTGGGATGCTGGTGCTGCAGGCAGAGGCTTAACCTGCTACACCACAGCTGCCCCTGCTTTCCTTCTTCCTTCACACCTGGTCTGGACTTAAGTTCGGTGGCCTCCCTGAGCCTGGTGCCCTCAAACAGAATGAGTACTATCATGCAGGCACCCAGTCCCTCAGTTGCACTTCCGAAACCCTGAGCCTCTGAAAATGGAATGGTTTTTCTCATAGGTTTAGTGTCACTTGATCTGAACGCATTTGAGCTATTTATAGTCTTTCATTTAATGCGAATATTTTGATACTTTACTGCAAACTCTTAGCTAATATAAATATATTTTTTTGACAGGCAGAGTTAGAGAGAGAGAGAGAGAGAAAGGTCTTCTTTTTTCTGTTGGTTCATCCCCAAAATGGCTGCTATCGTCGGCACACTGCGCCAATCTGAAGCCAGGAGCCAGGTGCTTCTCCTGGTCTTTCATGCGGGTGCAGGGCCCAAGCACTTGGGCCATCCTCCCCTGCCTTCCTGGGCCACAGCAAAGAGCTGGCCTGGAAGAGGAGCAACCGGGACAGAATTCGGCGCCCCAACCGGGACGGAATCTGGCACCCGGACCGGGACTAGAACCCGGTGTGCCGGCGCCACAGGCAGAAGATTAGCCAAGTGAGCCACGACGCCGCCAGCTAATATATTTTCTTATGAGTGCTGTCTCAGACTTCATGAGAGTTTTGCGCAATATGCAGTATGTGCAAACAATATTTCCTTTCTAAATTCCCCAAATTCTGAAGTCTGAAACAATATCTGGGCTCTGTTTTGGATAAAAGATCACGATGCTTGGGGCTGGTGCTGTGGCGTGGCGGGTAGGGCCGTCGCCTGCAGTGTCAGCATCCTATATGGGCACCAGTTTGAGTACTGGCTGCTCCACTTCCCATCCAGCTCTCTGCTGTGGCCTGGGAAAGCTGTAGAAGATGCCCAAGTGCTTGGGCCCCTGCACCCACGTGGGAGACCCGGAAGAAGCTCCAGGCTCCTGGCTTCGGATCGGCACAGTTCCGGCCGTTGTGGCTATCTGGGGTGTGAACCAGCGGATGGAAGACCAACCTCTCTGCCTCTGCTTCTCTCTCTGTGTAACTGACTTTTAAGTTAATAAATAAATCTCAAAAAAAGTATATATAACGAATATCTAACGATTGAAAAAAAAAGATCGTGGTGCTGTAGAAGCCAGCTCCAGAGTTGGTCAGTGTATGTTATAATAATGTGAGTGGGGCCGGCACTGTGGCGCAGCAGGTTAACACCCTGGCCTGAAGTGCCGGCATCCCATATGGGCACCGGTTCTAGTCCCGGCTGCTCCACTTCCCGTCCAGCTCTCTGCTATGGCCTAGGAAAGCAGTAGAAGATGGGCCAAGTCCTTGGACTCCTGCACCCGCGTGGGAGACCAGGAAGAAGCACCTGGCTCCTGGTTTTGGATCGGCGCGGCTCTGGCCGTTGCGGCCATTAGGGGAGTGAACCAACAGAAGGAAGACCTTTCTCTCTGTCTCTCCCTCTCACTGTAACTCTACCTCTCAAATAAAATAAATAAAAATATTAAAAAAGAGGAGGTGGGAGGGTTAGCTATTGGAGGCAAGCCGCCTGGTCTGGATGACTGTGGTCCTTGGAAGTCACTTCACTTCCTGTGTGTCTTAGTTCCTTTATGGAGAAAGAGAGATAATAGCACCCACCTCCTGGAGGTGTGAGATGAAAAGCAGTTAGCATAGCTAAGTGCTTAATAAAGTCTTGTTACCAGGGTGCTTATGTAGGTTAAGTGACTTATTTGACCCCAGAAGTGGAACATTCTTGCTGGGGCTCAAAGCTGGAGTAGGCAGCCAGCTCTGGCTTACTTACAGAACTGTGACTCTGGGTGGTCCAATCTCTCAGCCTCTTGTCTTTTTTTTTTTTTTTTTTTAAGATTTATTTATTTGAATGTCAGATATGCAGAGAGAGAGAGAGGCAGAAGCAGAGAGAGAGAGAGAGAGAGAGAGAGAGAGAGAGAGAGAGGTCTTCCATCTGCTGGTTTACTCCCCAGATGGCTGTAGCAGCCAGAGCTGTGCTGATCCAAAGCCAGGAGCCAGGAGCTTCTTCCAGGTCTCCCATGTGGGTGCAGAGGTCCAAGGACTTGGGCATCTTCCACTGCTTTCTCAGGCCATAGCAGAGAGCTGGATTGGAAGTGGAACAGCCAGGACTTGACCCGGAACCCATATGGAATGCCGGTGCTGCAGGTGGCGACTTCACCCACTATGCCACAGCACTGGCCTTAGCCTCTTTCTTTTCATTTGTAAGTGTCTTATGACTGCTGCAAAAACCATAGAAACATGCACAGATAGAATTCTTGCCTTTGACGAGGTGGCCGAAAAAGGTTGAAAATTCAGAGAAATGGCCGGCACCGCTGCTCACTAGGCTAATCCTCCGCCTGCGGCACCGACACACCGGGTTCTAGTCCCAGTCGGGGCGCCGGATTCTGTCCCGGTTGCCCCTCTTCCAGGCCAGCTCTCTGCTGTGGCCCGGGAGTGCAGTGGAGGATCGCCCAGGTCCTTGGGCCCTGCACCCGCATGGGAGACCAGGAGAAGCACCTGGCTCCTGCCATCGGATCAGTGCGGTGCGCCAGCCACAGCGGCCATTGGAGGGTGAACCAACGGCAAAGGAAGACCTTTCTCTCTGTCTCTCTCTCTCTGTCCACTCTGCCTGTCAAAAAATAAAAAAAAAAGAAAATTGAGAAACAGTGGAGTTATATGCATCTTTACAAATAGAATCATCCCCACCCTGTCCTGTTTAGTGTTCTCTGTGAAGACTTAGAATATTCAATTCTCAAAATTTCTTCAGATTTGATTTTATTTACTTTAAAGGCCAGGGGATGTGGTGGGGTGGGGTGATGGAGAAAGATCTTCCATCTGCTGGTTCATTCCCCAAATGGCTGCAATGGCCGGGGATTAGGCCAGGCCGAAGCCAGGAGTCAGGAACTGCGTCCAGGCCTCCCACATGGTTGTCAAATGCCCAAGGACTTCTGTTGCTTTACTGGTCACATTAGCAAGGAACTGGATCGCGTTGGAGTAGTTGGGTCTTGTGCTGGCACTTAGATGGGATGTGAGCGTCACAGGAGGTGGCTTCATCTGCTGTGCCCCAGCGCTGTGACCTTGGCAGTGAAGATAATCAGACTGTGTGGTCGATGACCGCGGTTAATGTTTCCTGCTAACCACTGTGAGGCCCCCAGCTACAGAGCAAAGTGGACGTGAGACTTGTGCCCTTTCAGAGACCCAGAGCGCCATGTCCTGAAGGAGCTTGTTCTTTGAAAAAAATTTTTTAATTTTATTTGAAAGGCGGACAGATAGATCTTTTTTTTTTTTAAAGATTTATTTGAGGGGCCAGCACTATGGCGCAGTGGGTTAACGCCCTGGCCTGAAACCCCGGCATCCCATATGGGTGCTGGTTTGAGACCCAGCTGCTCCACTTCTGATTTGGCTCTCTGCTATGGCCTGGGAAAGCAGTAGAAGATGGCCCAAGTGCTTGGGCCCCCGCACCCGCTAGGAGACCTAGAAGAAGCTCCTGGCTCCTGGCTTCGGATAAGTGCAGTTCCAGCTGTTGCCGCCAGTTGAGGAGTGAACCAGCTGATGGAAGACCTCTCTCTCTCTCTCTCTCTTTTTCTCTGGCATTCATATAAAATAAATAAGTAAATAAAAAAAAAAACTTATTTGAAAGAGTTACAAAGAGAGAAGGAGATGCAGAGAGAGAGAGAGAGGTCTTCCATCCGTTGGTTCACTCCCCAGTTGGCCCCAACGGCCGGAGCTGTGCTGATCTGAAGCCAGGAGCCAGGAGCTTCTTCGGAGTCTCCCATGCAGGTACAGGGGCCCAAGGCCTTAGGCCATCCTCCACTGCCTTCCCAGGCCATAGCAGAGAGCTGGATTGGAAGAGGAGCAGCTGAGACTCGAACCGGTGCCCATATGGGATGCCGGCACTACAAGAGGTGGCTTTACCCGCTATGCCGCAACGCCGGCCCCCAGACGGATGTTCTATTTGCTGTTTTACTTCCCAGGTGTTCACAATGGCTGAGACTGAGTCAGGCCTAAACTAGGAGCTCAGCACTTCACCTGGGCCACCTGCTTGGGTAGGTGGCAGGGACCCCAGTGCTTGAGTCATCACCACTACTTCCCAGCATGTACGCTAGCAGGAAGCTGGGTCGGGAGCTGGCCTTCAAACCGGGTACATGTGGCATCCTAGCGGGAGGTTTAATTGCTACGTCAGACACCCACCCCTGAGGTCGCCTGGTTTTTATTATTATTATTATTATTATTATTTTGACAGAGTGGACAGTGAGAGAGAGACAGAGAGAAAGGTCTTCCTTTGCCGTTGGTTCACCCTCCAATGGCCGCCGCCGCCCATGCACTGTGGCTGGCGCACCACGCTGATCCGATGGCAGGAGCCAGGTGCTTCTCCTGGTCTCCCATGGGGTGCAGGGCCCAAGGACTTGGGCCATCCTCCACTGCACTCCCTGGCCACAGCAGAGAGCTGTCCTGGAAGAGGGGCAACCGGGACAGAATCCGGCGCCCCGACCGGGACTAGAACCCGGTGTGCCGGCGCCGCAAGGCGGAGGATTAGCCTAGTGAGCTGCGGCGCTGGCAGGTAGCCTGTTTTTAGTATATGGTTCTTGTGGTCTCTCTTTACCTACAATTCTTATGAACTTTGCATTCTGAAATATAATTGTGTTCTAGTATGACAGACTTCTAAAAATCTTTGTACTGAAACTGACCCTGCAGGACGGGAAACTGCCTGCTAGTCCTGTGGCCCTGTATATACCGCTGTACTTTGAAGCACTAGGAGAATTTGACCTTCCTTGGGCATAGAAGCATCTGCAAGACTGGCACGTCTTTAATCCCTTAATTGCTCCAGTTTTTTCCTTCTTGCCCATAAGGGAGTCTTTGCACTGCATGCATCCTTGGTGCCCTTTGGTTTAGATAATTTTGATAATTGGCAACTAGTTTTGATCTCATCAGAAAATTTAATCTGGACCCCACCATCACCATTCCCATCAAGGGGGAGTTTGGAAGGCCAGGAGAGTCATGGGATGCTTGTTTTGTGTGGAATGTTCTTAGATGGAGGGAGAAAAGTTAAAACCTCAAAATCTGCATGGTAAACTATGTGGGAATCTGATATTAAAAATGTTAAAATTGATTTTAGGGGCCGGTGCCGGCATCCCCTATGAGTGCTGGGTTCTGTCCCGGTTGCTCCTCTTCCAGTCCAGCTCTCTGCTGTGGCCCGGGAGGGCAGTGGAGGATGGCCCAAGTGCTTGGGCCCCTGCACCTGCGTGGGAGACCAGGAGGAGGCACCTGGCTCCTGGCTTTGGATCAGCGCAGCACCGGCCATAGCAGCCATTTGGGGAGTGAACCAACGGAAGGAAGACCTTTCTCTCTGTCTCTCTCTCACTGTCTGTAACTCTACCTGTCAAATAAAAAAAAATTTTGATTTTAAAGTGTGTTGAGTTACTGATTTTTCTGTGCAGAGTGGCCTGCGTAAACACGGGTGGTGGAAGCCTGCCGATTCTACCTCTGCCTTTGGTCCTTGCATCTGGGATGCTGGAAGCCGTTGAGGAGAGGTTAGCTACTGAGCTCATCGCTGCGGAGGTCCTGTCAGCTTCTCTGTGTCTGGTGAGCTCCTGCTCCCAGCCCCCTTCTGTGATGCCTCCCGTTTCAGTCGTGGGATAATCACCTGCAGGGCCATGCTTGCAGGCTGACGTTGGGTCCTTCCAGAGTCTCAGACCTGTGTCCAGAAGACAGGTCAGCATGTTTGCTGTCATACTTCACAGCTGTGCCAGATGGGGTGTGTGTGTGTGTGTGTGTGTGTGTGTGTGCATACTTGTTTTACTTTCAGTTTCACTGGAAGATGTCATCTGGGCTGCTGGTTTTTAAGCGATCATTTCAAATCTGACTGAGTGTGATCCCCACTTTCTCGGTTATGTTTATACAAAAAGACTACTTGATCTAGGGGAGTGGGTCTCAGCTGTGGGAAGAGGCAGTGTATCCTTCAGGGGTACTTGCGGAAGAGGGGCTGCTGCTGTCATTCGGTGAGAGGCCAGCGGTGCTGTGAACGTCTTCTGATGCCCAGCGTGGTCGCCCACAGCCCGGCTGGAAGACCCCAAATGCCAGCGGTATTGAGACTGTAGAAACCTGGTCTTAGAAGTTGCTCAGAAATAACTCTGCTTTATCTCTAGTGGATGTGTAATTATTAGTTTTAATGTTTTTGTCAGGTGAAGTGCTTTCTACAGAAATTTAGTCTTTAGTCATTAAGTGAAATCTTGAGTATTAAAAAATATTTTCAGTACAATGAGATTCTGTGGGAAGTGTGTGTGGAAATTAGCAGGGGGCCTGGGAGGTCAGAGTGCCTGGGACAGAAGCCCAGATGTCCATCAAGCCAGTCTGGATAAACCCTTCCCAAGATACCGTAACTTACAGCAAAACTTTCGTCAGCAGAATGGGAATTTTTGAGTAGGTAACATTAGAAAAATAGAATAATTTTCCAGCTGTGGTTCCCAAGTTCCCCTTATTTGTGTCTTTAACTCGTACCTCTCTTTGAGCTTTGACTTTGGACCGTGTATTTATTTAACAGCCACTGATGGAGCCCTCCGTGTGTGCCAGGCACCACCCCGTGACAGGCTTTGAAGACAGGGAGGTCCACAGGCTGACTGCAGAAGAACAAAGGGACACTGGCGGGCTGACCTGGGCCAGGAGCCGAGCAGTCCACCTGACTGGTCACGGAGGAGCTCGCTGACCAGAACTTGTTCCCAGGCTCCGAGAGAGTGACGGGGTCTTCTCACTGGACGTCACCTGACTTGTCCTTAACAGCTCTTCTTCCTCCTTGACCCCACCCAGTTGCTTAAGCCAGAAGACTGGGGAGCCTTTCCTGGTCCGTCTCCTTGCCTCCCACTGGGAGCAGCACTGTCCTGTACTTTCCCACCTCCCCGGTCCCCAACCCAGTGCCAGTGGCCCCTGACGGATGTCTCAGCTTCACCCCAGTTCACTTAACCACTTCTCCATGCAGCTGCACAGAGGTCTTGTGTCATCTTGCCCTTACTTAAAACCCTCAGTGGCTTCCTGCTGCACTCAGGACTGCATTCCCTCCCGACGCCCTGCACTGGCTGGGCCCCGGCTCTTCTGGGAGGCCACGGCCAGCCTCCCCTAGACACCTGCCAGCCTTGCCTGTGGCGCGCTCTCCTGCAGCGCCTCTGGGACTCGGTCTTCCTGCGCCTGCCCTCTGCAGTCCTGCTGCCCTGGCTTGTGCAGGTGCTCCCTGGACACCCTCGGTGCCGTGTCCTTCCTGTCGGCCGTCTTTAGATGAGAAACCACTCACCTGTGCCGCTTTCCCGCGGAGGAGTGGGTGATTCACGGGGCCGCCCTCCTTCCCGCAGGGCTGGGGTTTTGCATAGGGGATTTTTCTGTCAGTTATTTTTTCCTCACCTTTTGGAGTCTGAAAAGAACCGAAGCCTCAGTGGGGGGAGCAGGGCGGCGACTGCCTCGTGGAGCGCTCTCTGCCCCTGCGCTGGCGTCCGTCCACCCTGTCCTGGAGCAGAGGGAGAGAGGCGCACGTGATGCGCTAGTAAGCTTTGGAAGGAGAGCGTGGTGAGTGAGTTGGCTTTTTTATTACAAAAAGGAAATGGAAAACTAGGGCTGTGGTGTTGGCAGCCTGCTCCAGCGTGCAGACTGGGCTGTGAGGAGGTCGAGGCAGCGCACCTGTCTCTTACGAAGCCGTCTTTGTTGGATGTGAGTGGATGTGTAGACTGGGTGGTCATTGAGTGATCCTGTATTTAGTGGCTCAGTTTAAATGGATGTAGGAAGGGGACATGTTCTGGTTCCTCGCTTGCCACAGACTAATGCTTGAACGTTCTTAAGTTTCCAAGTGGAAAATGAATATGAAAGAGGCAGCGTGCTAGTCCAGTGGCAGAGGGATTCAGGTGACCTGAGAGAAGGACATGTATTTAAGATGATTTGTTGGTAACAGAGGAACTTCCAGATTGGTCTGGGCGGTAAATCTAGGTATAGACACATTTTCTATGAGACGTATAGGCTGGGAGTACTAAAGTTGCAGCTTCATAATGTAGGAAAAACACATCTTCTGAATCCAGTGGCTGCTGTTTGTAGAAAAATTATTCTAGTCTTGATTGTGTTTGTTTTGATCTTGTTAAGTTTTTTTAAGCTTATATATCCCCTGAAAACTGTATGTATACAAAGTAAATATTATTTTTAAGCTTTATAATCAGTTCACATACAGCATGGCATTTTAAAGACTTCGTGGACAGGAACAGATCCTTGAAGGAAAACCTCAGTCTGGATTGGAGCTCATAGAATTTAAAGCAAGCGAAAGATGTTCCTCCCACTGACCCCAGGCTCTTCATGTATTTGAGAAGCTTGTTAGAAGTCTGCTTGACCACAGACAAGCACTCTGCTGCTTGTGATGGAAAATGCTTAAATAAGCAACTTAAAATCCAGTGTACTCTACCTAAAAGATGCAGAGACAAAGCACTGTACTCGTGTCAGTACTAGATAGTGTGGGACTTGGATAGACTGCTCTTGCTTTCACAGAACCTGTAACCTGTGGGGCAGATGGGAGCAGACATGCAGGCGGTGTGGAGTGTCGGCAGGCAGGAGAACAGAGCTGTGTAGCAGAGCCGTGGTAATCAGGCAGGAACAGAGGCAGAGGCACTGCCTGACCACTGGGAGCCCAGGTAGGAGTAGTGGTGTCTGAAATGGGTTGGTAAGCTACAGAAATGAGAATGGTTTTTATGTTTTTAAAAGATTGTAAAAATAAGCAAAGAAGAGCTGTATGACAGTGAGACCATATGTGGGCCGTGAATCCTAAAATATTTAGGCCCTTTACAGAAAAAAATGTTAACTCTTGGCTTAGAATTTCAGGAAATACTTATTAAGAAGAAAAATCTAATGTTTGAGGAAGACTTGAAGGTAGAGGGACAGAGTGGGAGGGGAAGAGGAGAGAGAAAGAGAGAGATCTTTGATCTGCTGATTCAGGGGAGAGAGAGAGCCTGAGTGCACGATACCTTTCATCCACTCATTGAGTCCCAAAGGGCCAGTGACAGTCAGAATTCATGAGCTAGGAGCGCCATCTGGGTCTCCCCTGGGAATGGCTGGGGTCCAAGCATTTGAGCCATCATCCGCTGCTTCCAGGATGCGGTAGTAGGGCGCCGTGGTAGAGTGGAGGAGCTAGGACGCGGACTGGCGCTCCACGATGGACCCTGGGCCTCCTAAGGAGCTCCTTCACCTGCCGCGTCACAACAAAACCCCAGAGCAGTTTTTCGGGAAATGTTTCCTTCTTCAGGCAGTGAGGGTGGGCGTAAGAATGCGGCGACCGTTCCTCCATCGCGATGCATGGGTCCTGGCATGTGCTTAGGACTACTGGGGAGGGGAGGGCCAACTTCTGGGTCCATCTTAAGTGCCAGCACGTTTAACTTCAGTTCTGGAGTGGGTGAAGCTGTTGAGTCAGAGGCTCAGGACATCATTAGCATTAATTGTAAGATACTGAAATAAATACTGATTAATTGTAAGACACTGAAGTAAATACTCCATGCCCACCCCCCCCATGCTCCCCTGAGCTTGCGGAACAGTTCTTCAGCAACGAGCATGTTCCCAGCAGGCCACTGACTCCTGCATTTCCAGGATTTCTGGATTAGGCTGAGGGCTGGTGATCTGCGTCATGGCTGCGTGTCTTCTAGTCAGCAGCAGGTCTACAGTCTCAGTGATCTCACGAGTGAAGGAACTTGAGGATCTAAAGAAAGGAAAATTCTAACTGTAAGTTAAACTTCTGCACAGAGAATTTGAGTGTCATGTACCATATAAGAGTCAGCCAGGGGCTGGCGCCGCGGCTCACTTGGCTAATCTTTCGCCTGCGGCACCGGCACACCGGGTTCTAGTCCCAGTCGGGGCACCGGATTCTGTCCTGGTTGCCCCTCTTCCAGTCCAGCTCTCTGCTGTGGCCCGGGAAGGCAGTGGAGGATGGCCCAAGTGCTTGGGCCCTGCACCCCATGGGAGACCAGGAGAAGCACCTGACTCCTGGCTCGTATTGGTGCTGCGCCGGCCATAGCAGCCTTTAGGGGGGTGAACCAACGGAAGCAAGACCTTTCTCTCTGTCTCTGTCTCTGTCTCTCTCTCTCTCTCTCTCTCTCACTGTCTAACTCTTCCTGTAAAAAAAAAAAAAAAAAAAAAAAAAAGAGCCTGGGGCCGGCGCTGTGGCAAAGTGGGTAACACCCTGGCCTATGGGTATTGGTTCTAGTCCTGGCTGCGCCTCTTCCGATCCAGCTCTCTGCTGTGGCCTGGGAAAGCAACAGAAGATGCCCAAGTCCTTGGGCCCTGCACCTGCATGAGAGACCCAGATATGCTCCTGGCTGCTGGCCTTGGATCAGCGCAGCTCCGGCCATTGCGGCCAAGGGGAGTGAACCAGGGGATGGAAGACACATCTCTCCCTCCCTCCCTCCCTCCCCCTCCCTCCCTCTCTCTCTCTCTGTCTCTCTCTCTCCCCCTTTCCCCTCTTTATGTAACTCTGATTTTCAAATAAATAAATCTTTAAAAAAAAAAAAAAGAGTCAGCCTACCTAGGTGGAGATTTTTTTTAAAAGATTTTTATTTATTTATTTATTTGAAAGAGTTGCAGAGAACGACAGAGAGAGATGTCTTCCATCTACTGATTCACTTCCCAAATGGCTGCCATAGCTGGGGCTGGGGCAGGCTGAAGCCAGGAGCCAGGAGCTTCTTCTGGGTCTCCCATGTGGCTGCAGAAGCCCAAGGACTCGGGCCATCTTCTGCTGCTTTCCCAGGCAGATCAGCAGGGAACTGGATTGGACGTGGAGCAGCTGGGACTGGAACCGTTGTCCATATGGAATGCTGGCACTGCAGGCAGTGGCTTTACCCACTGGGCCACCGTGCCGATCTGGAGGTGAAAGGGGAAGGCTGCCCTGACTCCAGGACACTTTCTGGGTCCCCAGGGATGGGTGCCCCTGAGGGCAGAGTCTTTACAGCCACTTACTTCAGGAAGGGAGTCTGAGGAGAAAGCTGGGTAGAGGCATCTTGCCTTTCCAAGTGTGTGTACTCAGAGAAGACACAGAGATAGAAGTACCCCTTGCGCTCCCACAAGTGCCGTTTGCTGTACCGTCTCTTGTGCATAGGCCCTGCCCGTGTCTGCTCTGTATTTCCGGGGTGACCTGACCGTGCAGGGGACCAAGGTCTAGTCACGCCGAGTGGGCCCCCACCCGGTGAGGCGGTGGTGGGCACTCTGCACAGTTCTCCGACGGCCCAGCAGCAGGGGGAGAGGCCGGCGCACACGTCTGAACTCTGGTGGCAGAGGACCGGAGTGCTGAGGCCCTGCATTCGAGCTTCCCAGTGCTTCTCAGCCTGATCCGAAGTTGCTGAGAGGAGACCACATCGCGAAGAGAACACCGACCTGCCAGCAAAATGGCAATTGCCTTTTCAAACCTGACTGCTCGAAAGATCCTCCCCCAGAGCCCAGGCCGTGGCAGTGCATCAAGCAAGGTGCTCTGTCCCCTCACCCTTGACTGGTCTGGTGACACAGCCGCAGCCAGTGGTGAGACCCTCAGTGGGACTTAGACACTTGGTCTTCCTCTCCTCAGGAAACCCTGCGTGGGAGCTTGGAGCCCTCAGGGCAGCTGTGGGCTTGTCTGTGGACCTGCACCTGCTCTGCTCAGCCCTGCTGGCTGGACTTCCTGGAAAGGCGTGTGTGTGTATGTGCACTGACATCTTTGTTTTCAGGAAAAAGCCAGTGTGTTTCTGGTGGAATATTTAGAAATGTAGATATTTCTGTCACCTCACCACTATTCGTATTTTGGTATATATAATTTAACTTTGAGGGGGCATGATCTTGTGAATCTTTAGGAAAATGGGAACCTACTTGTCATTTTTAATTTTTGTGTTTTTTTTTTTTTTTTTTTTTTGTAAAGATTCATTTACTTGAAAGGCAGAGTTAGAGAGAGAGAGAGACCATTATCTGGTTCGCTTTGCAAATTGCTGCAAAGGCTGGAGGTCCAAGCCAAGGTCAGGAGCCGGGGCTTCATCCCATTCTCGGCAGGCCGGGGCCATCGCAGGCGGTGGTGTAACCTGCCACATGCTGGCCCTGAATTTTAGTTTTAAAAAGCACCCTTTTAAAGTAGAAAAAAGAACTCCTTTTAATTCCAAAAGCAATACCCATTCAGTTCACAGGAAAAAACTTTTTTTTTTTTTTTTTTTTTTTTGACAGGCAGAGTGGACAGTGAGAAAGAGAGACAGAAAGAAAGGTCTTCCTTTTTGCCGCCGGTTTACCCTCCAATGGCCGCCGCAGCCAGCACGCTGCGGCCGGCGCACCACGCTGATCCGATAGCAGGAGCCAGGTGCTTCTCCTGGTCTCCCATGAGGGGCAGGGCCCAAGCACTTGGGCCATCCTCCACTGCACTCCCTGGCCACAGCAGAGAGCTGGCCTGGAAGAGGGGCAACCGGGACAGAATCTGGCGCCCCAACCGGGACTAGAACCCGGTGTGCCGGCGCCGCAAGGCGGAGGACTAGCCTAGTGAGCCGCGGCGCCGGCCTAGAAAAAACTTTTAATAGACAAATTGAAAGATGAAACAATATACTTAACATCCTGTCCACTAAAATCTCCATAGAGTTGTCACTCAGTATCTGTCAGATTTTTCTAGGGCCACCCCCACCCCCAAATAGCAAAATCTCTACATACTCAGATCCCGCCTCTGAAGTAGTGCCAGGATTTGTATACAACCAAAAAGGAGAAACAACTCAATCTCAATCAACTGATGAGTAAACAAAACAGGTATTATCCATCAACAACAATATTACTTACCTATAAAAAGGAATAAAATGATGACACAGGCTTAACACTGTTATATAAAAAAGTTACAAAAGACTATCTATTGTATGATTTTATTTATAGGAAACACCAAGAAAAGGCAAATCAAGACACATAGAAAGGATTAATGGCCGCCTAGGGCTGGAAAAGGGGGAGGATGAGAAGTGACAGATAACTTTTTGAGGTGATGAAAATGGTTTAAAATTAGTGTTTACAAGAGTGATCACAACACTCTTGAAAACACTAAAAACCAGTGAACTCTATAAAATGGAGTTTGTTTTTTTTTTTTTAATCTGAATCATACTTTAAAAAAGCTACCATTTTTAAAGGAAAATTATAGGGGCCAGCACTGTGGAGTAGCCAGTAAAGCCACTGCCTTTGACTCCAGCATTCCATGTGTGCCCAGTTGAGCCCGGGCTCTCCTACTTCCAGTCCAGCTCCCTGCTGATGGCACCTGGGAAAGCAGTGGAGCGTGGCCCACGTACTTGAGCCCCTGCACCCACGTGGGAGACCTGGGGGAAGCTCCTGGCTCCTGGTTCCTGGTTTTGGCCTGGCCCAGCCCTGGTTGTTGCAGCCATCGGGAGAGTGAACCAGTGGACGGAGGATCTCTCTCTCTCTCCATCTCCTCTCTCTATAATCTGCCTTTCAAATAACTAAAGCTCTTTAAAAACTTATAAATGGCACTAAATTATACGAGTGTATTTTTATGAAAAAGAATTGTATGAGGCTCAAAGACATGCTCACACAGCATCCGTACCCACAGGCTCTGTATCCACGAGTCAACCACAAGCAAATGGAAATATTTGAAAAACAAGTTGAGTTGTACTGAAAACGTACAGACTTTTCTTGTCATTTTTCCCTGAGAAGTATTTGCCCTGCGTCTGTACTGTTAGGCACCTGAGTACCAGACGGGACTCATGCGGAAGCTGTGCACAGGTTGTATACAAATCCTGGCGCTACTTCAGAGACGGGATCTGAGTATGTAGAGATTTTGCTATTTGGGGGTGGGGGTGGCCCTAGAAAAATCTGACAGATACTGAGTGACAACTCTATGGAGATTTTAGTGGACAGGATGTTAAGTATATTGTTTCATCTTTCAATTTGTCTATTAAAAGTTTTTTCTAGGCCGGCGCTGCGGCTCACTAGGCTAATCCTCCACCTTTGCGGCACTGGCACACCGGGTTCTAGTCCCAGTCGGGGCGCCGGATTCTGTCCCGGTTGCCCCTCTTCCAGGCCAGCTCTCTGCTGTGGCCAGGGAGTGCAGTGGAGGATGGCCCAGGTGCTTGGGCCCCTGCATGGGAGACCCAGAAGAAGCTCCTGGCTCCTGGCTTCAGATCAGTGCAGCTCCAGCCGTTGTGGCCAGTTGGGGAGTGAACCAGCAGATGGAAGACCTTTCTCTCTGTCTCTGTCTCTCTCTCCGCGTCTCCTTCTCTCTCTATGTAACTCTGAATATCAAGTAAATAAATCTTAAAAAAAAAAAAAAAGTACAAGCAGGGTCTGTGGACAGTGGATTTTGTGGGTCACTGTGACTGCTCTGCTTCGAGCTGGCTTCCGCCGGCGCACCTGGGAAGCCCAAGTAGTACAGGCTCCTGGCTTTAGCCTCTTACCAGTCCTGGCTGTTGCAGCCATTTGAAGAGTGAACCAGTGGATGGAAGACATTTCTCTCTCCTTTGCCTCCTCTCTCTGTAACTGCTTTCAAAGAAATAAAAAAAATCTTTAAAAAAATTTGTATGGAAAATGCACATTATTTAAAAGGTTATGCATGGATTGCATCAAAATGAATTTACCTAATAATCCCATTTTTTTAAACTTTTATTTAATGAATATAAATTTCCAAAGTACATCTTATGGATTACAATGGCTTCCCCCCCATAACGTCCCTCCCACCCGCAACCCTCCCCTTTCCCTCTCCCTCTCCCCTTCATTCACATCAAGATTCATTTTCAATTCTCTTTATATACTGAAGATCATTTTAGCATACATTAAGTAAAGATTTCAACAGTTTGCTCCCACACAGAAACATAAAGTGAAAAATACTGTTTGAGTACTAGTTATAGCATTAAATCTCAATGTACAGCACACTAAGGACAAAGATCCTACATGAGGAGTAAGTGCACAGTGACTCCTGTTGTTGACTTAACAAATTGACACTCTTGTTTATGGCATCAGTAATCACCCTAGGCTCTTGTCATGAGCTGCCAAGGCTATGGAAGCCCCCTGAGTTCACTGACTCTGATCATATTTAGACAAGGCCATGGTCAAAGTGGAAGTTCTCTCCTCCCTTCAGAGAAAGGTACCTCCTTCTTTGATGACCCGTTCTTTCTACTGGGATCTCACTCGCGGAGATCTTTCATTTAGTTGTTTGTTTGTTTGTTTGTTTTTGCCAGAGTGTCTTGGCTTTCCATGCCTGAAATACTCTCATGGGCTTTTCAGCTGGATCCGCATGCCTTAAGGGCTGATTCTGAGGCCAGAGTGCTGTTTAGGACATCTGCCATTCTATGAGTCTGCTGAGTATCTCACTTCCCATGTTGGATCGTTCTCTCCCTTTTTTATTCTGTCGGTTAGTATTAGCAGACACTAGTCTTGTTTATGTGATCCCTTTGGTTCTAAGTCCTTTCATTATGATCAATTGTGAACAGAAATTGATCACTGGGACTAGTGAGATGGCATTGGTACGTGCCACCTTGATGGGATTGAATTGGAATCCCCTGGTATGTTTCTAACAATAATCCCATTTTTTGTAAACCTTTTGAGGTACTGTGTGTGTGTGTGTGTGTGTGTGTAGACTGTTCCAAAGCGCTGGATGTTGTGGTGGGTTGAACCCTGCTTGGGAGGCCTGCATCCTGCACGCTGCAGTGCCTCATTTGTGACCCAGCTCCCTGCTGACAGGCCTGGGAAGCACTCGATCCTTGCCTCCCGTTTGGGAGACTGAGATGGAGGTCATGACCTGGCTCCTTTGGGAAGTGATCTAGCAGGGGAAAGATGCCCCCCTTCCCAACCCCAGGTCACTCTGCCTTTCAAATATATACATAAGTCAATCCTAAAAAAACAAAAAGACAGCTAGGACATTTTACATTCCTGTTGGCAGTGAATTGAGAGTTCTAGCTTCTCTCTTTTTTTTTATTTTAGACTTCCTCCTAGGGGGCATGAAGTGGTATTATTGTAGGCTTGATTTGCATTTCCTTAATGGTGCTGAGCATGTTTTTATCTGCTCAGTTACCAATTATCAGTCTTTCATTGGAAAAATGTTCAATTGCAGGGCAAGCACTGTGGCGTAGTGGCCTAACCTTTGCCTGTGGTGCCGGCATCCCATGTGGGCACTGGTTCTATCCTGGCCGCTCCTCTTCCCATCCAGCTCTCTGCTATAGTCTGGAAAAGTAGTGGAAGATGGCTCAAGTGCTTGGGGTCCCTGTACCCGCATGGGAGACCCTGAAGAAGCTCCTGGCTCCTGGCTTCAGATTAGCCCAGCTCTAGCCATTGCGGCCATTTGGGGAGTGAACCAGCGGATAGAATACCTTTCTCTCTCTCTCCCTCCCTCTCTCTGTAACACTATCTTTCCAGTAAATAAATAAAATCTTTTTTTTTTTTTTTTTAAATTTTTTTGACAGGCAGAGTGGACAGTGAGAGAGAGAGAGAGAAAGGTCTTCCTTTGCCGTTGGTTCACCCTCCACGTGCGGCTGGCACGTGCGGTTGGCGCACCACACTGATCCGAAGGCAGGAGCCAGGTGCTTCTCCTGGTCTCCCATGGGGTGCAGGGCCCAAACACTTGGGCCATCCTTCACTGCACTCCCGGGCCATAGCAGAGAGCTGGACAGGAAGAGGAGCGACCGGGACAGAATCTGGCGCCCCAACCGGGACTGGAACCCAGTGTGCCGGCGCCACAGGTGGAGGATTAGCCCATTGAGCTGCGGCACTGGCCCAATAAATAAAATCTTTAAAAAAAATGTTTAGTTACCTTGGCTATTTAAATTTTGAGTTGTCTTTTTCATGAGCTCTTCACGTACTCTGGATATAATTTCTTCATCATATATATGATTTGCAAATATTTTCTCCTGTAGGTTATCATCTCTTGGCATCTTTTGATGCTCAAAAATTTTTTCTAAAATGTTTATTTGTTTTTATCTACTTTTTAAGGTTAATTTAAAAATTTGTTTTTAATTAAATTTAATTATTTAAATTTCATTAATTTATTTTTTAAAAATTTATTTGATTTATTTGGAAGATAGAGTTACAGAGAGAGAGAGAGAGAGAGAGAGAGATCTCCCATCCACTGGTTCGCTCCCAAAATGGCCATAATTGCTGGAGCTGAGCCAGTCTGAAGCCAGGAGCCAGGAGCTTCCTCCTGGTCTTCCCATGTGGGATGCCAGCACTATAGGCTGGGGCTTTAACCCACTGTGTCACAGCACTGGCTCCCATCTATCTACTTGAAAGGCAAAGAAATGGAGAAAGAGAAAGAGGCGCTACATCTGCTGGTTTACTCCCTCAGAGCCCACAGCAGCCAGGAGGTCAGAACTCGATCCAGGTCTCCCACGTGGTGGTAGGGGCCCAAGCACTTGAGTCAGCTTTTTTTTTTTTTTTTTTTTTTTAAGGATTTATTTATTTATTTGACAGAGTTGTAGATAGAGGTAGAGACAGAGAGGTCTTCCATCCGCTGGTTCACTCCCCAGATGGCCGCAACGGCCGGAGCTGAGCCGATCCAAAGCCAGGAGTCTCCTCCAGGTCTCCCACGTGGTGCAGGGGCCCAAGGACTTGGGCCATCTTCTACTGCTTTCCCAGGCCACAGCAGAGAGCTGTGTCAGAAAGGGGCAGCCGGGACTAGAACTGGCGCCCATATGGGATGCCAGTGCTTCAGGCCAGGGCTTTAACCCGCTGCGCCACAGCGCTGGCCCCCTTGAGTCAACTTTTGCTTTCTTCCAAGTTGCGTTAGCAGGAAGCTGGGATGGAAGCGGAGTAGCCAGGACTTGAACTGGGGCTGCCGTCTGGGACTTGGCAGCTTAACCTTGTGCTCCAGTGCCTGTCCCACTAAGGTTTTTAACTCTGTTGTTCAATTTTTTCTTTGATTACTTGTAATTTTATTGTTGCTAAGAAACTTGCCTAATCGAAGGTCATGAAGATTGATAAAATCTGTTATCTTTTAAGAATTATATAGTTTTTTGTTTTTTAAAAAGATTTATTCATTTGAAAGGCAAAGTTCGGAGAGGGAGGAGAGAGAGGGGAAGGAGGCCGGCACCGCGGCTCACTAGGCTAATCCTCCGCCTTGCGGCGCCGGCACACCGGGTTCTAGTCCCGGTCGGGGCGCCGGATTCTGTCCCAGTTGCTCCTCTTCCAGGCCAGCTCTCTGCTGTGGCCAGGGAGTGCAGTGGAGGATGGCCCAGGTGCTTGGACCCTGCACCCCATGGGAGACCAGGAGAAGCACCTGGCTCCTGGCTCCTGCCATCGGATCAGCGCGGTGCGCCGGCCGCCGCGCGCCGGCCGCGGCGGCCATTGGAGGGTGAACCAACGGCAAAAGGAAGACCTTTCTCTCTGTCTCTCTCTCTCACTGTCCACTCTGTCTGTCAAAAAAAAAAAAAAAAGAGAGAGAGGGGAAGGAGAGAGAAAAAGGGGAAAGGGGAGAGAGGGAGAGGGAGAGAAGGAAGAGAAGAGGGAGAGGGAGGGAGAGAGGGAGAGGGGGAGAGGGAGAGAAGGGAGAGAGGGAGAGAAGGGGAGAGAAAGAAGGGAGAGAGGGA